>NC_140072.1:105765786-106965786 GCF_964194135.1 Talpa europaea | reverse complement strand
TAATATATATAATTTGATTATAGCTACATGCAATTACATTGCATGTAAAATCATAGCTGAAAAGTAGTTTAGTGGGTACTATAAAGTATGAACAAATGAAATCCATCATAAAATGGCTCTAAGATTGATATAAACCCCTATAAAGACAGATAATGAGTGCTTGTGTTGTGATTCTAAGTTTTGATTAGCAGGTATAAACCATATTCTGATTATAAAAATACAGATCAGCATATTTTTTCTGTACATGAACTTTCTATTTTTAAGACCTTGTAAAACTTAGTAATTAAAACATGTCATGCAATTTTAAAATGCAGTTGTTACAACTTTTCAATTCAAGTTGTTTCAAAATATGTTTTTTGCAAATCCACACATATATCTTGAGTTTTTTATCTAAAATATAAACTTTAATATTATAATTATGTGTATTATTAGGATTCCTTTTCCAGTCTCATATGCCTTAAATTTATCTTATATTAACATCTAAAGGAAAGCAGTATTGGACAAGGGGCAACATGTATTTTTGAAGCCTCACACAATTAAAATAATTTCAAAGCTAATTCTAGAAAACTCATGTGTAATCAAAGCCAACTGAAATATAATGGGGGTCCAGTGGCAAGATACCTATAATAGCAACTTCAATTGAATAAATGTCTCCTCCTTCTATCACTGTTTGGCATGATTGCTTGCTTTTCTGATTTGTATTTAAAACTCATAGAAACATGATTTTCAAAGACTTTCTTGTAAATGGCTTTCATTTTAAAATATAAAGAGCTTTCTATTATTTGGAAAGACAGAGTAGTTGTCTTTTTTTTTTTCATGTCAATAGCCAACTCCCTGACAGATACCAAGATAATGGTGTCAGTTCATATCCTTTTTCCAACCTTTCTGCTACAGAAATGGTAAATTTCAAAGGCACACTTTAAATAAAATTTAAATAAAATATTAAATAAAATGTTACCAACATCTCTATAATTTAATAGTAGGTGTACATTCAAGAAATCATTTTGCTATTATGCACACAGTAGGTAAACCACCTCTTTAATGACTCTAAATGAGAAATCAGTATAAGAGAACCTTATTTAAAATATTCAAATGTTGTAGTCTGTCAGAAAAGTATAAAGTGCTCAGATCATATTTTATTTGGAAAAGATAGTTCATAACACTCAGAAAAAAAGGCAGGGACTCATTGAAAGATGGAACTTTGATCTGAGAAGCAATTTTGACCCAAGTGATAATTATATATATTTTCAATGAGTATGTTTTCAGTAACTAGGGTTTAGAGTAAAATCGGTAGTTACCATGCAGTTTATAGGTAATAGTTACTATTATTTATTTTTTTAAGCTATCCTGTATATGACTCTATATAGCTCTTTCATATTTCAGATTGGTCTTCAGAAAAAACAATAAAGATATAATTGCTATATCCATATGTCTATATAAAAATGGCATATAAATCATTGCAAACATATGGTGAAGGAATCAGTGTCATTTGAGCATGTTAATTATTAGGTAAGGGTAAGCCATAATCAATTATAAAAATCACAGATGTGTTATGACCCTAAAATATGCCTAGCTGCCCATAGCTCACAGTGAGCTAATGATTTGCCAGGAGACTCAGCCTAAATCTACCTCCCTCCTGCCACATGGTTCTGGGCTTATAAGGTTCAATGGGTGGTAGGGAATAGATGAGGGACATTTGGAGTTTGCATTGTGAAGGTCTAAGACACTGTTTAGTCCTCTTCATGTTTTGCATGTGTGTTGTGGAGGAATTTGGTGTATGTTGGGATGGTTGGAGGGTTCAACCTCATGAAGTTATTAGTGGTCAGCATTTCAAGGAGAGTGAGATTGAATTTATCCTAAGGAGTGATCAGTCTAAACCTACTCCAACCAGTTCCTACCAGTCACACTGTTTGAAAATAAGTAAGCTGTGGTGGTGGGGAAATAGAAGTCCTTACACAATCCATATTTTGATTCCCTTTGAAAAACAGACTTCCATGCTTTGCAAGACTGACTTTTACCTCAGTGCTCTGCAAAACAACTTTCATACTTTACAAAAACAACTCTTGTGTTTTAAAAATGAACTTCTAGTCATGGAATACACACCTCTTTTTATTCAAGACACGTTTGGACCACAACTTCCCATGTCCCCAGTAATAGGTATAAAGTTGGGACATAGAAATGAGGATTAAATCCAGAAAATAAAAATAAATGTTATCAGCTACATGGAAGTTTCAATCATAGAGTCAAGGAAACAGAATTACTGGTACTGAAGAACATTTAAAACTACGATATACCTTTTTTTTTTTTAAAGATAAAAGGATGTTTCCACCTCAACAGAAAAATGAAATGGGTTGAAATTAGTTTTATTATATTACATGTTATGTTCAAGTAAAATACTGTTTAGAAGGAATTTTGGTTGGTTGGAAGTGATTTGGCTTAAATTGCATTCATATATTTATATATTATGAATAATACATTTGTATGTTATGTGGCACACATATAGTGTTCATATATTTATATATCATGTGTCTGTATAAATGACACTGTTGAGCAAAAGGAAGGATATCCATTTTCTTTTTCAGTCCCACTCCTTCCTCCAACTATTCCTTTTTATTTATTTACTATTTATTTTTTTTTATAGAGGCATTTTTTTTTATTTGTTTGTTTGTTTGTTTGTTTATACATGCACTGGGAACAGTCAGAAGCGCGGGAGGGTGAGAGAATTCACCAGAGCCAGAACGGGGAGCAGAGCAGGCAGAAGGACTGAAGTACACTGCTGAGGGGAGCAGCAGGCGGCAGGAGAGGTCTGCGCCATGTGGGACCCTCCTCCGGTGGCCGGGGAGCAGCCAGGGATCGAATCAGCATCGCAGAGGCTGCGGGCAGCTTCGCAACCCAGCGCTCAACCGCTGCGCCACCGGGGAGGCCCCAACTATTCCTTTTTAAATTCAAGATTATTTAGTGAAAGTATCAAGTTATATTCATGTGTAATGCTAGCATTCTGAAAATTTTACAGATGACAAAAATAGTCTGAATAAACATGAAAGTATTGTATAGCTTTCGAAGATTTGTGACTACAAATTATATGAAAACACAAGCTCATATATCTCACTTGGATTTGAATCATCACTGAGAATTAATAGGAACTATTAACTTTTGTAGAACTATTCTAATATAGAAGAAATGATAGAATCGCATACTACTACTTTGTAACATCATTAAAATAATGGTTCTAAGCAACAGTTATCAGTGGCTCCAAAAATAACAGTCAATCAGATAATGTGTAACTCTCCATAGAAATAGTCAAGAGCACAAAAAAGTCTTGCCAAAAATCTTAAATATGAATCTGATAAAGACTTATAGCTCTATTGCCAATTTACATAAGTATAACAGAGTATGTAAAATAAATGTCACAGGATAAAATCAAGAAAATCCATATATGGGAAAATACAGATCAAGCAAAAATCAAGCAACATAGTCCTTCCAATCAAAAGTAAGAGAGAGGCAAGCTAAGAGAGAAAGAGGGGAAACACAGTTTTAGATGAGTAATAATGTCAGAAATTGTGATTTGTGACACTTATTTTAAATTTGATTCAACAAATTCAATAACAAAAACCCATCCACATAATAATTTGGGAAATTTCAATACTGAACATATACTTAAGGCTAATTTTTAAAAATTGTTAATTTCAAGTTGGAAAATCCATATTTTGGTTATCTTACATTTTTGGAAAACAATCATTTTACATATACATGCATATTTCAATATATATGTAAGTAAAGTAAGTAACATGATATTTGAGGTTTTCTTGGAAATAAGTCTTGGAGAAGGTCAGATTTAAGTAGGGGTTACAATTGATATTTTACTCTGTAAAAGAGGAATTTGTTTATGCTATTCTATTTTTACATGTTTAGTATTTTGCAAAAAAAATGTTAAAGCTTTCTCATCCAAGATTCATCTTTAAAATTTCTAAATATCATGATCTCACAATGATCCAATTTTCTATATCTGTGTATTAGAGATTACTGTATACTTGTAGTACTAATGAGAGACTTAAATATAAACTTTGCAATGTTCCCAAGAATTTCAAGAAAATAGAAAGAAATGAATGAAAAATTGATATTATTTTAACAAATACCTAGTATTCCAGCTTTATGCAGTGTCTACAGATTTTAAATATGAATCTTTTCAGCTTTTGCAAACAATATATGGGAGCTGAGGAGGAGCATATCTAAATTATATGATTTAAATGGCTAGACTTTGCCTCTTTCATCCACTTTACCCTTTAAAAATTTTCCATGCATTCAGCGTGTTTAAAAATAACATAAATTTGTATTTAATGATATATCTTCAAATGTATTTGCAAAGACATATAAAAGCAGGTCAGTACAATGAAAATATTTCAATAGGAAGGAATTTTTTTTTTACAGTATTTTTGTAATTACTCCATTCCCAAGTTCATATTTGCTGACTGCCTTTTCTGCTATCCCACTCATTCTGCTCATGGTCCTGCCAAAGCACTTTCAAAAACACATCTGTTTGCACAAAGTCCCTATTTAAAGACATTTCCTGCCTTTCCAGGATGGGTAGAAAGGGATCATTCTCTTTTACACACACTGGTAGGATCTCCCTGTGTCTCCAGCTTTATTTCATTGTAAGCTCCCTTTTCTCCTCACACTGGACAATCAGGTACCATGCTTGCTTTCATCATATCAAGGAACTTCAGTTTCTTTCACCTTCTCTCTCACCCCATCTCTTTATGTGGTATAGACTATTTTCTGTTCACTGTTCAACTTTCAATTTACGTGTCATAAAATGCCAGGAGTGGGGTAATTCTTTCTGTTATAAGCAAACAAAATAATCTGTGATCTCTCCATTACAAAATTCATCACACCCAAGTTGCTTAATGAATTTTTACTTCTTTCAACTGCATCCTCTCTGAATGTAGAGTCCTTTAATATCTTTATCTGTACTGTACCAATAGGTGCTCTTTGATCAAATGGTGACATTACTTATATTGATAAAACTCCTGATCATTCTGAAAAACAGAATGTTTTTCTAAGTATTTCCAGGAAAGCATTAGCTTTATGAGTTCCTTTATGGTCCCATTGTAACATACATTTATGATGATGAAGAGAAATCAAAAGAAAATATAGACAACTCCCAAAATAGTCTTGGATGAGGACTTCTGTATAACTTTTAGATTGGTACTTGTCAGCAATTTTTTCATTTTATTTATAGGGATAATTCTGAGTCAAGGGAGAAAGTCAATTTATTTCTAAGTTAGATTGTAAACTGGCTAATATCCCATATGCCATTGCACATTGGTTTTATTTCACATGTCAGAAGTTATATGCAAATCTGTCAGAATAAAATCAACAGTTAACAAGTGATATTAGATGGGATTGGGGGAAATAGGGAGAGATAAGTAAAAGGATAAAAACTTACAGCAGTAAGATGAATAAGGCCTGAGATATAATATAAAATATGACAATTTGTTAACACTAGATTGTATAATTTGCTATGAGAGTTTAAATGTTCTCATATGCATATAGATGTGTATGTATATACATATCTATGTTTGTTTTGAGGTGATGTATCTTTTAGTTAACTAGGTTGGAGGAATTCTTTTACACTGTGCACAATCAAATCATCAAGATGCACACTTTTTTTTAAAGATTTATTTATACAAGCACTGGGGTACAGGCCAGAGGCACGGGGGGGTGAGAGAATCCACCAGAGACAGAGCGGGGAGCAGAACAGGCAGAAGGACCAAAATACACCGCTGAGGGGAGCAGCGGGCATGACAGGAAAGGTCTGCCCCGCCATGTGGGAATCTCCCTGGCCAGCCAAGAATCAAACTGGCGCCTCAGAGGCTGCTGACAGCTTCACAGTGCTGCGCTCAACCCGCTGCGCCAACAGGGAGGCCCATGATGCACACTTTTAATGTGTCAAATACATTTCAATGAGTTTGTAATTAAAAAAAGTCCTGGAGCCTTCCCGATGGCACAAGGGTTAAACACTGCACCATGAAGCAATCTGCAGCCTCTGCAGCACAAGTTTGATCCCGGCCGGCCAGAGAGAAACCCTATGGTGCGGCATATCTCTCCTGACTCACCCACTGCTCCCCTCAGCAGTGTATTTTGGTCAATCTGCCTGTTCTGTTCCCCACTCTGTCTCTGGTGAATCTTCTCACCCCCTGCATCTCTGGCCTGTACCCCAGCTCTTGTATGCCTAAATAAATAAATCTTTAAAAAAATATCCTGTAGGCCAAACAAGTGTCGCTATTAGGTATTTTATTAATAGTAAATATAGAGGTGAACTAAACACATTTTTCCAGACAATGAATATGGAACTAAAGTCCCCACATGATATTGAAAGGATGCACTGATCATCTTTTTCTTTATTCCAACTGTCAAGTGATTTTTTTCTGATATGATATGAAACTGAGGGATGGGTCTGCATCCAGGTGACTGAGAACCTAAGCATGAAGGAATATACCTAAATCCCAGGGAATAATTTTGTTATTTGAAATCAAAGGAAACATGCTTTGAATTTGATATGCCCTGTGAAGGGACAAGATTCCCTAGCAAAGAAATGAAAGCACTATTCATATAAGCCCCAAAGGGGGAATTTGACCAATTGTTTTCTAATTTTCAGCAAAATCTCACCTTCTGTGAATCTGTATGGCTCTACCTTGTCTAATTACTAATGCTGAAGAAAAAAAATTATCTTTTTATATAATCTATTTCAAATTTTTCTGAATTTGAATTAACGATTATATATATTCTTTGGTTTTCTTGCTGAAATTCCATGCATTTGCTCTGCACACTATTTTCTTGTTTTTTTATGTTAAGTGAGTACATGTGCTTACCAATGATAATTTGGTGTAGGGATAATTGTCCCATTGCACTCTAGTCTATGGTGTAAGTGATATTTCAGAAAAGGTAAGCAATCTAATTTGGGAAAGTATATATTATATAGAATGTCTTAGAAAAAGATAATAGATATGTGTACTTTGGGGTTTGTAATAATTTTTAAAATCAGGTGTCCTGGTTTTCATGGATAAATTAAGCAAGTGTGATATGAGAAGCCCTGAGATTTGTAGACAGTCACCATTCAGTAAGAACATTACATTTAATTCAAAAGGCAATGAAATATTAAGTGACTATTACAGACCACAAACCATCCTGTTGGCTCCGATGAGGATAAGATTTCAAATGCCAGAAAAAGTGACAGCTATATAGAGGCAATATATTCTATGCAGTATATAATCTATTAACCTGCATAGATTGTCTAAAAATCACATTTGTGGACCTCCCCGGTGGCGCCCTGTTGAGCGCTGGGTTGCAAAGATGCCTGCAGCCTCTGCAGCGCCTGTTCGATCCCCGGCTGCTCCCAGCCACCGGAGGAGGGTCCCACATGGCGCGCAGACCTCTCCTGCTGCCCTCTGCTCCCCTCAGCAGTGTGCTTCGGTCCTTCTGCCTGCTCTGCTCCCCGCTCTGGCTCTGGTGAATTCTCTCACCCTCCTGCTCTACTGACTGTACCCAGTACTTGTATAAATGGATAAATAAATCTTAAAAAACAAAAACAAAACAAACAAACAAACAAAAAAAAACATTTGTGAGTGTGCCTTTAAAATTGTGCCATTTCTTGCTTTAATTTTTATATATGTGACCTATAATGAAACTGCAAAGTGACTGTCATATTTATCCTCTGGAGAGTTTTAGGTCTCTGACTTTCATGTTGAAATGCTTATAACTCAGAACTCTGAAAACATAGGGCTAGTGTATTTTATATTTCAAATTAATCAGGATACAAAGATTTGTAAGGTTTTGGACCAAATGTGGGTCAACCACCTTGAATATTAATGAAACTTATGTGTAAAGTACTCTCCAGTGACTGATAATGGGGAATCATTGCCCTTTTGCACAATTATGTATCCTGTTTTTAATATCATCATTTGGTACCTGCTGATATTTTTCTGTATAAACTGGGACTTTCAGTACATTTATCCATGGTATATTTTCCTGGAGAATTTTGTTTTTTTTTAATTTCATTTATTGATTCTCCCTTCTTTACTGAAACAAAATAATTTGTAAGACTTGTCACTGTGTGTAATCCCCTCTGTGATATAAAACCCTTTCTCCTTGTTGCTTTTAATTAACTAACATGTCAATCAGATTTGTGCTGCTTGTGTTTTTACCCATTATCACTGTTTGTATAGACTTTTAGTTTAATCTGTATGTATATTACATCTACCCAATTCTTTGATAAGCATGGGTTTTTGTGTCTATGTGAGGGTAAAGAGTGTTTAGAAAGCCTACGCTTTCCTCATGAATCCTTTTTTTAAAAACTTTGCAAAATCTTAAGAAGAACAATACTGCCATCTTAAGGCAAGTTAAATTATTTTTCAGAAAAAGCACAAACTTTGTTATACATTTTATGCTTTTATTATATAGTTTCATATTATATTTATAATCTAATCTAAATGTAAAGACTATAATCTTAATAAATTATTTCTTTAGATTTAAAGTTTGGTAATGCCTGAATCATATATTTTTTCAAGAAATAAAAAATCAGTAAACATTAAAGAAGCATGCATTTATTTACGATAATAATTTGAATTCAAAATTATAGTCCTCTCAAAATGTAAATTGACATTTTGGCAGTTATCCAGATAATAGTTAAGGGGATTTATATTCTGTAATTTCACTGATATTTGAAAAAATTAATATTCACATAATATGAAGGATCAAGACTAACATTCCAAAATCTAGAATAGCAAATGATATTAGGTTTATCTAGAGAAAGATGCCAAGGAGAGCTAGGAGTATAACATCATACAATCTAGAAAAGTTGTTAGTATAATATGAGATAGCCTATTAGGAGGAGTGGATTATGAGATGGCATGTTATCTGCTTAAGGGATTGAGAAACAATTGATGTATGATGCATGCAAGATGACAGGGTATTATGGTGCTCCAAAAGGGAGACATGGGAGCATCTAATGTCTATTATAGTCAAATAACCTTCCATTAAATAGTAATGCTTCTGTACAGTGAATCCTGCAGATTACTGTTTTCAGAGAACTCTATCTGAAAGTTGGAAATTTGAGGGAAATGATGGGAATCATTATAACAACTGGCACTTCTACAATATTTTGTTTCCTCCTAATTTCTAATTATCTCAGATGAAAATGTATATACTCTTTTCTAGGTCTGCTATATTTCACATTATTATGTCCACTCTTGTTTCCCGTGGTTCCTTGGAAACGAATTACCTTCAAGTCCTAAACCTTTCACATACAAAGATATTCTCATTTCTCCCCCAGTCAATCTTCTATTGTCTATACAATAATAACTATCCTAATTCACATTTCTCATCATGACAAAGCACTGACACGAATTTTGAAAGATTCCCCCCATTACTCGATGAAAAAAATCTACCATGACATTACATAACCTGATGACTATGTACTTAGTTTTGTCTTTATCTCATTAATTCATAAATATTCATGATTCTTTCAAAAAGCACATTCACTTGTCTACTTTTTTCCTCCTTGATTTGTAATAATGTTCTTAGACCTTAAATAACCTCTTCTCCCTTTGCTTATTTACATTCTGGTAATTTTTCATAATTCAGCATAATTGTCATTTTCTCTATACAAACAATCCAGTTAGTGTTAATATCACCCATTTATTTGCTCTTTATACTTTGAATCTCTCTTACATCATGTTATAATTAATACTATATGGTATAGTTAGCTTTAAGAAACACAGTGAGACTTATACATGATGGTACTCTTATGTAGCTCTACACACATTTTTCATGACTAGAAGACTTAATTTGTAATGGAAGTATGTGAATTGAAACTTGAGTTTTATCTCTTTGTGTGACCCTGGAGAAAATTTCTTAATTCCCTAATTTTCTGTTGCTAATGTATGGGACAATGTAATACTTTCCTCAGTGACACTACAGCATGTTTATTAAAAACATTTATATAAAAAATAAACTTTTGCCCTATGGAAAAACATGGATGGAACTAGAGGGGATAATGCTCATTAGTCCAAAAGAAAAAGACAAATACCACATGGTTGCACTTATATGTGGGCTATAGAAAAAATAAACCAATAAGGAATTCCAGAAATATGACTGATTTAAAAATTGTGTTAAAGAAAAATCAAAATCAACAGGCAAGCAGCTATAAACCAGAGACATACTACAGGGGTGGCAGGGGGAGGAGAGGAGGGATTAGGGTCAAAATAAGGGGGGGTGGGATTGTATGGGAAATATAACCAAAATAAACATGCATACATTGTACAAAAATGAAAAATGATGTAAGAATTATATAAAATATATTAAATAAAAAAGTAGTAATGATCTAACTAAATTACAATGGGCACAGTTATAGTCATTATTATAGATAACAAGAAAGGGAAATATAATTATGTGACTAACAACTTGAGATTAGATGGGTGAAAAAAGTAAATCCCAGGATATCAAATTTTTGACTTGAGCAACCAAGCAGATGGCAATGTTGATTCTTAAGAAAAGCAAAGAAAGACTAACCTGCTGAATCAGTAGATACTAAATGATTGTAGTTTGTGATAATCTGAGTGTTAAGCTTTTATAATGACCCAGTGATAACTTTGAAGAGAGGGTTGGAGTGGGTTCTTAGGGCTATTGGGAAGTTTTAGTTTCTCCCATGCTAATATAATTGAATAATTTATTAGTTAAGTTTTATCACAATCCAAATGACTCTGCAAGAAATAAGGTAAATGAAATGAACTTCATAATTACTGATTTCAGAGTTGTCATGAACAACTTTATCTCTACATAAAGTTGGACTTCTAACAGCATGTAAAATGCTTTCTAAATGTTTGAATAGATAGTAGGTTTTATTTCTAGAATTTTGTGTATGTAAATTTTATACTTCTCTTTATAATAGAATCCTTTGATTTATTAGGCTAGAAAATGCATATTTTTAAGTCTGTTACCAAAGCTAAATAAAATATTGCTGAAATACTTTAAAGCTGTGAATCTTTGAAAAGATTTTTCTTCTCATATATTAACCAAAGGACAATTCTTTTCTAGGTACCCAGGAAATAAAGTAACTGATCAACATACTCTGAAGTGTAGGTTTCAATACATTCAGAGGCAGACATTCATGACCAAATAAGAACAACAAAATGCTTTAATAAATTGGGGTCTATAACTTCTAAAACTACCACTGGAGGGTTAAAATATCTTTTTTTTTCTATTTTGTCATAAATAATTACTGAACTCAATGGCATGGTAGGCACTGTACAGGTTAATGGGGACAGAGAGTGAATGAAGGGGAGAAAAAACTAATAAACAGATAAACAACTGCAAATAGTTAGAAAACATGAACCAGTACCACCTAACTTTGTCACCCTGGACAAATGATCCACAGAAACTATGTGTCACAGTAAATGGCTGTTGCTATTTTTTTCATGCATTTTATTTTATTTGTACATATATATATATTTTCCTCAGCACCATCACTTATATCCACTTGTATTTTTCTTGTTCCACCCTTCCTCTAACGTCATGGTATTTATTAATTTTTGCAAGCATTGTACTTTGTTAAATTGTCCACTATATAAAGGTTGAATATTTGTTTTTGTCATTCTGAGTTTCTTTACTAGACATAATTCCCCCAAACACCTTCTGCTTTGCTGTAAAGGCTACATCTCATCTTTCCTTATGGGAAAATAGTATTCCATAGTGTGGGTATATTACATATTCTGATCCAATTATCTATTTAAGAACATTTAGGCCACATTCTAGCTAGTATGAATAACACTGCAATAAACATTGTGGAGGATGTAGGTTTTTGTGTTTATTAATTTGTATTCTTCAAATAAATGTCTGAGAATGGGATTGTGGGCAGATGGTATTTCCATTTTTATTCTCCAGGTAATTCAGATTGCTTTTCATAATGATAACACCAGTTTTCATTCCCACCAACAGTATAATATGATTCTTTGTTCTTAATCTTTTCAGCATTTGCTGTTGGGGCCCTTTTGATATGTGCCGTTCTTATGGTTGGAGATGGTATCTCATTGTGGTTTTAACCTGTTTTTATCTTAATGGAAAAATATCAAACTTTTTTTTTTTCATATGACTATTTGCTTTATGGATATCCTTTTTAGTGAACTGTCTGTTAAGATATGCTTCCCTTTTATTAATTGAGTTGTTTGCTTTATATTGCTGAATTGTATGAGTTCTTTATATGTCTTGGATATTAACCCCTGGTAATATATTGTGTGAATATTTTCATTAAGTAGAATGCCACTTTAATCTTTTATTGTGTCAAAGCTTTTTAATTTGAGATAATCCCATTTTTTTTAAACTGTTGTCCCTTTGTCATAAGGTTCAAGTCTCCAACAACATCTTTATCACAGATGCATTGGAATATATCATTGTTTTCTTATATATATATTTTAATCAGTGTGATCACTGTAGCTCTCCCACCACCACAGCACTCATAGCTCTCTACCATAGTCCATTATGGTCTCTCCCAGGCACATGCTCCCAAATCCTCCCATACCCTCTAGGATGTCTCAGATCTATGATTATCTTTCAAGGGTTGTTTTTAAAGTTTGTATATTTCTGACCTTTTTTTTTCTCTATATTCCACATATACATGAAATCACCTTGTGTTTATCTTTTTTTACTTCTGGCTTATTTTGCTTAGCATAATGCCTTCCACCTCCATTCATGATCTGTGAATGGAATGGAATGAGGGGAAATAGTTGCACAGCATGTATCTGATAAAAAACTGATACCCAAGATCTACATATAGCTCATGCAACTCAAAAAAAAAAAAAAAAAAAAGAGAACAACCCAACCAGAAACAGACAGGAGAGTTGACCAAAAAAGAACTCCTAAGTAGATAGCAGATGGTCAACAGGCACATGAAAAAAATGTCTATCACTTACCAGGGAAATGCAAATCAAAACCACAATGAGATACCACCTCATGCTGTAAGGATGATCCACCCGTATTTAAACAAACAGACAAATACAGAAACACTAAGTGCTAGTGAGGGTATAGCAAAAAAGGAAGCTTGTTCCATTGTTGGTGGGAATGTAGACTGGTGCAGCTCCTATGGAGGTTCCTCAAAAGACTGAAAATAGCCTATTCCTAAGTAGCTACCCAAAGAACACAAGAACACTAATTTGAAAGGAAATTTGCACTCCTATGGTCATTACAGCATTCTTTAAAATAGCCAAGAAATGGAAACAACCTAAATGTCCAAAACCAAATAATGGATAAGAAGATATGTGGTGTGTGTATATGTATATATGTGTATGTATGTATGTATATATACTTCAAGTAGTATGGCAATACTACTCCAAGACCATTAGAGGGTTAAAACATTTATAAGCACCTCTTTGAATGTAACACTCAGCCTCAACAAACTATGCAACTACATTTAAATGGAAATTTAGAACATCTAGTAGATATTAATTGTTAAGAATAAGAAAGCCCGTATATAGCATTTTCTTATTATAACCTAGAAAATATCAAGAATGTCAATTTAGTTTGAACCAAAATATTAACTTTTATCTTTTAAAATTTTAGATAATAAAAACTTTTTCTTATGACTCTCAGGCTTAAGACATTATGATGTAAACCTCCATTTTCCTCATTGTTAATATTTTTTCATTGCCAATATCCCCAAATTTAAAGGACTTAATTTGGCAGATTTTTCTCCTTCACTAAAACTTAGTGTTAAGTGTTTTACTGGAGGTAGCAAAGGCAGGAAAGTCTTGACTTCCTAAAGTGCTTAAGAGAATAATTCATCAAATTCTAACCACTCAGTTTATTTTAATAAATGATTCAAAGTAAGTCAGTTTCACTGTGATTCTATGACACTTTATGCTGAATTATTGAGAAAGAATAAATTTTAAATATGTTAAAATTCTCAGGAGGACCCCAAGTTGATATTATCTCCATTCACTAATATTCTCTCATCACTGTGTGATTACTTCTTTAATAGAAACCCCCTCAGTTCCCAGCTGTTTCACATAAGATATTTAGAACAGAACTTCCTTTAAAGTGTTGGTCTTAATTTTTCTTAAATTCTTCAATAAAAAGTGTATTAATAATGTTTATATTCTATCTATTCGCCAAGTTTTACCTCTAGTTGTGGACAAAGTATGCTAGACGCGACTTTTGTGGACTGAGCACCTGGTGATGATTGTTCCTCAGTGAGATTGATGGGTGGACTCTGCTGTCCTAGTGTTAGAGACTGTGAGAAGTGATCTCTTGGTGGTATTAGAGTCCCTGTTTTTAAGGAGGACAGTAAAATGTCTCAGTGATCTGCAGAGTCTACACAAGGAATAACTTCTAATATATTCCTAGGAATAAACATGTACTTGAGGTTTAATATTGATAGGCTTGAAAATCAGCAGAAAGAATAGATTAAGTTCATCTTACAATTAATGACACATCAGCAAAGACCTATGACTATATACGGATTTCTCTTTTCCTTTGTTTTAAATAGATTTTGTGCCAGTTAAATAACTCCACTCTACACTATAACTATAAAATATTGATCTTTGAACCAAATATTTTAAATATGATGAGAAAAAACACCCATGAGATTTTTTATTAAGAGAAAAAAACGTATTCTGGTAGAGGATTCAAGAAATAAATTAGAGGCTAGTTTGGTCACTAAATTAAAGATAACATTCTCGGGACAGTAAATTCTATCCACAGCCATAATCCATAAAACTCTCCTAGCAGTTTGAATATTATAAATGGAATTTATAATCACTCCAGCAAGCTCACCTGCAGAATGAAGATCAGCTCCAAATCACTCAAAATTATATTCTCATGTGGGAAGTGAGGAGGGAGGAGTATAGAAGAAACATTTTGCTGTCTATTTGATTTTCCCAGAGTCAGAACTATTGGAAAACATTCTTTAAAACATATCAAATAGGACACAGCAGTGGATTGTTGGTAACTGTGTAATTGATGAGAATGTATAAATCAAAATAGCATTGCCATAATTCTCATTATCTTTTTCATTCTAATCCATTGCTTACCAATCTGTGTGAGTGCCATATCTGGATCTAGACAGGAATATTTTTTGTGTATTCAGAGTTTCTGAATTCAGAATTGAATTTAGGCTGTCTAAGAGTATTTCTTCTCACACATCCTATGCTGCTTCTTCTCTTTTTGTATGCATTTGCCTACCCTGAGTGCACCACTGTCAGAAACAATCATGTGCAACATTAGCTCATAGATGACACTCAAACAATCCTTTAAAACCTCAGGCAGTCGAATGGTTGTTACCAAAATAAATCGCCAACTGATCTGAAGCTCAGGAAGGGATTACCATCAAACATTTGAAACCTATGCTTTGGGAAAAAATTTTAGGATTGACCCTATCCTTTGGATAATTTTCAGAGCAGTCTGAAATTATTAATGTTTATTTTGAAGAGTCATCCACTTTTTATCTGTAATACCTTCAAGGTCACAACATTTACAAATTTATAGATATAGATATGTTGGGAAGAATCATTGTACAATTTTATATATTGCTTGAAGAAAATGATGGTTAGTATATAGATGAACATTAATAAATGATACTAATAATCAGTAATCTACCTATCTGCTTTTGAGCAAACTACCACCTCTGTTCAGTCAGATAAATCTAGTTTTCCAGAATGAAATTAAGTGTTTTCTTTTAAAATAATAGTATCTGCCAAAAGTTCCAAGGATACAGTTAAGTGATATCTATATTTTCAGGTGGAACTGTTTTCATGCTTGTTCTACTAGAGAAGACATTCTAGGTCCTCTGTTAGATTTCTATAACAGAGCTCCAAATTGTACTCTATTGATAAGATTATGAAATAATTTTATTCTTAAATTCATCCTCTCTATGAACTTAAGTTATTCCTTCAGAATAATACATTTTTTGCCAAAATATGTTAGTTTTTTTTTAAATGACAGTTTATACTAAATGACACGGATAGAATTCCTTAATATGAGATGTACAGTGCAGTATTTTCACAGTAATAATTCTTAGAATGACCAGTTATCACCAGTTCCTAAATCCTGATTATTATCAAATTATTAAAAATAGCAGGAATTTGGATACATTTTTCCTGGATCTTCCATCTTCATGTCAATCATTCATTCTATCTTTGTTGTCTTTAAAACTATATAACTTTTTTTTGAGAAATATATTTTTATATGTTTTATATTTACTAATGTAAATACTAATATTTTATATTTTCTAAATATATTTACTAATGTGTTCTCATTTTGTCCTCATCATCTTATTTTTTAATTCCTTTTTTTTTAAAAAAAAGTAATTTACTTTTAAAAGTTGCATGAAGGACTTGTGATCTGGAATTGGTCTTTCTCTCCTGTCAAAGGGTAAGACTAATGTGTGCTGGCTGCACTATTCATGAGTTATGTCTTATGACAGTTTGAAAAATTATATTTTCCTTTCTCTAAATGTATTAATTTTACCAAATATGATTACTTGTTAACTTGACACACTTCAGCTACAAAATTCTATTCACTGATATTTCTATATAACAATAAGGAAAGCTTTGTTTTCTTTTTCTAACATCAATAAAGAGTACTCATGCTAGTTGGGATTATTCTGCTGTACTCAGAGGGAGTGATTGGTTTTAGAATTTTCTTCAGGAATTTTAAGCTGACATAGCATAATGATATTGGATCTTGATGGATTGGTATCATGTAAAACTTTGCATTGTAAAAATTCTGGGCAAAATTGCAATATAAATATCATGACATTGTGATGTATGAATTTATCTTCAGGGAAAACATAGTTACCTGGCAGGAATTTTATTTCGGGTCTATTCAAAGTGATAGAATATTGGATTTCATTGTTATATTCTTATTATTCTTTGCTTTTATATTTAATTTACCACATTGCTATAAAACACCTTACATGAGATAGTGGCTATTATAAATTTATTATGAGTTAATTCCACTCCCCTCTCTCCATATTTGGTATTTAATTTATAGGTAGATGTTATTTTGTCTATAACTATATATTGAAGATTTCATATAATGTAGCTAATACATTGTGTATGTATTGGAGTGTTACTCATTTTAAATACTTTAAAATGAGTATTTAAAGCAATTTTAATATTAGGGGGAAACTGTTATGTGGAAAATACAGATGATATTAAGTTTCCGCATTGTATTATCTTTCAAAAATAAGTGTTGAATTCTCAATTGGAATAAATATGTAGTATTCTCTAAACTCTACAAAGTATATTTCAGAGAATGAATAGTATTTATGATGTAATACTAATAGAAATTTCTCTTAAAATTAAATGTCAAGATATCATTACTCTCTGGTGTCATAATTTTCTGTATTTCCAAATATTTATAACAGCATTTTAAAGTCCAGCTCAGATCACTTTGAAAAGGTGTGCTTTCTCTAAAGAAAGCTGATTAATGTCAATAAGAAAATAATCATTTAATATTTTTGTATTAATGCTAGTTAAACTTGGTTTCTAAATAAAGTAAATTGCTACTATTAAAAATTAAAGATAAAAAACCTCTATTTTTTAATAGAGGTGAAGTATTATGCTTCTAAACATTTTTAAATTTAGAGTCTATCAGATCAAAGTTATAGCAAAAATTTACAGATAAATCTAGGGAAATGTACAATTCCTACAAACATTTTTATATTTTTTTTCCTTCCCTTACTCAGCTGATTATATTAAAAAATCATGATACTGAATTTTCAGCAGGGAAAAGTTGTCCTTTTTTCCCAATTAAACTTATTTGCACTAAAAATGAATATCATAAAGGAGATGTTAAAAAATACATATACTCAGAATATTTATGTCATCAAAATCTCAATATAGAAAGTAAGGGGAAGGTTGGTTAAGCAGGAATTTAGAAAATGTGTTTCAAGACTGGAATGAAAATTTCTGAGCATATGAAAGTATGAAAACCGATTAGTGTCAACTTAGTACCGAATTTGGTTATGTGATAACAACCAGTTACCGCCTGTCTGTCAGAGAAGGAGGGTTCCAGCTCATGCCATGGCAGTAGTGGTGTAGTTTTTGCTTTAGAACCCAAATATTACAGCAAAAGTAGTGTTATAAGTTGAGTGTGTAGACAAATGTTTATGCTGAAATCCAGGGTACACAAACTCAAGGAGCACTTGAGCTGACGGCCCAAAGATACTCTGTAGGGCGCCTGCTTACAAAGGCAAAAAAGGCAGGATGCTGTCTGCTTTATACAATGAGGTTTACAGTCAGTGTAGTTCTGATTAGGAAAAGTTTGTCATTTGGTGATTGGTTAGATTTCAATTCTGGGCACAGCTTGCTGGTGTGGTTTCATTCTTTAAGGCTGAGGATGGTTCTGCACATGTGTCAACAGGTGGGAGTCCTGGATCTGCTTGGGGAACAGGCCCCAACAGCTTCTGAACTCTTTGTTAACTCAGGTTTTCTGCAAGCTTTTTTTTTTTTTAATTTTATTTATCATTTAATTTCTCTACTAAAATTCAGAAAATCCAACACGCAGGCAGTTCTTTTTCCCTATCTATTGATAGCTTGTGCAATAATTAGAGATGTTTGGCACAAGTTACATCTAACAGGTAAAAATCATTTTATCACCATATAATTAGCTCTGCATTAAAATTAATTAAAATCAGAATTAATCTGAAAATAAGGCGTGTAGGCACACTTGCTATCTAGTGACATAGCTTAATGAGAGACGACTAAGATAAATCACATGTTTTCAATAATATATGTGACATAGCCTGTTACCTGCAGAAGCTCATCAGGTTGTCACTCCAATGAATATCATTCGCCTTTTGTATTTCACTAACAAAGGGGTCTCTGATACAGTCACCTATCTTTGACCATATTATGTTAAATGAAATATATGTTTTTTTTTTTTTAAAGGATGTCTTTTTTTTTTTTTTTTATAGAGCCATGCTTTATTTATTTGTTTGCCGGCTTGTTTTGTTTGTTTAGTTTATACATGCACTGGGTACAGTCAGAAGCGCGGGAGGGTGAGAGAATTCACCAGAGCCAGAGCGGGGAGCAGAGCAGGCAGAAGGACCGAAGTACACTGCTGAGGGGAGCAGCGGGCGGCAGGAGAGTTCTGCACGCCATGTGGGACCCTCCTCTGGTGGCCGGGGAGCAGCCAGGGATCGAACCGGCGCCGCAGAGGCCGCGGGCAGCTTCGCAACCCAGCGCTCAACCGCTGCGCCACCGGGGAGGCCCTGAAGTATATGTTTTACCAATTATTTCCTGGATGTGCTGACCCTAATGATTTCATTGTTATGTGTATTTCTTATCATGGTTAAGTTGCATAATTTATATGTCCTTTTTTCTCTTCAGTGACTAACTCCTTTTATAAATAGTTTGTAAGCTATTAGAGCTTAATAAAATGTTGAATATACAAATACAGGGAAAACATTACAAAATCTACAAAGGTTGTAAGAAATCAAAAGGAAGAATTTTCATGAGTAGAAGGACTGAAGAAGTAATTTTTATATTACTGATAGTAATTTTTATATATTTTTATATATTTTAATATATTTTAATATTATGAGTCAAACAGTGTGCTACTGGCTTTTGTGTGATTCTCTCATTTCAAAATAATCCTGTGACATAGGAAATGATATTATCCTAACTTGAAAGTCGGGAAAATGTTAAATAGTTTTATAAAAGTTGCCCCAATTCTTTCCACTGCTTGAAAATTAGATGTTTAAGATTTTGAAAGACTAATATTCTATAATATCAATAAATACAGGGCCTCCCCGGTGGCACAGCCATTGAGCACTGGGCTGCGAAGTTGCGCGCAGCCTCTGCAGTGCCGGTTTGGTCCCCAGCCACAGGAGGAGGGTCCCACATGGTGCGCGCAGACTTCTCCTGCCGCCCACTGCTCCCCGCAGCAGTGTACTTGGGTCCTTCTGCCTGCTCTGCTCCCCTCTCTGGCTCGGTGAAGTCTCTCACCCTCCCACGCTTCTGACTGTACCCAGTGCTCTTTTTTTTTTTTTTTTTTTTTTAAATAGAGGCATGTTTTATTTATTTATTTGTTTGTTTGTTTTGTTTATACATGCACTGGGTACAGTCAGAAGCGCGGGAGGGTGAGAGAATTCACCAGAGCAGAGCGGGGAGCAGAGCAGGCAGAAGGACCAAAGTACTCTGCTGAGGGGAGCAGTGGGCGGCAGGAGAGGTCTGCGCTCCATGTGGGACCCTCCTCTGGTGGCCGGGGAGCAGCCGGGGATCGAACCGGCGCCGCTGAGGCCGCGGGCAGCTTCGCAACCCAGCTTCGCACAACCGCTGCGCCACCGGGGAGGCCCTGTACCCAGTGCTTAAATAAATATACCCAGTGTATAAATAAATAAATCTTTAAAAAAATCAATAAATACAAACATATTGAACTATGTACATTTTAGTGTTAAAACCTCACTACCCAGAGTATCCATACTTTAAAAATACATTTATAACTGAAATATAAAATTTTTAGGTGCTTTCATTTTTTTTGTATGTCTAAATAGGCAATGAAGTTTTGAGATTATTAAACATCTACTTCTTTACCATATAGATGTCATTTACAAAATGATATACTGCTATTCAATTCCTTACTTAATAATAAAGATATGACAAAAATGGAGAAGGAATACAATAGTAAAAATAATGATAATAGCAGCAAAATCTATGCATCATTTATTTATTGACACCTTTTTACACATTGTGTAATTTTTCTTTCTAACACTCATATGTCTGCATTGTTATCCAAAATTCACTGGTAAGAGTATTGGCAGAATTTTGCCAGTTACTTCACATAGTAGACACATAATGATAATTGTTTAAATTAATACATTAGGTTAATAGAAAGGTATTACAGAGAAATATTTCTACAGGTTTTGTTTTTACCTGATAGAAGCATATGTTGATGTTACAAAGTTATCAACACCCACACTCCCCAGAGTTTCAGGTTTAAAACTTGGTAGGTGGCAGTGACATTGACATGGCATCAAAGGTCAACCTCAACATGTTGATCATGTTAATTGGAGACAATCTCAAATCATTTTAATATCTTCATCCCCATATTTTTCTACTAAAATTATGAAATAAGCCAGTGCTTGTCATCAAATATTTCCACCTCTTGGCCTTAGAGGTTTATGGTATGTTTGCCCTCCATGGACCCTCTGGAAGTTATTTTTGGTTATGTGATTTGTCTTGGCAACAAAGCAAAACAAACATAATCAATGTGGGAACAATGTTTAACTTCTGATCAGAATTATTAAGAATCAGAGCACAATTTACTTTATTTTTTCCAACCCAGGTTATTTAGGAATCATTTTTGAATTTAAAATATTTTTCAGTCTGGGCCTAAGAGTTAGGAGTCCCCTGCTGTCATTTATCCAACTTTTATTATGAGCAAGAAATGAACTTATTTTGCTAAGTCTTGGAGCTCCTGGAGGAGTTTGTTACTGCAATATAACAGAGACTATCCTAACTGGTAACAATCTATGAAATTGAATTCACAAAATAAGAATAAACAGTAATGAAACGGTTAAATGACTATTAAAGAGGAATAAATTGTCTATTTGATTGCTATTAAGAAGGCTTGTTTCTTGAAGCTAGTTTTTAAGTGAAACAGGGTCACAAACAGTTTATAATATCTTCTCAGTAATAATTCACATATGCATAGTGATGAATTAAAATTGCTAAAATCACTAAGCTAAAAAAGTAGGTTATTGACACTGTCTACCAACCAGAATACTTTTTTTTTTTTTGAGGAATCCCCTTTTTTTTAAGATTTATTTGTTTGTTTGTTTATTTATTTGTTTATTTATTCAAGCACTGGGTACAGTCAGAAGCACGGGAGGGTGAGAGAATTCACCAGAGCCAGAGCGGGGAGCAGAGCAGGCAGAAGGACCGAAGTACACTGCTGAGGGGAGCAGCGGGTGGCAGGAGAGTTCTGCGCGCCATGTGGGACCCTCCTCTGGTGGCTGGGGAGCAGCCGGGGATCGAACTGGTGCTGCAGAGGCTGCGGGCAGCTTCGCAACCCAGCGCTCAACCGCTGCGCCACCGGGGAGGCCCTAACCAACCAGAATACTTTCAACCCACCATTTCTTATTGAATAACCAATGTCTCTCATCATTTCTTTAATTCAAGCACGCGCTCACACACACACACACACACACACACACACATATGTATCAGCCTAATTTACATGTATACTTGTATATTGCTGGTGCTTTAATTTTTTTTTTTACCTTAACACACTTCCCCTTTAACAAAAATATTATTAAAAACAAACTTGAGAACTCATAGAGAGCAGAATGGTGCTTGCCAGGGACTGGAGGTTGGAAAAATGGGGAGAGGTTGGTGGAAAGGCACAAATTTCCAGTTACAAAATAAATAAGTTCTGGAAATCTAATGCACAGCATGGTGACTGTAGTTAATGGTGCTATATTACATAATTGAATGTAGCTATGAGAGTGTATTTTAAATATTCTTACTTCATGCAAATAATTATGTGAGGATATTTTAACTTTTCTGGCATGCTACTTTTTTATTGTGATAAATACTTTTTTAATTTTGATTTTCTAACTGAAGTAACATTGTATTACACAATATTCTATAATTTTCAGGTGTGCATTTTTGAGAATCTACATGTGTATAGACTATATGAAGTTCACCTGAAAATACTTACTAAATATTTAATTTCACTTACCTTTTCCCCCATGAAGGGAATGGCTTAAAATGTTTTATAGAATGTTCCAACCTTTACTCATAACAATCAATCTCATGAATTCAGGTGGGTAAGTTCCATTTGAGTAAGCTTACCTCTATTGAGATTTGAAAAGTCGATGTGACCTGTAAGTGTTATCAGAAGCAGTAACACTGTATGACAAATGACCTAATCACTTCACTCCAGATCTAAACATTTTTCTTGTTTTAATAAAATGTCTCTTCCAAGAGTGCATATGGATTTTAACGTTCCTCAATTTCTATAAATTTTTAGCTACTTTATAATATAGCTTTGTCCTGAAAAACTGAAATGTTCCACAAGGTAAATGCTCACCCTATTTTGCTGCATGCTATACAAAAGTCACTTTCAAGGTTCAGAGAATAACTTTCCTTTGGCTCCTTTGTGACAATTGTCAGTTTTTGAAAATGCACAAACCTTCCTTCTCATTGAAAGGAAACACAGAACATTCAATACCGGAGGTCACTCAACATTAAGAGTCTATTTTAAAATGTGGCCATATTTCCCTTGGTATCTGTCACGGTGCCAACTTAGGAGAAAACCTATGCCGAAGTACAACTTAAAATACCCCAAAGTTTTATTTAAATAATATATATTTTCACATAGGTGTGACTGCTTAAATCTTTCACAAAAGTTCATAAAAATAATACACTTTTAGTGTTAATCACTTATAAAGAGTATAAAACTCTTGCACTTACTATTGATTTCTCCTCCATTAGTCTATTCCTCAATTTTTAAACTTAAAATTTACCTCCTTTGCTAAAGCATTCTTGAGTACTTGATACAAATTCTGATCGTTATTCAGTTATTATTACAGTATTAATGTGAGAAAGTTAATAGCTGGTATTATACAATTATATTTCAGGAAATCTTAAATCATATATTCTTAAAAATATTTTGATATAAGTAATTAAGGCAATTTTGCTTTATGCACAAAATTTTAATTAATGTGAATTCCTTAAAAATATTTTAAAGTCTCTTCAAAATATATTAAATATTTTAAATGTATTTTATACATACATTTAGAGTTACAGGCTAAATGACTTATAGTCTACATTTAAATCATCAACAAATAGCAGTCCCATTTTGGCTAGTAAAGAAAATCAGCATCCAGTGTGTGAAACAAGCTATTATTTAATATGGTGCTAATAGTTTAACATGCATTACAATGATAATTCAAACTAATCTGGAGTGGAATTGACTTACAATTTTTCAATAAGTGAGTTTGTTGTGTTAGGACTTTAAAATATAAACTTTAAAATATATTAGATAATTAAATGGCATCAAAAAGTTAAAAAAATATTTCATTCTGCGCTGCTAAGTTAGGAACAAGGATTCTAGATATTTTGGTGGAAAGCAAGATAAAAAAGTGAAGTGATAGTGTTACAAAATTAGCTCCCAATATCATGTGGATGAACCAAGGAAATGATACTTGTCACATAGTTCTAAGATTGAGGCTTCTATGTCACTAAACCAATTTACTATGTGAACCAAGGTACCAGACATTCTTCTGAATTCAGAGACAGGTGGCAATAAACTGAAATATGCTTCATCAGACATTCATTGTGCTTTAAAAATGTCTGAAGGCAAAATCATCCACAAAATCATTCCGAAATCTAAAATGAATGCATCCTCCCTGCTCATATTTACACTTAGGGGAATTTTGGTCCTGATTGTAATGTAAAGTTTTCAGGAAAATACCTCTTACATACTGGCTTATGGATTTGCTTCTCGTTGCTAGAGGGATTTCCATGAATTCAGAGTTCATATATTATTCATCTTTATCTCAACAGTACCAGGCAAAATATCATCAAATAGTAAGAATTTAATAATAAGTGAATGAAGGAAATATGTAAATATCTGCCTTGTGGGTAGCAAGAGTCTCAACAATTATGAAATTAGTTTACTTAATATTTTTTCATGTAACAGAAGCAGTAACTGAAAAATAAAAATCACACTAATGATCAAAATATTATATCAAACTATCTTTCTAGAGTAAGACATAGTTAAATGAATTATTGTCCCACATAATAAAATCTTATGTTGATACTAAGTGATATCTATCAGAAAATTGTAATATTAAAATATTGTGTCTGCTTTGATATTGAGTGAAAACTGAAGATATGAAACATACATTGGGACCTAATTATATAGCTATTATACCATTTTATACATATAATATTACTGAAATATTTTTAGATGACAGTTTTTGTTCAATGCTGGAAATTAACACCAGAGAAGTATTTAATGTTATGCCACAATTTTCTTTGTTAAATAGGTGTATTATTATCTATAGGTTTTTAAATGCTTTTGTTGTTCACTGAAACAAAAGGATCAAAGCAGCAAATGTAAAGAGTGACCAAAATTAGCACATGTTGCTGGGGCATAAAATTGGCAGTAATTTAAATAATAGATATGTTGAAATTTTATTGGATAAAAAAAATTCTTACCAAAATTACCAAACTCAATTTAGTGTGTTTAAGGTTAACAATTATAGTAATGATTAAAAATTCTAAGCTAATGATTTATAATCAGTTTTTACTGAAGGTTTTTATTTTTATAGTCATTGCTCAGAAATTTTCAAAAAATTATCTTAAATATTATATTACAATAATTTATTGAGTAAAGATGGTTAACAATAATAACAAAAAACTTCAAAGAATCTTAAAACTCAAGGCATGTATTTGTAAAAAGAACCAATGGAGCACAGTAAAATAATTTTAATATTTTACATCTCATATACTAAGGACTGAGGTTGTGAGAATCAAGCTCCACTGGCCTGATGTGCTATTTTATTTTTTTCTGCCATATCAATGTAGACTAAATTAATGGTTCATAAGGTCTGATATTTATATAAATACAGCATTTAGATTTTAATTAATGTAAAATATCACCCCAGGTGCTGAAGCTGATAAAGAAAAAGTAGTTTTACAGTGTTTAGGTTCTCCTTAGCACAATAGAAAGAGGTGATTTGTTTTGACATGAACACTAAACTGAGTTTGATTCCAAGTGCTGATACTTGCTATGTGTCCTGAGGCAAATCATTTAACCTCCCTCAGCTGTAGTATCCTTGCTCACAAACTGAGGATAGTAACTCATCCCATATAGGATGAGTATAAAAAATATAATGGTAAAATGCTTCAAATTTTGGCATAATGTCTGACCCAGAATACCTTAATAAATACTGATATTATTGCTGTATTTTTATAAGGGGAGGAAGAGAGAAGTTCATAGAAAAGATGAAATTGCCAAAGCAGAACTATATTAAGGGTTAATGAAAATGGCTAGTTTGTTTTGACTTTATAACATCTGTATAGTAGGGTTCATAAACTTAGTGCTGTGCCTTTAATAGGGGTTATATGTGAAAGTGTGAAACCTCCTCCTATTTTGGTCAGTTCAGTAGGACTAAACCAAGATATGAATGGATGAATCCAGCTATAGCCATTATGTTCTTATTAATATTATCATTTTCTGGGTGAGTTATGGTGTAAAACATGTTGCAAGGTCTGGTAGCAGTGACTTAGTGGCTAAAATCTGGTGCTAAAATTGTTAAAGTGTCTGTCGTGAATCTATATATTTGTGAAGGTGGTTTACAAAATGATAGGAGATTATGAAGAAGCTTGTCTTCAGGGATGACATTAGATACTAGAATTATAAGATTTGTATAGTACTATTTATATGAGAGTACAATATGATTGCGGTGTGGAGATTTTTTAGGCAAAATGGGACAATTTATACTCCATCCAAGTGGTAGAACAGGCAGTAAAATATTCATTTGGCACTCAGACTGACGGGAACTCATTTTGCTTCCTCTATGTTAGAAGTTTTGATATTTATGAAATTTGTACCACAAATATATATAATGCATGCAAAAAATAATTTTATTATAAAATAAAAAAACTTATAAAATTTCTACTACTAATATATATGTGAAAAAATACTTCAAACTTTGTGTATATAACAATACTGAGATTTTTTTTTTTAATGACAACTCTTTTTTTTTTTAAGATTTATTTATTTATTTATACAAGCACTGGGTACAGTCAGAAGCACAGGAGGGTGAGAGAATTCACCAGAGCCAGAGCCAGGGACAGAGCAGGCAGAAGGACCGAAGTACACTGATAAGGGGAGCAGCGGGCGGCAGAAGAGGTCTGCGTGCCATGTGGGACCCTCGCCGGTGGCCGGGGAGTAGCCGGGGATCGAACCGGCGCTGCAGAGGCTGCGGGCAGCTTCGCAACCCAGCGCTCAACCACTGCGCCACCGTGGAGGCCCTAATACTGAGATATTTTTATCATAATTTGAAAGTCAGGCGTTATTATATAAATAACTTAAAAATTGAGACATAGGCCCATAAAAGTTTTTTTCACCCATATCTTTAATAACTGAAATATTTTAAGATTGGTCATTTCTTTAAAGTTTGGATTCAGTCTCATGTATAAGTACTGAATTACCAAGTGAATGAAGGAGGTCAAATGTACCTCCATGTATCCTGATCTATAGGGATCCACAAGACTTCAGCTATATTTTCTGAATCTTAGGTTTATTGGATGTGCTTAGCAAATTATACAAAATCAATAAGACTTATTTAGCTACATATTAGACTTTAAATATACTTTGGAATAAAGAGAGGGATAAAACTCTACAAATCACATACCCAAGGCACATTGTTACATCTTCTAATGCTACAGAATAAGGCCGTGCAGGATATTCATTGCAAATATGTGTTTTTGTTTTTGTTTTCCTTAGGTTAGTGTTCAAATTTTTCTTCATTGTTGAATTGTCATATTTATCTTTGCATTGGGTTAGTGTGTTGGCCCTCTTTTTCTTTCTTGCCACAATATGTGG
The DNA here is from genome assembly GCF_964194135.1 of Talpa europaea. Taxonomy (NCBI): domain Eukaryota; kingdom Metazoa; phylum Chordata; class Mammalia; order Eulipotyphla; family Talpidae; genus Talpa; species Talpa europaea. Next base: position 106,938,168 of record NC_140072.1, on the reverse strand, counting down.
ATCTTATTCAGAGTGAGAGCCTAAGAGTTTTTCTTTGCACAATAGTAATGTAAATCTTTCAGGGTATTTTCGTGCTTCATTTCCTCTTTCTAAGTCATATGAGATGCAGTTTTTCAGTAAATCTCAATCCCACCTTTTGTGATCTTTGATTCTATTTCTGATTTGATCTTCTCTTGAATATTATATTAATACTTGTTCCTCTTATTAATGGTCTTCCAATTCAGTGTTTAACTTCAGAGAGAATTAATGAGTGTTCATAAGCCAAGAAATTTTGTTACTTCAAAATAAATATTTTAAAACTGTCCAAATTTGCTTGGCAAATTCTGGAAGTATGTATTTGGATGCCCATGAAGACCACACACTGTGTATATGTAGAATTTATTATAAATACTGAAATTTGCATGCTGTGAGTGCACTGTCTTTCTCCATAAATACTTCAGCAAAATATTTTTTTTGGCAAGAAGTATCTCCCTGTATGACACTGCTAAACTAAACCTACTTGATATAGATTGCTGTGAAGTTATTGTTAAGAGCTTTCTACTAAATCTCTTCAGATGCATTTTCTTTCATAAACTGCACAGGATTTGGATACCATGCTAAAGCCCAAAACCATACAACAATACATTCAATCATCAATTTTTTTTTAATCAAGTGATTTTCCATTTGTTCAAAAAATTATATAATTTTAGGAATACAGCTTTACACCTTGACAGGTGCCATGACTCTTCACCCACTAAATGTTCCAGAGTCACTGTCCTATCACATTTGCTCTCCACCCCTTTTCCCTCCCTCCATCCCACGTGTTTACCACCTTGTTTTGCACAGAATTTAAGAGCAATTTTTGTTGTGTTTTCCCATTATGCTTTCTTTGGTTATTTATCTTCATAGATGAGTGAAACCATCAGAAATTTTCTTGATTTTTTTCTGGCTTATTTCACTGAGTATAATCAGCTCATATTCTATCCATATTTTTCAAAAGGCACAATTTCATGTTTTAATATCAAAGTAGTATTCCATTGAGTATATATATACAAGTATTACATTCAATGGAATACTACTCTGTTATTATATATATAATAAACTACATATATATATATATATATGAATGTGTACATATCTGTATGTGTGTGTGTATGTACATAGCACATTTCTTATCCAGCCATCTACTGATGGATATTATGATTGCTTCTTTGCATTGGCAATTGTGAAAAATGCTACTGTGAACATAGGGGTGCTTGCTATTAGTGTTTTCATAATCTACAGATGCATAACTAGAATTAATATTGATGAATCCTATGGTATTTCCATTTTGAGTTTGTTAAGGAATCTCCATACCATTTTCAATCAAGACTGCACCAAGTTACACTGTCACCAATAATATTCAGATTCCCGTTTTCTACTTATCCTCTCTAATACTTGTTATTTCCAAACTTTATGATATAGGCCATTAACAGTGATGCAGTGATATATAATTGATTTGACTTGAATTTACCTTATAGTAAGTGATGCTGAGATATTTTTCATGTGCCTGAAGGCTATCTGTATTCTTTGGAAAAGTGTCTAAGTATTGTGTGCATGTTTTCATTGAGTTATGAGTTACTTATATATTTTGGAAAATAACACTTTGTCAAACATAATTTGCCAATACATTCTTCCACTCTATAGGTTACCTTTTTATTTTATGCAGTAGTTTCTTTTGCTGCACAAAATTTGTTTAGTTTGACTAGCCCCATTTGCTTATTTTTGCTTTGGTTTACTTGACATTGGAGTTGAATCCCCAAATATAACTCTGTATTATTTTTCATGCTTAATTGGTTTACTACACTGTATATAATCCAAAGGTACAGGTTCATGCATCTTCAGCTGTGTGCTTCCCCCTCACATGCATAACCAAGGCACCGATAGACTCTCCGCCATAGTCCATGTGGTCCTTTCACCCCTTTTCTCCCCCCACACACCACTCCTTATTGGCAATCTCAATTCTACAATTAGATTTCTAGGGTATTTTTATTTTGCTTTTGTCTGACATTTGTTTTGTTTCTCTGTATTCCTCACATGAGTGAAATGGCATTTGCCCGTCTTTCTTTTTCGCTGTCTTTGCTTTCCTTCTGTAATTTCCAAGAGTCTTCCCTTAGACATAGTACATAATATATAAAAGATGAAGCTACAAGAGTCTACCATACATAAATATATCTGTATGATTTTTAACTTAAGGCATTTTGTTAATGATGAAATAATTTATCACTGTAAAAATGTTTTCATAAAGACTTTGCTTAAAATATAATTTAGAATACTATTTAAATAGAGATTGAAGTGATTACTTTTCTGCTTGCTCATAAAATTACATTAAAATGTTTAGAAATTGCAGGTTAAAATGTAGTCTAACCTCTGGTAATTGTTTTTTTTTGTTTGTTTTTTTTTTTTTTAACAGAAAAAAGGACAGCACATTTTTCTAAACCTGTCTCCCACACAGATTTTATTTTTATAGTGACAGTTAAACTGCACATTTCATAACCTTCATCCAAGTAAGTTTCCATCTTCCCCTCTTTCACACCTCCCACTGATAAATAAATACAGCCTTCTACAATGGTTTAATAAGTTAATTAGGCTCTGTTTCACCGGGCACCACAGCCATTTGAACACTTGTGTCTCCAGAATGCACTATTAAAGATTCTGTCAGGATGGATTAAGTACTGCACTGCTTTTTCCAAAAGTACATTCCTGCTTGCTTGGCGGAGTAAATGGAGGTCAACTCATGAAATTAGAAAAGGGGTCTCTGCACACAGACAGCTCTTCATGATATTCCAGATGTTTTTGGTATTGATAATTCAAATGAAATGTATGTCTATCTTTTCCTTACCAAAGAATCTTATTGCTACTATTATAGAATCTTCCAGTTGCTCTGCATTGTTATTATTAGATTGTATCCGCTTCAATGCATTTTATTTACAACCGTCTAATCATATTAGAAGATGAGCATGGTGAAGCTTACAAAAATGCTGAAAATAAAACATGAAACCTTTATAATAGGCTGTCTTTGCAGAATGTTTAACAAAACCCACAAAAACAAAAGAAGGAACATAATACAGTTTCTGGTCAATGAGAAAAGCTCTTAAACAAATAATTGTATCACGCATCAAAGTCTGTTAGTGTTTTAAAAATGAAGTTCCCCATAAAAGAATAATTTGAACTTCTTCCTGGGAAGTAATTTTCTTTCTCAAATTACTGTTACAAAAACTGCAAAACTGTGCACTGGACTTGAAAAGTTGCATTCATCATTCCTTCCAATTATTTAATGTACTGTTCAAAAGTAAACTTTAATAGAAGGCTTTCAGTAAGAAGTCATCTACTGCCTTATAAATTTCTAAAGTACTAATGATCTAAAATATATTGTATACACATCATATATTGTCTACAGTAAGGTTCTAACTCTGGAAGTTATTTTTATTACTTCTAGCTAATATATACCGAAAGGGTATTTATTTTAACTATGTGACTGCTCTGCCTACAGTTTTGTAATTTTTTAAATTGAGTGAAAAAAATGAGTCATTTTGCATATTCTAATGAAGTCTCAGTCTTAGGGAAATTAATATGAACTAGAATAAATAGCTTCGAGACAAAGTGAAAAACATTAAACAACATTGATTCAAAATGATCATAAACTCACAAATTGCAAAAGAATAAAACTGTCACATAAACTTTGGATCCTGTCCTGTTTTTCTGATAATGGGTTTTTCCTTGCTCCAAAGAATCTGTTCCCTATGGGGCTTTGAACTAGTGACTCTTATCTATAGAAGCAGCAGCTCTATCTTTTGTGTATATTCCTAATTCAATATCACAATGGATTCCTTTTCTGGCATCTTAGAAGAGCAGCTGATTAAAAGAACTACCATGATTTATTCAACAATTATGTATTGAATTTGAAGTACTACAAAAGGCACTACAGAGGAAACAAAGATGTGCTTTTATCCTTCATGTGTTTATAATGTAATAATGGTACATGATAGTTACCATATAAAGCATTAAATGCTAGGTGCTATGTGAGAATCACCAATAATAAATGACATACATTTTTGAGGAAAGAGCAAAGTAAACTGTGACGATTGGAAAGACTGTTCAGGATATTGTCACAAAGACTTGAAATATAAATGATAAATGGAATTTCTGTGGGTGAAAGTTACAAAAGGGAGACAAGCATTCAGTACAGAGATAGTAACATTATTGCTTTGACTTAAATAATTGATGACTTGGCAGGTTAGTGACTAATCCTAAAATTCCACAGTAGAAAGCTACTTTTGCCTTAAAAAAAGAAGAAATTGAATTCCAGATATCTCACATGAACTTGTAAAGCTAGTTAGTACATTGTATGCCAGTTAGTGAACTCTGGAGGTCCTAACTGACATGGTTAAAATCATTTCTAATAAATGAAACTGCCTCTAGACTAAAAAATCCAATCTCTGTGTTTTGAAGATTTAGCTTTAACATCTGTTAGCTAAACATTTTATGCTCAATAACTTGTTTTTGTCTGCTGTTCCAGTGTAGTCTTAAATGGATTCTTTTTCGAGATCCCAATAGACAATAGCAAATGAAAAGTGATAAAATGAATTTATTAAAGAAATAGGTGCCCGGTATGGTGCATCATTATGGTGAGGGAGTTTTGGAACTAGGCCACCTGGATGCAGGTCCTCGTGTGTGTCTAAGTAACAGTCAACCTTAGGCAAGTCTGTGAAACAGCAGTGGAAACAGAATCTGTCTTTTTGTGTTCTTTGAAGAATTAAATAAGATTATGCACATTAAATTTAAATATATGCACATTAAATGTTTAGCATTGTAGCTGGTCTATAGTAAAGATTCAATGCAAAACTACAATAAAAAGAATCAAAATGATAGTTTCAATAATTTTGTATCTATTATAATTTTATAAAATTATATATAAATTTCGTGAATATTAATATTTTATATGTAAGTATGCAATCATTTATTTCTCATTTCAAATTAAATATTTTCTGAAAGAAATGGAGACCAGAGTACAAAAATAAAATGAAAATAATTTGAATAAACTAGAGTTAAACACATTAATATTTCCATGTCACTCTAAAATGCTTAAATGTGTATATTTTAAACTATTTTGAATTTTGGTGAGTGTTCTGACATAACTTGTCTTTGGCATTAAAAATTAATCATTAACATTTTGCATATCCTGGATATACAAAAATATGATTTGTAAGGATGTCTAGTGTATCCCCAAATGTCAAATAGATTCAATTCTCATTCTGTATCATATTTAACTCACATATTTAAAATGTGATACTTAAGTATAAAGCTTTAGCACTGTTCTAAACACATAGTAATATATAGCATTTAATAGAAATTACAATCTTAATTGTGAATATTTATTTTTCTCTTATCAATTTTATTATCTCCATTACAAAAAAAGATTGTCTATAATTCTTACTGGACCAGGGTACCCAGTACCTAGTTCTCAAGAGTGTTGATTGCTCAAGATTTTTAGCTGTTCCCTTTCTTTCCATTGTTGTTAGTAAGAGTCAACAGACCTGGCACTTTTGTCTACTTACCTCATTTCAGGAGCAGTCTCTAGCCAATGATCAGGAATGAGATTGTTAAAGGGAAAATCACTGTTTTGCTATAGAAGGGCCCACTGCTGCAGTGTATTCATACATCAGCATTCCCCTTTCAGATCAGACTGGATTGCAGCTGAGGCTTGCTTATATCATTCCCCTAATCTATTTTGTTACCACCCTCCAGAAGATACCCATTAAGTAAATGGTATCAGTCCAGAAGTCAGACTCTTTTGAGGGAACCATAAAGTCATTACCATAGTCAAGATTATAAATAATTGAAAGTCATTATTTCCCTAAGTTATTACAGTTATCATTATCAGAAAATCTAGAATTACTTGACATTTCTTTTTTTTTTTTAAGATTTATCTATGCATATAAGAACTGGGGTGTGGGCCAGAGGTGTGGGGGGAGTGAGAAGATTCACCAAACACAGATTGGGAGCAGAACAGGCAGATCTACTGAAATACACTGTTGAGGGGAGTATATTATAGTAGTGTATTATAGATCTCAGGAGAGGTCTGTTGTGCCATGTGGGTCAGCTCCCTAGCTGATGGTCTAACTCAGGCTGCTGTGGCTGGCTATAGTTTAACAGTACTGAGACTTTAACCCATGTGCCACCAGGGAGGCCTCTAACCTAATTTTTTAGAAGAATTACTGCATTGATATTTTTGATTGATCATAATCTGTAGTGTTGACTCTTGTTTCTTTTTCTGATTTCTCTGGTCTTATATCAGCACTGTCAACATTGTTTTTTTTTAGGCTAAATTGTGAAGCATTGCCTCCTCTACAATTTTGGAATAGTGTGGGCAGATGGTTTTCCATCTTTATTTATTGTTTGGATATAATTCACCAGTGGAGTCATCAGTACCTAAAACTTTTTCTGTGTGAAAGGCTTTTAAATTATTTGTTCAATTTCTTTAATGCATATGGAACTAAGCAACTTCTGTTTCCTTTAAATAAACTTTCATAAATTCTTTTAAGAGATGTGTCTGCTTCATCTATATACTTATATAAAGGTGTATAAGTTTGTTTATAATCACCTTATTCTTTTAATTTCTTGCATGGTTCACATTTACTTTAGTTACTGACAAGGTTGGATTAAAATATAACTAGCCAGTGTCTATTCTTTCATTTCTCTCCCTTTTCTGCCTCCTTTTAGATTGAACATTGTAATATGCCATTTTTCTCCACTATTAACTTATGTGTACCTCTTTTATTTGCGTATTCATTCTCCTAGTTGCCCTAAGGTTTACATTAAATTCAAATTTAAATTCAAAATAAAGACCTATTTCAAATAAAATACCACTTCATGTAAAGTATAAATTTATTATGACAATGCATTTCAATTGCTTTCTTAATCTAGCTCTAAATATGCTCTTAATCTAGTACATTGCTACTAATTTTATTTTAGAAAATCATTATCTAATTACCAATAATCATTGAATTTTATTTTTACCGGTTACATAATTTCTACCATTCTTCATTGCTCGGTGAACACCCAGTTTTTAGTATATTATATCCCTCTATCTGAACACTTTTGTTTAATATTTCTTATAAGGCAGGTCAGCCAGCAATACCATGCTTATTTATTTTTGTATAAAAAAGCTTTTACAGCTCCAATTTTTTGAAAAATATTGGCTACATAATTCTGGTTTGACCTTTTTCCCCGCTTTTAACACTTGGAAAATGTTTAACTATTGTCTCTTGCCTTACATTGTTGCTAAAGAAAAGTTATATCTTCATTCCACCACACAGAATTATGACTTTTTTCCCCTCTAGCTGCCTTCGGGATCTCTCTTTATCTTTTATTTTTAGCAGTTTGAACATGTTTTATGCTCTTTGAGCTTTTGGAACTGCAATTTGGTATCTGTCACTAATTTTATAAATTTCAACCATTTCATCTTGTCTTTTTCCTCTTTTGGGATTCCAATGGCATGGATGTTTAAACTGATTGTGATGCCACACATCTTTATGCTCTTTTATGTTTACTTTTATTTTCCTCTCTGCATTTTGCATGGCTGTTTTCAACTGTTACACTAGTTCACTCGTTATTTCCTTGACTGTGGTGAGTCCATCAAGTACATTTTTTTATCTATTACTGTGCTTTTCCCTTCTTGCATTTCAATTTGATGGGTATAGATGGTTCTAAACTCTCTCCTGAAATTACCTCTATGATCTTGCTGTATGTTGTCTTCTTAAAAGTCTTTATAGTTATCGTGGCTATTTAAACATCTTTTCAGATGGTTCCAGATACATGTCATATCTGATTCTGGTATTTCATTTTTTTCTCTTGGCAAAATGACTTTTTTTCTTATGTGTTTCTTATATACCTTATTGTTGATGTTGTTATCGTGGTGGTGGATCTTTTGTTGAAAGTTATATTATGTAGCCAACAGAGAGGGGATAAATAGATTCTATATAGATTTTTCACTGTTTCTATAAAAACATTTATTGCTGTTTCTTGATACAAATACTCTTTTGTAGTAGATGCAGGAGAGAGAAATCTAGGTAGTATTCCCTATTCCTCCTTTCGCTGCTATGCGGCTTCCCTAGATTTGTACATGGAGAAAGGCTGTTTTCATAGCCTTTAATTTTTTTTTTATAAGCTCCAGTTGGAATTTGTGATGAAATCTTACCCCCAGGACCTTCACACTATCTCTCAACTAATTTGAGAACTTTGTATTCTTGTCTAACTGCATCTGTCCTAGTAAAATAAGAGTTTATACCCCTGTAGTTGGTTATAGGTTTGTGTCTTTTCTGAGGTTTGGACTGCTTGATTCTGTATTAGTTTGGCTCTGTGATATAGTCAAGAAAAGTTGTGAACTTGCAGTTTGCCTGCCTAATAATTTTAAATAGTATTAATATTGTTAGTGCACAACCAAGCAGTACCCAGGGGCCCCCAAAATCTCATGCTCTCAAGGTATCCAGCCATCAGTATGTATATAGGCAAAGCATGCTTTTAGTGTGATAGATTTTTAATAGTTTTTGTATGCATAGAGAAAGGGGGAAAGGATATTACTAATAGCAGATTCCAAATGTATCACCCCAAATTACCATCTCCTTGTGGAAAAACATCTAGCCCATCAGGGTTGGCGTGAAGAGTGGCCACTGGGGCCCAAAAGCTTTCTACGAGTCTAAGGCAACTTCTGGTGAGGAATCACAGGAAGGGAGTGTAAAAGGCCAGGCAAGTCTGGGCCAGAAAAATATATACAAAAATACAAGTTAAGATAATGTCTACCTTTGTCAGCCTCCCCACATACTCTTACTTACATTTATTCCAAATGTCCCCATATGTCTCTATGCATCTCCTTCCATTCCCACACGCAAGTCAAAGGCTGAAAGGCAACTGCCCTGAGAGGCCACCTGCCTTCCCTGATACATAGCTTCATCTGGCTGCTTAGCCCCACCCCAAGCTCTCAGTAGCTAGTCTAAATCAGTGTGTGAAGGTCAGGGTGGGGAACAGGGTACTGCCTTCTAACATTTCCAGCCTTCCATTTACTAAGGTTAAGTGCTTAACCTCACTTTTTTTTTTTTTTTTTTTGCATTTAAAAGAGAGATAATTCAGAAAAGACAATTTTTTTTCAAATCATTTTATGAACTTTACCTAGAATATTTGTGTGTGTAATATACTCGGGATTGTAGGAAAGCATATGTCGATAAAGCATATGAAAGTTAGACATATTATGTAGTCAACAGAGAAGGGGATAAATAGATTCTATATAGATTTTTCACTGTTTCTCATGGTCTTTAAAATCATTTTATTGACAAATAACTAACATACATAAAAAACTGTACATATTATTGCATTGAAATTGATGAGTTAGGAGATAAGTATATGAATGTGAAATCATCAATAAAATGAATACCATAATTATATCCATTACCTCAAACAGGTTGACACAGCCTATTCATGGATGTATTTATATACCCATGTCTTTATTTAGCTGTCTGTGCATTTCTTTATGTAGAAATAACTTAATATCTACTCTCAGTAAAACTTTAATATGTAATACTGTAGTAAAAGCACCATGTTTTACATTAATTTTCAAGACTTATTCATCTTGAATAATGAAAACTTTGTACCCTATATCAATACCTCCCCCTAGCTCCTGGGAACTGCTATGGTAGTCTCTGCTTTTATGATTTTGACTATAGTATATTCCTGGGATGTATGGGATCATGTAGAATTTGTATTCTTGTGTCTGGCTTATTTCACTTAGTATAACATACACTACGATCATCCATGTGATCACAGATCACAGAAGTTTATTTTTTAAGGCTGAATAATATTTCACTGTATGTATATACCACATTCTGTTTACTCATTTATCCATTGATGGGCATCAGGGTGCTTTCATGTCTAGTCTATTGTAGAAAAGCTAAAATGAACATGGGAATACAAATATCTCTTGAAGTTATCATTTTAATTATTTTGGCTATAACATAGAATTGGAATTATTGGATCATATGGTAGTTTTTTTTTTTTAAGATTTATTTATTTATACAAGCCCTGGGTACAGTCAGAAGCATGGCAGGGTGAGAGAGTTCACCAGAGCCAGAGCCAGAGCAGGGAGCAGAACAAAGGCAGATGGACAAAGTACACTGCTGAGGGGAGCAGCGGGTGGCAGGAGAGGTCTGCACACCATGTGGGACCCTCGCCAGGCAGCTGGTGATCAAATGGGCGCTGCAGAGGCTACGGGCAGCTTCACAACCCAGCGCTCAATCGCTGCACCACCAGGGAGGCCCACATATGGCAGTTCTAGCTTTAATTTTTTTGAGGAACCTCCATACTGTTTTCCATAGTGACTGTCAATACATAATCTCATCAACAGTGTACAAGAGTTCCCTTCTGGTATGTAACCCTTTGTTTTGATAAGTCAACCTAATTAAGTATAAAGTGATGTATCATTAGAGTTTTGATTTGCATTTCTATGATAATCAGTAACATTGAGAACATTTTAAATCTACCTAGTGGGCATCTGTCTCCTTAAGAAATGGCAATTTGGATCTTTTACCCAATTAAATTTTTTTTTGAGTGCCTTATTTATTTTGGAAATTGATCCTCTATCAGATATTTTGAACATTTTTTCCCATTCTGTTTGGTACCATTTTTTTTTTTAACATTTGAAAATGAGAGGTGGGCAGGAGGGCTACTGCCCCCCCCCCCACATTTTTGGGAATCGTTTTCCCTGTAATGTTTTTTTTTTATTTTGATACCAGCCTGTTTGTCTATTTGCATGTTTGCCGCCTATGTTTTTGGTGGCATAACCCAAGAAATAACTACAAGATTAATGTCAAGAAACTTTTCCCCTGATATTTTCTTCTAGGAATACTACAGTTTTAGGGCTTAATATTTCATACACTTTGAGCTGATTTTCATGTATCAGTATAAGATCTAATTGGAGCCTTTCAGACACTGTATGCTCATAAAGGTATTTCTTTTCCTATGGAGAGTTGTTAAATTGGCGTTTCTGTAGGAGTATGAAGGCCTCTACCTCCCATTCTGTCATCTCATTGAGGTTACTTCCAAGTCTTTATATATTTTTAATGTCTTAGTATAGATTTGCTTCTGAGATATTTAAGGTCTGCAAATGTAACTGAAAAGAGGGGAGAAACTAAAAAATTAGGTCAAGAAAGGGAATGAGTGATGAGGAAATGCAGCTGCTGTTGGCTAAATTTTTGTAATTAGTATTGTAATTCAAATGTCTTTCCAATTTGTTACATTTACATCTGTGTATGAATGCAGCAGAGGAAGTTCATTAAATGATTGTCTACCTTTATATTCAATGTATTTTTCCCTCCCGAACTGTATATATTTAGTTTACTGTGGTTGTGCTATTAGATATTGATAATTATGTTAGCTAAAATATAGAGTATATATTTTCTAAAGCAGAATTCTCAAATCTAAGAGATTCTTTCAGTATTCTCTATACAAAAGAAAAAATTAAAATGAGAACAAATATTTTTTCAAGAGCTATACCTACATTGTTTGCTTGTAAATATACAATCATATAAGTTACTTTATTCTTTGTCTTCTAATAGCTTTGCCTATTGAAAAAATATGTGAAACAAAATTTCGTTATATATTTTTCATTCCATTTAAATGTATATATGTGCAAGTCGCTTTCTGATTGTTTTTGAAGAAATATGACCCTGGACCTAGATAATTAACTTCAAATTTGGGGTAACAAAATAATAGTGATTAACTTATCCTTGATATATTAGAAACTTAGGATAATAAAATCAGACTGTTGTATAAGTATGTTGGCTCTCAACTTTCTCTCTGAGGATCCAATAGATGTTTTAGTTGATTTGGATGATTTTCTACTTTATTTTTAGCATGTCTTTATAATGTCTTAAATTGAAATTAGTTATGGTGACTTAAAACACCCACCCATTATAGTTTATAGCATAGATCAATACTTGTCTTCAATATTGATATGATGGGGCCTCCCTTGTTGGTACAGGCAGTTGAGCACAGCGCTGTGAAGTTGTCCACAGCCTCTGCAGTGCCTGTTCGATCCCGGCCAGCTGGGGAGGATCCCACATGGCGGGGCAGACCTCTCCTGTCTCGCCCGCTGCTCCCCTCAGCAGTGTATTTTGTCAGTCTGCCTGTTCTGTTCCCCGCTCTGTCTCTGGTGAATCCTCTCACCCTCCCACGAAACTGGCCTGTACCCCGGTTCTTGTATAAATAAATAAATTTTTAAAAAATAATGATATGATGTAAGAAGGCAATATGAAGTATATGAAATATGAAGTTTGAGGTGTGAAGAAGAGAACAAGCTTATTTAAGTAATTTTCCAGTGACAGGTTTAGTCTGCAGTCTTTCAACCTCTAACTGACATAACTATAAAAACATAAAAGCATTCTAATGTTAATGTTGCCATTATCATGAGATATTTATTATATTCAAAAGCCATAACCTAAGAAAATATTTCAAGTAACACAAAGCTGGTGAAACTCTGACCTACTGTGCTGTTATAAATGGAGCAAAACTACTCACCCTAGATAATGGGAATAAACTAATTTTCCATCCAAATTACATGTTCTTCAATTCAAAAATCAAATGAATAGATGGATAGAAAAAAAAGTGTATGTTATATATATAGCCACATTTTCTGGTAGTACACTTCAGAGATTTTCAGCTGAAAACTGATTCTGATAAAGACAAGTTAGACTTTGGCCATTTATTTATTTAGTCAACAAATAATAATTGATGTCTTTTGTAGCAAGGTTTAAGCCATTAAGTTCAACTTAGTTAAAGAACTAGGCAAAAATCTTTGTCATCATAGATCATTTTTGTGGTGGTAGACAGTGATGCAATTAATCAAAAAATATATAAATAGTGATATAGTTAAATACTGTTAAGAAGCAAAACAGAATAACTGTATTTAAAAGCTGAATAGGGCCTCCCCGGTGGCGCAGCGGTTGAGCGCTGGGTTGCGAAACTGCGCACGGCCTCTGCGGCGCTGGTTCAATCCCCGGCTGCTCCCAGCCACCGGAGGAGGGTCCCACATGGCGCGCAGACCTCTCCTGCCGCCCGCTGCTCCCCTCAGCAGTGTACTTCAGTCCTTCTGCCTGCTCTGCTCCCTGCTCTGGCTCTGGTGAATTCTCTCACCCTCTTGCGCTTCTGACTGTACCCAGTGCATGTATAAACAAAAAAAAACAAACAAACAAACCAGCAAACAAATAAATAAAGCATGCCTCTATTAAAAAAAAAATAAAAATAAAAGCTGAATAGATGGTAAATTACTCCATAATATAGGATGATCCAGAAATTCATTTCTTCATAGATAGCATGAAGCTGGGATATAAATTGTAAGAAGCATTTTCCAAGAAAAAATGATAGCAAGTGCAAAGGTCCTGAGACATGAGTTAATAAGGTGCATTTAAAATAGGTAATACACTGTATTAATGAGACTTGATATATTGAATTCTAATAGAGTAAATATCAAAGTCAATAAAAGACATAGTTGTATTTTCAGAAGCAATTTCTGAGAAACTATTTCACTAATCTTGAATCTCGTCATCTCTACCAAAATGTTTATAAGACTCATCCGGTAGACAAGAATATTCTTTTAGGGAGAAAGTGGTTGTAGCAGTGGAACTCAGATCCCACTGAGGAAGACAGTAGAAGAATTTAACCTTCAAACAGTCTGAAGGGACTACAAGTAGACTATTAAGTGAAAGTAGAAGAAATAAGTAGTGCTTAGGTTTCCTTCTGAGAATGTTTAAATACTGATCACCAGTAGAAAGAAGGCAGTTTGACAAGGGCACAGAGAATTAAGCAGTATGGGGTAGAAAATAAGGCAATGGCTGGGTTATTCAGGGTATGATAAAAATGTGGATTATATTCTGAAATCCTAGGAAAAGCAGAGGTGACATCAAAATTCCTCTGGTTGCTATGGACATTGTGGGCCATGACTGAAAGCTTGAATTTTATTAAGAGATTGATGCAGTAGTTCCCATGATTAATGTTGGCATATGGTAAACAGAGAAGGGCCTTTGCTCATAACTTACAACCCACCCTGCTGTTGCTAAAAAAAAGAAGCTAGCATGCAGGTGGGAAAAAAAGGGATTCAAGTACAACCTTTGCACAATCTGGAGGAAAATCATGAACCATGTAAGTCATGACCAAAGGTGAATAAAAATAAATAAAATCTGCAGAATTTATTAAAACAACAAGGGAAATAAATACACATCATTATGATAGCAAATAAAACTTTAAAACATTTTTAAAAATTGGAGAAAGGTATTAATTTTGACAAGTATGAAAAACCCATTCACGATATTTAGAAAAGCAACAGCCTGCCAGTAAATGGGCCAAATATATATAGACTGAAAATTCATTTTAGGCAAAAATAACTAAGTATCAGGAGGAATGGTTTAACTTCATTAGTAATAAAGAAAAGGAAGATTAAAATCAGTGAACTATTTCTATTAACTATATAGATAACTAAATTTTTAAATGGCAGCTTTTTATAAGGGCAGTATTCCCCTGACCTGCAGGTACAAGTTCAAATTGACACAGTGTTAATGGATGGCATTGTGAAATATTTAGCAAGAGTTAGAAAAAGTTCATACTATTTCTCTTTGATAGAAGGATTTCTTTATTAACTGTTCATAGGGAAATCTTCAGTAGAGATTGCAGGTCTACAAAGCAAATAATAGAATCTTAGTGATTTGACTCAAAGGTGTAGAATTAAGGATCTCATTTTTATATGTATTAAAATGTATTGATAAATTTGCTAAACTACCTACAATATGTAGGAGGATTGTAATAAGAAAACAGTGTTATTTAAGGATACAAACTTTGAAAACACCAGTGTACCAGCTAGGTAGCTTAAATAGTGTGGATCTCATTTACCTTATTTCTGACATGACAATAATTACACATAATACTTTTGGAAATACCAACTACAATTCAGTAGTCAGAGAATATGATGTGGTTAAATAATTATATATGATTTAAGAATATAAACATACTGTTAATATATTAATGCGTGATGTAATTGTCACAAATATTTTATATAAAGGAAAGTGTAATGTCATGGAAATATAGGCATGCAATACATATCATGGACCTGTTTTGAAAAAAAATATATATGTAGGCTCCAAAATATTAAGATTGAATGCCAACCATTAGTTGGACAATGAATGACAGGTTTACTTATAATTTTATCAAGTTGATTTGCACACCTTCTCTGATGTTCATTTATCAATATTAAGAAAACTAAGAGGTAATTTTAGAAATTAAATGCTAATAATGCATTTAAATAAACATTAAGGTTTATTATGCAGATTAAGTGAGATAGTGAAGGAGAATTTTTGCTGGGTATATAAATGTGTAATAAATAGAACTACTCTGTACTTGGAACTACTTCATACTACTGTAAAGTAACAAATGGCCTGGATTTCTGTGAGTTGCTTTCAAGATAGCTAAAGCACAGACTGACTCTGGAAATCTAGGCAGAGGGAAATTCTATCCTACACAGACTAATCTTCTAATTAGGATATAAGTAACACAATTTATGCAACTCAGTGAACATTAGTTCTCAGTATTGCCCAAAGTAAATCTAATTTGTCGTTTACAAGGGGAACACATCTGATATAACCTCATATTTTATCTTAACAATACTAAAGAAGAGAAAAACTTTTGAGATTCTCAACATTTTTAACATAGCATGGGAAAAAGGCAAAAGCTGGTCTTAAATGCAGCCTCAAGAGAAATTTTTCAAAATTCCACTTTATTTTTTTAAATTTTTGTTTAAAAGGTTTATTTTATTTATGCATACAAGAGCTGGGGTGTGGGTCAGAGGTGAGGGGGGTGAGAGGATTCACCAGAGACATAGTAGGGAGCAGAACAGGCAGGTTGACAGAAATATACTGCTGAGGGGAGCAGCAGGCTGCTAGAAAGGAGAGGTCTGCTGCACTACCTGGGATAGCTCCCTGGCCAGGGATACCTTGATAGTGCTGAGACTTTAACCCCTGAATCACCAGGGAGTCCCTCCACTTACTTTTCTAAATTATCTTTAAATTTTCTGGAATTGTACTGTTTGGGAAATGAGAAAATATATTAATT
Source organism: Talpa europaea (assembly GCF_964194135.1). NCBI lineage: Eukaryota > Metazoa > Chordata > Mammalia > Eulipotyphla > Talpidae > Talpa > Talpa europaea. The sequence continues at coordinate 106,922,004 of NC_140072.1, read as the reverse complement.
CTTTAAAATTTCATGAATAAGACAATTGCCTTTAAGACATGCTTATTAATATTTTAAGTTAGCAGTTTAAATGATTATAAGAAATAGAAACTGTGTATAAGCAGTTGAATAAAAATACATATTTTGTAAAATATATATCTATTTTATAGATGATGAAGGAAAGCAAGTGTACAGTAACACTTATTCATACAGAGAAGGCTGTTTAAGCATGCATGTTCTTTTTAAAAATGTACATTGAAATAATATTTGGAGCACTGACATTTCAACCAGTATCTACAAATTTAGTTAAAAGTAAAAACAAAAATTTCCTTTGCTCTTGCTACCCAAACCATGTCTATCTTGATCATCCTGTCTGCTAAATAAAATTTGGTGAGTTCAGTTAAGGGGGAGGGAAGTTATATTAAAAAATTTGTCAGTTTAGTTTAGAACAGTGATTAATACTAAAAGTAGAGAAATTCCTTTGGTGATTTGGTTTGTTCTTTACATATTTTAAAATAGTAATTAGTGATATGTAGTGGTATATAAAACTTTTTTAAAGATTTATTTTTGCTTTTCATACATAGAAGAACCGGATATAGACTAGCGAGCAGGGGGCTGAGAGGACTCACCAGAGGCAGAGTAAGGAGCAAGAACAGGGGAATCTACTGAAATATACTCCTGAGGGGAGCAGCGGGTGAGACAGGAGAGGTCTGCTGCCATAGCAGTGATAGTGCTGAGACTTACTGCCTACACCACCCCCTATGCCCTATGCCACCAGGAAGGCCCTATCCAAATTTTTTATTTTTTGTTTTTAATTTTTTTTAAAGATTTATTTTTTTAATGCAAGAGCTGGGGTATAGGCTAGAGATGGTGGGGAGAGGGGGTGAGAGGATTCACCAGAGACAGACGGGGACCAAAACAGGCAGACTGATGAAATACACTGCTGAGGGGAGCAGTGGGCAAGACAGGAGAGATCCCACATGCCATGTGGGAGCCTCGCAGGCCGGCCGGGATTGAACCAGCACTGCAGAGGCTGCGGACAGCTTCACAGCACTGCGCTCAACCTCCTGCACCACCAGGAGCCATTTTTTTTTAATTGTAGCGCTTTATTGAGGTCATATTTATGTACAATACCATATTTGACTCAGAGATACAGGCTCACTTCCCTTCAGATGTTTGTTATACATCACACCCACCACTAAGGTACCCACAACCCTTCACCATGGTCTGTTGGGCCCCTTCCGCACTTTGCTACTCACCCCCACCCTCCCGTTCTCAATTCTATGGTCAGATTCCTTGGGTTTGTTTTACTAAAGTTTTGTCTCTCCTTTTGCTTTGTCTCTTTATATTCCAAATATGAGTGAAATCATTTGATATGTAGTAACATACATTGAATCTTGTGTGTGAAATTAGATAAAATTTTGGCTGGAATAATTTGCGTAAAGCAAATCATTTATGAACAGAGTCAGCTATAGGTCTGACTGTGACTTGTTTATGAATATATCAAACCATAGGTCTAAATCTTTACTGGTTGTTTTAGTCTCCTTTTCTCTTTTATTGTATGCATAAACATTTTATAAATAGAGCAAACTAGATTAGAAATTAATTTTATGATTGCCTGGTAATGTTTTGTTGCTTGCAAAGAGAGAAAATTGCAATTTGCAGCTTAAAATTAAGGTAGTGATGGTTCTTTGAGTTTCTCTAAAAGCTTAATATCCCTTTTAACAAAATATGCTTCTCTAAACTCAAAGCCAAGGTTTCAGTTTCCTTTAGAAACCTTGATTGATTAATCAGAATCATAAAACATTTTGGCAATATTAACTACACATTTCACCTGTTCTTCATGCATATATATTGACATATATACAGTTACCTAATATGTTTATTTTAACTCTATGTTCTAGAAGAAGAAAGCATACTAATTACTATTCTATTAACTTGATATGAGTTAGATCTCTGGATATGATTAATTCCTATTACAGAGTAGAGCATATGATTGTCATTTGTATCATATCTCTCCCCAGTCATTAATTTGTTTGATGCACACTAATTATTTCCCTTATTAGATAATATATGTATTACATAACTTTCTAATATATATTGATATGAATATTAAATATTGTTAGATTTTAACTTTAGAATTATAAAGATATGTATTTTAAAACTTTAACAATTTCTTCAACCAAGTGATTGGCATTAGGTTATGACAATCTCACTTGGGAAATATCATAAGCAATGAAAAGCGATAGTTTAATCTGCTTATCCAAATAGGTAAAAATTATCTGAACTATGTTCTACAGATAATTTGTAGTAATTTAAATATAATGGATTAAAAGGAAAATACTCTGAAAACAACTTTTTTTAAAGATTTTTAAAAATGTATTTATTCATACAAGAACTGAGGTATAGACAGAGGCATGGGGGGAAGCGGGTGAGAAGATTCACCAGAGACAGAGTGGAGAGCAGAACAGGCAGATCTACTGAAATGCACTGCTAAGGGGAGCAGTGGGCAAGACAGGAGAGGTCTGCTGCACCATGTGGGTTAGCTCCTTGGCCAGGGATCAAACTCATGCATCAGTGGCTAGTGATAGCTTGATAGTGTTCAGACTTTAACCTCTTGTGTCCCCAGGGAGGCCCCTGAAAACAACTGTGAAGAATCTTACAAGGGAAAAATTTAGTCAATGTCCAGTAGGGAAATTAATTCTCAAAAAAATATATAGAAATAATTTTGGCAAGGTTTTTTGTTTGTTTGGGAAATAATATAGATAACAGATGAAATGTTTTCTTTTTCAAGGATTGAAATACTAAGTAGATACTCTGTAGAGTTTTAGAACTTTTATATCAGTGTAAGAAAAATGACTAACAAGTGACTATTTTTCAGAATTGCTAGTTCATTATTATTTACTGGCTAATAAATTTTACCTACTTTATTTAGGTATCTACACCTTTCCCTGTTCTAAGGGATAAGTATATGCAATGAGCAAAACTAGATTAATGTCTGGCCTTTCTTTTAGACCTTAGATTCTTTTTTTTTTTTTTAAGAATTTATTTTTTAAAGATTTATTTATTCATACAAGCACTGGGTACAGTCAGAAGTGCAGGAGGGTGAGAGAATTCACCAGAGCCAGAGCGGAGAGCAGAACACGCAGAGTGATGAAGTACACTGCTGAGGGGAGCAGCGGGCAGCAGGAGAGGTCTGTGCGCCATGTGGGACCCGGGCCTGGCGGCCGGGGATGGAACCGGTGCCTCTGATGCTGTGCGCAGCTTCGCAGCCCAGTGCACAACCACTGCGCCACCAGGGGAGGCCCTAGACCTTAGATTCTTGTAAAGAAAACAGACATTAATTATATGACCACACCAACATATTCACAATTAAAACCAAATTAAGAGACCTAAGAAAGGGAAATATTCTTTGAGTTTATGTAAAAAAAGTAAACTTAACCTATCCTGGGAAGTAGCAGAGAAGATACTTTCTTTCTGAGAGGTGAACCTTGAACTCTTATAATAGAACATGGGCAAAGGTTATTTCATGAAACTAGATGAGGAAGTAAAAAAAATCCTTTTAGAAGGAATGCTATATATATTAAGGACAAAAAGAGAGCTGAGATGATGGCAACTGAACAGTGGAAACTATTGGGGATATAATCCCAGAGCAGGCAATAAAGAATTTAGCAGGGCATAATAAGTTTCTTTGCCTCTAAGATAAGAACTGAAAGCCATTGATAGATATTAAGTTATTTTATGAGATTATTACACTTACTCATTAAAAGTAGGTTCTGGTTCTCTAATGGTGAATAGACTATAGAGTCAAACTGGTTTGGGCGATCATTTTTAATGATCCACGTGAGACATAATGATAGTGTAGGCCATGAAGGTACAAATATAGATGAAGTATGAACTGAGTGAAATTATAAAGTAAAATCATAATTTATCACAGATTAGACATAGGAGGTAAGGAAGGTAGAGGAGTCAAGAATAATCTAAGTGTTTGACTTGAGAAGTTTGAATGCTATCAGCATCATTCCTTGACAGAATTTCCTTATGTGGAACTGACCATCGCTGATAGAGTGAGTTCCTGCGTGTTTGTGTCTTATAGGAAATGTTTTCATATTTTAGGCATTTTGATTATGATATTATATTGACATTTCTAGAGGTGATGTAGAGTAAGAAGAGAGGTGAGTCTGGATCTAAGTTCTTGTCTGGGACTATAAATTAGCAGTTATTATACAATAGTACCTGTCTGTATGGGTGTGGAAGAGAATGCCTTGTCCATTAGTTCTTAAAATATAGATGGGCATCAGCTAATCAAGCAATGAGTTATAAGGTAACCAGGTGATAAAAAGCAAATCACAAAGCAGATAGATGGAATTGACAGATAGCTGTGAAAAAATCTAGGAGTGTATAATGTGGACACTGACAATAGGTGGTGCCTCAGTTAGGAAAGTTTAGTAATCAGTGTCGGATTCTAATAGGGACATGAATAAGGTGAGGGATGAGGTTTGAAACAACTCTAGTGGATTTTGATATCATGCTCTAATAATTGCTGGAGATAGGGAAAGCTGTCTCAATGCAGAGCTACCATCTTGTGCAATATCATCTGACTTTAGTTTACAATGAAAGTTAGACAACAATGGAAAAGGTATTATAACTTTGAGGGAAAATAATTATGAAGTGAGGGAATAAGATTCCAAATAAAATTTTAAAATAGGAGATCAATTTAAAACAGCATATAAAGATGCAAAATAATTACATATAGCTTTCAGATAAGGCAATGATTAATTAAAAACCAAAATCCATAACAGACAAAATTTTTTGATCCCAGAGTATGGGAAAAAGAGAGAGAGGAAGGGAGGAAAAGGGGAGAGAGATTCTAGAGGGAAGAAGGAGAGGAATAAAGAGCCTAAAAGGAAATCAATCCACATGAGAAGAAACAGCAAAGGACTTCCAGGGGAAGGCCTTCCGAAAACTTAGGAAATGGAGACTACAGAAAGCTAATAAAATATTAGGGTTATCCATCTTATGAAAAAAAATCTTAAATATTGGATATTAGAGAAAAATATGTATGTACAAAAAGAAATAAACACAAGAAAGCAAACACTATAAAAACTATGTTCAAAATATGAAGCAAATGACAAACAGTCCTGATTTCAAGAATTTACTGAATGAAAGAAAATACATTTGACCTTTACACCAGAAATAATCACATTTTAGTGGCAAAGTGTTTGACTTTAAAACCAGAAACAAGGAAATATAGTTACAGACCCAATAGTTCCCTTGGGTTTGTAGCAAAGGGGTGTTGCAATTCTATTAATCTTTGCAAAGCTTCCCTTCTACCTACAAACAGCATGGAGAAGTAAACACTATTACTTTATATGGAAAGAAAAGAAAACATTAAGCATAGTAAGAGGAAAAGAGGTGTGAAAGTTTGACTAGAAAGTTATAAGGGATCTAAATACTCAATAAATCAAGGGGAGACAATGCTGTGACATGTTTGAAGAAAGGGAGAGACTGAAGTATAGTATAATGTTTAGAGTAAAAAAAAAAACCATGAAAACTGTAACTAAAAAATATAGGGTTTTCTGCCTTAACATGAGTGTTGAGGGGAGCAAGGGGAAGCAGACTTCATTCTTTAAGATTGGACTCTGAAAGTAAGGTATATGAGGGAAAAACAGGGAAATGAGAAATCAAAATCATGTAAGCCTCTAAGTTTACAAATAACAATGCTCATATTTAGGGAGATAAGCCAGATTGGAAAATTCCTAGGAGATATTCAAAAGGTACAAAATCAATCATAGTGAGTAGGTATAAAGATGGAAGATATTTGGACACAAGGATTGTAACCTGTGAGGATTTAAGTAAACTGGGAGAGGCCCTCATACAGGCATTGAAATTTGCTTGAAATTGAGCTGATAAGGATTCTTGCCTTATCAGCATGGAGTAGTTTTATTCATTTTTTAAAGGATTTATTTATTTATGCATACAATAGCTGGGGTACAGGCCAGAGATGCGGGGGCGGGGTGAGAGGATTCACCAGAGACAGAGTGGGGAACAGAACAAGCAGATTGACCAAAGTACACTGCTGAGGGGAGCAGCAGGCGAGGCAGTAGGGGTCTGCTGTGCCATGTGGGTTTCTCCTGGCCAGCCAGGGATCGAACTCGTGCTGCAGAGGCTGAGGATTGCTTCATAGTGCGGTGCTTAACCCCTTGCGCCATCAGGGAGGCCCCAGTTTTATTTTGTTTTCTTCACCCTCTGCTGTTATAGTTCTGTTTCCACTATTCTGCCTCCTTTCTCCTAGGTGGAAAAGTATGAAGTCCCTAATTCTGAGTATTTCCCTATATGTAGATGCAGTATAGGTACCAATGGCATAGGAGCCAACAGGTTATTACAGGTGCACATGTTGTAACAGAACAGATTATAATGCTATAAATAATTTGGGAGGTGACATACATGATTTAGGATATTGTATGTTACATAAAATGCCATGCATTTTAGCAGGAAGTGAATAGATGTAATCTAAGGTATTATAGCTATAAGTTGTATTAATACACATATTTAAATTTTAAATGAAGGAAACTACACCAGGAGGATGAGTAAATCATTCAGACATTGATACAGTGTTAAGGACTGCTTTATTTCCTTTTTTAAATTTTAATTGTATTGCACTATTTTGATTAGGAATCAATGAAACATATTTTTAAAATGAAAATTTATCAAGCAAAAATGTCCTTATTTGCAAATGCTAAAATTCCCTATTTCTTTTTGCTCTTGGCTTACCACTTGAACAAATTGGTTATTCTAAGTATTTTAATTAAAATTTTACTATGAGTTAGAGAAAGCATTGGTTCGGAATCATCTGTGCCAAACTATTTTCTGACTGCTTTTATCTCCATCCTCAATGAGCCTGAGGTGCGGCAGAGAAATTCATTAGCCTGAAGGAGAAAACCTTGGCTTAACCAATCCCAAATTTGTCAATGACTCTTGAGTAAGGCACTTAACATCTTTTAACTTTGTCTATAAAATGAAGTAACAACTTTCAAATAGTATTGGGAATATAAAATTATATATAAATTTAAAGCACCTGGTTATGGTAAGTGTTGAATAAATGTTAATTATCTTCATTTAAATAATTTAAAATAAATTTTAATTATGTTCAGAAACTCTGAGTAAATGTAAAACTGCTTTAGGCCTCTTAATGTGGCAAAATCATACTTAGTAAACATTCTGATGCACAATTGCCTTGGGGCAAATAGAGATTTAAGACAATTTAACACTGTGGTTCCCTTGTATAATTGCTCTGAATTTACCTCTTGCAGTCTAAGTAGCTCATGTATTTCTTGCTCAGGGTTCTAAGAAATCATGGTACATTTTTCCTTCCAGTATTGTCCACTTAAAAGTTGACAAAGCTGTGGTAAGTGAATATGCCTCTTTAATTAGGGTTTGTCAGCTATATATTCACTACTCAGTAGAGGGGAAGTGAATTTGGAGGTGAACAAGAAAAAAAAAACTAACAGGACTTCTAATTTTTTAATGTTTCCTTTTTTATTATTTTGGCCTTAGCTAGAGAAAAGGGCATGTATTTTGGGAGCATCATACTTCTTCCTGTCCCACAGTTAATGAGGCACATGAAGCATTGACTGGGGCTTGATCATGCATACAGAACAGGCAGCCAAGAGCAGGCACATTCTTCTCTCGCAATGAAACCATCTGCAGCCAATCCCAGCAGGTTTTCCTTCAGGGCTATGAGCAAAAGGCAAGAATACAGATTGTTTCTCATTCTACATCATTCTAGCACAGCAGAGGAGAGATTCAAGAGGGAAAACTTAAATAAACACATACAGATGTCTTTTTCCAGGTTATTTTCCATTTTCCAAATCTTGACTTTAAGTTGTATAATTAAGGAGAAAAATTTCTCAGATGAAACTCAGTGCATTTTCATACATTAGAAAAACAGGGTCAGATGTGAAAAGATGCACATCTGTCAAGTCTGGATTTTAATCATTTATTTGATAGATATTTCTGGACAAACAGACTCAGCCATGACCAGATGTAGCATGTCTCTGTTAATAATCTGAGCTAATTGAGTCTCCCTTTTGCCATTTGCCAATTATCTATGGATCCAGATTGAGAGTTTTTGCTTTTTTTTTTTTTCTTCACTAGAAGGTTAGAGAAGCATAAACCAAAGGATTAGAAAGGATAAGGAATGTCATTACGATGTTACTGCAACAGGGAGTAGGTGCCAATGCTTTTCTGAGAGCAGTTAAACAGAAAACAATTCAATAAAGTTTCCTTGGAAAGTTTCACATAGATTGTGGATGGCTTTTAAAAGTGTTTCTCCTTTTGATTAAGGGAAACAGAAGGGAGGAAAGAGAGGAAAGTATTAAATGGAATGTATTCACTGCTGGAATATAGATTTTCATTGCTCTGAGTGAGTGCTTGGTAGAGATTTTCACCACATCTAATAATAATTTTCTCAGTAGGCTGTAAAAAATTAGGAAATTATGTTTCTCATAATCACGGCTCTATTTATCAAGCATACTACTTAAGAATTTCATTGTTATTGATAACTAGCATATGCTATTCTTTTATAAATCTTACCCAAAATGATGCATTCTTGCTTAAGAAATGAATCATTCAAAAGCAAATAACACTTTCAGTTATCAGCTGATTATAATCATTCAGCGGTGAAAGAAGCAACTGTCAGTGACATTATAGCCTTGAAAGAAATACAGTTGAAATTTTAATACCACCCCACAGAGAAAAAATAGCAACATTTTTACTTTATAGTGAGTTCATCAAACCTTAACTGAAGTCTTGAAGGTAGAGATTATTAGAGGAGAGGTTAGAAATTCAAACACAGAAAATATCCATATTCCTGAGGATTATGCGCCATTACTATTCAAAAATGTTAGCAATTTTGAAAAGACAATGTTGTATCTGAATGAAAAACACGATCATTTTATAAATTCCTGAACAGCCACCTTTTTTTAGTCTAAAATATTTTCCTTTTGGTGATCCTTGTGAAATGCGAGTGCACATGTAAAGATGTTGATTTTACTTCATATAAATGATGACAATATTCAGCAGCATAATGAAATTAACTTCAAAACAAGTAAATTACTCTAAAATAGGAAACAATGGAATGTGCACTGAATTGTTACTTTTTTTTTTTTCCAAATTTGGCTCCAGAATTGAATCTGAGCTACTTGAGTGCAGAAATTTCTTTGTTATTTCATTGTTGAATTTCCCAGTTCCAAGCACTGTGCCTGATTTTGGTGGTTGCTTAAAAAAAAAAAAAATACCCCCATTGCTTATTGATGTAAACTGAATGTATCAGTGGTAAAATGAATGATTGTATCAATTTTCTTCTCCACACTAGGGAAATGAGTGATAGATACAAGGAACAGAGAATTAACTACACACCTATTCTGAAATCTTTCCAAAACCTGAATTTCTCTCTTGAAGGAGCTATTCAACGTTAATTATACTACAGAGATAAAATGAAAGCTGAGGTCAGTAACCCTAAGTTTTTTTAAAATATATATTATTTTTATTAACATTGGTTTATAACACTGCATGTGAGTTAGGCATCTAGTACCCTACTCTTCAGTTGCATGTTAACACACCATGTCTACCAACAGAACACTCAGGTTTTCTACATTAAATCATTTTTCCTCCCACTCCCCTTTTCTCATCATCCATTCCCTCTTGTAGCCTCAGTTTTACAGCCAGATTTTTGGGTTTATTTTTTGCTTGGTGGTATTTGATTCCTTGTTTTCTTTCTATGTATTCCGCATATAAGTGAAACCACCCAGTATTTCTCTTTCTTATTCTAAGTCATCATAATTACCTCTACTATTATTCATTGTCATAATGGCAAGAGTTCATGCTTTTTTTTTCATAGTTGAGTATCATCCCAGGTTGTATGCGCAGGTGTGTGTGTACCACATTTAATCTACTTCTCTGCCCTTGGGCTCTAATGTTTCTTTCATACCTTGATTATTACAAGTAGTGCTGCAATGAATATTAGAGTACATATATATCTTTGAATTAGTGATTTAGCATTCCTCCTGGTAGATACCTCATACCTCAGAGTAGAATTGCTAGGTTATATGGTAGATCTATTTTTAATATTTTGAGCAACCGCCATATTGCTTTCCATAGGGACTGGGCAAGTCTATATTCCCACCGACACTGTACAAGCGTTCCTGTGGTCTTTTCTTGACATCCTCAATAACACTTGTTCCAGAAAATTTTGATATGTGCTAGTATCTCCTTGTTGATTTGCATTTTCATGATGGTAACAAAGTTCTCCTTGGAGCAAGACAATCTCCACAGAACACATCAATATTTGTAAAGTCAATGTTCTTTTCTACCTTTAATTTAGACACAGGATACATGTTTTAAAGACCTGATAATCTATATCATTTCATTTCCTCCCTCTCCCCCCACCTCTGTTCTCCTTACTTTTCACTTCTGATATTTTTGTCCCTTTCTTTGAGCATTTATACTTTTCTGTGAGGTTGACAAATACTTCTTTTTAAAGATGCATTTTTTCATTGGTTTATGCGTACAAGAAAAGGGGTGTAGGCCAGAGGTGCAGGAGGGGGGAGAGGATTCACGAGAGAAAGAGTGGGGAACAGAACAGGCAGATTGACTGAAATACACTTCTGAGGGGAGCCGTAGGCGAGACAAGAGGTCTGCTATGCCATGGGGGTTAGCTCCCTGGCTGGGGATGAAACTCAGGTCGTAGTAGCTGCTGATAGCTTTATAGTGCTGAGACTTAACCTCTTGTACCACCGGGAGGCCCCCAAAGTTGACAAATATTTTTGAGATAGGTATTTTTAAATTATACAATCATATAATTAGGCTTTGGAAAGAATATACTATTTGTAAGCAGGTGAAATTATTTTAATCGGGCTATTTCAATAGGGAGAGCATCCCCAGATACTGAATTGCCTACAAAATTAGAGAAGATAAGTATGGTGCTTTTTCTTTAGACTTTTATAGGAAGAAGTAACAAGTTTTTGGGTGATTTTACAGTTGAAATTATTTTTATAAAATGGGAATGTGAATTAGTCAGAAAATATTTATCTGGCCACGGAAACTAATACCGCCCAAATAACATGTGAAGGCTGCTAATTCAGAGCTTGTAACCTCAAGTGAATACCTCACCATCATCTGCATTTGGCAGAGACATAGGCAGGTAGGGTAATGCTAACGCTTTATACTAGAAATTTGGAAAGCTTTGGGTAGGCCCTGATTGGAGGTTATCTACATGGGGAAACTAGAGGAAGCGTAACTAAATGCAGTGCATTTTATGTGACTGGTTATGGGTGCATACTGTGTTTTCTATTTGGCGCTAAATTGAAATTGTGAACAAAATTAAGGGAAATTGTCAATTATTAAGTTTTGGCTACATGGATCTGATTGTTAAAGGGGTTATTGTCTGTTTTCTTGAACTGTTGTTAGATAATTTGACTTTCTACCAATCCTACTTTGACATGAATTTTTTTCCCCTAGGCTAGCTACTGAATAGCAAATTGACTTCCTGGCTATTGACTGTTGGTTATTTGATGTTTTCTAATAGTTGACTATTTCACATATTCAGTCTCTCCGTGTTTAGTTTCAGTATGGGGGAATAAACAGGTCAGCTAATCAGACCAGGTAAAGAATGTGGATTTAGAGGTCCTGTCTCTGTCTTACCTTATAGGTACAGAAGGAGGTCATATACAGAAAGGTTCTTTTTAATATTTATTTTTGCATTACATCATTTCCCAGAATACAAACGTTTGGGAGATTTCAAAGTGCAAAAGTAGGGAGATTAACCATCACTGTTTACAGCAGAGTATTTCTAGCCAAATAGGACAAAATAAAATTAGGAACTAACATAGAAGATGATTTTATTTGACAAAGGGAAATTATCACAAAGGGGTGTGTGGCTACCAGATAATTTTTAATAACTACCTAAAAGCTCTCCTTACCTTGTTAATGCATAAAAGAAGATGCAAGAGAAAGTTGATCATGCAAGTAGACATATTGTAGCATACCTCAGAAACAATGATTTCTAGTGGAAGACATGAATTGGCCCAAGGACTGGAAAAGTCATTGAAACAGACCAGAATGTTAAACCACAGAAAGATATTCTAGTAAAATTTCCAAAATGACGGAATTACCCAAAAGTTATTTAATCCATTTACAGTCCTCACTGTAAATCTCTAGTACTTCTTTGCAAGATTTTTTACCTTTTAAATATTAGATTCAGTATACTTAGAAATAAGGTAAAATAACACTAAGCCCCAGGAAAGGTTGCTGTGAGTAGCAAGTGATTAATATATAAGAATTGCCATGAACAGTTATATAGAACAATAGAAATACTATTTCTTTTTTTTTAATTTTCTCAGCAGTGTAGAAAAAAATGTTTCTGGGGAAAACTGCATTTTTCAGAGTGTATCCCTCCAGGGATCATATAATTATCATCCTACAGGGACACTGTTCTTTCATTATTTTTGAGAAATTATGGTACTCTGTACATAAATGATTGCATTGTATGACTGTTTTATATACATTGAAATAAATACTGTCAGAGATTCAATTGACTCACTCATGTGCTGTAGAAGAAGCCAGAGGTTTCTTGAAATAATTCTTAAGCTATAAGTATGCCTTTTATTTGGATTCTTCTTTAAATTGTCACATATTACTAATTCACTAATAAGTTAAATTTTAGATGTTCATTTTATATCTAAGTGAAAATATTTTGACTGCTTTGAAATTATCTTTTAACAGAAGCTTTTCAAAATTAAATGTACTTATATTTCAATAAAAAATCTGAAATTTGGAATAAATGGACTTTCCTATATTAAGTGATGTAACTTACCTTAACTTTATAATTTAATTTAATGTGTCTTATTTCCAATCTTTAAATTTGGTATGAATTTTGAAAAGTAAACTGCCTGTGTGTATTTCCCCCCCCCATGAATTTGATGCATATATTGAGTTTTTAATAACTCAATATAATTAGGTATAACATAGCTTATTTTAAAGCTTTTCATTGCAGAATATTTGTCTACTTATATCAGGAATAAAAAATTAACACCATATAAATGAGGAATTTAGCACATATTAACTTTGTCTCATTGCAAATTTTATTCCTTCTCCAACACTTCCTGGATTTATACATAAAATACAAAATTTGGGCTCGATTACTAACATTTTAATTACATAGTCTTTTTTAATATTGTTATGCATCCAACTTTGACAATCATGTAACTAGTTTCAATATTTATACTGCCATTCCTGTTATCCTTGCTTAAATCTATTAATTTGACATCTTCTAGGTAGCTAGAAAGCATATTCATGTACATTTTAAAAGGAAGAATACTAGAGTCATAGTTTTGAAGAACTTCCATATTGTTTTCCATAATGCCTATAAACACACAGTCCCACCAATAGTGTGGATGAGGGTTTTCTTTTCTCAACATCGTTGCTGACACTTCATGTTTCTAATCTTATTTATGCTTGTTCTGACAAGTACTAGGTGATATCATTTTGACTTTGATTTACATTTCCCTGATAATGATTCTGAACATTATCCATGTGCCTGCTAGTCATCTGTATGTCTTTTTGGAAAAAAAAATATGTATTTGTTCCTATGTTATTTATTTTGCCATCGCCATCCTTGGTTCCCCTTTGATCCTTTCTTCCTTCCCCTCAGATACCTCACTTTGTTTATTAACATCAGCTAGATTTTGTAGGTATTTTGCTCCTTTTGCAATGAGGTGAATTGAACCTTCATGCTGCCCTTTAATAGCAGACTCTGTTCTACAACATATCTTGTGTCTTCTTGGTCAAATGTCCAATTAGTTGTCAAAGCTAGTCTTTTGGGGACCTGTACTGGAGAGACAGGCACCTCCAATATAGGAGTTCCTGTTGTGAAGTGTGAACTTCTCAGTCCTTAGAAATAAACTATTTGCGAGATGCCTTCCAATTTTGGGTCACAGCATTATGGTTAGAACTTCTTGGTGAGAGCTTATCTACACTTCTCCTACCATTTTGATTGTCTTATTGTAGTGGGACAGTTCAACTCATGCTCAAATCTTTTTCAGAGAAAACTATCCCATATATAACTTTGTATTTGGTGTGTCCCTGGGAGGAGGTGAGCTTAGGAAATGTCTATGCTACCATCTTGAACAACTTTGGGATTTAAAAAAAGCTCTCTTCCAGCATTTCAAGCTCTTTTCTAGAGTGATATCTTGTGCTAACTCTTAATGGACATTACCCTTAAGTCAAATGTAAAGAGCACTGAAAACTCAAAAAACTTTTAGCAGCTTCTCCATTTAGGTAGCAGTGGACTAAAAATAAGTTTATTATCTAATGAGAGCTTGAGTTATTTTAATACAAATAACTCTCACAGAGCATCAGAAAACCTCAAAAATCTAGAAAATATTATCTGACATGACTTAAAATTAATCCTTGGACTAAAGTAATCTGTTGCTAAGCAAATGTAGAATTATGTTAGATTAAGAAACAAAATGTTAGATAGTAACCCTTACAATAATTGCATTTATTACAGAATATTATAGACATGCTTTTCAAAAAAAAATCATCAATATATTATAATGATAAAATTATACTATAAAACATTATTATATCAATGTTTGAAAAAAACTAATTCTGTCTGGTCTTGATGTGAGTTCCCATCCAAGGATACAATTTTCTAACCAAGTTTATAAGGTTAAATAGCAAAGTCTTTTAAATTACATATAAATTTCTATTTAAATGTAAGTATATCCATACAAAATCTAGAATTAAATCCTATTTATATACTGAATATTTCAAACGACTAATGCTTGCAATGTCTAGAGATGTTTTTAATGTAATTACCATCTTATTCAAAAGGTAAAGCACAGATAAAGATGGTTATTTTACAGTAAAACATAGCCCAACACTAATAAAAATGATTCTTTTGATATATTTCTGATTTGCATAAAATATGTTAATAATGCAAAATAAATATCTGCATAATATTTCTTTTGATTTTGATGATTTGTAGACACAAGCTTTGAGTATTTTTATCTACTGCTACACTTATATATATAGATTTTAGACAGTTATCTTTAGCTTATAAAAAAATGATGCCAGGGACTAAGGGTATGACCTTAATCAAGAACTTTCACCACATGGTTCTCTGAAGAAGCTTGGATACTGAGAGATGACACTCTCCCTGAGTTCAGTCTGCTCACCATCTCAAAGGGATCGGAGTTGGCATTTAGCTGTATGTGGAGCAAGAATAGACAGACTGCTATGCTGCTCTTCTGTTCAACAGCCTCATCACAAAGAACAGGTTCAACTTGGTGCAGGGTTTTGTGCTTGTCAGAATAGAAACCTACAAAAACATAGACAAATGTCATCATGAAAGCAAATATAGAACCTGTAACCTTCATAGACAGGGCTTTGGAAAAAGAAGTCACAGGTTACTGCCTTTTGACATCTCCCCATAAATTGGTCATGAAAGCTGTTTCCATGGTGATTTTACATCGAACCATGACCTCTAATTCTCTTAGCTTTCCAGAATCATCTTCCCATTTAATATAACCTTCAAGATGCATGTTATTATGCATAATGTGATATTTGGTTGACAGGGTTTTATTAAACTCATTTCAGTTATCCAAGTTAAAGAAATGGGGACTAAGAAATAGTGTGGTTGATTTCCATTAAAAAATAAAAAAACACTGATCAATGGTTTCAGTCTAGTTAATTCCAAATGGCTGTGAGATCTTGAGAATGTCAAGTCACCTATCTGAAATCAGGTTTCACATTCCTATAGTATGTTTTTATTTGTAAGATTTATAACAAATCTTACAGACCAAAATTTATAAAATGTTATGAGTTAAAAGTATTGCTGAGAAAATATTTCTTCCTATATGTTTGACTTAAATTCCTTTGAAAATATCAATTTACATGCTGCAGTAAGAAAAAAAATAGCAAATAGAAATTGTTACTCAAATTAGAATTGGCCACAAAATAGGATACATTGATTTAAACTGATCATGTGTCTGAAAAAGTTAATGCAATTTCAATGTGTAAGAATGTCATAGGACAAAGCTAAAATAAGAGCATAAATAATCAAATGGAAATAAAACAACTAGTTGCCTGCATAAAACATGGTTTCTGACAATGTAGACGAGTTGACCCAGTCTAATCGCTGTATTAAACCTACAACAATCGAGTTCAGAAAGTCATTTTACAGGGTTTTGGAGAGTAGAGATTTACATATTATATTTGAAATTGAATCATGAATTGTATGATTTCATTTAGTCTTCTGTACTTTGTGATAAAATATTCCCTTACAAGCCATTTTTCACCATTAAACATTTCTGAAGCAAAATCTCAGATTATTATTGAATTTCTGGTGAAGGAGAAAATTTCAATGTGATAATTTCTTGGATTTTTTTGCGTAAATGGAGGGCACCGAGATCTGGAAATGAGTAAGTACAATAGTGTGGTTTGCACCATGCATTAGTAATTGTTCTACCATCTAGAAGTTGCTTCACCTGCGATTGCGATACCCCACTATGTCTTCTAAGTCAGTGAAACTGGGGTTGAAACAGTTCCTATCTATATATAGTGTGAGTTTATTTCCCTAAGATGTGACCACATCCTATTGAAAATGATTGAGGTTACCCCAAAGTGGGGTAGTCAGTTACAAATATAACACTATCTCAGGAGTAATTCCTTTTCTATGTTTCCTCCTTGAATCTAATATTTAGTGCTCTTTAGGAAATCAAATGGGCTAAGGCTTCTTTCCATTTTGCTGAGAGGTATAACATGTGGTACTACCTTGCTTATAAAGTGTGTAATAACCAGTAGGTCTTGGTGAAGTGCAGTTAATTTAATAGACCTGGGGTGGAAGGCTGAAATTCTGTTTTGTTTTTTTTCCCCTATCAGCTCCCCCAGTGATGCCAAAGCTGCTCAATTGTGGATCACATTTGTGGATTAAATTCTGAATGGCAAGGATTTAGAAGCAGGAAACTGTTAGGAGCATATCTTGCTGCTCCACTCCCATTGACCTCGATAAAAACAGAAAAATAGTGGCAGTTGTTTAAAGAGTAAACAGGCTGGACAAAATTTGTAGTTTTTTCAGATCCTAGGGGAAAAAAATCAGTAGAGATTCTCAGTGGAAAATAGGGATATTATCTTTTCTAGCTTTCAGAAAAGTAAACATGACTGGTTTTCATGGAATTTAATGCTAAACATTAATAAAGACAAAACTATCATAATATGCAGTGTTGACTAGAGGGCAAAGAGAATTGGTATAGCAGGATTGTTGATTTTGGAGCACCTGTCTGCTGAGAGTACATGATGTAGTCTTTTCTCACTAGCAGTTTGAATTTTAGGAGCACACAAACAAAGTTCATGAATAAAATCTAACAATGTTTCTCTACTAGTAATTGTAATGTTTGCAATGCAAAGATAGGTTTTTCCTCAAAGTCTGCAGTGGAAGCTCATGCAGACACCACTATGAAAAACAGGGTATGTAAAAAGCTTTGCCAGGTGTGGCAACCTCTTTCGAAGGTGCACTTAGAAGACTCATCCCGGATAAGTATTAGAGCACAGTAATTTGTCTGGCTCTCCCCATAACCTCAGCCTATATCTAACTTTCAAGCTCATTCCATTTGGAAATGAAATAAAAAATGTGATAATACTACTTTCTGAGTTATATTGATGCTACCAAATTTAGCTTTTTATAATAACTTAAACTAATGCTTTTGGAGAATTAAATAGAAGCAATTAGTGTTGGCATGTGTGATTTGCTCTCTTCAAATATGTGGCAGTTGGCAGGAAGATTACTTGTGCTGTAATGGACACATCTTGTGATGTTATAGCAAGTCACCCTAGTGTGTATAGACTGTACATTAAATGACTAGCAGAACATGCAAATGTCAGACTTCTCAAAAATATTTTCAAATAAGTCATTTCTTATACATTTATATTCAATTTTAATGTTTTAGATACTCTATACAAATTAGTTATAATTTTTGAATGATTAGAATTATAGTAAAATCTTACACCAACATTTTTTTTTTTTTGATAGTTGTTGATGTTAATGTTCCTGTGGCAGTAACTTCTTAACTACAAACAAATTTTTAGAATAGCTATAGGGGGCCTCCCCTGGTGGTCCAGAAGGTTGAGTGCAGCGTTGTGAAGTTCTTCACAGCTTCTGCAGCGCAGTTCGATACCAGCGGGTGAGGGTCCCACAAGGCGCGGCAGATCTCTCCTGTCTGGCCCACTGCTTCCCTCAGCAGTGTATTTCATCAGACTGCCTGTTCTGTTCCCCGCTCTGTCTCTGGTGAATCCTCTCACCCTTCCATGCATCTGGCCTGTACCCCAGTTCTTATATAAATAAATCTTTTTTAAAAAGTGGCAAAGGCCACTTAGAAAGTTTTTTTTTTTTTAAAGAATAGCTATAGGTAAGACTTCAAGCTATATAGTTCTTAAGCTAATTAAAAAATAAGTTCATTTGGTTACAGAATAAATTCTTGTATTTACTTTTTCATAACAAAAATATGTTTGTGGATATTTGTGTTACAACAAAACAATTCCACACTAAATTCAGAATATATGTAATACAAGTCTGCCATCTACTGACTGAGACAAAGTGATATTATGATCTAAAACTGGTTAAAACATTGAATAAGAAAAATACAGCTCAGCTGTCTAAGAAAGTAGATTAGTGTTCCAGTGAAAGGTTATTTTAAGATAGTATGAGTAACGTGAAAATACTGTTGCAATCGTTAGCAATACACTAAATCATTTCTGAGCAAATGTGATACCCACTGAGAACAATTTCTCCACTCTGATAATCTGCAAAGCAGTTTATAAAACCTTAAATTCATATAAAGCTAGAGGTTACTGCTATGAAAAAAACTAGACAAAATGAAATTGGAAAACATGGAACTTTGAATATAAATGAGTGATGTGGGAATTGGATCATGATTTAAAAATGAAAAATTTAAGAATTAGAGTACTTATGTTAGAAGACAGTTTTATTATTTGTATTATCACTTTATGAAATCTCATAGTATAAAACTAACTGCATAGTCAGTTTCATAAATAAGTGGCAAATATTTCAAAATTAAGCACATTCCAAAATTAAACAATAACCAATATGTGCACAGGTGAAATTTTGTCTTTAAAAATAGTAAGTCAATTTTGCCATTCACTGATCTTACATAGAACATAGGATCAGGTCTGAGAAGAAGAAAATATAGAGAAGAATATATTGCTCTAAACAATACAGTAGAGTGTAGTTTGTAAAACTTTATAGTAAACTTAATGCTAAATAGAAATCCGTCAGTACCATGTGGAATTAATTAGCAATTGATATAAAATAGCAATGAATGCATACTCACCCTTATGATTCTGAAGAGTTTTCTTTAGGGACTCAGTATGAAATATAAATTAGCAGATCCCATTGAAAATAGCTAACTGCATGTTTTTTTAAGACTCAAATTGGAAATTCTTAATATATTAACATCAGGAAAACACCTAAGTAAAACCGGACCTAATGTTCTCTCTGGTCACTAAAAACCCTGTAACGTAAATTGTGTAAGTTGTCATAAGACATAGATTAGGGACAAAAGTGGGTAAGTTGGCAGGTTTAACTGATTACATCAGATAAAAATAGAATATTTGCTGCTAAAGCATGTAAGAGTTAAGAATTGTTTACTTTTTAATTGCAATAAAAGTCAATAATAGGGTTTAATACCATAGTAGTCTGAGTTTAGATTTCTTTTATAAAGATTATTTATGCATACAAGAACTGGGGGACAGGCCAGAGATGCAGGGGTGGGGGTAAGAGGATTCACCAGAGACAGAGTGGGGAACAGAACAGGCAGACTAGCTAAAATACACTGCTGAGGGGAGCAACGGGCGAGACAGGAGAGGTCTGCTTTGCCATGTGGGTTGCTCCATAGTGCAGTGCTTAAGTCCTTGCACCACCAGGGAAGTCCCTGAGTTTAAAATTTAAGAATATTTTATCTCCAATCTATTTTTTCCGGTATTTGAAAACATGAACTTTACTTTTTTTTCAAAATTACTTTGGCGAGTAGAAATGAGTTCTTGCAGACAAGGCAATTTTCATAGATATTTTGATGACATAGATAACATTTCATGTGAATTTGTCAAAATAGAACAGAACTAAATAATGTATTTATATGGGTCATATTTATAAGCTCATTTTATTAAAAATCACATTCTTTTATTTGTAAAAGCTCTAATCCTAACAAAACTAGAAGCTGTTTTTAATGTAGATTATATATTTTGAGCTAACGATTTTTTTTCATTTTCAAATAAAGTCACAGGTTACTAGATATCAAAGAGCTCTGTATTTAAATCATATTATGATTAAATCCTTTAAAAAATTTCAATGAGTATAGTTGCATTGCTTATAAATGCAATTATAGGCAGTCTTTATTCCTACAATAGCTAACTAGATAACCAGCTATCAGTTGATTACTCAAAAACTATATGTAGGGCATCCCCAGTGAAGCAGCAGTTGAGCGCTGGGCTGCGAAGCTGTCTGCAGCCTCTGCAGCACTGGTTCAATCCCTGGCCACTGGGTAGGATCCCACATGGCGTGCAGACCTTTCCTGCCGCCCTCTGCTCCCTTCAGCAGTGTATTTCGGTCCATTTTCCTGTTCTGCTCCCCGCTCTGGTGAATTCTCTCACCCTCCCATGCTTCTGACTGTACCCAGTGCTTGTATACATAAATAAATCTTAAAAAAAAAAACTATATGTAAAAGTCATTCCAGTCATTTTTATAATCTTAATGACCAAATCAAATAACTAATATAGTAGTTGCACATTTATAGGGAATGTTAAAACCAATGATAATCTTCATTTGGTGGTTTAATATCCTGAAGAAGTAATGAGAGTGCAATATAAATATTGGTTTAAAGCATGTTTACAATACACATTGTGACCATTTTACTAATTATATTTTTGGAGCAAAATTATTGATCAATTAAGTGTATGCATTCAATGCAGTTACTATTTTGAACATATAATTTGTTCAACTAACTCCTGAAATTTTGGTACAAAGGCAAATGAGTGATTCTACAATTAAACATAATTTTCTATGTTCAAGAAGAGCAGAAATAGAACCTTCATGGAAATAAATTATATGCTAAATATTCAGAAAGCATTAAAACCTCAAGCCCTATTCAAATGTTCTTTACATTCTGTGACTATTTAGAGCTAATCAAAATTAAAAAGTCAGATGTTAGTTATTCTGAGTGTTTTAACATGAATGATTATCTTGTGTTTTAGGAACTGTAAATGTAAATAAAAAAGTTATGGAAGGGAATTTATAAGCCATGTTCTAACATCTAAAGTTACAATGTAGATGGACCCTCACTAACAGTAGAATAACTAAAGAAGGTATTTATTTCACTTAAGAGTTTGGAGATAGGCATTTTAGTTCTGGTGTGCCGATTCAAGGATTCTCTCATGGTACAAGACTCCATCCTTTATTTTTTTTTTAATGAGGTTGCTTTGGTTTATAATACCATATATGTTTTAGGGGGCTAGATTCATACCTTCTCAGACATGGCTCATTCTTGTAAACCTTTATCCTCCTGGCTACATGGTGGCTCACCTAAGCCTCACGTCTCCATTATAGCCAAGGAAGAGTTGCACAACTTCTCATTACAAGCATTTGACTTCCAACATAAAAACTTTCTCAACAAATCAGTGCTGACAATTTAATGGCCGAAATATTTTACAAGCTTTACCTTAGCTAAAGTATTAACTTTCCTTACTCTGCAGTAAAGAGAAGCAACTGCAAGCTACTCTAGTTTCTGTGATTAATGATAAATAAACCAAGTTAGAGTGTATTACACAATGCATGTAGTCAAAGTGGATTGAAGAATATGCAGGTCTCATTTATTTCCAAAAGCAGTACAAAGCTATCCAAATTCTCCTTTGAAAAACTGTTCTATAAAAAGGTGGTGTGCTAGGATATAGCCTCTTTTTGCACATGCTCTATTTAATAATTATATTTAATTTTATATATATTCTTTGATTGCTTTATCCTGCACATTTCCAGAGAAAATGGAAGTCATATCAGCTTTCAAATTGTTCTGAATCTCTGTATTAGATATTTATATATATGTGAAAGAAGATGTGCAATGTCATTTTGCTCTATAGATAGGTCCCCAGAATGAGTGAAAATATTGAGTGTCTTTAATACTCCTTGTCCAGATAAAAATAAACTCCAAATGAACATACTAAAAATACTGAAACATCAGATAGTTTAAAATGCTCAGTGACCTTGTGTTCACTCCTTAGCCAATGTATTTTTCCATGATAACAGTATAAAACAGAGGATAGCATTTTGCTATCTATTCATATAAGACTTCACATACAATAGTTAATCTTGGGCAAATGGGTTTTGTTTACAATACTGTTAAATTTTTAGGAGAGTGTGACATGATCAGAAATGAACAGGCTCCATAGGAAAAGGGAGGAATTCCAGACTTCATATGAAGTATTATCCAGTTCAATAAATTGCCTTGAGATAATGACTGGTCACCTCAAAATGTTTTTATTGAACTCAACCTACATTAAATTCAGTTTTATATCCTGAGTAATTTGCCCAAATATAATGAATCTTAATGCTAGTTTTATTAAAGATTTTTTAATGTGTGATTTTTAGCGTATATCATATATATACATGGTTATGTGTTCATGGGTACCCTTTATTCTGAAAGAATGAAGATGACATTTTGATTCAAAAAAGAAAGACTGTGACCATATAACCTTATAAACTATACTATATCCTAGTGGGAGTCTACTTTATCCTGGGGTTGTTTATTTGTTTAAAATACCTTAAATGGAGAGTAGGCCTTAATAGATTTTAGTCCATAAATATTTTCATTATTGTATTGGGTTCGGCATTTTTGGTTGCAGTCTTCTTGATTGCTAACATTTAAGTCGTGCAAACATTATGCCAAGCTTTGTGCTATAAACATTACTTATATAAACACTGTTAATCCTCATAACAATTCTATGAAGTCATAAGCATTGTTTTCCACATTTTATACATTAGAAAAGTAAGTCACAGGGAGGTAAATTACCAAAACCACAAGAGTAGTTGGCAGGCTGAGATTTAAACTGAGGATGCCTGCTCTGCTTTTTATGTCCATGGACACTGTGAAAGTCTGGTAATTTATAGTATGAAATATATTTTTTAGAAAATATTTTTGCTAATACCTTTTCATTTTATCAGAACTATATGTATAACTAATTTAGATGCTTGTCTTATTTTTATCGAAGGAAGATTTTTGTGGCAGTTTTTCTAATATCTGGAATTTAGGAAAAAGCTGCATTCAAATTGTCTCCTTAAATATTTACTGACTACATATGTATCTCATATTTATGATATTCACATGTTATAAATAAGTAAATATGTTTTGTCAATGGGAAATAAGAATAAGCAAGTTGTATGTCTTGTTATTCTATTGCTAATCTCTTTGTGAAACTTTTATAAACTGTAGTAGAACCAATATATGGTAAATTTAATACAGTGGGAGAGAATAAAACAACATCTGCCACAAAAATATCCATCACTAGTTCCATATTCTCAATGGCTTCTGCAAGCTGGTAATAAGGAGATATAAATGATTTGACTCTGCCAATTTCTAGTTGTGCAGCCAGTGTAAAATATAGGGATTATAAAATGTTCCTCTGTCACATATTTTGGCGGTGATTGGAGTATCTAGTGAAATATGAGATTTTATTCTTAGCACTTTAAGTTAATAACAATAACTGTAAAACTAATATTGTTCTTTCCAGTAATTGCCATCATCCATCATACTGCCGAGTAATGCAGGGACAAATATGTGCCACTTTGTTTCATTGCAGGCTCCTGGGTAAAACTATGATATTATCACTGAGTCCTTTTTACTTAAAACATTATTCAAAGAAATTATATAGTAATGAAATCATATATTTAAAGGGAGCACAAAACTAAGAGTGCAATAATGATTTTATGTTTTATAGCAGTCCACCACCTACACCCTGACCTGGTATTCTGAGGGTATCAATTTGTTATAAATATAGTAGAACAACTTGCAAATTAGTAAGTAATAAGTCTTTAGCCAAACTGTAGTTTCTAAACATATTCAAAAATGAATACACAGACCAAGGAATAGACTGCCTAGTACTCACATTCCCAAAGACATTTAAAAAATTTAATGGAATTATTGGAGTCTAAAATTGCCACATTATCTTCCTACTCTTCTAAACTAGCAAGACAAAATCATGAGTAAAAAAAGGAAATGAAACAGGAAAAATAGCATGCTTTTGAGTTAATATTTACCTTCATAGTAAGTTTCTCAGTGTAACTTTTTAGCTTCAAGAACTGCTACTTTTCCACAGGAGGTCCATATTAGTAACAGGTGAGTTATTATTAACATGCACTTTAAGATAGCTCACAGTCAAACCAAATGCCAACTCCAATATGCATTTGCATTTTTCAAAGTATCTTGGATGTTAAGTCTCATTTCACAATCACTTAAAGGTGAAAGGGCAGGTTGCTATGAAAAAGTCATTAAATTTTCTCAGAAAAGACCAGTTGAGTAACTTTAAAGGCAAAGAGAAAAATGTAAGTTGAGATAATGAAAGTCACAGTCAATAAAGTCACCTTAGCATTGGTCTCAGAAAAGATGAACCAAGGGATGGAAAGCTGTGGACAGTTCAGGAATTCTTTTTCACTAGTGCTGGTTCCTTTTCTGTATCTGTTTTTCCTATCTCGCAGTCAGGTTTGTGCCCCTGACTGTTAGTTCCACATGTTGGAAGATAGTCTGACAGTTCATGATTAGAGTCCAAAAGTCAATCCAATTCTAAATTATTAGGGAAGAAACTGGTAGGTCCAACTTGGGATGTGGTTCCCACTCCTGGCACAACCAGTGCCAGCCAGAGTAGCTGCCATGAATGTACTAATCTATTGATTTATCTCTCTGATCCCTCTTTTGAAGCCACAATTTTAGGATTTAGAGGTCCTGTAACTCAGAAGTGCTGGATGGTAGACTATGTTACCCCCAGATATGCTACTTCCTTTCTTAGGGGGTCATAATCTAGTGCCCCTCTTTATTTTTCCACAATTGCCTCTTTGTTCAACTTAGTATAAAATATTTAAGTTCTATGAGTTTCCCAAGGCTTTGTTTCTTTAAGTGGACTTCCTTATGTAAAACGAGATAAAATCTAATGCTTTTCTCATGTTAATATATCCTATGTCAGTTTTTTCAGGAGCAGCTGAAAACCCTAGGAGGACAGACGTGAAATACCACCCCCAACACCCAACTGTGCAAGGATAGGTACCAGCTAATTATTGTGGATATGCTTTGTCAAGATCAGGTAAGAAAATGAATCACAATCCTAGCAAGAGTAATCAAGAGTTTTGTCTAATGTCAGCAAGGTAGAATGCATCTCTGGCACTCAAGTAATACACTCATACATATCTTGATACTACCCTGTCCAATTCTGAAAACAAATGCAGCAGCCACATCAGGAGAAGGCCTGGTGACGAGAGGTCAAATGTCTAGGGATGGCCAGAAAAGCCACCATCAGTGAAGGAGATGAAACATGGGTTGTAGAGAAAGAGCTGAAAGGGAGTAATGTCACTAGGACCAACTGTAGTGGCAGGGGCTATAGTTTTTCCTATTTGTCTTCCTCTTTAAAAGATTCACAAAGGCCCCAAGTGAAATTTTAGGACAACTATTTTCATAGGAGATGAATTTCTGCTTAAAAAAAATGGTATGAGGGAAAGACTGTAATGGATGCACCATCCAGATCTTCCCTGTTTAGGACCAAGGCATTAATTCCCCAGTGCCAGCTTTGATGGCTCTCAGCTAAGTTCCTCCCCAGGAATAGCTCTCATTGGAAGGGGCTGCTCAGATCAAGGCCATTGGCTTTTTAGTGAATAATTGTATCATTATTTGGTCTATATCATGAGGTGCAAGAGATGTCCCCTAGCTTCCATTTACATCTGAAGCACTCCCTATGTCACCAAGAACAGCTGTATGAAAAAAATTTGGTCAATTTCTCCCTTTTGCCTGTCCTGTTTTCACTCACTTTGGATAGTTTCTGAGAATACTTTTATTTATTTATTTTTTTAAAAACAGAGGAAGTCTTTTTTTTAACTTTTTTTTTTTTTTGAGATTTATTTATTTATACAAGCACTGGGTACAGTCAGAAGCACGGGAGGATGAGAGAATTCACCAGAGCCAGAGCGGAGAACAGAACAGGCAGACAAAGTACACTGCTAAGGGGAGCAGCGGGCGGCAGGAGAGGTCTTCGCGCCATGTGGGACCCTCGCCCAGCCGCCGGGGATCAAACCTGTGCTGCAGAGGTTGCTGGCAGCTTCACAGCCCAGAGCTCAACCGCTGCGCCACCAGGGGCGGCCCTCTGAGAATACTTTAAAACTTAGTTACACAAATACTAAAATCTTGATCAATTTTCCCCACATTCATATCTTACAGATTATCTATTCTCATACTCAAACTGAGTATGTTCAAATCCCAGTTGTATTTCAATGTGTAATTGGCCATATTTTATGGAAAAAATAAAAATAAAGATTGAAATAAGGTCTTATTACAGAAAGTGAGATAATTACAAAAATCACTGACTTCTAGCACTCTGCAGTTACTCTATGAAAGGAAAGATTTTATTACTATCATATATACTTGTATTTCTATCATTCATATTAAATTGACAATATATATGAATATATATGCATATTTACCATATTTTTTCCTTAAGTAGCTAAATCACATTTCTCTCATGAAACTGAGTAAATGCAGTGAGGAAAGTATCTTAATTTATACATTCATTAAACATGTAAGTTGATCAGTGACATACACAGTTTGATGACCATTCCTTAAAAAGGTGGAGGGGTAGAAGTATCTACAAGAAAGAGGAAGAAATCTAAATATATAGGCATCTAATATTTAGCAGCATATTAATCTAGTAGGACTGTAATGGCACATAATGGTGCCATAAACAGAATTTTTTCTCAGTTCTGATGGTTAAAAGTCTAACATCAAGTTTGATTTCTTCTCTGCCTTAGTGGAAAATTGACCCATTTCACATGTTCATGTGGCTTTTCTCAGAAATCTGGTCTGTCTTCAAATTAGCACCCCATTTAACATTAATCACCTCTTTAAAGGGTCTATTTCCAAATCCAATCATGTTTGGGGATTAGGACACCATACAAATTTGAAGGGTATACATACTACCATAAACAGAATCAAATTAATCCTTAATTTTAAAAAGGAAATAGAGCAAATTTTCAAAATAGAGGCATGCAGCATCAAGTTATTACAAAAAGCATAATGTTAAATAGAACCAAACACTTCTGGATTCAAGTAGAATTATTCAATCTATTTGTTCACTGGAGAAGTATAAGCATGTAATTTGGGGACATGAGAAAGAGAAGTGTAATCCATCCAATTTACCCCATCTCATGAGAGTGTAGTGGCTGTGTCACTTTCCAAATCTGCATTCATTGAATTCATGTTGAAAACCTAAAGGCAGTAATGGTAGTTTATATAACACAAACATCTAGAATAAGTTACTAATCAGCATTCCTGAGCACACCCCTAATTGGAGAGTATTGAATTGAAGAAATAGTAGCTGGTGTGGTTACATATGCATAAGGGATATGATCCTATACATCTGACTCATAGTATGCAAACCAAATATACAGAGATATATAGAGGGAAAATGATAACCAAAAAGGTAAACAATGTTATTCCATTTTTATGAAATCAACAAACAGTTGATCTAAAAGAAGTGGTTAAAGATGTATTTTACCATAAGAAGTTCTTAGTTTATGTCAGCCCAAACTTCACAAAAGGAAAATTTCCCCTTAGCACTAAGATTTCTCAGTGCCTACTACAATC
Organism: Talpa europaea; assembly: GCF_964194135.1. Classification (NCBI taxonomy): domain Eukaryota; kingdom Metazoa; phylum Chordata; class Mammalia; order Eulipotyphla; family Talpidae; genus Talpa; species Talpa europaea. Next base: position 106,894,063 of record NC_140072.1, on the reverse strand, counting down.
CAATGTGTCAAAATAATCACGGAACTTGATGCATAAATTGTTAAAATGTATTCTATCAGGTAAGTATTATTTTATATGCACTAGATATATAAACCTGAAAATGTCTTTCATTAAAGAGGCATTATGCAAACAAATCAATATAAAACTACAAATGTAGATAAATGTTATTAAGATCATGAAAATGTGCCATGGTAGAAAATGACAAGGGCAGATCTAATTAGAAAGGATGTTTGAAGAAGACCTCTTTGAGATGATGATATTTAAACTGAGATTTGGAGGATGAAAAGTGGCAGGCTTTGTGAAGAGCCCTAGAAAATGCACTCCTGGCAGAGAGAATAGCATGAAAGGGCACTAAGTAGGACAGTTCTTGGCTTGTTTTTTGAACTGAAAACAGGGTATTTTGGCAAAGCAGAAGTTGTGACTCAAAAGTCGATTGGGGCCTCAGGTAAATGAGTGATGTAGAGAATATCTTAGTTGTATTCTTTTTACACAGATACACTTAATTTGCATATTAATGGAATCAGAATTGCACTCTTCCCAAGGGGACACTTTCTGATTGCATATTAAACACATAGGAATATTTTCACTAACACAAGGAAATATGGCCTTTCTTAATTTTGTGATATACTAGTCTTCTGGGCCCATCTTTTGTTTTCTTCCCTTCAACTTTGCAATATTAAAAACAACAAAGCAAGCTCAATGGCAAATGATAAATGACATTGGACCTTGGGGTCTTTTGGTGAATTGAAACTACACATTTCTCATAAAGATCAGAGACACTGTACAACCCTAGTGATGTTCCAGCTAACGCCAGCATCTATATTTAATTGCTTTATAGGACAGAAACCCTCATTTTAGGAAACATTTTATAATGGACATAAGACAAGACAGTTTGCTATGGGGGGGATGCCATTTTTATCTTTCAGTAATTTATCCAATCTTGTTACTTTAAAGGGACTAAACTTTTTAAAAAGATTTATACATACAAGAACTGGGGTACAGGCCAGAGGTACAGGGGGTGAGGGTATCTACCAGTGACAGAGTGGGGACAGAACAGTCAGACTGACTGAAATACACTGCTGAGGGGAGCAGCGGGTGAGACAGGAGAGGTCTGCACCATGTGGGTAGCTCCTGGCCGCAGATCGAACTCATACTGCAGAGGCTATGGATAGCTTCACAGTGCTGTGCTTAATCCATTGTGCCACCAGGGATGCCCCAAGCTCTATATTCTAAGGATGTTCACAATATAATATGCTTGGAAAAATTACCTAGGACAAAAATGAACATTCAGTACTTGTGCTTATAAGATGTGCGGAAATGCAAGGGGCCAATAGACAATCGTTTAACAGCAATAGGACTGATTTTTACCTTACATATTAAACCACAATGAGTGAAGTAGTGAGTCTTTAAGATGTTTCAAGAAAGAGGCAAGAGCTAGACTGTATAGAGGCTTATAGACAACCCAAAATATGTTCTTCTTTATATTAAGTTTAATGGGAATTCCTTATTGGAATATGAAAAAAGAGGATATAATCCAGTTTTCCAAAGAACATTTTCATACTTACGTGAAAAATGGACTTGGCCGGGACCAGATTGATCATTTAGGAAAGCCATCTCAAGATGTCTAGACACGATATGATGGCCTAGCTAGACTTGTATAATTGCAGATAAAGAAGATTGATTTTCTTATAACATCTAGAGGTCTGATTAATTAAGAGTCACAGTTTTTGGTTTGAAAATTTAGGACAATAGTTGTACATATATTTGAAAGAGAAAAGTAGTAATGAGGAAAATCAAGTGACTAGATTTTGGATGTGCTATCTGTTAGAAATCTATTAAACACCTATTTTAGACACTCAAAGACTAAAGCAAAGTAGTTAGTTGGATATACAATTTGGATGCTCAGAAGTTTCCCATTAGATGCATACTGTTGGGAGCAACTTGCATACAGATGCCATTTAAACAATTCCTGTGAATTGGCCCATTAGGAAAGATTAAAGGGGAAAAAAGTAGCAATCTGAAGATAGTTCTTTAAATATTTTTATAAGGTTGTTATCAAATTTAGAAGCAAATCAGACTAATTATAAAGGGTACAACAGAGACTGAAAAAGTACATATAAAAGGAAGGTGTGAATCCTGTGACACAAAGTTGCAAACATGGAAATTAGGAAGAAAGTAAGGCAAGACTGGTATGATTTGAAAATGAAATTGATGGTGAGGAAGTAGAAACAGAATAAGCAGGTAAATATCTCAAAATGTTCTCTATGAAGGAAATAACCAGACCTCCAGTGAGTTGGACAATCAAGGAAGGATTTCCCCTTAAAATGAATCTGGTTTATCAGGTCATTGATTCCTTGGCAGTGATTCTATTGAGGAAGAGATACAAAGTAGGGGAAATGGGATACAAGCCATGTAAATTCCATCCATAATCTCCATGGAGAATCATCCCTTGATTGTACGTGGAAATTTTCTACCTTTGAGAAGAAAAGCAGGGGACAAATTCAGAAACAAATCATATACCACACATTTTACTTAAACGATGAAGTCACTTATGTCTTAGGATTTTTATTTTCTCAAGGACATAAGAATCAAAAATATCAGAACAAAATGACAGATGGGAGGTCTGAGACAGGAAAAGGAAGAATTATAGTTTTAGAGAGTGAGCAAATATTCACAATCACAAAAAATATATGAATTAGTATTTGAGTCTATTGTAACAATACTCATTCCAAGATGTGGACTTTTCTTTAGGAATAAATCATTAATTAAACATTGAAGTTTGATATTTGAGTATCCACAGTTGGAGTATCACATAAATATATCCAGGAGAGAAATGAACAAGAGAAAGATATTTTTAAGGGAGTGAGTATAATGATGAATTACAGAAATTGATACTGGACAAAAAGTCAAGATGGTCTGCCCAAGTACACAATATTAAAGTTGTGATAGATTGTGTCTTTCCAATTGTTCTCCCAAGGCAAATTTAGGAGATGGATAATAGAGTGGTTTGATATAATGTGCAAATTAATGATTATTAACCACAGAAACTGGAATATATGTTTCCAAGGTGGTTGTGGTAGAAATTGAGGGAGGCTAAAAGTTTTTTAGTAATCAAAGAACAGAGAAACTTAGGACCACCCACATGTATGTTTTACTTACTAAGGTCAATTAGAAGTGTGGAATCAAGAGAAAAAGAGGCAGTTTTATTCAGGACCAGCTGAAACTGTAAGGACAGAATTACAACACCCTCTCCTATCACCCCCAACACACATACACCTGCAAGTAGCTACCAGCAAATTACTTTGACTACCCTTTATCTGAGACCAACAGTTAAGATAATGAGTCACAATCTTGATAGGCATAATCAAGACATGGCTATTTTTGTATAATGTGAGTAAGAAAGAATGCTAACACCATTATGATATGGATTTTCATGGGGAAAAAAACAGGAAAGTAGTTATTAAATATAATCAGTGCTCAGACATAACATGTAGGCAATAATAAATTGTGTGCCATCCTATTAAAAGATAGTACCATTGTAGGTCACCAAACTTTATTTTTTTTTAAAGATTTATTTATACAAGCACTGGGTATAGTCAGAAGTGCAGGAGGGTGAGAGAATGAGCCAGAGCAGGGAACAGAACAGGCAGAGGGATTGAAATACACTGCTGAGGGGAGCAGCGGGCGGCAGGAGTGGTCTGCACGCCATGTGGGACCCTAGCCCAGAGGCCAGGGATTGAACCAGCGCTGCAGAGGCTGCGGGCAGCTTCGCAGCCCAGCGCGCAACCTCTGTGCCACCAGGGGAGGCCCCACCAAACTATTTTAATTGTGTATTCACCTCTATCACTTTCTACTTGTTTCTCTTTATTGGCTGAGGCCTGTCTGACCCTGGTCTTAGAGTAGCTCAGATTCCAGGAATTAATGCACAGAGGCCTCATCTCAGAGTATTAGGTTCCATTTTTAATTATCCTAATTTGATATGGCTCTATAGGTTTCCCTGTAATATTTTTTCATTGTTCAATTTATTAATTCTGAATGGATATCTAACTTCAATTCGGTTTCACAGACACATTCTCACTGACAATATGACACAAGATTTCCTCCTATTTATCAAGATTTCATTGACTTAAAAACTGTTTCTGTGCTTATATCTCTTCAGACTTAACACTAGCTTTTGTGTTGACAATTGTTTTTATTACAGCAAAACTTAAAATGACATACTAATATATATGGAGAAATCAGATTCAGAAATATGGTAACTTTCCTTAATGTGTAGTGTCTAAATAAAGATTCAGATTCTACTTACTATTTAAGTAAAAGAATATTTATGTTTCTAGCTTCCTTTGCTATTACTCCCAAAGTCGTATATAGTTCTTTCCTGTTGAGTATAAATGGTTTCTTCAGTAGAGATAATATGCACAAATATAACTGTGGCATAAAGCAGAAAATAAACTCAATTAAAATGAAATATTTTGGTATTAAATAAATCCTGTCAGAGTGAAGAATCAGATTTTCATGCAATAATTTTCAGTGATTAAAGAACAAATTTCTAGAATATGGCATTTTTAATGGGTGAGAATAACGGGAATATTTCAGGGAGAATTTTATAACAAAGTGGGAAAGATGAAAATTCAAGATGTATGTAAGGAAGAATAACGAGTTTGATGAGCAATAATAAGAGTTCTAGAATGTAAGAATGAAAATGGTAATAAGGGTCAGCTTGTAGAAAACCTATAAAATTTTTGGTAGACATTAAAGTGGTAATTCGGAGACAATGTGAGATTAATTGAGGGTTTCTGAGAGTCATGAAAATAATAAAAACCTGATTTGGGTACTGGCTGTCAGAAGAATACAATCAACAGTAATTGAAGTATGGAGTTCAAGATAACATTTATATTTCCAGTTTGGTTAATAAGAATCTCAAAAATAGGTATGGCAGAAGGAGAATACAGACTAAGAAAATTTGGTAGTTTGTGATAGAATAATATGGAAGTTTCAATAGGAAGTTGGAAATAGCTGATCCTAAAAGTAAATTTTGAATTAGAGCACATCCTCAAACAATGAGGGATTAGACATGCTAACACCCATGTAGTTAAAAAAAAAAATCCCTATAACTTATAGTTCACCTTCAGTATTCATGGGTTCCACATACACGTTCAAACAACCAACATCCACATTTGGTTGAATCCATGAATTTGGAACCTCTGGATAGAAAATATCTGCATATAAATGGACACATGCAGTTCAAGCCTGTGTTCAAGTGTCATCAGGTTTAAGCACTAGATATTGTTTCATGTAAAAATCATTGTTTTCTATAACCACAGCAGACTCATTATATAGGAACTGTATTAAAATCAACACTGACAAATGAAGAAATAAGATGGGTTTGATAAACCAAACACTTAACTAGAATATTTATACTTAACTCATACCATTCAGTCCCTACTAAAATAGAGTGAGGTAAAAGAAAACAAAGGATTGGGGCCTCCCCGGTGGCGCAGCGGTTGAGCGCTGGGTTGCGAAGCTGCCCGCGGCCCCTGCGGCGCCGGTTCGATCCCCGGATGCTCCCCGGCCACCGGAGGAGGGTCCCACATGGCGCGCAGACCTCTCCTGCCACCCGCTGCTCCCCTCAGCAGTGTCCTTCGGTCCTTCTGCCTGCTCTGCTCCCCGCTCTGGTGAATTCTCTCACCCTCCCGCGCTTCTGACTGTACCCAGTGCATGTATAAACAAAACAAACAAACAAACCAGCAAACAAATAAATAAAGCATGCCTCTATTTAAAAAAAAAAAGAAAACAAAGGATTGTTTTGAGACTTACAAATGAAACTAGAACACCATGACTTATGAAAGGCAGTAGTGAAAATTTGACGAAGATGAAATTAATTTCTGTAGTCATAGGTATGACTACTTTGAAATACTATTAATTTTATCATGAATAAACAATTTTATAAAGGAAGTGGCAAAAGAGCACTTGAAAAATTGTTTCTTTAAAATTTCTCTAGTGAGAATATATTTCACCAATGAAAGAGGTTCCAATTCAAGATAGCAATGTAAAAAGATCTTGCATTCATCTCTTCCCATAGATAAACAGACTCTACAGCTACATATAGAACAATTTCTGCTGAAGAAAACCTGATGGGAAAGACTGGTACCTCACACAAGGTATAATCTCAACTAAGAACTGCAGCTAAACTGAGACCCCAAACGCCTAGTTAAGAAAACCAAGTAGGATCAAGTTATATGACCACAAGGCCATAGTGAACTGAATGTTTATTTTTTATTAAAGTTATTTATTTTCTTATATCATAGCTCATTTTTGTACAGTAGTTGATTCCCCACCTCAAGTGCAGTCCCATAATTCTCCCCTGACTATAGCAACCAAGATTCATCATAGAAGAACACAGTACTTTGTGTTCTTCCCTCTACCTTCCTTGCTGTATAACTCAGACTTATGGTGACAGCTTGCCAGTTTTGTCTCTATTTTTTTCTGACCCTTTGTTCAGTTTCTCTATACTCTGCCTATAAGTGAAACCATGTTGTTTTTATCTTTCTCCTGACTTATTTCACTCAGCATAAACCCTTCTAGCTCCATCCATGTTTTTGCAAATGGCACGAGTTTCTTTTTTTGATTATTGAGTAATAATCCATCGTGTATATACATCTTGATCCATTCATCTGTTTTGGGACATTTGGATTGTTTCCATATCTTAGCCATTTTAAATAGTGCTACAATAAACACCTGAGTGCAGCTTTCCTTTTGAATTAGTGTTTTTGTGTTCTTTGGGAAGATTCCTAGGAGTGAAATTACTAGATCATGTGGGAGTAAATGATCCTAATGGCCTATGTACACAGATGCACCCTTCCCAGATATCAGCATAAAAGCAATTGAGAGGGAGGGGTGGGTGGGGGTGGGGGTGGGTGTGTTAGTGTGCGTAAAAAAAAAAAAAAAGGCTTATTTGTTTCTTTTGAAGCATCAGCAGGAATCTAATGAATACATATCTAGTGACCTGCTGGGGACTTTCCAGAGACAAGATGCTAGTATCACCAGATTTGCATGTCCTCTCTATTTTCCTACAGCTGATCAGGAAAGTGCTTTATGTTCTTTATGTGCACCCCAGTTATTATGACTGCAACAAAAGACTGATCCTTGCTCAGGCTTGTGAGTCCTATAGGTTTTTTTTTTTTTTTTTTTTTTTTTTGGGTGGGACCCTCGCTGGCGGCCGGGGAATGAACCAGGCTGCAGAGGCTGTGGGCAGCCTCGCGGCCCAGCACTCAACCGCTGTGCCACCAGGGGGAGGCCTGGGTCCTACAGGATTTTAACAGAGAAAGAGTTCTTAGCCAGCTAACATCTCCAAAGCATGGCAATGACAATATAACTAAAGGGCCCATTTTTCCAAGAAAGAAGTATATTACATTTTCAGAGCTGTAGCCTAAAGGGAAGTCTTCTAATTAAACAGGTTTCTAAGAGATGAATGCAATTTTTTTTCCCAGAGACCTTGACAGACACTATCTCCCTAAAATCCACTCCAGAAAACTGGTATCTCAGAATAACATGTATGTATATCTGGTGTCCCAGTTTTGTGGATGCCATCAGGAGATGCCCCCCACCCCGATTGTCTAACTTTGGTTGTCAGTATAGTTTGTTCTATGGAACTATACTAAAGGAGAGAGATCACTAGGCTAGACATCACCCCTAGGGCACAGCACACATAAGGGCTTGAAACACATTTCAGTCTTTCTGTGAAAGTGTTCTATTTGTTTACTGTAGAGCTTCAACTAGAGGGGTATGCTACTGATTTGGCACAAATGTTGCTCCTACACTAGGCGCCGTGACCAGTAGAGGCCATTTTTGTGTTCCACTGCTACCTCAGTGCATATCACCAGTTTTTCCTGGAAAGTAGCTTGTTCACAAATCCAATGTCCCAGTTTCTGTGTGACTACTGCCAACGAGACACCTCTAGATCACCTAGCTCTGGTAACTAGAGGTATATGTGCATGTGATTTCACAAGACTCTCCTGGCATACAATAAAAGCTGATACAGTATATAAGTGCTGACTGAGCTCCTTCCCTAACAGGTTTTGATATACCCTCAACAAATGAGAACTCCATATATGAAATAATTGGACATTCACAAAGGTTTGAAAAATAAGATATAGAGCAAGGGCGAACAGTAAGTTTCATCTTCTACATGAGGGTACTCCAAGAATGGGGTGAAACAGCTGTTTTATCTCATGCATTAAAAAATAAGCCAGAGTCAAGTAAAATGAATAGAATATGTTCTAAACAAAAGAAAAAGACCTTCTTAATAATTCAGGATTTCAAAATGATGATCATTAAGATACCAAACATAGGAGAATGGATGAACACAATGAGAACTATAACAAACATAGGAAAACCAGAAATTACCAGATAATCACTAAACTGAAAAAAATACACAGGAGTTTAACAGCAGACTACATGCAACCAAAGAATCAATGAATGCAGAAGCATAGAAGTGAAACCCACCCAATTAAAGCATCCATTAAAAATAATGAAGTAATGATAAGTTTATGGACTAAAGGGATGCCATCAAGAAGACCAATATTCATTGTTTCATAAGGGTTCCAGAGGAAGATATAGTGGTGGGAAACTTCACCTGAAGAAATAAATAGACCTTCAAATACAGCAATCGCAATCCCAGAAAGTTCCAAACAATGTAAACTACAAAAGACCTGTACTAAAAAAGACACATTATAATTAAAATGTCAAAGTTACAGACAAGGAGAGAATCTTAAAAGCAGCAAGAGAAAAATAATTTTATAAGGGGACCTCTCCACAAGACTATTGGCAAATATTCTCAGAATCTTTGCAAGATTATTCTTGATTATTCAGAATTCTTTGCAGGATTATTCAAGATTCTGAACAACAACAACAAAGAATACTCTAGCAATATTGTATATTTTTCAGAATTATATGATATATATCCTTCATAATTAAAGATAGTAATCCATACATACAAGTAAAAGCTAAAGACTAGACTGACCTTTAAAAATGCCTTACTAGAAATGTTAGTGGAAATTCCTTATGCTGAAGATTGCTAAATAGGAAAGAATATTGAAGTATAAATATCACAGGTTATTGCAATTACAGTAAAATTCATAATTTTTTTATCAACAGCTTTAAAAGTGATCCAATAATGTAAAAGGCAAAATTAGTAAAACTAACTACATAAACAAAATTTGAGGAAGGGAAGTATAGATATTCGTCATACAAGTTAAAATAGCCTTGTGTGTAAAGCTCAGGGTAACTACGAAACAATGTCCTATTCTCTATATACAAAATAAAAGCTTAGTAATGACTCTAATGTTGTTAGTCACGAGGAGCTCTGGGATTCAAACCATGCAATTAAATAAGTTACTAAGAATAAGAATGGAACAGAGGACATATAAACCATGCAAAAACAAGTTAACAAAATGGGAATAAGTATATACTTCTCTATAATTACTTTAATCATAAATGGACTAAATTCTACAATCAAAAGGCACAGAGTTGTAAGATAAACAAAAATAAGACCCATCTCTATACTGCTGAAAAAAGTCTCGCTGCAGAGGTCAAAATACAGTCTGAAGTTTCAGATGAAAAAGGTACTCCATGCAAATGAAAACCAAAAGAAATCTGGGATTCCTTTATATGATCATCTTGACAGAAAATCAATAAACACTGGCATTAAATGACACATTATACTATATGTACCTATCAAATATATACATTACATGCCATCCAAAAGCAAGAAAATGCACATTCTTTTCAACAGCACATGGAACATTTTCCAGGATAGATCATGTTAGGCCAAAACCTAAATTAAAATCATACCAAGCACTTTTCCAATCACTGATATAAAACTAATCTGTAAAAGGGTTAATTATATGGAAACTAATAACATACTGCTGAATAACCTCATGGGTTAAAGAAATCAAGAGAAATCAAAAAGTCAGTTATACATAAATGAAAATGGAAATATATGTTAACATTTTATGGGATATAGCAAAATCAATTCTAAAATGGATGTTCATAGTAGTAACTGTCTTTATTAAGAAACAAGGGGAAAAATAATGCAACCTAGATTAACAGCTAAGGTATAAGAGAAATATGAACAAACTAACAGTAAAATAAATAAAATAAAAATCAGTTAAAATACAGACTAAAAACAAATATCAATAAAAGAACTGTACTTTGAAAAGATGAACAAAATTTATAAAACTTTAGACTCACAAAAGAGGACTCAAAATTAAAAATGAGGCATTGTAAACCAACGTTACCTGAATAAAAGTTTAAAAATAAAAAAAATATGATTATCTCAGTAGATGCATAAAAAAAGTTATTTGGGGGCCTCCCCTGGTGGCACAGTGGGTTGAGCATAGTGTTGTGAAGCTGTCCACATCCTCTGCAGCAAGGGTTCAATCCTGGCTGGCCGGTGAGAATCCCGCAAAGTGTGGCAGACCTCTCTAGTCTCACCCACTGCTCTCCTCAGAAGTGTATTTCACTTAGTCTGCCTGTTCTGTTCCTCACTCTGTCTCTGGTTAATCCTCTCACCTTCCTGCACATCTGACCTATATCCTGGTTCTTGTATGTATGAATAAATAAATCCTAAAAATAAAGTTATTTGACAAAACTCAATACCTATTTATTATAAAAATTCACTGGGTATAAAGCACCTCAATAGAAAGAGACCATGTATGACCTGCCCACAGCTAACATCATTCTCAATGTTAAAATGCTAAAATGTTTTCCTCTAACTTTAGGAACAAAACATGTTTGGCCACTTTTACATAAGAGTACTGAAATTCCTAGCCAGAGAAATTAAACATGAAAAAGAAAAGTTATCCAAATTAAAAAGAAAGAAGTAAAGCGGTCAGTATTGTAGTTGACATAAGAAAATCCCATGAACACCATCAAAAATTGCTAGAACAAATTCAGTAATATAGGATATGACACCCATATCCAAATATCTCTTGCAAGTTTAAAATGCAAGTTTAAAATTTTCCTATGTAAAATGACATAAATAAATATAAATAAATTTGACCAAAGAGTGAAAATCTTGCATACTGAAAGTATGACTGGTGAGAAAAACTGAAGACACAAATAATTGGAAAGTATTTATATTCAAAGTGGAAGGATTAATATTGTTAAAACATCCATACTAATTTAAGCAATCTATTGAGTCACTACAATCCCTACCAGAATTTCAAAGTCATTTCTCAAAGAAATAGAGTATTTCTAAAACTTGAATAGAAACAAAGACACCAAATAATCAAAGGAATCTTGAGAAATAAGAACTAAGTTGGATACATTACATTTCCTGATTTCATTATATATTACACAAAATTTTTAAGATTTATTTATTTATACAAGCACTGGATACAGTCAGAAGCATGGGAAGTTGAGAGAATTCACCAGAGCCAGAGTGGGGAACAGAACAGGCAGACTGACAAAATACACAGCTGAGGGGAGCAGCGGGCACAGCAGGAGAGGTCTGCATGCCATGTGGGTCCCTCGCCAGCGGCCGGGGATCAAACCAGCGCTGCAGAGGCTTCGGGCTGCTTTGCAGCCCAGCGCTCAATCACTGCACCACCGGGGAGGCCCTACACAAATATTGTAATCAAAAAAGTATGTCTTGACATTAAAAACAGATCTATAGCTCAATGGAACATAATAGAGAGCCCAGAAAACATGCACACATGTTCAATTAAATTTGAAGGGAGGGTTCAGATTGTCATTGGGAAAAAAAAAAAAATCTCTTCAATGTTGTGGAAACTGGAGAGAGAGGGAGAGAGGGGGTGGGGGGGAGAGAGAGAGAGAGAGAGAAGGAGAAAGAAAGAGAAAGGGAGGAAAGAAGTGGATCATTATCTTATACGAGACACAAAAAAATAACTCAAGATGAATTGTAGGCTTTAACACAGGACTAGAAAGTATTAATTTCTAAAAGAATACACAGGTGGTTATTTGACATTGATGTCTTTTTTTTTTGTATTTGACATTAAAAAGAAAGGCAAACAAAAAAAAAAAGAAAAATGGGACTATATCAAACATTTCCTGAACATCAAAATAAATTCAACAAAATGAAAAGATAACATACTGAGAGAAAGATAATATTTGCAAGTCATAGATCTGATACAGGTTTAATATACAAAATAAAGAGACATACAACTAGATATAATTAAAAATATGCAGAGGATCTGAATAGTTTTCCGAAGATCATATTCAGATGGCCAACATGGGTATGAAAAGGTGTTCAGGGCCTCCCCGGTGGCACAGCGGTTGAGCGCTGGGTTGCGAAGCTGCCGCGGCCTCTGCAGCGCCGGTTCGTTCCCCGGCTGCTCCCCGGCCACCGGAGGAGGGTCCCACATGGCGCGCAGACCTCTCCTGCCGCCCTCTGCTCCCCTCAGCAGTGTACTTCGGTCCTTCTGCCTGCTCTGCTCCCCGCTCTGGCTCTGGTGAATTCTCTCACCCTCCCGTGCTTCTGACTGTACCCAGTGCTTGTATAAATAAATAAAAATACATTTAAAAAAAAAAAAAAAAAAAAAAAAAAAAAAAAAAAAAAAAAAAAAAAAAGAAAAGGTGTTCAACATCACTGATCAGAGAAAGTTAAAATTGTAAGATTTTGATACTGAGATCTCACACCTGTGAGAATTATAGACTCAAGATGCACTTGTCAAAAATACTTTTGGCATAGAAAACAATTAGAATACCATACTGCCCCCAGTGAACTGATACTCTCATATGGAGGCTTAAACAGTAAAAGTCTGCAAATGAAATATACTATAATATGCCCAGAAAGTTCACTGTACTTCTGAAAGTTTAGTAACAACTAATTATAACCCAAACCAGTTTTGTCTGTCACTTCTACTTTTGGCATATTTTTGTTGCATTATGTAATTCTAAATAGCAGTGATAGCTACTGTCTACATGAAATAGATTACAGGAACTCATTAGAAATCCTATTTAATATAAAGTAAGGCTTATAGGAGTAACTTTTAATGATCAAGACACACTATTTTATCATGATCTAATGTTAGATAAGAGATAAGGGAACTCATTTAATAAAAAGAACCCATTTAATAAAACCTTTCATCCCTATACTATGTACTCACATATACGAATAGTGGAGTGTAATCTATGTATTCACAGCATATTCTCTGGTGCAACAATGTGTTTAACAAGGTGATATATATTTTGAGAGAAGCATCATTAGGTGATTTCATCTTTGTGTGAATCTCAGAGTGTAATTACACAAAACTAGATGGTATAGCCAATTACACATCCAGGCTAATGTATAGCCTATTGGGATCACCATCGTATATGTAGTCGATCATTGACAGAATGTCATTAAGCAATGCATGGCTGTACTTGTTTTTTACTGTAACATAAAAGAATGTTCCCTAGAGTTATATAATATAGCTTTGAATGTTTTAAATTCATAAGAAACAGTTAAAGCATAGGAGACAAGTGGATAAAAATGGAAAAAAAATAATTTAGTGACAATGAAATGATTGTAGAATAACAGAGGATGTATTTTTTTTCATTTATAGGTAAATTAAAAAGCAGGTCATTTTGTAAAAAATGCAAGGGAAGACCTTGAGTGCAGTGATGATCTGTGCTTAGGCTGCAGGGTGGAAGTCACAGAGCGCTCATTAGAAATTGATCAAGCCTGGCCTTTCAGCCCATTTAACATGAGAATGAGAACACTGCTGTTAGATTTTGAAAAGATGAAGCAGTAGAAATAAGTTAGTACACTTCCACGGAAAAATATGCAACAAAACATTTTCTCAGAGTGTATAAAAAGCTACTTCTTAGACTGTTTACACAAATTTAAGACTATGTGATACATCTTTTGAAGACTCATATTTTTAACTTTTGTTTTGTCCTTTAAAGCAGGTGATTTATCTTGTTAATTCTTGACAGTACGTGAACTGACAAGATGTCCAATGTCTGTAAAAAAAGATTCCTTTATTTGTGTTACTGCTTTTTCTACTTAAGTATAAAAGACAATATAGAATCCTTCAGCTCCAGTGATTGGCAGATTTGTTAAGGTGTGTGTTTCAGTGTTTGGAAGAGGGATTATCATTTGTTTCTACAAAGGTAAGATGTCATTTAACTAGGTCAGTAAACAGACTATTTTATTTGAGCTACCCAAATAGTACAACTTTAGTAGGTAAAAAATTCCAGCTTAGAAGCAGCAGAACTGTGAATCCATCATGAAGACAGCTGAGAAGAATTGGCCGTGTCACAGCTCAGCTTCTCAGTTGTGCAGAAGTACATGCAGTTACACTTGTTTCAGAAAGCAAAATGTTCAGTTAATTGTAGAGAATGACAACTTTTGTTGTATGTATTAACTTTCCAACTTTTAGAACATCAAGTCCTTCAGATACAAAAATGACAGGACATTGAATCAAAAAATTAATGAGCATGAACAATTAAATCTATCATTGAGATGCTATGAACTGCTTTATATGGGAATAAAGGGAGTCATATGTGCTTTCAAATTCCTCCAGTCAAAAGTACTACTCAAGTCTCACTTGAGTTATAGGGATAGTAATGCCTATATATGTTGCTTAATTAATAGATGACTGAATATTATGTGCAGCTAATTAAATACTGAAGGAATTACATAGTAGAGAAATCAGCATAAATATTTTTTAAAGCTGGAAACTAAAGATTTTATTTTTTATATTGTGAAGATCACATCAAACAAATGTGTTCATTTTAAATCCGCTAGTAAAATGTAGACTTTATACAAGACAATTATGCAGGGACACTAAAATATCAGTGTTTTATTTTGTATTACTTAATATGAACAAACACTGAACCTATTTCCTGAAAAATCTGATCTATATATAAATTCATAAGCAAAATGAATTTTTTTTGATATGCTTTATTTTCTTACTTTGTCACCACTGCATTATGGTCAGCTGTAAGTACATTATTCTGTGGAAGGATTCATTTTATATCTCTGGGTCAATAGAAAGCTTTCTGGTTCAAATGTTTATTTCACAGTTACTTTATTCAAGAGAGGCAATGAATTCTGTGAGATCCACTGCATCCAAAGTTGGAAATCATGTTAAAGAAAAAAACATTGCAAAGGTTAAAGTAGCTGTTTCTAAACTAGTAATTATATAATTAATCATATTGAGTCATCACTGTTCTGGGAACTAAGAGCACTGACTTAGCTTAAAAAAGAGCTATGTGTAAGTATAATTCTTCATAATTCTTGATATTTAGTGATGGCTAGTAAGAACCAGTAATTTATACAAAACCAAAACAAATAATTCTTATTTTTGGGTTTCAATATAATTACTAAGGCCCATTTTATTCCACATGAATGAGATTAACAGCATTGGTCTTTCTCCTTGTGACTTATTTCATTTAGCATAATCTCTAGTTATGTCATGTTGTCACAAATGGAAAGAGTTCAATTTTTTTTATAGCCGAATATTAGTCTATTGTGTGTGAGTATATATAGCTATATATATATATATATATATATATATAGAGAGAGAGAGAGATAGAGAGATAGAGAGATAGAGAGATAGAGAGATAGAGAGAGAGAGAGAGATAGAGAGATAGAGAGATAGAGAGATAGAGAGATAGAGATACAGAGATACAGAGATACAGAGATACAGAGATAGATCTATATAGCTATATATACTCACACGCACACACAAATATATATAAGCACACACGGCTGTATATACACACCTGAGATATATATATACACACACATACACACCACATTAAAATTCACTCATCTGTCCTTGGGTACTTAGCTACTGTAAACTGTACAGTTGTTAACATAAGGGTGCATATTTTTTTGCCTTCTATTTGCTACTTAGGAGTGGAATTAATGGATAGGTTATATCTATTTTTATTATTTTGAGAACCCTCCATACTTTTTCATAGGTTATGTAAAGCATATGAAGGTTCATTTTCTGTACATCCTAGCCAACATTTATTTCTGGTCTTTTTGATTTGGGTTATTCTCATAGTTGTGAGGTGGTATCTCATGGTGCTTTTGAATTGCACTTCCCTGATGATTAGGGATGATGAACATTTTTCATGTGCTTGCTGGCCATTGTATGTCTTCTTTGGAGTAGTGTCTATTTAGCTCTTCTGCTTCTGTTTTGATTGGGTTGTTTTCTTTTTGTTGAGTTGAATATTAGCCCCTAGTTAAAAGTATGATGTACAGTATTTCCTCACATTCAACAGGGTGCTTTTCATTTTAATAATTTCTTTTGCTATGCGAAATATACTTTGTTTGATTTATTTTTGCTTCGGTAGTTGTGTTTTCAAAGTCATCCCTGAAGCCGAAATACAGTGTTATAAACCAATGTTAGCTCAATAAACAATAAAATTAAAGTGTTCAAAAATCATATAAAGAAACAATGTATTAAACTTGTGTTTCTAAAATTACTCTTACCTCATTAGATTCCTGTATGAAAAATCTATCACAGTAAAAGTCATACACATGCTTAATGTCTATTTGTTTAATTATATTTTATATAATAAAAATTTTAAAATCAAAACCTTTAAAGATATATTTTTAAATAATTTATCATTCACAAAATATCTGATAAAACAGACAATATGTAACGCAAAGTGAAAGAAAATTGAATTTTTAGTGATTCCTTTCAAAAAAAATGTTCAGCAGAGTCCACCATGGGAACATTAAAATAAATTAAATGCTAAAAAGATGCTTAACTACTTATGGCACATGGGATAATCTATCATTTGCATAAGATTTCATCTCATCATTCATAGCTCTGTTCAAGTCCAAAATGAGAACACAAAATATGTGCATTTTGGCAAAAACAAGTCATTAACAACTCTAATTACCATTCCTAGAATGCTTACAAAATAAATACATAACTGCTAGCATTTTCATTGACTATAGATAATCATATTAATTCACAATTGTTTACACTTCACCCACTTAATATTAGTTTACTTGTGTTAATGAAACTCATATGCCCTGTAAATTTTTAGATATATGAATATGGCAACATTTTTCATTATTTGTTTTTATATCTGTTAAGTATTAATGTTCACATGTTAATGAGTTAGATACACAAAACATCTACACTGAATACAGCCATACCATGTCACCCACATACACAAATTTACTTTTGTTTAATTCTTCCAAAACTTTGCAACTATAGTATTAGAATATTTTTCTTTTTTTAAGATTTATTTATTTATTTATAAAAGCACTGGGTAAAGTCAGAAGCGCAGGAGGGTGAGAGAATTCACCAGAGCCAGAGCAGGGAGCAGAACAGGCCGAGGGACAAAGTACACTGCTGAGGGGAGAAGCGGGCGGCAGGAGAGGTCTTCGCGCCATGTGGGACCCTCGCCTGGCGGCCGGGGATCTAATTGGTACTGTGGAGGCTGCAGGCAGCTTCGCAACCCAGCGCTCTACGGCTTCACCACCGAGGAGGCCCTGTTTATGATTTATTTATTAAAAAATCTAGTTTGCTATGTATTTTCACATTTGATACATTTTAATTTTAAACTATAACTTAATGTGCTCCAACTATTCATTAAATAAATCTAATTGAAATAAAATTTTCAAGAAGCAATGCATTTTTGAACTCATGATGAATGTCAAGTATTTGATCACATTATTCTAGAATTGGAAACAAGTAATTATTTGATAGTGAATTATACTTAAGTTCAGAATTGGAATATTCTGTATCTTAAAAATATTTTGTCCTTCCTTCCATATATGTCCATGGGTACTAGTAAGACACTCAACTTTGTATGTTATCAGAGAAACTCCAAATTAATTCTTTAGGCCATTGCCATTGAGAAAATAGTAAAATGTGAAATAAAGGTTATTACTGTGACAAAGAGGCACTCTGAACATTGATAGCTATTTGAGTTTAATATTGTTAAATGAGGCCACATTACTGCTATAACAGTTGGCTGTCTAATAAGCTGGAATATCTCATCAGGAATATTATAGCAAGATGTGCTTTAGAGAATCTGTTAGAAAACAATAAGTTGACATAGCTCATTTAGGGTCCAGTATGATCACTCTCATTTGCCTTCACTCTATTGTCTATTTCTGTGAGGGTAGCAATGAAAGCTAAGCATCATGCCCTTATCAGTCTCTGGCACCCTGACTTTGTTAGGGTTTTGATTAGCCCCAAAAGAAAGTAGGTTTTGCTGAAAGATGTCATTATTATCAACAAAAGGAAGCGGAATGGCAAATGAAGAAGGGAGAAATTGCTCAAACATAGAATTGAAATATAAAGCTATTATCTTAGTGACATTTCAGAGTCTGTTAAGCACTGGCTATCAAAGTACTATGTGTGTTGTATTTATAGCTTTATTGTCCATTCTCAAGGTTTATGTGAATCTAAATCTATCATTTTTTAATTACAGATGATCTTTTAATATAAAAGTATATGGTTTGTTTATATATAACGATATATTTTTATCATTCCACTTAGAACAGTAAACAGTAAATAACTAAAAATATTTTCCTTTTAGGGCCTCCCTGGTGATACAAGGGGTGAGTCTCAGCACTATGAAGCTACTGGCAGCCACTGCAGCAAAAGTTTGATCCCAGGCCAGGAAGCTAATTCACATGTTGCAGCAGACCTCTCCTGTCTCACCTGCTGTTCCCTTTAGCAATGTATTTCAGTCAATCCAATCCACCTGTTCTGCTCCTCATTCTGTCTCTGGTGAATCCTCTAACCACCCCCTGCACATCTGGCCTGCACCCCAGCTCTTGCATGCATAAATAACTTTTTAAAAAATGTTCTTTTTAAATTCTCATTTTTTTAGAATAAAAATATATTCACTGTAAAAGGGTTCTTTTTTTTTTTTTTTTTTTTTAATAGCAGGCAATTTGTTTTTAAGATTTATTTATTTATTTATTTATACAAGCACTGGGTAAGGTTAGAAGTGTGGGACGGTGAGAGAATGCACCAGAGCCAGAGCAGGGAGCAGAGCAGGCAGAAGGACCGAAGTACACTGCTGAGGGGAGCAGTGGGCGGCAGGAGAGGTCTGCGCGCCATGTGGGACCCTCCTCCGGTGGCCGGGGAGCAGCCGGGGATTGAACCGGCGCTGCAGAGGCTGCGGGCAGCTTCGCAACCCAGCGCTCAACCGCTGCGCCACCGGGGAGGCCCTGTAAAAGGGTTCTTTATGTAAAACTCTGCTTAAGAACACTAGAACTCTGGGTCATTTTTAGAATGGTAATTAGAAAAAAATAAAATCTCAGTATCACTTGATTATGAAAGTGCAATAGATTCCATAAAGATAATCTTTTCATTGAAAAGTTATAATTCTAGGATTCAAAGTATACCTATTTAAGATTTATATTCCATTACCTCCTCCAAGTTACTTTACATAAAATCCTGCATATTATAGTAGTGTGCAAATTAAAGTTTCCAGAAATCTAATATAGTGTATTTCTACTTTCAAGGATGAACAAAACCTATGCATTAAAAATGCATGCTATTCCACTGAAATTTTAAGGAGTTTTTCTTTGTTACTGTGTTTTATCATTCCCGAAAGTACAGTGAAGATGTTTGGTTTGAGATTAATAATATCCCTTGCATTTTCAAGACTGTGTTAAAACTTCCTAGCGTGAAATCTTTATATTTTTTTGGTATATCCTTGGAAATAATGCTGTATCTGTATAAATGAACCAATTCAATCATTTCTTACTCACTGAATATGACTTGAATCTATTTTGTATTTGTTGAATGCCTACCATGTGTCATTCATAATTACCACTGGAAATTCCAGATGAGGAGAAACAAACAATTCTATATTCTTATGAATCTTAATGTTATTAGTGAAGATGTCAACAATCAAAACAGCACTATGATGAATTGGTGCTTGTGGACAGAGAAAAATAATGACAGAAAAGCAATTACTTATGATGAGATATTATTGAATTTTTTTAATGTTTCTGAGAGACTGATGTGTGGGCTGATATTTAAAGTTGGAACAGCATTTAAGATGAAGTGGCAGAGGGCAATGTGAAATGGGAAGCATTGCAGATGGAACAATTAGTATAAAAACCTGTTATGTCCACAAACATAGCATACTTAAGCTACTGATGGAAGTCTGTGTATCCTAAGAGGAAAAGAAATTGAGGTAATGCATCTTAGCTCTTTTAGAAGGTGTAATTTTTAAGCTGAAATGAGAAATGGGACAGCTTCAGAGCAAAACATTTAAGAGAATATTTGAAGGTGTGGTTTTACTTCTATTTTTCTCATAAAATTTAGAAACATGCATATATCTGAAGGTCAGTTGGAAAGAGTGTAAAGAGATTCATGACATGCATAAGACAAAAATGATGGATAAATTCTCCAGGAAGAAGGTAAGTAATAGAATCTGAAGAGCAGATGGAGGATATGACTTTAGGTAGGTGAGAATCAACTTCTAATTCTTAGCAGCAGGGATGGGAACTTGGTGAATTCATTTCTATAGCTCTTTCATGACAGTGAGCACCAAGCCTACTGGCTTGAGATCCTGGCTCACTCTCACCTGGGTGATATCAGTCTCACCTGTGAAATCTCTGTTCACTTGGATTGAAGGTTGGTAAACAAAGAGGGACTGCCATTTTATAACTTGTTTGTATATTTTCTATAGACGTAAATGTTTTCATTCCCATAAATAATTCACTAACTTCTTAAATGTTACTTTTCATGGAAGGTTATTTCCAAGGAATTGAGAATTAATAAAAAGCTATAAGATACTCAGTATTTTTTAAATACTTGGCATTATTTAATATTTTTAATAGACCAATGGTATGGTGACAGGTTTGAACTTTATGATTTTTATTTCTGATTTTTTAAACTTAATTTTGGACAATGATTTCTCCCCTCACTGTGGTCACATGCCATTTGTGGCAACATGGTTGGAGCTGGAAATGTTGATGCTGACTGAAATGAGTTGGAGGGAAAAAGATAAATATTGGATGGCTTCACTTATATGTGGAACATAGGAAAAAAATCAAGGAAAGGTCAAAGACAGAACTTGAAAGCTGACCATAGATAGGAGGCATCCATGAGTGGAACAGGAAAGTAGGAATAGGGGTGGGGAAGAGCAAAAGGAAATACAGTGATGGACTACGGGTGCTTGGGTGGTAGGAGATAACCAGAATTTTTAAAGTATCTATTAGGGAAAATAGCTACTCTCCCCTGATCTAAAAATATTAGTCACATCTTTCTCCCTGAAGTTATTAAATATCTGAAATAATGACTATTGCTGCCTCTGTGGCAGTTTTGATTTATGCTAAGGTACTAAAAATTATGTTCCTCAGATAACATCACTGAAATATAGTCCTGCTTAAAGTGTAAAAATAGGTATAATTATATATTTGTTGAAAGTTCAAGATGTAAGTGGAGATTGCAATTAAGAATGACACAAACATTAGGAACTAGTTGAATTATAGGACTACTATATTAACAACAGTTTAGTCATTTCAGATATTTATGCTATTATTTTGTAAAATTATCCTCTAATAACTTATGGAATTCATAATAAATCTAAAATATTACTTGTTTCCTAAAAAAGGGAAATTACTTCTAAATTAGTTATATCAGAAAATGTTATTTTCCTTTATTCATTTAAACTATGAGCTTGGGGCCTCCCTGGTGGCACAAGAGGTTAAGCACTGAACTATGAAGCAATCCGAATCCTCTGCAGCACAAGTTTGATCCCCGGCTGGGCAGGGAGCAACCCACATGGTGAAGCAGACCTCTCCTGTCTCACCCTCTGCTCCCCTCAGCAGTGTATTTCAGTCAATCTGCCTGTTCTGTTCCCCACTCTGTCTCTGGTAAATCCTCTCACCCCCTGCATCTCTGGCCTGTACCCCAACTCTTGTATGCATAAATAAATAAATGTTAAAAAAAACTATGAGTTTGTAAACATTTAAACTTTATAGTTTAATATATACATATATGTATATACATACATATAATGAAATCTCTATTTTTTCCTGATACTTAATGGTCAAATATAAATTTTTGATGTTCAACCAATATTAAATTACTCAATATAACTTTAAATTTATGTTAACAGAGATCAAGAATTAGTGGAAGTTGCTGTGCAACTGCTATTCATTTTATAATACTATTTGAATTATATAGAAAAATTATATAAGCCAGTTTTTCTGTGGTATACTTATAGAAATTAAGACATTAAAATTTGAATTCACTAGATAATAACAGTTACTTAATTCCCAAGCATTTTACTTTTCTCACCCTCTGTATGAATTTATAAGGCATTTATATCTCAACATTTTTATATCTCTATGGACCGTTTGGCTCTCCTCTATAGTGATTCAAATAGTGTTAAATTGTCATCTGAATGGTGAAGTGATTGTTACTTCTACAAGAAATATCTTGAAAAATGTATGTGTTCAGTCATGCTTCCTTTCCTACTTGTGTAGAGGCAAACAGAAACATCATTATTAAGATATTCAGAATATGATCGTGTACTAATAGAGCTTTCTTAAGGACTAAGAGCACAGCCCTTCCCAAAGACATTTTTTTTTCTGTAAGAAAACATAACTAACCTTAAACTCATGGCTAATTCAATGAACTATTTCTTGTATATCAAATATATATGAAATTGTGTCTTCCTTCATGCCCTTGATCATTTGTTGGAGGATCAAGAAGAGGACATAAGCCATTAGGAAAAAATGACCCCTTGTGGACACTGAAGAGGGATATGATCTAATTTTGGAAATGGAAAGAGGTTTAAGTCTAGATTTTAAAATGAAGTAGGATTGAAAATGGATGAAAAGGAGTGAATGGGATGAACATAATTGGAGTGGTAAGACAAAAAGGGTAAGATACATCCTAACAACTGCACACTATAAATATTGCATAGGAGAAGGGAAGTTTGTAATGAATGAAGGGACAGGAACAGTTAATAAAAGGCTTAAGAAGTTGGACTGTATTTGTCAGACAATAGAAGACTGTAGGTTTTTGTTTTGTTTTGTTTTAAGATTTACGCCCACAAGGCGTACAGGCCAGAGGTGTGGGGAATAGTGTGAGAGCATTCACCAGAAACAGAGTGGGGAGCAGAACAGGCAGACTGACTGAAATACACTGCTGAGGGGAGCAGTGGGCTAGACAGGAGAGGTCCTCTGTGCCATGTGGGTTAGCTCCCTGGTCAGGGATTGAACTCATGCTGCAGTAGCTACTGATAGCTTCACAGTGCTGAGACTGAACCCCTTGCACCACCAGAGAGGCCCGAGGACTATAAGTTTTAAGGAGAATGTTATGATCAGATTCACATTTTGGAATGCCACTCTGATCAAATTACAAACCTTATAATTTAGATGGGGTAAAATGCAGAGAAAATAGGCAAGAAGCAGGTAATAGTCTGCTAAATTAATTCTGCTAATAAGCCATCATTGCCTAAATTAAATGACTGTAAAAATGAAGATATGAATGGATTTGAAGCTGAAGAGGAAGCAACATACACAAAGATTTCTTTTCTCTGTTTTACAAACCACAAGTGAAAGATGATAGGAGATAGACAGACTGAAAAATAGATGTCTAGGAGAATGGAAAAATAATTGAGTAGACTCAAGTGTAATTTTCATAAAAAGTAATTTTTCAGGTGAGACTTGACTATGTTTGCTCCTACATACTACCTAATTTTAGAATGTAACTGTGTTTTTCTAAACATTCAATTTGGAAACCTTAGTGCCAAATACTTTCATTTATATTTTCTCATTTAATCCTTTTGAGAATTTTGTGTTTTAGTTGTTTTTCCATGAAAGTGGTGCAGAGTCTTACCTAAATCTGTAAATTTAGCAATTAACAGAATTTAAAAAAAATAATCATTGTGATTCTAAATCCTTTGTTTATAAAAGTTTTCTATTTACTCAAAGTGTCCTCTTCACACACAAGGATATATACCAGCTAAGATCCATGAGAGGATACAGTAAAGAAATGAAGAGTATATTTATATTTGTTCTGGAAGAACACTAAGTTTAATGCTTATCAATATATTTCACCTGATGATATATCAGAGAATTTCTCATTAAGAAATCAGTGTGAGAACTTCTAAAATGCATGAACAAAAGTCTGTATATGTTCATTGTAACATCCTGAGAAACCAGTATGAAATATATTTTAAAAATCACAATAAGTAGTGAATAGTTAAAATACATGTATCTTTCATGAAAACAAGAGAAGCAAATATCATAAAAAGGCATGACTATATTAATTTCAATAAACTATATTTAAGAACACCACAAATTACTGCAGATAAAAATAGGACATTACATAAATGACAAAGTTACCAATTATAAGAAAAGCTAACAATCCTAATTGGGTGCATATCATAAAACGAACCCTCAAAACACATAGAGATGACAGACCTGAAAGGAAAAATAGACAATCTTACTGGAGACCCCAACAATCTCCTGTCAACAGCTGTTAGAACTACTAAACAGAAAGTCAGTTAACTATAGAGAAGAGTTGAATAACATCATCAACCAATAGGATCTAATTAAAATATATAGAACACCCTACCAACTTACAGCAAAACATTTTCCTCAAGAGTCATTATGTTATAGATTGAATTATGCCCTCCAAAAAAGGATATGTTAAAGTTTTAAGCCCCAGTACTTCAGAACATGATCTCATTTGGTAATAGGTTCATTGCAGAATCACTTAGTTGAGATGAAGTCATACTATGACTTCATATTATGAGTACTGGACAGACCCTAATTCAACATGACTTATGTCCTTAGGAGAAGATTTGAGAAAGAGTAAGAACAAGAGGAGAAAGATATGGTAAGATGTAAGATTGGGGTGATGCACCTATAAGCCAAGAATGGTTACAAACATCTGAAAAACCACCAGAAGCTAAAAGAGGTAAGGAAGCATTCACCAACAAGTTTATGAAGGTACTTGGCCCTATCAAACATGGTTTTGGAATTCTATTCTCTAGATCTCTAAGACAATAGAATTTGGCACTTCAAACCACATAGTTTGTGATAGTTTTTAAAAACATTCTTAGGAAGCAAATCCACTATAGAACATTGAATAAGGTAGACAATACCCAGGTCTCTAAAAATAAATTTAAAAGAATTTAAATTACAAAGTGTTCTCTGACCATAATGGAGTGAACCCAGGAAGGAATAGGAAAACAAAAGGACGTTTTAAAACACAGGTATTTAAAAAGCACTTTTTAAATAATCTACTGGTAAGATGCTGTCATAGGCAATTTTAAAAATAGATCTGAATGAAAATCATTAACAGAAGATATAAAAACGTGAGATTCAACCGAAGCAGAACTGAGAGGGGGATTTCTATCACTATAGCCTTACATTAGAGATGAGAAAAGTTCTTAAATAACTGTAGTTTCTACTTCAAAAAACTAGAAAAAGGAGAATAAACCCAAAGTAAGTAGAAGAAAGGAAATTAAATTCAAAGAAACTGAAAATAGCAAAAGTAGTAGAGAAAACCAAGTAAACACAAAAGTATATGTTCAAAATAAGTTTTAAAAATTGATAAACTTCCATCAAGAATGACAAATACAAAGAAAAAAAGACATTAATTACCAAATTAGTAATGAAACAGCCATTTCACTATAGATTCTGTAGTTATTTTAAGAGGAAGATAAGGGGGTGCTATGTTTTATGTGCATTAATCTGAATATTTGTAGAAATGGACCGATTTCGCTAAGCCCACAAACTAAAAAAAAAAAAAAGCTAAAACAAGATAAAATAGATTCAAGATAAAATAAATGAGTGGTTTTATAACTATTTTAAAATAAATTTCTAAGTTAAAAGCACTCAAAAAAAAAAAAAAAACCCTTTATCCGCAGGCTGAGATGACTTCTCTAGAGAATTCTACCACCTATTTACAGAAAAATTAACACAATCTCTTCATGAAGCTGTAACAGGAGGAACCACATCCAAACTTTTTATGAGGGTGACATTATTCTCAGTCAAAACTAAACAAAGAGTAAAAAATCAACTATATTTCTCAACCTTGACACCAAAATCCTCATCAAAATATTATCAATTAAGTTAGTAATTTAAAAAAGCATTATATATTGTGACAATTTATTTCCCCCTGGTAAGTGGTGCTGGCTCAACATATGGAAATTTATCAATGCAATCTATTTTATCCACACTCTAGAAAGAAAACATCATATGCTCATTTTTATTAATACAGGAAGTCAGCGACATCCATTGATGGCAAAGCTCTCATAAAATTATGTACAGAGGAGGCTTCTCTCTACATGATAAAAGAACATTTATAAAACCCTCCAGGTAATATTATACTTAATAGTGAAAGACAATATTTTCATTCTAAGATTGAGAAAAAAACAAGGATATGGACTGTAATTGTTGGGGGAGAGGATGTCCTGAATGAACTCCACGAATTCAGGTTTTATGGTCTCCAACCAAAGAGATACAAGGCACCGAGGACTGCAAATCCCATTATGTCATAATGCTTCATCAAAGGGAGTATTGCTGGGAACTGAGGATGGGGTCAAGCAGCCAGCATTGGTATATAACCAGACATGTGGGCCTGCCAGGTGCTTGGGTTTTCACAGGCCTTGAGCGTGCTATTGGGGTCCCAGCTCAGCAGAACTGGTAGGTTGCATTTACCAATTTATCCCTTTTTCCCCGAGTTATTCCTTTCTTCACTTCCCCTTTTTGTAAACAAACCCTTTATTAACCTTTTGTATGTGCCTGCAGTTGAGTCTCATCACTCCCTTCTAAGTGTGAGGGTGAGGACCCAATCGTAGGCTAACCCATTTCACATCAGGGTTGCCATGTATCATAACCACCACTCTTTTAACTTAGTGCTACATATTTTAATCACTTCAAAAAGTCAAAGGGGAAAAAGGCATACTAACATAAAGAAATATTTGCAAATGACATTATGTAAAAATGTAATAAATCTACAGAAATAAATTGAGAAGTAATTTTCAGGAAGGTTATAGGATTCAAAATAGTTGACAAAATTCAAATACAACTATTATTATATGGCAATATATAGGTATGTACATATATAACAAAATAAAACCAATACCACTTATAGTCACTCCAAAGAAAATTAAATACTTAGACATACAGTTAACAAAACATGCACATGACTGATAATGCTGAAAATTCTAAGATGTAATGAAAGAAATCAAATAATACCTAAGGGGAGAGACACATTGTGCTCCTGGGTTGGAAGGCTCAAAAATAGTGAAGATGTTAATTTTACTCAAATTGATCTTATACATTAATTTATGCAATTTTAATAAAAATCACAAGTATTTTTATAAGCTTTGACTAGCTTTTGTCAAAATCTATATGGAAAGGAAGGCGTAAGTTCGAGAATAGCTCAAAGATCTTGACAGAGAAGAACAGGGTGGGAAGAACCAATCTACCTAATAGTAGGGCTTGCTGTATAGCTGCACTAATCAATGCAGTGTGGTATTGACAGAGCAATAGGCATATAGACTGACAGAACACAAGAGTAACTAGAAATAGTTAACTAGTAACTAGTTGGCCACATAAATAAGGCCAACTAATTGTTTTTTTGAAAAGTTCCAGAAGAAAATCAATAACAAAAGGATAGTCTTTTAAAACAAAAGATTATGGAACAAATGTCTATTTGGGAAGGAGGAACAGAACTTAACCTAAACTTATTTTATACAAAATATTAATTCAAAATGGATAGACTGAAATGTAAAGTGCAAAACTACATTAAATTATGGAAAAATGTATTGAAGATTACCTTCAGGGGCTAGGTTTAGGCATAATGTTCCCACACTTGACACCAAAAATATAAACCATAAAATGAGAAGAAATTCAAGAATATGGATCTTATCAATACTAAAAACTTTTGCTCTATGAAAGCCTGTTTAAAAAGAATGAAAAGACAAGTCACAGAGCAAATATTTGCAAACCGGGTATCTAACAAAGGACTAGCTCTAGAATATATAAAGAAGTCTCAAAACTGAACAAAATAGGAAAAAAATCCAACTAGGAAGCACCAAATGACAGAACATTGCATTTAAGATGGTATCCAAATGGCAAATAACACATGAAATGATATTCAAATTTACTAGGCAAATAACACATGGAATGATATTCAAATTTACTAACCATCAGGAAATGCAATCAAACCCAAAATCACTACACACCTAATTAAGGTAGCTAAAGTAAATAAAGTGACAACCCCACATACTGACAAGAATGAAGAGAAACTGATCACTGATGTACTGCTGTTGGAAATAATGGTACTGCTTTTCTGGAAAAGTTTGACAAAAACTTCTAAAACTAAGAATGCATTTACTATATAAATTAACAATTGAACTCCTGGAAATTTATCCCAGATAAATCAAATATTTTTACACAAACACTCATAATAGTTTTATTCATAATGACTTAAAACTGGTAGGGGAATGGTGTTCTTCAACAGATGAATAGTAACCAAACTAGTACATTCAAACCAGCAATATTGTCCAGCAATAAGAAGGAACAAACTATTGATAAAAACAATTTAGCTGAATCTCTGGAGTTGGTATAAAAAAAAAAAAAAGGCCTTAAACTTACATAATGTATGATCTTTATGTCATGTTCTTGAATTGACAGTATTCAACCTTGGACAGAAGAGGTTCTCAGAAGTCATTAATTATTTGCACTTACAGCTCAGGGTCTGAAAACGCTGCACCCTGCAGAGCCATGGAGGGCTGTACTCAGGAGCAGAGGGAACTCCAGAGACTGTGTGAGGCAGACTTTGCATCTCCTCCATCAAGAGGTGGAGATGCCCTTTGACTTCCTCGGGAGAAGGTGAATGGCTAATGTGAGTAATCCTGCAGCCTGACAGAAAGGAGTGGGAACTGCATCAGTTTGTGTGCTGAAGGATGCTGTCAGACCATGTGACTTTTCCATGGGAATAGAATGGAAAGGGGAACTTGTGGTTAGGACATTCCAGGTCCTCCCTAGTTTACCAGATATAAAGCCAACACAAAATGCTACGTATCTAACAAAAATTTGTAAATTTTCCTTCCACCCTAGATCATACTCTTCTTTTGAAAATGCTACCTCTAATAACTCAGCTATCCTATGGATTCCTAAAACATTTGTGGTCCAAACTATGCTTTATTTAAAAAAAAAAAAAAAAGGCTTTGGTCTTTTAGGGAAAACACAAAGTCAAAATTTATATTGATTTCAGTAGCACTTTCAAGTCAACTTATAATTTATTTGCCATGGTGTTTAACAATACATATTTCTAAGTCGCTATTTAACACAGGCTGCCTATAATGTTTGATGTATATGTAAGATGCAATGATACCATAACCATTTAGGGTATAATTTACTAAAACTTCCTGATAACTAACTTGCCAGAGAGTGAGGAAAGGGGAAATTACAGATGTTTAACCTCTCAAAACATTAACCTGGATCAATGATTGGAGCGAATCCAGGTGTCCACTCCGTTAGAAACAGCAAAAAAGGCAAGTTGTTAATAAAACACCTGAAACTAGAATCCATTTTAAAAGACTGCCAGCTACAGTCTTAGAATTAGGTGTTATGTGCATTTAAAAATGATATACAAAAAAAAACCCTGAAGAAAAAATAACACATAGCAAAATAAAATATACTTTGATTTGGCGCAAGTAGTCCCGTGTTAAAAAAACCATAGCATAGGAATAGAATGTTACCGGTAAGCCCATTTTCAGTCAAGGATTTTTTAAAAAGTATTTCTTTCTATATTATAAGCCACATTTTCACTTCCCATTGCTTATTATTTAATTGCCTTTTCATTTTTTTACTTAACAGTGTTTTGAAATCCTTACTATATACTGTAATGTGCTACAGTATGTTTATCATTTTGACAGGTATGTAATTCATATGTCAAAAGTTTATTACAGTTCTTTCCATTATAATTAACTGATTGTTGCTGTTTTCTTCTCATGAAAGTGTCTAATGGATTTGATCTACCATCATTTCAAGTATTCAGTTCAACCATTCATCTGTATGAAGTTCTGAGTTTGAATCAAAACTAGTTGTAATGCTACACTTGATTTGTGTATTATTTATGGTGTTTGAAATCTCTGAAGTACACAGCTTCTAGTGTTATGATCACTTTTCAATAAAGATTTGAAACAGTTTTGATATGTGCTTTGAGAAAAAAACAATTTAAGTATATTTTAGATGAGTTTATTGACATTTCAAAGATATCTTAGAAAAAAAACTTTCTTTTCCAGTAATTTCTTCAGGTGACATACCTATCTTTTCCACTTGAATATATCTCTGAAATGATCTCAAATATAATGAAATTAGGCTAAAACTGATCACAACCTACCAATTGGCTCCTTAAAAATAATATCCAAATCTCTGTCTCTCACTCATTCAGATATTTCATTAAGTAAACATAGTGTTTCTGATTTGTGTAAAATGTTGTTAAAATATTGAGGGAAAAAGTGTCAAATAAGGCAGGCATAGTTCATTTCCTAAAAATAAAGTCACATGAAAAATAATTCAAATAAAAGAAGTCTTAGGAAGATCTCAAGCTTTTTTGAAAAAAAAAAAATATATAGACGGGTAAGCCAGATACTGGATGAAAAAAAACAACATAATAACTATAGGAATCCAATACACCTCAGGCAGAAATGAACTGAATACATTCAAGCATTCATAGTATTTGGACAAATACATGCCATATAAATATCCACTTTAATTCTTTCTTCCTTTAGTATTAATTTATGTACTTTAAATAAATGTTTTCAAAATAATTCACTTTCAGTGTAGGTTCATTCTAAGTAATTAATACCTTGTGACAGTTTACCAAAAACACTTTAATGAGACAAACTCACCAAATTATTAATAAGTTTTATTTCCTCATGCTACCATTAAAGTGGTGATTATGTTCTCAAATTTTGCATAGTATTTCCAATATTAAACTAAGATTAAAGTCGCTCTGATACTCAGCAAAATACAAGAAATTTCAAGGAATATGCAGTATTTTAAATTTCCCTGGTGAGGTCAGTCAGCAGAAAACATACTAAACAAAAGAAAGCAACAACAAAAATAACCCATAAAATGAAAAAACACATTAACCGATATCTTTTTAAAGAGAACACATAAGGAAATATGCAACCTATTTTCAAAAATACCATCTCTTTCTGCTTATATGGGTCTTTTAACAGTTGTGGAAATTACTCTGAAAATGGCAGGAACTAATCCCACTGGAAAAGCAGGGGAAATGGAATAGCTGGTAGATCACAGAAAAGGATCCAATCATCTGGTCAACTTCAGGGACTACTAAAAGGTGATTGTCTGAAAGTAATTACAGCATTATCTTTTCCCTTCAATTATAAAGTTGTATCTTAGTTTAACTTAAAGTTACTTTGTTGTTGTTTTTACAGTGACCTAATTCACTAAAAAATGAATTCAGGAGACAAAGAAAGTAATTGAAAAGTGCAAATGTAATTCACAGAGTTGCAATAATATTTTGGCAGGTTAAATTTCACTCCCACAGTGATCTGAACGAAAAGCTCTAAGAGAAATTGTCTGGGTGCAAAGCAACCCCAACCAAATTTTGTGAATGCATTAGTCAAGCAACTTACATACAAAATGAAATTGACAAATTCAATGTGGACCTATTCCCCAAGTATATTGGAAAGTAGAGTCTGTGAGTTACCTTTAAAAGACTTATGAAATTGGGGTTCCATCAATTTTTCCTATATTTTCCAGCTTATGAAATATTTTAAGGCAATTCCACAAATGCTACAGACCTCTATTGTTTTCTTCTCAATATATGGATCTTACTATTGTTTTTAATCTGCCCTTACCTATGCTTACAATCGGATTGCTCTGGAGACACTCCGAACAGTTTTGAAAGAAAAGGTATTTAGGTCCTAAGAAAAGATACTGTGAGGTGATTTTACCATTAAGTCATTTTTATAATATATAACAAGCAGGTGAGAATTTGGTTATTTAAACTACATGCTCTTTTACATAGCAAATGTTACTCTCTAGTCTCAACTCCCTGGACTTGGCTCACTAGAATCAATATTCTTCCTCACCTGCAACACACGCCTTCCTTTAGTCCTCCAATAATTTCCTGCTGTACAACAATACAATTTGGAAGCTACTCTCAACAGAACATGGACAATGAAACCACGGCGCCATTTATCCACCTAACCAACCAATTCCTCTCTGTCCTCAGGGTTTGTCAGAAGCAAACAAAAAGCCAGAATTCTGCCCCAAAGAGTAATAATGAAGAAACCCAGACACAAAAGAAGAGACAGATCTTAAAACAATCTCTACCCAACACACATTGTCTGGAAACACTGGAACACCCGGATCCTACAAACAAAGCTTATCACCAACAGCCAACCACTTCCATTGGCCTTAATAGGCCCACACCTGAATTCAGTAAGCAGTGCTTGAAAAACCCTGAGGAAATTTGGCAAAGGAACAATGTGGCAACCAGCCACAGATAGACCCAGTAATTCCAAAGCATAAACTCCCAAGAAACCACAGATCTCTCACAAGCCATTCACCTAGTGGTTTCAAACCAAGACAAAAAGCAGACGCCCAAGAAGTACTCCAAGACTCAACAACCATAACTACCGCAACCTGCTCATAACAACAACCGATTTTCAAAATTGAAAGATTCTTTCAACAATGGGATGCAATGCACTAGCATTCTGAATGAATGAAAAACAAAACTTGATTACTTACAGTTGTGGAAACGAGAAATTCACGAGGCAGGGCCTAGGAGGTCTTTGCACCATGGACAGGATAACAGCAACTGAACTTTGGGGATGAGGTGGGGTTAAATAGGTTTCACCTGCTTCCTGTAATTGGCTAATTTGCATAATTATGCAGGCTCAAAGGCTTAAAGGGGCTGATCCTAATTATCTAGTACCCTGTCTTGGGATCATTGTTGGGGGGGTGCATTTGAGAGCCCCAGAAAGAAAGTGGTTGTGTATGTGAAGGGTAAGGAAAAATGTCAGGCTTTTCTGCCCTCCCGCCATCAGGATAGATGATGGATCCTTGAGGTCCTGAATGCATGCCTGATGGCGGGCACCTGGAGTAGGGTGTGCGCATAGATAGATGGGATTCACCTGGGCTGAGACTGGGCTTTTAAGGGCAGTGTCATGGGGACGCCAGTAGCAGCTGAAAGAGAAGCCGAAAGGGAAGCCGAAGAGAAGCCAAGAAGCAGCAGAATGAATGGAAGAGCAGAGAAGCAGAGAGAAAGCCAGAGAGCCCAGATAGAGTGAGGATTTGCTGCGGGCTGGGAGGATTGCCAGCCTCCTGGCCCCTCAGCACATTTGCCTGCTGTGTACTGGGTAAATCCCAATAAAAAGACCTGCAAAAAGCCACTGAGGACTCCGATTCCTCCTTTACCCGGTCTGCATGGGATCAGAAAACCTGCACTGTGGTCCATTCCTGCCCCTACAGTATAGACTTACCAGTTGTTGGAAAAGGGCAAGTGGCCAGCCTCTGACTGGGGCCTCCAAGCTTTTCTTCCTTTATTATCCTTGGGGAATCTACGGGGTGGGGGCAGGGTTTCTCAGAATGAGAAACACTTGGGGGCCTCCTGATACTGCAGGCGCTTCCAATATTCTATTTGTTCTTGAAGATCAGGCTCACAACAGCCAAGTAGCCAATCCCATAGCCCCAGGAAACTTGGCTTTTCCCTCCCTCATTCAGAGTTAGCATGCAGGGATTACCTACCCCCATAGGCCTGCTCACTTGCTGGGGGACAGGCTCTGCACTAAACCCAAGGCCATGGGAGGGAGGATCTGCTGGAGGCAATGGTGGGGAGTAAACCGCACATGCCAGCCACAATTCCACAGCCTCCTTAGAGTGAGAATGGAAACTCTCTTTGCCGTAATGTTATAGAGTAGCTCCTCATGGGGTCTTAATCCCTTTTTCAATCAAGAAGTCCTGTTTTCAAGAACTGGTTGGGATCTGGAAACTGAAGCAAGATTAAACAAAGTAAACTTCTGTGTACTTGGCCAAGGCCCTGGGTCTTTAGCTACAGTGACAGCTGAGGAAGGTGTGTGATGAGGGCATTATCAAACCCTCATATGCAAGAGGAATTTCTTAGGCCAGTTTTAAATGGGGCACTGAGAATGAAGTAAGTTTTAGAGTTTAGTAAAAGTGGGTTCAGTATATGTAGCAGAGAAAATTAGACTAGCAAATAACCTCAGAACACTAAACGCTCCCCTATTTCAACAAGGCAACTATGGTTCTCTATAGTAAGTAAATGATTTGAGGCTTTTCTGCCCTCCCACGATTAGGATTGATGAGGGATCCCTGCGGTCCTGAATGCATGCCTGATGGTGGGCACCTGGAATAGGGTGTGGGCATGTGTAAGTGGGTTCACCTGAGCTAAGACTGGGCTTATAAGGGTGGTGTCACGGGGATGCCAGAAGAAGAATGAATGGAGAGAGCAGAACCACAAGGAACGAAAAGAGCAGAGAAAGCAGAACCACGAGAGAATGCGAGAGAACCCTGGAGAGCTCAGATAGAGTGAAGGCTTGCTGGGGGCTGGAAGGCTTGCCAGCATCCTGTCCCCCCAGCACCCCTGCCTGCTGTGTACCTGGAAAATCCCAATAAAAGCCTGAAAAGCCAACCGAGAGATGCAGGACTCCTCCTTTACCCCGTCTGCTCGGGTCATAGAGATCCTGCTCCGTGTTCTCCTGCCCTTACAGCTTCAAATGCTTAAATTATATCTACAAATCATAGTGTGAATGAGAAGCAGTCACAGTTAGAACCAGAAGTCTTTGCTTTACTTAAGGCCCCGCATGTATTTTCTTAACAGATCAGAACTTAAATTTCATGTAAGGAATTTCCTCTGACCAATCATCTTATTTTCTGTTTCATTTTGTGTTTGGCCTAAAAATATTAGCAAACTACATTTCTTATTTCTCTTATCTTTACTATATTTCCAACTACAAAATCATTCTTCCACAAAATAAATTAACAGAAAGCACATGCTGATTGTCACACTATTTAGCTCCATTATTTTAGGAATTAAGAACACGTTACATCTACATATGAACTAGATTTCAGCAAAAGCTTCATCCACTCATTTGGCTCTCTTCATCATCAATACCTGTTATTAGGGCTAAATGAATCTCGAGGCAATCTACTTCAGTCTTTAAGACAGCTTAATGAGCACATTGGTTATGCTGTGATCACAGTGACCGCACATGTAGCCAGGGATGGCATCAGACTAAGTGGGCTACCTTTTTACAAACTAATAAAGTCTACTACCTTTTTAAACCTAATAATATACCTATTTCTTTCTAGAACTGGATAGTTTTTTCATTGTTCATTTCCTGTTTGCCTAAAGGTTTTCTGCTTTTGGGGTAGAGGAAGATCAAAGATAGGTAATATTTAACATAAAATTTCCTTTCTTTTAACCATCTGAAAAAATAATTTCTTTGTTAGTGCTCATTGAATTTTCCTTATATAATCCCTATGATAAACCAAATGAATAATTAATTTTGGTGCTTATGTAAGCATTTAAAATAAGGTCTAAATTAAAATTCATGGGCGTCCCCGGTGGCGCAGCTGGTTGAGCGCAGCACAATGAAGGCTATGAAGCTGTCCTCAGTCTCTGCAGCACGGGTTCGATTCCTGGCCGGCCAGGGAGACACCCACATGGTGCGGTGAACCTCTCCTGTCTCGCTCCCTGCTCCCCTCAGCAGTGTTTTCGATCATTGGCCTGTTCTACTCCCCACTCTGTCGCTGGTGAA
Source organism: Talpa europaea (assembly GCF_964194135.1). NCBI lineage: Eukaryota > Metazoa > Chordata > Mammalia > Eulipotyphla > Talpidae > Talpa > Talpa europaea. The sequence goes on along the minus strand of NC_140072.1, from coordinate 106,858,312 downwards.
TTCTCTCACCCTTCTGCGCCTCTGGCCTGTACCCTGGTTCTTGTATAAATAAATCTTTATAAAATAATTCATTATATAACTAATTCTCATCTGAGTAAATATTTCTACTAATACACCGCAAGCAGAATTTTAAAGTACAAACTAGTGGGCCTCCCCAGTGGCGCAGCGGTTGAGCGCTGGGTTGTGAACCTGCCCGCAGCCTCTGCGGCGCCGGTTCGATCCCCGGCTGCTCCCCAGCCACTAGAGAGGGTCCCACATGGCGCGCAGACCTCTCCTGCCTCCCGCTGCTCCCCTCAGCAGTGTACTTTGGTCCTTCTGCCTGCTCTGCTCCCCGCTCTGGCTCTGGTGAATTCTCTCACCCTCCCGTGCTTCTGACTGTACCCAGTGCTTGTATAAACAAAACAAACAAACAAATAAATACATATAAATAAACATGCCTCTATAAAATTAAAAAAAAATTAAAAAAAATAAAGTACAAACTAGTGATCCCTGCTTCAAATTTTCCTTTTTTTTTTTTTTTTTGTGGCCAGTATAAGTACAGATCCCTTTCTAATAGAGCGTGTTTAACTTCTCATAAAGTTTTCTAACTTACACCTGTGTCTCCGCATTATTATATCTCCTGTTTATCCCTGCCTGTGGAAAACAAATTTTGTCCAGATCAAATAAGATTTTTTTAAAAAGCCCAAGACATATTTATTAGAATCAGTATTAAGAGGTTAAATTAAAGCCATATAAATTGACAATACTATGTGAAGTGTGCCTTAACAGAAGTAAGCTTGCAGATGTATGGAAGAACAAAAAATACCACCTAATCTGAAAAGTAGGAGATAAGTAACAGTTTTCCTGAGGAAAATACCCTCAACAAAATCATGTTTTCCAGTTTTACTGACATATAAGTGTCATACTTCACTATGATGTAAGAAGTCTAAGTAGAAGCTAAATAGGTAGCAGCTATTCAGGTGGGAAAAAACAAGCAGCAAGTTCAAAGTTAGAGTTATGAGTCTGTATCTCCACATTTGTGACTAGATTTTTTTTTCTATCACACTCTAATCCAACTCATTTTAGCCTCTTCCAGTTGTCCTGACTCTAGTTCTTAGGTTCTTAGTCTGTCAACTTGTTAAAATCCAGATGGAATCTCTTTACTCACATTTCTTTGATAAAATAGTACATAAATGCTGCCACAGAAGTAAATGAGTCCACTAGAGGTAAATTTGTGCTACAATATTAGGGCAGTCTCATGAAAAAAAAAAAGCTAGATAAACAGTAAATCTGATTCTGTAAACATGAAATTAAATAACTGAGATTGAGTATAGTACATAAAAGAGCAATAAAATGTATAGTGTAAGATTTTCTCATGAAACACAATAAAAAATTTACATTTTTGTTAAATTTATGGATGCTTCCAATTTCACAGGTATGGTTTTACTGTAAGAAATGGGAAAATAGAAAGGATATACTTTGTATATGCCTAACTGACTTTCTGGTCTAAGAAGGTACTTAACACGGATTCTTTTTCTTATGTGATTTTGTGGTTCCTTCTAGACATCTACCCTGTGTTCCTCTGGTTGGATATCCCTTAGGAAGTTCCTCGCTCTGCTTTGAGTGGCTAGTTCCCCTCAGTTTTCTGGCATTTATCTCTGAGAATACTTCAAATCCTTAAGTCATCTATCTCCCAATCCACACATTGTGGTTCCTTTTTTTTTTTTTTTTTTAATTTCATACAAGAGCTGGGATGCAGGCCAGAAATGTGGGGGTGAGATGATTCACCAGAGACAGAGTGGGGAGCAGAACAGGCAGATGTACTAAAATACACTGCTGAGGGGAGCTGTGAACAAGACAGGAGAAGTCAGCTGCACGATGTGGGTCACCTCCCTGGCCAGGGATTGAACTTGTGCTGCAGTGGCTGAGGATAGCTTCATAGTGCTACATCTTAATCCCTTGTGGTTTTTGACTTTGGAAATTATTTTTAATACTAAAATGTTTCTGTTTCAAAATGCCTACGATATTTTGTCTTTACTAAAATTTATCTTATGGGCCTCCCTGGTGACACAAGGGGTTAAGCACCGCACTATGAAGCAATCCGCAACCTCTGCAGCATGAGTTCGATCCCTAGCCGGCCAGGGAGAAACCCACATGGTGAGGCAGGCCTCTCCTGTCTTGCCAACTGCTCCCCTCAGCAGTGTATTTCAGTCAGTCTGCCTGTTCTGTTCCCCACGCTATCTCTGGTGGATCCTTTCACCCCCCGCATCTTTGGCCTGTACCCCAGATGCACAAATAAATAAATCTTAAAAAAAATAAAATTTATCTTAAATCCCCTATGTGTAGTTTTTTCTTCTATTTATTTTCTAATTTAGACTTATTTAAGATTCATCTTAGGAAAAGTTCATAGCTTCCCTCTCTGTAGTTGAGTCAATTTATTCACTATGTTGTATTAATCAGTTGTATTTCATTATATTAAAGTGATTTTTTGGTAGATCTGTGTACACTTACAGGTTAATTATAGCTTATTCCTGTTCATAGTTCCCAGATCTAATGTAACATTTGCATTAAAATAAATTGATATTTATTTTTTTACTTTAAAACATTTTTTTATTGTGGTAAAATATATATAACACAAAAGCTAGCATTTCAATCATTTTTTCTATATTGCAAGAAATATACACTTTATTATTAATATAACATATTTAGAGTCATATAAAGTGATTGAAAGTCATCTAAATTTTGTTGAATATAGAATATAATCTTTTCATATGTTTATTAAAATTAAATGCATATTTATTGTGACCTCTTTTTAATTTAAATATTTTATATAATTCTTACATCTTTTTTCATCTTTGCACAATGTATGCATTTTCGTTTTGGTTATATTCCCCATACAATTGCACCTTACTCCGTATTTTGACTCTAGAATATTACTCAGCAATCAAAAAGATAAACACATGCAGTTTGCAGCAACATGGATGGAGCTAGAAGGGATCATGCTCAGCGAAAAAAGTCAGAAAGTAAAAGAAAAATACCAGATGGTCTCACTCATAGCAGGAATTTAGAAAACCTAAATAAGAGACCAGGAAAAAGACTAATCATTACAAAGTAAAAATCAAAATCAACAAGCAACGATAAACCAGAGACACATTACCGGGGGGGGGGGGAGGCAGGAGGAAGGGCAGGGAAAGGAAGGAATAACTTGATATTTATTGAAGGAACATTGTAATTGCTTGTAGGGTCTATTACAATAAATAATAGAAGAGATTACCTGTATCCCTGACCCTTGACAAATAATACAATCACCAATAACTGCCTAAACTTGCTCCTTAATTTGACTTTGAGAGCATATACCGTTTATGGAGGATTGCATCAAAGAACAGATGATTCTTTCCACCCCATCTTGAGTTCATCAAGTAAAAGAAAATCATGGATGTATTTTGCCTATTGTTTGAACCATCTGAAAGGTTTAGTAAGCACTTCATTTGAGTATGTGCTTTTAATGAGGAGAATGTGTATATTTTTCATCTAAGGCTCTTAACTTGCAAATTTTACAAACTGTAGGGGGTCTTTTTGTAGATCTTATATTTATATCAAACCAGGCCAATGATAACTAGTGATATTAACGACATTAGTTTGTGTCTTCCACTTTCACTGAGGATTACTGTCTTCAAAGTAAATAAACACAACAAAACTAAACCATGACTGCACAATTCTTTGAAAGTGTATATTGTGTGTATCTGTGTTTGTGTATGTCAAGGTATTTATTGAGAATGCTGTTTGTTACATCAGAGTTCTCACGATGCTTCTCATTTGAAAAATGCCTTATAAGCACTCCACTATTCAGCAAATATTTGTATTTTTAAGAGAATAGGCACTTTGTTGTGTACCAGAACAGATTTGATAAATAAGTCAAATGTGTCTCTTCTCTTAAGAAGCCAACATTCTAGAGGAGGGGCGACATCTAAATAAACAACAACATGTAAGAAAATAATATACAAACAATTAAAAAGTAAGATGAGATGATTACAGGTTAATACTCTCTACTGGTGTCAAAAACTATTCACTGTACTAGATGATCTTTAAATTGAGATCATAATAACATAAAGGGCACAAACATAAAAAGGTCAGAAAATAATCATTATAGCAAATGGAGCTGCTAGTGAAAATTTGTTAAAATACAAAGGAGTCTGGCATATCCCAAAATCAGAGAGAAGACCAGAATGTTTGGAGCTTAGTGGGATGCAGGAGGAGTGGAAGAAAAATAAAATTTTGAAGGTCAACTGAAAAAGGACCAGACTGGATAGTGTAGACATTGTTAAAGAGCTTAGAAGTTATTCTAAATGAGATGAGAAACCAAAGAGAATTTTCAGGAGGAGGCATGACAAGATCTGACTTCTAATTTTAATAGAACTCATTGATTTTTTTCTGTGAATAATAGATTTTATGCTGGTAAGAGTAGAAGGAAAGTGAGCCCTGAGGAAGCAAGTAAAGCATATCAGGTTAGAGGTGATAGTGATTTGAAATTGGATGGCAGATGTACAAATAAGTGGTTTCACTCAAGATGTATCTTATAGGTAGCACTGATTGAACTTGCTAATGAATAGTGCATGTCTTCTGAGATAAAAGGAATCGAGAAAGACTGGGGTTTTGCTTGGCTATCTTGGTGTCTGCTTAGGTATTATTTCATAATAAGATATTAAAGTCTGAATAATTAGTACGTCAATGTAAAGTTTAGCCATCCAAGTGAAAATCAAGAGCAGCCATTCTGTTTGTACCTATGTCACTTAAACTTGATGATTGATAGACAGAAAGACAGATAGAAAGACAGACAGAGAGACAAATAGATAGATATATTCAAAGAGATGGCACAGGATGGGGTGAGAGTTAAAAATAACTCCAAAGTGTTGAGGTCAAGAAAAAGAAAAGATTAATGGATTCTGAAATGGAGCAGAAAGTGAGACAGAAGAGTGTGGTCTCTCTGTCTCTGTTTCTGTTTCTCTATCTTTGTCTATTACACACACACACACACAGAGGACACACTGTTTTGAGAGTGAGAAAGTGATCACCTGTATAAAGTCAAAAAAGACCAACCACCACGGGATTCAGAAACGTACAGATCTCGTGCCTTCTCCTTAAGAAAAAAATATTTTCAAAATGTATTTTTTCTCAGGTATGATTAAAAGATTAGAAAATTATTCTTAGACTGAGAAGAAGCAATTCCCTTGTTACTAAAACTGTTCAAGCATAGAGAGAATGTCTTGTAAAGTACTTTACTTTGAGCTAATAAAAAAATAATAAGTTAATGCTAGTGAACCAAAGAAGCTACTTGATAAGCAGATTAATCAGAATAAAATAACTTGCTCTTTATCATAAAAGGCACTTTTCTTCTGTTAAGTCATACTCCCCTTCATTGTAAAAGATAAACTTCAGGTTAAAACATTTGTGATTATCTGTGAGCATTGAATACTTTTAACTTCTAAGCTTACATTTATTTTTTAGAATTAATAAATGTTATTTTAGACCAGTTAAAGGTCCATGGTGAAATTGAGTGGAATTATTGAGAGTTCTCATATATATCCACACCCCACACAAGCACAGCCTCACTCTCTGCCCCGACTATTAATATCACGCAAAGTTCATAATTTACATTAGTATTCACATTTGATGTTGCATACCCCATGGGTATTCACAAATAGATTTGTCCATCATTATAATATCATACAACGTATCATCACTGTTGTGTACCTATCCCTCATTTCTTGACCCTCACCTCTGGCAACCACTTATCATTTTATTGGCCTCATAATTTTACATTTTCCAGATTAATATAATTATAGTTATATAAAGCACAGCCTTTTCAAACAGGGTTCTTCCATTTAGTAATATGCATTTAGGTTTCCTCCATGTCTTTTATTGCTTCATTGTTCATTTATATAGTGCTGAATCATGCCCCATTGTCTAGATGTGCCACAGTTTATTCATTTCCTTACTGAAGGACAACTTAGCTACTTCCAAGTTTTGGCAAATATGAATAAAACTGATGTAAACATCTGTAAATAGGATTTTGTGAAGACATGTTTTTGATATATTTATGTAATTATTGAGGAATACAATTATTTTAGTTGTAATTATTTTTTAAAATACTTTTTCTTTTAAAATTGTCCTCAGAAAAATAATGTACCAGATATTAAAATGATAAGAACACATAGTAAGGCCTCCCCTGGTGGCGCAGGTGGTTGAGCGCATTACTGTGAAGCTGTCCACAGCCTCTGAAGCATGGGTTCGATCCCGGCCAGCCAGCGAGCTACTCACATGGCACAGCAGACCTCTCCTGACTTGCCTGCTGCTCCCCTCAGCAGTGTATTCAGTCAGTCTGCCTTTTCTCTTCCCTTCTCTGTCTTTGGTGAATCTTCCCGCATATCTGGCCTGTACCATGGTCCTTATATGCATGAATAAATAAATCTTAAAAAAAAATTAAAGAACACATACCATACTTGAACATTACCAAAAGACTGGGAAGCAATAAAAATTTAAAATAATTATAATTTATACAAATTCTATAGGATCAGTTCTGTTTGTTCCTACCATCCACCAAATATTTTGTGCTGACAATTGTTGGTATTTTTTTTCATTTTAACTATTAGTGACATTACCGGTATATTTTTACATTCCCTTCTTTGCATTTTCTCAATAGTGTTATAAAATGTGAAGCTGGTTTTATTTTTATTCCAGATCTTCTATAATTAACTAGACCCATTTTTCAGAAACTGAAAATGATACCAAATAAAAATAAAAATATTTTGACATTGTCAAAATCCAAAGTCAATGGTGACTTTTATGACTTTACCTATTACTTTGGCAAAAATGCTCCTTATATTTTTTTAAAGAGAAGTGAAACTATAAAGCGATATTTGTTTTTATAGTTACCAACAGGAAGTTGATTTTTTCATGAGACCTGACACAAAAACTCTTTATTAGCAATAAGCAGCATGTAAAAAGACTGTTTTTCTGTTTTCATTTTGACTACCAGAATAATCAAAGCCCAATTTGAGCCTCATATGTAGCAATTGCATGAGACTTTATATCCCCCATAATTGTGATGCATTTCTCTCTAAGAAATTATTCATCAATTCATGTTATTTTCTTATTCTCATTCGTTTTAATTTATATTTTATCATTTTTGCAATATATGCTTTTTCATATGCCATGCCACATATTTGAGAAACAAGAGAGGCTATAAATAAATAACTACATCTTGAAATGTAATCCGTTTTAGCATGTAATGAGGTAGCAACATAGGAGGCATCTAGAGGTCATTTCAGAAGCAGTTTAGCAAGAATTGCTCCCTATTAGTGACTCCACTTGGTAACACACTGAAAAAGATGATCTCATACCAGCCCTTTCTCAATTGTATCTTCTGAAATATAACTGAGGACCGAAGGAGTATTATCATCGCTTGCTCTCATGGTTTTTGTCCTGCAGTCTTCCCCAGTCTAAACACATAGCAGATTAGATGAAGACATAAACATTTCTTTTACTAAGAGCCCATTACAAAACAGAATAGTGATATACTGTTTTTCAAGCTTAGTAGTTTCCTTTTATTAAAAGGTGGCACAAATCTGTATCTTAAAAAGAAAACTAATATATGTGGGAACTTCTTCTGTACATCACTTTCTCATTCTCTGTCCTCTCTTTGCAAGGACAAATAAAAAGATATAACTTCCTTAGTTTAAGGTTATGACCCATCAGAAACAATAGATGTGGAATTACCGTACTAAGTAATCCTTGACTTTTTATTGGCCTTTCATAAATCCAATGTGTACAGCATTAGCAATTATTTTAACCATCTAGAATGATAGATGCTTGATAGATACATAGATAAATAAATACATCAATAGATGCACTGACAGAAAGAGAATTATGAGTAAATATATATCGCCCTCTATAACACAAATAGTATTTGTATTATTTAAGTCAGTGAGATGGGGCTATTGGAAGTAAGCTAGACAAATTAAGCTTTGTTATTTGAGCATTTCCATTGAAGTTTCTCCATTCAGCCATCAGAATAACTGAAGTCAACATACTAATTTTATGTTTAAAATATGCCTGACACATACATTACTTTTAAGATAAAGACGAAACCTTAGTTTAACAAGGCTAGCCTTAAGCATCACCATCCTTCTTATTCTTCTCACCTTAATGCTTACAATCAGATTTGTTACAACTGATAGACTCTAACTATATTTAATTACCTCTCACTTCTTAGTGAGTATGCTTTATCTCAACTCTAAGACTTGAACACATTTTAGTTTGAACTACTAATTTATTCTCCTTGAGTTCTCAACCATGATAACTCTTTATATAGGAAGTCCTCTCAATTTATCTATTCCCATGATTTCTTATCCCTAATCTGAAATTTCTTATCCCTAATGCAATTCTCTTTTCTAGCATTTAATGTACTATATTTTAACTACCCCTTTTCTTAAAAAAATTCATTTCTATCGTATTTTGAACTGCAAATACATGTTTGGTTTTTTGCTTATCTAACAACATCCAGAAAGAAAATCAATATGAAATGGCTTCATGAAATTGTATGACAGTCATTGAGCTGAAAACATGTGCAGAAAAGAGGTGAGTAAATTCAGTGGTTCACTTTAGATATATTGGTAGAGAAAACAGACGTGTGTGATTTGGTAATATAGTGCTTTCTGATCAATGTTCCCACTCTCCCACAGTCTGAAATGATTTTCTTTCTTGAGTTTCAAACTTCTATCAATCTAAAAGGCTATTAGTAATTCATTTAGGTAACAGTGGTATACTCCATCAACACTGAAATTCCTAGGTTGAGTACTCATTTAATGCCTGCTTTCAGTTGCTTTATGACTGTTGCTTTTCTTATAATGAAGGAATTAGCAAGCCTAAAACTGTTAAGTATTATGATATAAACTGATTTCTATAGCATCCCAGAAAACTGTTAATGCACTTCTGAGATTCAAATATGTTACTGATATTAGGTTTTTTGTTATTATTATTTTAAAATTTTAACATCTGTGTTTATTTTTTCCAATATAGGATTTCTCCTCAGGTGTGGTCACCAAAGTTTTTCCACCACCAAAGCACCCATAGTCTTCCACCACAGTCCATTGTGCTCTCCTCCCCACTCACTCCACCCCTCTCCGTACCTTTCTCATTCCCCTCCAGCATATCTCAGATTTATTATTTGCTTTCAAGGCTCAGTCTGAAAGTTTTCTTCATGGTATCCTTTGTTTGGTTTCTCTATATTCCACATATAAGTGAAATCATTTAATATATATTTAACCTCCTTCTGGCTAACTTCACCTAGATTAATCCCTTCCAGTTCCATCCATGTTGTTGCAAATAACATGTGTTTATCTTTTTGATTGCTGTGTAGTATTCTATCATTAATGTAAAAACTATTGTGCCAATTTTCTCACTGGCATATTTTTCTACTTAATAGAATATGGGCATACATAGATTTTTTTCCTTGGGACAAAATAAAACTAATACTTTTCACAAACATAATCTTTTTTTATAATTAGACCAAACTTTAAAAAGATTTATGTATCCTAAATAATTCTCATGAAAAAATAATTGCCACAAAATTTCTAACAATTAACTGAAATCAGTCACAGTACAGTTTTGACAAGAGTGAACTTGGGCAGAAGAAAATGACCAAAGAATATTTTAAGGCATATAATATTGTAGTGAAAAGAAGACTGTAAATATTCCAGTTGAAAACTTGGAGAAGGTAGACGAGAACATGTTATATTTCTAGTACACATCTTATGTATTTCAAAAGGCTGTAGAAGGTCAGGTCACCCTGTCTAGTAATCCTCAATTCCCTATATATGAAAACCTGTGAAAAGTAGAAAAGAAATTTACCAAATATATCGGCTGCAGAGTAAGTAACTTTTACTCCTGAGCCTTAGTTCAAACTCCAGTAGTGTTAAATTATTTACTCCAACTTCAGTTGTACTAAACTTGTATCCAGTATGTCCATTTGCACAATGGACTAATTAGTTGAAATATAATTCTATTTCTGTCAAAGGAAATGAGGAACAGAAATCAACTTTTCCTTTCTTAATATTTTAATTCATTTTTTTCTACTTCCTGATTTTACTGGCTAGTGGGAGTTTGAAAAAGAAAAGTCCTGTAATGAATTTGGCCTTTTGACCTTCAATCAGGCGTCTTTATTTTCAGATAAATCTTCTTAAAATATGAGGATTGCTCTGAACAAGCATTTTGATTGAATATTTTATAATGTATCATCAGTTCCTATATTTGAATATAATTCTAACTCCCTTTTAAGCTTCTTTAATTTCCCCACATGTGGACAGGACCCTGAGATTTTCACATCTAAATGTCCTGTGATTAACAAGAAAATGTGCAAAATTCCTTATGATGGTATGCTATTAAAAATGTATAAATCTGTTTCCAGGCATTATTGGCAACTGTAAGATTCTTTCTTAATACTGTAGATAAATTGTCAAAATATGGTGTTTCCAATTAGTCTCCTTCCATTAGCATTGAATAAACCTGAGCTAGAATTTATTCCTACCACTCCACCAAAACGGCTCTGTCAGATTCAGGTGACGTTCACATTGCTAAAAACACTGGTGATATTATATCACATTATCATACTAATCCTCATTATACTTGAGTGATCACTCATGTCTGAACCAGAATTCAGTCTCAGATGTCCAGTAGTTACATTTGTTGGCAATTTTCATTGGAAATATGTTAGAAAATATAAACTTAGCCTTCTAAAATTTGTTTTTAATTATTTTAATTTTTTATATCATTGTTAATTTTTTAATAATATTTGCTTCCCTCCACCCCTCGGTGTAGTCCCCATAGAATTTCCTTCCCCAATGCACCTGGGCACCATTAATTACCTCAGTCCCCTGTGCTCCTTTCTCCCTTCCTCTGTTCCTCTCCCTCCTCCTCCCCCGCATCATGTCTCTGATTTATAATTGTCTGTTTTTGCTTTGTTGTGTTTTGTACTGTTATTATTTTTTTACACTGATGTCTTATTTGATTCCCCCATATTCCTGCCATAAGTAAAACTATCCAATATTTTTCTTTCTCCTTCTGGCTTATTTCACTGAGCATAATTCCTTCTAGCTCCATCCACATTGCTGCGAATGGTATGATTTTATCATTTTTGATTGCCGAATAATATTCCATTGTGTATATATGCCACATCTTCTTGATGCAGTCATCTATTTTTGGGCATTTGGGTTGTTTCCAGGTTTTACTTATTGTAAATAATGCTGCAATAAACATAGGCATACAGGTGCTCTTTTGAATCAATATTTTCATGTCCTTTGGCTAGATCCCTAGTAGTGGAATTTTTTAAAAAGATTTATTTATTTAGGCATACAAGAGTTGGGGTACAGGCCAGATATGCGGGGGGTGAGAGGATTCACCAGAGACAGAGTGGGAGCAGAACAGGCAGACTGACTGAAATACACGCTGAGGGGAGCTGTGGGCGAGACAGGAGAGGTCTGCTGTGCCATGTGGGTTTCTCTCTGGCTGGCTGGGGATCAAACTCGTGCTGCCGAGGCTGCAGATTGCTTCATAGTGTGGTGCTTAACCCTTTGAGCCGCCAGGAAGTCCCCCTAGTAGTGGAATTGCCGTGTCATATGGTAGCACCATTTCTAGTTGATGAGAAACCTCCAGACAGCTTTCCAAATCAGAGAATGGCAACCTTTTCCCTCTAATTCCACTCATACAAAAATTCTTGCATTCAGGGGCCTCCCTGGTGGCACAGGCGGTTGAGCACAGCGTGCTGTGAAGCTGTCTGCAGCCTCTGCAGTGCCGGTTCGATCCCTGCTGGTCTCAGAGCAACCCACATGGCAAGCAGACCTCTCCTGTCTTGCCCACTGCTCCCCTCAGCAGTGTAGTTCAGTCAGTCTGCCTGTTCTGTTCCCCACTCTGTCTCTGGTGAATCCTCTCACCCTCCCGCACACCTGGCCTGTACCCTGGCTCTTGTATAAATAAAATAAATCTTAAAAAATTCTTGCATTCAGTCTTTCTCGATTTTTTTCACTCTCATGCCTCAAAAAATAAAAAATTCTGTTGTGACTGTTTGCAAAATTATCCAGATCCAATAGTCTATGGTAAAGGATTATGGGTGTTTCGGTGTGGAGTATGGTGTGGTGACATACATCTTAGGAGGTGTGAACCTATTTCCCTAACTCATAAGCAGTGTTGTAAAACAATGTTACCTAAATATAAATAAATTGCTAAACAAATTATTAAAAAAACAATAAACTCTGAATTCTAGAAGGTTGTTATAGGAATTAATGATGTGATTTTTAGAGGTGCTTGTAACCATGTATGATGCAATGTTAGTGCTATATGTGTTTGCTGAATGAATACAATATAAGATGCTCTATATCTTTCATCTAAAACCTAAAGAGGTAGCTATCAGTTTACATCCTGTGGTTTGGTAGGGGAGTTTTCCTGAGCTTTCAATATAGAATTTTTAGTGTTCTGAGTGTACATTGCATGTATGTGTTGCTTGTTTTTTAGATTTGATTTTTCAAAATGAATTGTTCTAGACTTTTAGTTTAATACCAAAGTCTTACTTCTAATTAAAAATAATGTCAAAGGATACATTCATAGTCATGGGATTTCTATGCGAATTCGGTGGTCACAAACAAATAGCATCTATAATAATTTTTATATATTTTCACTTAGATTTTCTGGAATTCTATACCAATGTGATGTTATAATATTTGAGAAATTTATATTCAGAATTAATTCCAAGATGAAATTGGCCACACACATAATAATAATTTGAAGAAAGAAAGCAAATCTGTTTAGAAAGTTAATTAAATGCATGTTAAAATTTAAATATAGTTTCCCCCTAGTTGAGATGTTAAAACTAATTTTTATATTAAATTTAGTAAATATTAGTTTGACTTTTAGGTATATATTTAAAATAAAAGTAACCAATTGTTCATAGGTGGAAAAAAAGAAAAATCTCTGACAGCGTTAATATATCCTTCAACAAAAAGCATAAAGTTAGTCAGAACCCAAATGACTCAATTTTCAGTGTTACGCACTATGGGTTAGCTCCATAATTTTCATTAAAGCTAATTGGCATCAGGCAGTTAAATTTGCTATTCTACACTAAAAATGAAACAAGTACAATATCAAGCTGTGCATATACTTCAAATATGTTTAGTATCCTATTGCTGTACTTAAGTTTTACTCACCAGGATAAGCTTCACTGAAGTTACTATCTACCAAATAGAAAGAAGAAAATAGCTTTGAAAATTCTCCTTTGAACAGTAAATGCCAGCAGAGGAGATCAGTTAGGCTGTGGCACAAATGACTTAACTGTTCTCACACACTGGCCCCTGCACATGTGATGTAGTTTTCTATTACTATGTAACAAATTACCTCAAAGTTAATGCCTTAGCAACAGACAATTATCTCAATTTCTATACATTGTAAGTTCAGACAAGGCTTTGCTCCTCTGTTCCTTACTGTCTCACAAGGTAGTAATTAGGTGTCAGCAAAGCAACATTTTCTTTTGGAAATGTAGGTAGGAAAACTATGCCTCTATTCTCCATCAGTTTGTTGGCAAAATTCAATTCTGTATTGTATGTCTGAGGGCCCATTTTCTTGAAACTTGTGAGAAGGCACCTCAGATCTCAAAGTAATCCCCAGTACTCTCCACGTAGCAGTCTTACAGATTCTCTCAAAACATAGTGACTTGTTTATTCAATACCACTGGGAGAATCTCTCCAATCTTCTATGACAGTCTTCCAATTACACAGTGAACTTCGTCATAGCGGTGACCATTTCCTCATCTTTGTAATTCTCTATTGACTATAAACATATGTCATCTCCTACCACACTCAATAAGAGGGTCCTACAAGGATTACCCAGTGATCCATGGGAGTTCACTCAGTGAAACATCTTAAACAAATGCTCAAGTCAATTCACTGTCAATTGTTTCTTTACTCCATATTAAATATAGGCTCAATATTTTATTTAAACTTTTCCATTTTTAATTTATTTTCTTGAATTTTCCATTACATTTCCTCATATTTTCATCATAGTTCTTCACCACAACTTCTGTTCTTTCTTTAATGTAATGGTATAGAAATTATATATCATAATAGCCTTATCAGAGACCATATTTGTTTTCAATTCAGCAGTATATTTTTTTAAAGATTTATATATTTACACATAAAAGAACTGGGGTACAGGCCAGAGGTGTGGGAGGTTAAGAGGATTCACCAGTGACAGAGTGGGGAACAGAACAGGCAGACTGACTGAAATACACTGCTGAGGGGAGAAGCAGTCGTGATAGGAGAGGTCTGCTGTGCCATGTGGCTAGCTCCCTGTCTGGCCTGGGGATTGAACTCATGCTGCAGAGGCTGCAGGTATCTTCAGAGTGCTGTGCTTAACCCCTTGTGCCAACAGGAAGTTCCAGCAGTTTATTTTTATAATTATTTTTGTAAACCACCACAATATAAGTGGGTAAACTGCCTCCCTCTATCAAGCACCACTAAGTACTACAAATAGCCAAATATTTGTAAAAAAATATTTGCAATTATTTGCAAAAAAATATATTAGTGATTTGATAACACTTGGCCTAAGAGGGAAAGATTCTTGTGATTGTCATAGTTAACTCATAATCCATTGGTTTGTGATGGATGATCGGGGCATAGTGTCATTTTGTATTGTTATAATTGCAGTATTAGCAAATTCAACATATACAATTTATTGATAAATCCTATAAAATTAATTCATATGTTAAAATTCAATTGCATCTTTTGCTTCTGGCCCATAAGAATATAAAAATAAATAAGAGATATAGTATGTGTACTTGTTAAGAGATAATTTGAAAGAATTTTTATTATCATTACCATTATTTATAATTTTGAGTAAAATATATATTGAATATTCTCTTGACTTAAAAATTTAAAGACATATAAATGATAACATATTCTGTGATTAAACCAAGTTATTTTCTTCTCCACCTGGGCTTACCCCACTCCTATTAAATAAATGGAAGTTATTTCACTCACCAACACCTTTCATGTAATATAGTATTATATATAAATTATTCATGATGCCAGTATGGTAACTATAGCTCTGTGAACAGCAGCCCGGTAAGTGATACATTCAGATATTGAAGTCAAAGTTTTCTAAGCAAAATGCTGAAGGTATCTTAATACACGTAATAAAGCAAAAGAGGAAAGTGAATGTACATAGACAGATTAAGCAAAAAGGAACCATACTGTTAAAATTGGGGAAAGTCTTATCCTAGCCAGATTGTAAAATATGTTCAAATTAGGAGATTCACAGTCAGGGCAACATTTTCTGAAGAGAGAGCCAACAGTGTGGCTCAACCCTGCTTTGCTAGCAACTTGGAAGGCTCAAAAGTCCAAGTGTTCATTTACACAGAGGGTATATTAAAGAGAAGTTGATGTGATACGGGAACAGAGAGAGAAAGAAGCATGCAGACAGAAAGAGAGAAATGAATAAAAAAAGAGAGGGATTGAAAGAGGAAACTATTATATTGCTGAATTTGTAAGTGTATGGACTATAACATGAGCCAAAAATGCACATGACCTCTATAAACTTCCAAAATCAAGGAAGTGCATTTTAAATCACTAAATTTGTGGTACTTTGTTATACCAATAACAGAAAACTAATATAGGTACAGTTAGTAAGATGCATATGTTTAAATTATATTCCAGTTATAAACATATAATTGTCTTATTAGTTCTCTTGAAACTTTTTAGTGGAGAAAAGCTGTTTCTAAGTTTCCTGCTCTACAAAATACTGAAAATTTGCACAAAACTATGTTTTATTTTGATTGTTCAAGTAGCAAATGATTCCCTCTGTAATATTAAATAATTCATAAAGTTAAACTTTTGGCATATGTCTACATATACACATATGCTAGAGTACTGCTACATATTCATTAGCATGAATACAGAAATCATTCATTCAGCTATTCTTTTTCAAATAAAGGAATCACTTATAATCTGCAGGTTTTTAGAATGAACACAAAATGATAAAACTAAATTTATTAAACTTAGTAACATAAGAATTAAGACACATGAGGAAATTGAATTTACTTTAAAGGTTCATTTTATCATTGCCACTTTTAAAATGTACATTGTAAATAAAAGTAACTTTTCAAATTTCAAAAAGTGAATAAATTTAAAAAATATAAGAAACTAGTTATTGAAAAACATCTCCAAATTATATCACCAAAGTGCATATGTTTACCCTAAGCATAATAACTTATATAAAAAGTTCCATGATGTTAAGTTTTGCTCTAACAAACACACAAAAATATTGGACAGGAATACAAATGTTTGTCCTGATTGTTTACTATATTTGATAACTGGGACTTTTCAGGATAACAGAAATCATAAACTTAAAATTTTAAACAAGACAGGAGGTCTAAACGTGTCATCCGTTTAAACTAACGGTTGAGCAATGGATTTCATCTATCTTAAGTATGCTCAATCCAATAACTTTTGGAAGAAATGTCTTCTGTAATGTGATAAAGGAAAATGTATAAAGCATAATATGTATTTTCACATCTGTGTATAATATATATCATGAAACATGTAGATTATATGAAAATTTATATGAAGAGTAATGAATGGACCAACACAGGTTTGTTTTAGTATAAATATAGGGTTTCATTATCATAATTTCATGATTTCATGTCCAGTTGTTTGTCCTGCACAATATTGAGGACAGTCTTATACTAAGATTTTATCCTTTATTCATCTGAAATTCAAATTTATTTGGACATTTTTTATCTGGGAACCTTAATTGTGAATTTTCAAATTTAACTGGGCAAGATTTATCTGGCAACCAGATTTGTGCTTTCCCCATGAGCAACTTATTTCTACAGAATATTTGAAAGGGGAGACTTCTAGCACACATCTAGTTTGGAAACAGCTCTACTTCTCCTTAACTCTATTCAGTTAAAAAAAAAAAAAACTCTGAAAGTTAAATTTAAAAAAAGTGAAAACATTATGGACATTTAATATTTACTCAGTACTTATTCAGGAAAGGAACTGTCCTTGAATGTCTTCATTAAGTCCATGCAACAAACACTGTAATTCTTATTTCCATTTGGAATTTGGGGCCACAATATACTAACTAAATCATTTAAACAATCTTTGTTTGTCGGTGGTGGGACTAAGAACACTATTTGATTTTGAGTTTTACCACTAACCAGAGCTCTCTCTACACATTCCCTCTTTACTGTCTATTTCAAGTTATAATATTTTTAAATCAAATTAAGTATATTTTATAGAAGGAATTGTTTATTTCAATTTTATTTGTGAGAAATTGTAGTTTTTTCCAGTAATTAATTTTGAAGAATTTATCTGATTACCACAAAATAATTGCAATTCTTGATAGCAATAGTCATGTGAATATGCATTAGTAAGTGGTAAGAAATACAGTCAATTCTTCCTTTCATTAACTTAATGGAAAAATAAAGTTCCGAGTCAAACTGAAATGGACTTTTTTTTTTTAAACTGAAACAATCATTGCATTTAAAGTACCTTATATGGACATTTATTTCAAGTTGCAAAGCAGAGAAGAGACAGAATGAGTTATGCGAAAACTTCATGTGGACACTGCATGGGAAAATTGATATTAAATTGCAAAACTGGAATATACAAATTTGGGATGGGGAATTTAAGATTTTTTTCTTTTCTAGTAACAGGGATATATGGCATTATTATTACTATAATGCACACTTTTTGACAAAAATTGCATATATGATTGCTAAATTTGTGGTTGATTAGTCATTTCAAACTCTCTACAGAAAGGACAGAACAAGAGACGACTTGCTACAGGCCTGAATTCTCGATGACTAGTTTGTGTCATCATTTACTTGATGCAGTTAGGGTCTTAGAGGTATCACTGCAGACATTTTGTAGGTATGGGGATATAATGGTGGATGTGACATGCATAATAAGAATGTCTTCAGGCTACTTCTTAAATTACAAGAAATGAGAAGCCAGATATTGTTAGTATTACTGAAATAGGACTTTTTATAGCTGGATTGTCCTTTAGCCTGCACACATTACGCATCCATGGTCAAATTAGCATTGCTATCTACTCATTGCAGAGAATTTGAATTCACATAAATTCAAAAATTGTGGAAAAACTCACCAGACTAATTTTCTTTTTTAATGATATTCAGTAACTAAAGGAAGTTTGAAAAGACTATATTAAAGTTGAATTTTTGGGGTCACATCTTTCCTACTGTCTATAGAACTTCTATAGAATGATCGGTATTTTATTTAAGAAACTAATTGTTTAAAATTATGTTATAATTTATACAAAATTATTATGGACTATCAGGAATAGATAAAGAAATAAAACATACATAAATGGATGGTTTCAGATTTTTTAAAATGCTTTTTAAACCACAGGTACAGTAAACATAAAACCCACACAGATCAATAGTGCCTCAGAAATTCAAATTACTATATATATACATATATACTTATGTTACAATTATATATTTATCACACATATATACACAATAACTTTTTGAAAATACACAGAATTCAAGTCATTTCAAGCAATACATGGTACATTGAACCTACAATACAAACAAGGGTTATATTTTTCTTCATGGAATAAAAATAGTTGAAAGCAAAACATGATAATGAGTATTTACAAAGAACTTGGTAATGTGTAAGTAAAATGATTTGAACCTATTATTATATGAACATATAAATAAAAGATTAAGCCCACCCAGACAAGCAGTCATAGCAAGAATACATGGTAATCAGCAAGTTCTAAATGTCTAGATCCTTTTCCTAAAAAGTGTTATTAATTTTCCTACCTGCATTTTCCTCAATAATATTAGTACTCATAACAACACATAGATAACTATATTTATGGTGTTTTATTTGTACTTTTTCCTCATGAAACATGTGAAGAGTGGTTAGAGAAGGTTGTGACTATTTGAAAGAAGGTAGCAGCATAGGAAAAACAGTAGAACAATTTCATCAGAAATTTAATAAGGCTAGGCGTTCCACCTATCAGAAAAAAAAAACACACTAAAATGAATTGAATTATTTAAGTGGATATTGGATAAAGTAAAAAAGAATAAAATTTGCAAAAAGAGAATGTCCCCTGATTTTTGGCAACATCATGCAGAACTGAAGAAATAAACAATAATTCAATTTAGGAGAAGTACTCCTTTGTACTATATAAAGGATAGACTATCATTTCATTCCTGTTTATGTAATTAATTTTAGCTGCACTTTTATAATTGACAAAAACCGTCTACTATCGCATGAGTTATAGATTTATTATATATAATAGAGGACCTCTTGTCATCAAAGCAATAGATACACTTCTCTGGACTCAAGGGGATGAACACAGAAACAACTCTTCTTAGTGCCCTTGCTAAATGGTGACTTTCAAATACTAGACAGATGACCAATGTAACTGCAGTATTGGGAAAGAGAAAGGCATTCTCTAGTAATAAAAATTCATCTTTTATTTTATTTATTTAAAAAAATTAAGGGGATGTACCCCCAGTTACTTTCATATATTCTTCATTTGCTAGATCTCTTTCACATGATTAACACATAAGCAGGTAACGTAGGAAGGCAGATACATTTGTTATCTAGTCATAATGGTGAAAAAAAAATGAGGAAGAAAGATTCTGAATGACTTTAAAGTAACCAATTTATACTGTCTTCCAAAGGGATATTGTTGGAAATATATTAAACTCATCCTTTCTGTTGCTGCTGTCATTTGATACCATATAAAGGTAAGCACTGACTACAGATTTGCTATTTTTCAGTTTTAAACAGAATAATAAAAGGGTAGCAAGGATTTTTTTTATGTGTGTTGTTTCCACATTTTCAGAGCCATCATTGTAACATTCTCTTGGGATTGGAAGAGAGAATAGTTCTTAGCTAAAATGATGAAAAAGATGGCAACTAAGGAAATTATGGTATATATGCATGTATATGTACTTACAGGATTTAAAATTATTTTTCCTTCAAAAACCTTGTCAACGAGCAATTATTCTGTGGGAAAATTTGGTACTGATTGCTTATGTCATTTGTATATCTTTCTATAAGTTTCCAATTAAAAGTGATTGCAGGTCCTCCCCGGTGGCGCAGCGGTTGAGCGCTGGGTTGTGAAGCTGCCCGCAGCCTCTGCAGCGCCAGTTCGATCCCCTTCTGCTTCCCGGCCACCGGAGGAGGGTCCCGTCCCACATGGCGCGCAGACCTCTCCTGCCGCCCGCTGCTCCCCTCAGCAGTGTACTTCGGTCCTTCTGCCTGCTCTGCTCCCCGCTCTGGCTCTGGTGAATTCTCTCACCCTCCCGTGCTTCTGACTGTACCCAGTGCTTGTATAAATAAAAGTAAATCTTTAAAAAAAAAAAAAAAGAAAAAAGAAAGGTCTTCATTTAAAAAAATAAATAAATAAATAAATAAATAAATAAAGTGATTGCACATATAATCCCAGGCTTGCATTAAAAATATTAATATTTCTTCATTTCAGTGAGTCTGGACTGAGTTTTTATTTTATTTTTTTTACAATTTCATTACATAAGAAATCTAATACTCTTTTTCAAGTAGCTTGAATTTCTTGAACTTGGTTTCATAATTTATAGATGAAAGAGAATTCTCTGCCTATTTCTCCATTTGATTTTTAGGGGGAAAATGTGTTTGCTTAAAGACTCTGGGCTATATTGCATCCTTAATGAAATCAATAGTCTTGTACAGAGAGATCAAAGATGGCTGAGAGGCCTACCTACATATTTAAGTTGTGAACATTTTTTTTCTGCACAGACCTGTGATCACTGTAGCCACCTAGTATGTAAAATGTTTCTATGCAAGTTCTTTAACATAATTCTTTTCATCTTGCTGATATATTTCTTGAGTATTAGTAGAAATAACTCATTCACTCAGTTGTAATAGAAATGTCAAGGTAAGTATTGTCAAGAAAAAGTGTGCTGTTAGTGCTAAAGTGTTCTGCTCTAAAAACTGCCTCACAAAATATGTGCAAAAAAAAAAAAAAAAAGATAAACTTCTTCATTATCCAGTCCAGACTTGGAATTAAGGCTTCACTCAAAACTGAATTCAACTAGAAATATCTAGCATCCATCTTTTCATATCACTTCAAATATCCAAAAGTGTGTGGCTGGTTATATATATATATTTGATAGGTCATGTTAAGGAATGTTTTAGGTTATTCAAATAGGATGTTTAAGAATGGAAAAAAAAAGCACTGACTATTTATTGAGCAGTGAAATATTTTGATATCTATTCAACATGAAATAAGGACACTTCTGCAGGCATCCTTTGATTGTAGTCTTCTAGATTTGGCTCAAGAGGTTACAAGTGATTCTCTTTCAGCAAAAGAGGAAACAAAATATCTTAATACAAGTTCAATTTGAGCATCATTATTTTTCTAGATTAAAAAATAAATCATTGCTCATTAATAGATGGAAAAAACAGTTACATGAGTGATGAGGGGCCATAGAGGCTAAGATGCCTTTAATTATATTTGAAATTAGTTTTAAATAGAAGCACTAAACTCTAGTGCTTTTGATTTTTAGGCAGACTAGAGATCTTGAGGGAAAAAACAAACAAAAAACTATGTTACTTTTTAGCAAAAGATTATAAGTAAGCTTGAAGAACTTTGTCAAAACTGTAGTTAAATTTCTGACTGGACATTAGTTATGCATTCTTCAAAATGATCTAAAACTTTATTTTACACTGGAGTTCTAAAGCTGGTACTTGATTGATTGCTTCAGAAATTGAGGAAGTCAACATTAGCTTCTTCTCTAAACTCTTGCTGGCATTGCTTATTTCAATAGACCAAAGCCTCTGCTTAACTTAAGTACAGTATTTCAATCTGTTTCCTTTCAATGATACTGAACATGTGCATATCATTTTAACAAAATGAGAAGATTTAGCTGAAACTGGCTCTCCCCTGGTAAATCTTCCTTTTGTAGCTAAATCATAGATCTGGGGTGGACCCCTCAGGTTGGGATGTAGAGACTCTGTGACCTCTGTTCTCTCAGACATTCTGTAGTGCAATTTCCTATTCTTACTCTAGCTTCATGCAATAAATTGATAAATTTAAAATATTCAGTGGGGTTTTATGCCATAAGAATATCATATCTACTTATTTCATATTTTCACATGAGGATTTTTAGGTTATTTCTATTTGTTTAAAATAATCTATGAACTAAATTGTTTCATTCACAGACACTTTTAGATGCATCAGTATCATACTCATTCTTTCTTCCTTCCTCTCAGCAAATTGGATATTGATCTAACCAAATCCAGTCCTACATTTGTCTCTGGGTCTCTCTTATTTATCTGTACCAGGAATCTCTAGTGACATTGAAAGATATTTAAGTTTCATGTTCTCTGTGAAGTTGATTATTGCTAATAAAAAATTGTATCCAATTTTATTGTTTTAATTTTTGTTTTCACATTGGTTCGCTATGTTCTCCTCTATTATATATTTATTATTCTTTTTGAAAATATTTATTCATACAAGAACTGGGGTATAGGCCAGAGGTGTGGGGAGGGTGAGAGGATTCACCAGAGAGAGTGGGGAGCAGAACAGGGAGATCTATTGAAATACACTGCTGAGGGGAGCAGCGGGTAAGACAGGAGAGGTCTGCTGCACCATGTGGGTAGCTCCCTGGCTGGCCAGAGATCGAATTTGTGCTGCAGAGGCTTTGGCTAGCTTCATAGTGCGGTGCTTAACCCCTTTCGCCACCAGGTAGACCCACATTTATAATTCTATACTGCAATATTTTCCCTATCATTCTTAATGAATGTAAACTATATAAGGATAGGAAGTTAATCTTATTTCCCCATTTTCCTGCAATGCAAATAAGAAAAAAACATCCAAATATTCTAAAATATATTTAACCTCTTTTATTCACAAATTATGAGTTATCAAAGAGTACAAATTATGTTTATTTACTGATATTTCAGCCTGCTAATGGAGTTAATGTTCAATGTCTACACTTTCAACATCTCTACTGCAAAAGTGAGCATATAGTTTCTTGTGACTACTTTTTTAAAAGAATTGTGAAGCTAAGAAAGAACTAAAGAAAATCACCCCCAAGATATTAAAGTTTTAAATTTTATACTTGATGGAATTATAAATAACTAAATTAGAAGTAAACCTTGCAAGTTGACACAAACACCGATTTTGTATCAACTTGATAGTGTAGATGTGGGCTAGATGACTTGTTATTAGATTTCATGGTTAAAAAAAACATTTAATGACTACATAGTGTGTGGAACCCAACTGTAATTATTATCTGTCTGTGAATTGAGTTACATGCACCATGAAAGGCTATATAGCAGGAAGAGATGGTATACTTTGACATTTTAAATTGCTTATAAATTATAAAAGATTACTAATAATAAAAGACAAAAACAGTTCAAACAAAATGCTAATGAGAAAGATAAAATGCTGTACTCTTCTTGTGTGATAGGGAGGCAGTCTTTATAAAATGGAAGGAAACATGCCTCTTGCTAGAGTACAATTGAGGATATAGTGGCTTATGCAAAAAGGGGTTCAGGGTAATTTATAAGTTCATATAACTAAACTATAGGATGGACCATGTAGCAGCTGAGATCCAAAAACATCTCAGTGAAGTGCCTTAACTACTGGCAATTTTGACTATCCAGCTGTTTTTGGCTTGTGGTCTTCTCAAATCATCTTTCAACACATGTATAAAAACTGATAACACAGCTCAATCTTGCAAATTTACCTCAACAGTCACTGTGTCCTTCTTTTATTTAAAATTCAGACATACTGACTCAGCTTGCAAATAATGGGGGCTCTATACTGAATTAAATGATTTTCTGGGATCCTGATATCTTTTTCATCACTTTGTTTCTAAGAATGTTTAACCACCATCAATTTCTGTCAAGAGAACACTAGAATTTTTATGAATAGAGAGAACATATAATTTAGCAATCAACCCATACATTTGATCAGTTTCTTAATGCATGGCATCAGTGCAATAAAATCCAACACAACTAGAGTCACATGCCATAATAGAGAAAGGGAGTGCTTATCAGAATGCCTGTGAAATAAATAGAACTGAAAATTATAAATTATGTCATTATTACCATCATGTCATAAAAAGCTAGAGGAGAGCATAAAAGTTTGAGAAGAGGCTCCATGTAAGAAATAATGTTTGGATTGTTTTCTGGATGGAATAGCAGTAGCTAAAAGCTAAATCCAGATTTACACTGGAAGTAGTATCATATCATAGGATCTGACTGCTTCATGCTCTCTGATTCTTAGTTTCTTCGCAGTAAGTGTGGATAAGACCTGCCTCAACGGGTTTTTGAGCATTAAAAACACCATATGAAAAGCACCTAATAACAACATTAACAAATGTACATGGTTAAGAAGTAAATATTGTATGAGTAGGGATTTATTCCATGCATAATACACACACAAAAAAGAAATTGTTTGTCTTTCATGTCTAGAAGTCTTGGTTATTTCAGTGCTGAAATTAGATCTTCTGTATGGAAGACCATCATAAAACACCAATTAATACAAATAGTGGATATAATATATAGTTATAAAATGTATATGCTGATGGTAGTAGTTTAATTTTGTAAGGTTTCCACTCTTCTATGTATATTTTAATATTTATCTCACGATAAACACTTCATGTATTTGTATGGCAAAGGCAAACTTGGCTATTTTTTATAAGATTTTGAAACATTTTGTTATCCATGATAGAATTAATATTTACCCACAGGGCCAAATTAATCTGAATTATTGCTGACTTTGGAAACAAAAAAAATTAGAACATGCTTTAAAATGAATCAACACAATTCTGTTTTGAAGCTTCAGGTTTTTCCAACTTAACTATACTATTTCATAAAACACATCTGTTAAAATATTAATGTTAAACTTTTAAGTTCATTCATATTGACAAATAGCAAAGCACAATTCCATTTCACCTAGGAATTTCAGTTAATTAAACACCAGTTGATCCATTTTATGCTTCTATGATGTTTCATAGTCATAAAAATGTGAAAAGCACTTTATAGCCAATGTTGGATATTACTTATTAGAAAAATTATTGAAACTTTTTGTTCTACTTAGGAAACTAGGTTTATATCAAAACGTTTTGATATAATACATGAACACACACACATTGTTTTAGGAAAAAAGAATATATGCCATAGTAACAAACATTACCAAATCTGCAATACTATATGTATAAAGTCTTAAAAATACTATTTTTTCAATTTTTGTTAATTTTCATTCAATAGGGGAAACAACATCACTATATATGTATAGTCTACTGTTATGTATGGCATAAAATGAATAGGAGCTTGTAAAATTTCATAATTTTCATTTTTTAATCCATTAATGTGATGAGTAACAAAAATACATCAAATCTCACTAGGCTTAGAGATATCTATCCTATAAGGCAGCAGAATACAGACTTTCAATTTGTTGAGAAAAACTCCTTGACATGATTCATATATATATATCAGTATGTATATATATAATATATATAAAAAAATACCCCCCCATATATATATATACACATCCCATTCCAAAATTCACTGCAGCCTCAAAGTGACAAAGACACAATAACTGTGGTCAGAATGAAGATAGACACAAGCACAACTTGGTGAATCTAATAAAGAAGTGTCAAAAATTGTCAGCCCTCTATTAGCTGCCATCACAGACCTACTGGCTGATACTTGAAGGGATGTTTTAAAGGAGGTCAAATTGAGCGAATGATCTAGTATTTTCCTTTCTTTTTATCAGGGAAGGTACTATGTACTTCCCCCTCAACCCTTCCCTCCACTTAAGCTAGGTGTCATTTGAAGTCACTTATAAACATTGAAGTTGCCATGAAAGAAGGTTTAATCTCATAACTTCCCAAACATGTGCAATAGTGCAACAGTCTACATACTCACTGAATGTGGAGACAGAAACTGGTACTGATTCTCACCGGGGGATGTTTGAAGTCAGGAGGCTGTTCATGAGAGCAAGACAATATAAATATAACAGGGACTTGGCATTATCCAAACTGTGTTTTCATGCTTCAGTAGGGACTAGCTTGGTTTTCATTTGTACAGGGAAAAAAGTCATTATAAAGGAATCCCTCCAAGATGGCAGCCAATTGAAGTAAGGGAATCCTTACTGAAAAGGTCTGTGGTTGAATTTCTAGGCAGGTAATTAAAGGTAGATTTTTAAGAAGTCACCTGGAATCTATATACCTATAACATCAGTCAAGCAGAAAGAAAAATACCTGTTTACTTTTCTTCCCTTACCCTCCATAACTATAAACTAACCACAAGTGTTCTCTCTGAGAGAGATGTGGAATAGAATATTGATGGAATGGACAACACATTGCAATCTCCTACCAAAAACCCCATCTGCTACTTTCTGTGCCACTCAAGCCTCAGATGGGTGAATGGGAGTAGCATGTAAGTGACTTAAATTTATAGTTTTGATATAATATATTAATAAATAAAACTTCTTGAAGTTACAAGTTATTAAGAAAATTTAAGATGTGCCTGAGATGCTTTTTTAAAAAAAAATTGAGGTGACATTGGTTAACAACACTGTATATGATTTAAAGGTATAGGATCATACCTTTCAGGTGTATGTTACACACCAAACTCAACACCAAAATACCCAAAGTCCTCTACCATAGTCCATAAGAGTCAAAGATTATTGCTACAACAAAGTTTGTTGAAAATAGTGGTGAGAGAAAACATTGTTTCCTTATTATAAACAACCAAATCCAGTGTCTTAAAATATATATTTGATCATCAAAACAATCTTTGATAGCGGTATCATTGCCCTAACTGTCAAATAATAAAACTAGTAGGTACTAACTATTGGAGTTCAACCAACACTTCAAACCCATGTTTGCTAATCTTCAAAGTTTTTGTCATATTCTACCACTTATTTATTAGTTCCTGGCACAATTTTCTATCTTTATTTATTTTATTTATTTCCTACTACAGTAGTAGTATTTCAGAGAACTAGGTTTCATTAATGTCCTATCTGTTAATCAAATGCATAAAAAGTTATTTCTCACATTGAATTCTTGCATCCCAGCAAAATCAGACTTCTCACTCTCATACATACACCTTTTTATTCCAATCTCTGACTTTGCTCATTATTTTTTTAATAGACATCTGATGCTTCCTGTCTTCTTATTTTAAAGGCACATAATTTTAAGATCCAGAACATCCCATCTGGGCTTAGCCTGACCTATTTTTGTCCATGCTCTAGTGATGACATTACAAAGTTAGATTTTTGAAGAAAAAGTAATATAATAATTTAAATGGTTATTACAGCATGATTACAAAATCACACATGCTCATTTACATCAATTCATGTATTAGTCAAACATTTTGTTATTGTTACACTATATTGTAGTGCAAATTTAGGGAGTCTAAGTATAGCAAGAGAGAAAGCTATCTTGGAAAGATGTCAAAATGAAGAGTTTCATGATTTAAAATAGCAAATATAATTCAAATCATTACAAATATTAGACTCTATATGAAAGTCTTCCATATAATTTTAAAATTCTAGAAATGGATGTAAGGGATAGAAATATATTACTATTTTTAGTTAGGAAATTAAAAAACAGGCCTGTATCTATCACACAACTACAATTCACTATATAACAATTTTTTACATAAATTTTATTTTCCCAGACCTGTAAAATAAGATTACTTTTAGATTTTGTATACATATTTAAAATCTAAATATTAATGATTAAATATTAGGTCTAAATAGTAAAGATTACTGATTAATGATTTTGCTGAAATCAGTAGGTCATTTACACTAATATCATGAAAAGTACATCGCAAAATGATATTACGAGAGAAAGAAAACTTGCTTTTAATGTTCAAAACACTTTATATATTTGATTGTGTATTCTATGATTAAAGTGAAAACTTTCTATTTCTCTTTCAGTATATATATATATATATATATATATATATGTGTGTGTGTGTGTGTGTGTACATACACTGTATATGTGTCAGATATTTGAAAAATTGGACAAAGAAATTGGCTACGATAATAATCATAGATATATTTTATCTCTTAATTTGACCACAGGAAGTTATCAGTAAAAGAATGTTTGAGGTAGTAATTATATTATCTGGTGTAAAATTAATCTCCATGAACACTTTACCCAGGTTTCTTAAATTTACTCTCCAGTAGCACATACCCCCACCTTGAATCTACCATAATATGTTGCTGGCTTCATTTTCTTTGTGCTTTTGGAAACAAGTGGAAACTCCTGCTAAGATACTAATAAAAGTACAAAGAAAAAAAAAAGTGAGATAGAGACAGAAAGAGATCCCAAAAGAAATTAACAGCCCTCTTATTGCTAATTAAAAGCTCTTTGCTTTCTCTCCACATGGCCAGTACAGCTGCTACACAGCCTATCACTGCAAAGGAAACACATAAATTCAAAGACAATATTGAGAGCAGCACCTGGTTCTGGGTACACCTGCCGTGATGAGAGTATATTTCATACTGTCAGTAAATTAACATTTTCAGGGGCCCCCAAAGATTATTTTTTTCTTAATTCAACTTCTTCTACTGTCCCTAGTGGTAAAGAATCAGTAGTTTTGCTTCCATTTTCGATACTAAATATATCATATTGTTGTTTGCTTCACTGGTGCAGACACCTGCCTCCTGCTGTAAATGCTGTGTTCCAGCGCTGAAAGATTTCCCCAGGGCTTCCCATTCAAGTATTGGCTTGTAACTATGGCTTAATATCATGTCAAAATCTCTTAAGGAAGATACAGCCTGTCAAGTCATTTCAAGATTGAACCTTCATCTACTGAGATTCCGAAAATGTCCTGTGAGTGTTTGAAGCATGAGCAGACAAATAAAAGGCTAACAAGTCATTTGTAAAGATAATAGCTAACAGCATGCATTCTCTTTTTCCCTCCCCCACATTCCATTAAATGTTGATAAAGAAAAAGAGAGCAGACTGCAGGGCCCCAGTCTTTGTTATTTATAAACAGGTCAGAGGAAACTTAAAACTTTTGTGTTTTAGACATGGAGAGAAAAAAAATGTCCAATACCCTGTGAGGTTCAAGCATCACCAAAACACAGCTGAGATGTCAGTTTTCTCAGGGAAATAATCCTATAGGTTGGACATAGAAATGCTTCCACTGAAATTTATTTATAGATTTTTTTTTAAAAAAAATCTTATTTGGGAAAAAATAAACTACATCCACTTTATATGATGACTTTAGGGGTTAGTTTGAGGAGCTACAGTAAGACATGCTTTAGAGCTGGGAAGATCAGCAGACCATGTGGACATTAGTAGAAGGAGGGTTTGCTCCATATATTTGAATTGATTTGGTTTAAACAAATCACATAAATGGAAGGTGAATAACTTTAATAAACATTTCATTTAGTACAGGAAGGCAAATTCTATGGTCTGCATCTGTGATGAGATATCCAAAATCCTTTCTCTTTTTCTAAAATAATTAGTCCAAAATTGCATCCCTTTTCTCTCTGAGTTTGCAGTTTCTGTTAATGTTATTCTCTCAAACTGCATTGGATTAACAACAGATTGAGTCACTATTCATCTTGGATTAATCCAGTGGTATCATTACCCTGACTGAAAATCATTTCTCAAGTTTTTTCCAGTTTTCTTTAATAACCTTAACAAAGTGATTTCAACTCCTTGTTGAGTACCCTAATGTTAAAAACAAATCACTTGCATGTTACTGTTTATTTAGCTATGTGAGGCATATTTAAGTTTGTCACAAACTCTATCCTAATACTGGCACTAAAAGATGATTTTTCTCTCTCCTCACCTTGAATTTAAGTGGGTTCCCCAATATCTTGACCAAGAGACTGATGTTTACACAGCCTGACTCTCAGAACACTTAAATTCGGAGCCTTGTCCTGGGCAAAGTAATTCAGTTAAAAAGTTCAATGGCATTGTAGTGAAGACCTCAGCCTACAGGATAGCCAAACCCGCCCATGTAGAAAGGTCTTACGGGCTTGAGAGAGAGATGAGAGAGGTAAAGAGGAGTGAGAGAAGATATATTGAGAGAAGTAGTATGAACCTGGTTTCTATTTCCCAAATCTATGCTCATTCTCCTAAAACACTTTTGTGCAGATGTAATTTGGCTGAAAATTTAAATTCAGCCCTGCAAAAAATGAGAACCTGACATTCCTAAAGAACATCAATTATATTTCCAAAGGCACATGAACAGCCCAGCAGAAAACAAGATCTTTACCACAATGCAACGACCACAATAATATTGCAAAATAACCAAGAAATGATTTTTGTGTCGATGTCCTAAGAATACTATCTTTAGTTCTATTTTTCCCTTTGACGTCTTGACATAAAATTACTGAGATCATTGCTAAAGTGCCCCTTTTCTATGACATTTCACCCACAGTGGACAGACCTGCTCCCCTGATTATCAATGCTATGCTGCATTGCTTATGTTATGTATATGATTCATGAGTGCATCTTGTACTCAAAAGTGAGAAATTTAAGTGATAATTCAACAAATAGTAGATAAGATTAAGTTAGACACAATGTCCATTTGTTTATCCATCTATATATATCCTATCTTAGGTAAATATAAATATTTAATGTTTCTACTTATAACAAATGGTAAGGACAATAATATTTCTTCTGTTAGAAAATGTGTTATGTAAATTCTTAATTTTTTTGTTTTCACTTTATTATTAGTAATAACATTAATATTTTTTCTTCATAAATATTATTGTTTTAAATGTCTATTTTGGCATGTGTGTGGAATAACTACTTCCTGATCACGAAGCAGAAAAATTTTGACGTTCATAAAAATAGCCATTAAAAATGAGACTCTGTATAGTTGCCTAATGGTGACTATGTTGGTAAAGTTGAGAATGTCAGGATAACTTTAAAAGTTAGGAAGCTTATACAAAAATAATTTAACCATTCTTTTAGTGGGTATGTTTTATGGTTGAATTGCTTTATTGTAAACCGCTATTATAAATCCTGAGAGTGAAGGCTAAATTGCCTTTACTTAAATTCAGATGCCTCTGAGGCAAAAACACAATAAAATTTCTCAATAGTAAAAGATACAAGTGCTTCTAAGAAATTATACCTAACAGAAACATAAATTATCATTATCTCTAGATATTTTATCATTATTTGCTTATATAATTAAAATATGCCACATCTATCTATATCTATATTTATTTATTTTCCTACTAATACTTTTAAATAAGTGTACTTGTCACATTTAGTACTAAATAACTGGATTCACAGACCATGGGAATTAAGGGTCTATCATTCAAATATTTTATTACAACTTAAAGCAAAATATAAAATATATACCTGTTATCTAAAGCATCAGAACTTATTTTTGCATCCTATCAAACTTTACAAAATACCCCTAAGCAATTTACCTTCCATCAATATACCATACTGTGCCTCAATATCACAACTTAGATTTGTCTTATACAGGTATCCCTTAAAATTGATATATATATATTTTCTTTAGATTTTGATAAATATGTATATACAAGATTCCTGTTATCATGAAATTTATAATCTAATAGAGATGTCTGATCAATACACACATAAACACACCAGATAATTTTAGATAATGACAACTTTCATAAAGAAAATTAAGTCAGTTATACGATAATGTATTAGATATGGGTGAGGATCGATGAGGGTTATTTTTATTTATAATCCAAAATACCATTTCAGAAAAGATGATGGAATTTAAATTATTTCAAGATGTTGCTCATACAAAGATCTGAAAAAAGCTTTCAAAAGCAAAGGCAGGGCCTCCCCAGTGGCGCGGCGGTTGAGCACTGGGTTGCGAGGCTGTCCGCAGCCTCTGCCGTGCCAGTTCGATCCCCGGCTGCTCCCCCGCCACCGGAGGAGGGTCCCGCATGGCGCGCAAACCTCTCCTGCTGCCCGCTGCTCCCCTCAGCAGTGTATCTCGGTCCTTCTGCCTGCTCTGCTCCCCGCTCTGGCTCTGGTGAATTCTCTCACCCTCCCGCGTTCTGACTGTACCCAGTGATGTATAAACAAAACAAACAAATAAACTAAATAAATAAATAAAGCATGCCTCTATTTAAAAAAAAAAAAAAAGCAAAGGCAGAGTTTAAGTCATAGATCAAGTTTAAATTTTCCTTTCCTGTGTAACAAATTAAAATCTATAGTGGATGGCAAGGAGTTTAGTCTTATTACCAGAATAAAGAAAAATCTTGGAAAGTTTTAAAGAGGAGATTGACCTAATCTGACTTCGTATTTTATAAAGTTTATTCTATGGCTTCCCTGGTGGTGCAAGGGTTAAGACACAACCTATGAAGCTAACCAAAGCTACTGCAGCACAGTTTGATTCCCCCCCCAGCCAGGGAGCAACCCACATAGTGCAGCAGACCTCTCCTGACTCACCTGCTGCTCCCCTCAGCCCTTTACTTCAGTCAATCTGCCTGTTCTGTTCCCTGCTCTGTCTCTGGTGAATCCTCTCAGCCCCCACACCTCTGGCCTGTGCCCCAGCTCTTATATGCATAAATAAATAAAACTTAAAAAAATTATTCTAGCAGCAAAAAAATAGAAGAAGGTGGGGTACTAGGAAATCTTGAAGGTAAGTAAGTTAAAGCAGTTAAAGTCCATTATATTTCGAAATGAGAAATGGCAATGAATTCAATTAGGATGATAGTAAGAGAGTGGATGAGGAAGGGAACGGATCATAGATATGGTCTTAAAGTACTGTAAAAAAACAAAAATTGAAAAAAAAAAAACTTCTGGATGGCTGGATTGTAATTATTGGAATAGCACAAGGGAGGAAGCGGAGATTGTTTTGGCTTGAAATACTGGAACAATTGTGCAATTTACTCATCTTTACTAACGCAAGCAGGAGTATAAAATTTGAGGATGGGGATTAATCAGACCCTAGAGGTCACTCCAGACAAAATCATTTTTCAAAATAATGTTTGAAAATCTACAGGAATGCATGTATAGTCACAGTACTTTACTAATTAACTTAGGAAAAGATTGCAATTAACGGTCAGAGACCAGAGATCAAATTACAGAGGTTCTTGGACATTGCATGGTTTTGTTGAAAAGGAGGGACCTGCAGCCAGAAGAGATAGTTAGACAGTTAGGAAGCCAAAGGCAGACACAGAAACTATAAAAACTATTTTAAGAAGTAAAAAGTGGTAACAAACTATATTCAATGTCACTGTGAGAGACAATAATTCAAAGATTGAAAATTAAATACTGATTTTGCAGCTTTCTTTATTGGAATAACTTACCTTCTCTACTCTATTTTTAATCTGTTTAAATGATTCATCTTTGAAGATATAGTTCAATCCATGATGCATTCATTCACAGCTCTATTCAATGAAGGAAAACTACTGACACTTGTTAAAGTACATTTAACACTCTTTACTTCATAAAATAGTACCCACCATAACCTCTGCCCCTTTACTATGGTTACCCACCAGAATATGCTTTAGACTTGTGGCGAGTTTTCAGGCCTTAGGGTCCCCACTTTGGGCCAACCCTGCTTGTCTGAACATTTGCCCAGGAGGGGATGGATAACTAGGATGTTTTATTGGAACACTATTATCCTTCCTTCTGTTCTTTCTCTATGTACACTAATCCTATAAAGTTCTTTCACACTAAACAAAAACAAACAAAAAAGTTGAAGAAACTTTTTCCTTGGGTTAAAAATAAATCAGCAATTTATTTTCACACACAAATATGTAGCAAAAAGCCAAAATAAAGTTCTTCAATGTTTCTACTTAATATATATGAGTTTGGGCCATTTATACCAGATTCAGATACCTGCAAAACGATTAGTGATGTCTTAAGCAATAAGTTAATTAGCACTATAGTAGTTTGTTTACTGAAACCTTGATAATTAATTTAATTGCCTATCACAAACATCCTAACAAATAAATTCCTATTAACAATCATATTGTGAGTAAATTCAATTACCAATAGTGATTATGTAAAGGAAGTTTTTCAGTGGTTAGGACCTTAAGGCTAAAATCACCTGTCACAGACAAAACATTGTTTCAGAGACAAAGGTCAAAAAATATTTCAGCAATACTGTTTACATATTATGTTGAATTTTTTTCAATATTCACACCAACAACAACCGCATAATCACTTTTAAATGCACTATTAAGAATGAAATTATTCTTTTAAAAAAAAGCAAGGAAGGTGGGGTAGAGGGACAGAAAAAGAGGGAGGAGGAGGGGAGAGACAAGGGTAGAGATAATAAGAAGAATGCTTTGATGATCCAGACTTTATAGCCCTTCTGGAAGGGTTTACTGTTTTCAACACCTAGCAAGCTGCGGTTTTTTAGCTAAGATGAAAAAGGTTTTGGGTGAATGGAAGGGTATTATAAGCAAGCTCCTTTTAAAGCAAGAATAATGCCAGAATAAAGAAAACATAGAAAAACAATGAAAGCTAAAAGTACAGATTAAGAAAACTGAAATGAGTGCACATTTATTAAAGATCATCCTATATGTAAAGTGATTAAAATAGTTCTTTATTGAAAGAGCCAAACTCTATTTGCAGTCTATTTATTTATTTTAAGATCTATTTGTAGTTTAAAAGAGACATAATTAAAGCAAATGCACCAAGCAGGACTTACTGAAATAGGAGTGAGAAAATAAAAGGCAATATTTTTTTTAAAGTGACTTCAAAATAAAAGGCATTGTTAGAAAATCATGCAGTTCAAAAACACTAAAATTTTCAAAATAAAAAAGCAATAGTAATACATTTGCATGCACCTAACATAATGATCTGAAAATATATAAACTAAATCTGATGGAACTACAAGAAGAAATTGTTAAATCCACCATTAATGTGGGAGATTTCAATACACCATTCAAAATTATCAATAGGGAAAATATAAAAATGCTACTTTGCATTAGAAATTCTTATTAATTTCACATTTACTTTTTTATAGGTGTACAAGGTATTAACACATTAAACATATCTTAAATTTCAATAAATTTATGTCATACAAACAGTCACTGCAAAACAATTACATTAGAAACCTTTAAAAGATACTAAGACTTTTTGGCAAAAATTAAAAATAATGCCTCTGAATGTTATAAATCTTAGAACAAAATAATAGTATCAATTCCTCCTTATCTTGGTTATTTTGGTAACTTCCCAAAAAGGCCAGAAAAAAAAAAACTAATTATAAATTGATTAAATAACTGAGTCCTGGGCTAGAGAACATAGCTTTGAGTGTGAAAAAAAAAAGAAAAACCCTTCACGAGTGGTGAGGAGACCATTTAGTGTGGCTATTTGGGCTCCTGTGGGAGTATAGCTGCAGAGTGGGAGAGTAGAATTTGGGGGCTCTAACCTGGTGCAGATGCCCATCTTCCCCATGCCTAAATCTGCTCCTCTTACAATATTCCCATCTTAGTAAATGACACCAGCATCTCACCATGTTCAAGCCTCAAACTCTGAATTGTTTGGACACCTCTCTTGCACACACATATTCGATCCATCAGTCAACCATTGCTGAATCTACTTTCTAAAATGGAGGCGCAATCTGACAAGTCTCAGGACTTCTGATATTTCTTAGGACTTCTGGTCCCAATCACTATGATCTTTTGCTTGGACTACTGTAACAATATCCTAATTGGTCACCCTGCTTTCACATTTATCTCCCCACAGCCTCCTCATATACCAGTCATGAGTGAAACTTTTTTTTTTAAGAGAGCTCATATCTTTAATAGGTAAGGTCAACCCCCTTTGTGATAACTCACCACATTTAGAACATTCCTTCACTCAGTCGGCTTTAATCGTATTGACTTCTGTTTTTCCACAAGCACCAATTTCCATTCTAATCCATCCCTTTGCATTTATAGTCTCCTTGCCTGAAACATTCTTCATTACATAGATAGACAATGGAGTGCCCACTAAAGCTTTTGGTGGGAATAAAGATTTTAAAAAAAGGTAGATTTTTGAATCGTCCAAGAGTGTGTGGGGTAAGTTCTTCACTGGGGTAGTTCTCATTTTGAAAACCAAACATGATCATGGATGTATTCTAAACAAGGGAAGTTTGCATGAAATATGAATTTTGAAAAATGTGGAATAGTGGCAATATAGGAAAATAAATAGGAGGATGTTTCAATAAGTCACTGAAGTTACTAACATGGCCTCAGTGAACTAATGTAAGAATTTTTTTTAATAAAAAGAATAGTAGGCAAGGGATATATCAGATACATGATAACTTTTTAGTTACATACATTTTAATATAAATATTAAATATTTAAAAGAAAGAAGTCTTTCAGATTTATGACTTGGTCAACAAGTTACTTGGTGGTAGTCATAAAGAAAGGAAACAAAAAATTAATGAGTTCTAAAACTAAATTATTTCTGGAAATGGACAAGAAAAACAAAAAGATAGAAAATGAGCTTGTATGTATAAAATCATACCATAAAAATAACCAATACTTGCATAAGACTTTTATTTTCTAGAATTTTAAAATTCAAGAGCTCTAATGATATATAGATCAATCTTTTTAGCTATTATTAGCTAGTTTTAAATACCGTAACCATTTTTAAAAAGATTGAGGATTGAGTTATTGCTGAAATTCCACTGCCATATCTATTAAAAAATCTTTAAAACAAAGATGCAAAATTTAAAGATGTTAATTTATAAAACATTCCTATATTTCTCAAATTTTAAGGTATTGATTTGCACTGGAATTTTAAACTTTAAATAGGAATGATTCTTAATATTGTTTACATGAAGAACAACCCATTTCTCATTATGATTTAGCCCCAGTTTTTCACTCCTTACTGCATAGTTTTAAAAAGTTATTGAATAATATGTACCAAAGCTACATTTTATTTCACTCATTAATATTTATCTGGCAATTATTTTCTACCCCCTACTTTCAGTCTTTTGGTGTTCTGTGCTTATATGTAGCATATTCCTTGGGATGTTATATACTTCAGAAACTGGTTGGGGTTGATGAAAAAGGGAGGGGGGCAACAAATATAAATATGTTAGCAATGTACAATATTTTTTAAGGCTAGAAAACTAAATTTCAATCACATATATGAAATATAGTCTTTAAGCAAGCCACTGTATCTCAGTAGAAATTATATGAAAATTATCTGTGCTTCCCATCTTATTACAAATATATTTGCATAAAATAATCACTATACAATTTTTAGAAAACAATGCCAATTTGAATAGCACAGTAGGAATGGCTGATTTATTTTTTCTTGGTTTGGGATATTCTTATCCAATGATTCTCATGAAAATATGTTATTCTTGGAGCCATCAAGCTATTTCTCTGGCTTTCATTATTTTAAGAAAAATGGTTTTCTTGGGCAGAGGGAATTAATTCAGTGTTTTTATTTTTATTTGCACCGAGGTAACACTGGTTTACAACACTGTGCATGATTTAGGGCTATATAGGTTCACAGCTCTTTAGATGTGTTATCACATCATGTCCATGACCAAAACATGAATATGCTGCACCATAGTCCACTGGATCCCCGTCTCCCTTTGCTTCCTACCCCCACCTATCCTCTTATTGCCTCCATTCTGCACTCAGATCTCTAGGATTTGTTTTGGCTGAGTTTTATCTTCCCTTTGACTTGTTTCTTTATATTCTACATAAGAGAGAAATCATTGGTATTTGCTTTCTTCTTCTGTCATATTTCACTTACCATAATCCCCTCCAGTTCCAACATGGATAGAATTGGAAGGGTTTTTTTGACAGAAGTTAATTAGATGAGAGTATAATCATTATATATTCATATCCATATAAACAAATATTTTTTCTTGATACAAAAAATTAGTGTTTGTTGAGATAAAATATCCTGTACCTTCTCTAAAAATGTCTGAAAATCATTTGTGAAATGTTGACTTTATTTAAATTTTTTGAGTTTTGAGACTGAAATGAGTATAAACTGAAATCAAGCTCTATTTGTGTCATTTTCTCTTGATTAAGTTATATGAAAATTGTTCCAGATACATTTTCTGTAAACTACTTTTCATGTAGTAATTTTGTACATATTTCCCCACTCATTCTTAAAATGAATTGAATTGCAGTTCCTCTGAGGACCACTAAATAAATGAAGCTGGTTTATAAATTTTTCAGAAATTCCTCAGAGTCCCAAATATATTTTGTCATTTGTCTTGTCTAAGCTCTTTAATTCTATTTGAAATAAATAGAAACGGCAGAGACCATTTTGCCAAATAGCTCTTGCCATTTGCAACTGCTTTTGGTAAACTAGACGAAATTTTGAAAGTAGTGTGTATTTAGAGATAATTAATGTTGGCTATAATATTTTGAGGAGAAAGCAGGAGAGAAATAGCAGTAAAATTCTATGCCAAAATACTGCTCTGAAATTTTCCAACAGATCCAGAAAAGTAGAGAGAGGTACATAATTTCATTTACTTTATTTAGTTGCTAAAAATTGTGTACAGTTAAGGGTTGAATTTAATGTTCTGATATACCTATACTTTGTGACATTTTCACAATAATCAACCTGATTAGCATCTATCACCTTATTGCAGTTACCACTTTTTTGGAACGCTTGGTATAAACATTTAACATCTCCCTCCACAAATTTCAAGAATACAATACAGTGTTATTAACTATAGTCATACAGTTGTACATTTAGATCTCCACAATTTATTTATCTAATATAACAAATTTTGTTCCCACGCCTCCATGGTGATTCAGGGGTTAAAGTCTCAGTGCTATCAGGGTATTACTAGCCACTGCTGCATGAGTTAAATCCCTTGACAGGGAGCTAACACAGATGGCGCAGCAGATCTCTCCTGTCTCACCTGCTGCTACCTTCAACAGTGTATTTCAGTTAGTCTGTCTGTTCTGTTCCCCACTCTGTCTCTGGTGAATCCTCTCACCCCCCACACCTCTGGCCTACACCCCAGTTCTTGTATGCATAAATAAATAAAAAATCTTAAAAATATTGTTTCCTTTGACCAACATTTTCCCATTTCCTAAATTCCTCAGCCCCTGGTAACAACTGTTTTTTCTCTTTTCTATCAGATTGACAGTTTTTTACTCCACATATATGTGAGGTCATAAAGTACTTGTCTTTCTACATCTGGCTTATTTCACGTAGTACGATGTTGTACAGGATCATTAATATTGTTCCAAAGGAATGTTTCATTCTTTTTTAAAAGCTGAATAATATTCCATTGAGTGTGTTTGTATATATATGCATGCATGTCACATTTTCTTTACCCATCAAGTGTTGACAGATATTGAGCTTGTATTAATTTCTTAGCTACTGTAAAAAATGCTGCAATGAATATGAGAAAGAGTGGCTATCTTTTTGATTTACTGATATAATTTCCTTTGGTTATATACCCAGTAGTGGGTCTGCTGGCTCTAATGGTAGTTCTGTTTTGAAGAACCCTTTCGTTATTTTCCAAAATGACTGTACCAACTTAGATTCCCATCAACATATAAGAATTCCCTTTTTTCTTCAAATTTGGCAATGCATGTTCTGATTTTCTGATAGCAGTCATTCTTACAGGTGTGAACTAATACCTCATTATAAGTTTGATTTACATTTCTCTGATAATTAGTGAAACAGAACACCTTTCCAAATACCAAGGATTCATTTCTATTATGTCAATTATGGTTAGTTTTATGATGTTGATGTAGAAGATTATCTTTCATACCTTAAGGTAAATTTTAGGGGGCATATACTAAAAATGAATTGTGGAGAAGAAATTCAAAGCTACCACATTAATTTCACCTGTACCTATATGGCCTTCTTGTCTCTGTTATAAGTCATTTTAACTCTTTCAAGAAGTACAATATAGTAACTAAAGTACTATCACCTTTTGTGGGTGTGTGTGAGTACAATTTTGAAATTAAAACACTTGATAAAATATGGTATACAACAAATTATCATCAAAATTTTACAAACTAATTCCACAAATCTAAATAGCCTCATTTATTTAAGATTGAAAAGGGGCAAAAGATTGAATACCAAAAGAAATCATGGCCATGGGTTTCCTAGTAAATCATTCTTCCATGAGCACCTCCACTTCGACTTGGGAGTACTGATCCAACTTAATAAATTAGTACAAAAGCTTTTAACAGAATGGCTAAGAGAGTTTCACATGTATACCCAAGAGTCTGAAAATTGATGTCAGAATTCAACAGGGAGAAGCTAAAAGCATAGTTGATTTTACTTTCTGTTTTGGTCACAGAGCAAAGGAGAATTGTTGCTCTATTAGAATCAGTCTATATCAAGAGTTCTGGGTCACAATGATTATGTGCCTTGATGTAGAGGAACTTAAAAATGCTATATTGACGTCATTTGAAATTATCCAGGATATCCAGGAGGCCAGCAGGACCACTAGACAAAGGGACTGTGCAGAGAAGGTCATTGAAAATCAGTCTCCAGGGCAAAGCTATATGTCCAAGGAAAATGAGATGCATGGATTAGGAAAAATGTAATTGAGAGATCCCACAAGAAAAAAAAAAAAAACTCCTTTAAACAGTCTATAAAGATCACAATACCAAGTTTACAGCTTTGCTCAAAAATTGTCCTGTTAGACTTCCCACTCTAACACTTTGACCCTGAGTGAGAAAGATGTGAAAAGACTGTAGGAAACTAAAGACAAAATAAAAGAAAAAGTTGATCATACAGCACACCCCACTAAAAGAAAAAAGTGTAATTAAATAAAGCAAAATGTTGGCTGCTACATAGTTCTAGAAGTATGTAATGACTTAACCCAAACTATATGCTGCAAAACAATTGTACACATGAATGAGCAGAAAAGCAAGAAATTATCTTAATCTAAAGACAGAAGTAGTAGTACTCATTTGTGAATACAGCTGTAAGGAAGATTCTGGAAAAATAAAATATAAAGATACTTTTGAATATATCATGAGTTGTTCTTGTTTAATTTATCAGATATGTACATATGTTTGCTAATATATTTTTCACACCATACAAAAAGAAGCTCATGGACTATAAATAAACTATACACCCTTTTTTTGCATTTGAATAGGGAACCTTAGCATTTTTGTGACCTCCATATTGGCAACCACTCTTGATGATAGCCAGGGTGATGTTTAACACAAGTAGGAATTTTACTGTGAGTAGAACTTGAAGTCACACTGGCCTGTGTCATGTGCTATCACAGAAAGCAGCAGTGCACAGAGCCAGACAGTGTAAGGAAGGCAAGTCCCCACATACATTTTACCCATTTTAATATTAATTTAGTACCTCTTTATCACTTGAGCAACTAATCATTTTGTAATTAATTTTAGCTCAAAAAGTGATAGAAAATATAACTCCTTTGTTATAAAAGTTACATTTGATTTGCTTAAGATTATTTGTCATTTAGTTCATGGCCCTCTGATTTCAGGAGTAAGAACACAAACACTCCCAAATATCTGAAAAGTAGTTTTGTATCAAAAATTCAATGTAACACACTCTGAGTGTTCTGAGCTCAACTGATTATGGAAAATTGCCTTCTTCTGATGAAGTAATCTACATCTAGATTTTGTCACCATGGTAAAAACAGCTTCTTCCAAATTTATTTTACAAGGAAGTTGGTACTTAGGAAATGATGTTCACTTCTCTTTAGAGAAAAATACATCTTTTGAAAAATGATTTTTTCTTTTAAAAAGAACTCACTACTCAAATTTTCTTAAAATATATTCAATGATTTTTAAAATTTTGCCTTTCAACAGTTGGCAAGGAAAGACATTTTACTGTCATAAGTAGTCCATAATAAAATGAGTACAGCAGAGTGTGATAAAAATCAATATGAAAACCTTCATTAACATATCAATGTTATGTTTTAGTGTCAAAGCTTTTCTAAAAAAATGAAAAAAAATTATTGACTAAATTATAACATATAAAATGCATATATTATAAAATATACATTTTCTTTTATCAGGTATCTATCCTAGCAAGTGTTTTTTTGTTTTGTTTTGTTTTGTTTTTTATAGCTTGAAGTCATCTGGCACCCAAAGAGCTTTTGATTTGGCCAGGGATGCATAGACCCTGAGGAACATAGACAGGCCTTCCAAGAAAACCTTGCCTGCACTTCCCTCCTACAATGACAGTGAGAACTCAGAGTCATTTTGAGAGTGTCAGTGTATCCAGAAGACATCATTTCAAAGATATCTTTGAAATGTCATATCGCATCCTAATATAAAACTTCCATGGCTGTCTTGTATTAGTTTTCATATGTACCTCCCAATTCACTGTTTTGCATTCCATAGGTTTACATACACCCCCAAACACACATATGCCAGTCTTCTAAATGGTTTATACATTTACTGTGTACGAGATAATAACTTTTATTGAATGTCTATTTAATGAGAAAAGAAAGACCTAAAACTTAATGAAATTCTAAAATCTCAAACCTAGTGAGAGACAGAGTAATACTCAAATCAGTTTACCTGACTTCAAAGCAAAACTGTTTACTATACAATAGTGCCTTATATTTGAGCTGCAAAATACCTAAATAAATAAAGTCTATTTCCTTTAAACCTCTCACCAATTAATGATCTTCAAGAACATTAGAGTGATTTCTTTGATAATGGATGGCATGTCTTTTAGAATGGGAAAAATGAGTGTTTCCCCTTAACACTTTGGGGTCTCTTGATATCCCTAAGTTTTGCCTGGTATCAAAGTTTGGACTGGACCTGGACTGGAATGAGCATCCTGGTTACATTCTGACTGCTGAGGATGAAGTGTGCACTGCACATGGAGTTCTAAGTTAATTCCAGTCCTCTATGGTAGCTAGAACAAGTAAATCAGCAATGAAATAAATTATAACTGTTAAATATGATGCTAAGAATGAGGAAGGGGTAAGCTAACACTTTTCATGTGCATGTACTCATTGGTGAGGGGCAGTGAATATTTGTGATACAAAAAGTTATGGATGAATGAATGATGAGTTAAAAAAGGAGATAGAGAACTGAGTTAAAATTTAACCTTAATAGCCTATAATTTCCTTTTCTAACACCTTTTTGAACTGTAATTTTCTAAGTGCATAATTGTTCTCATTAGCTCATGTCTATTTCACCACTATTATTTATACTAGTTGAAAACTACCAAAATGCTTTAAGTTTGTCCTGAACTCACCAAACTGTCATTAATTATCACCAAACTATCAATAATTTGTCCATAAGCACTATGAACAATAACTAGGGACACGGGAGAAGAAGCTTGTCTCACTCACAGCCCGCCTGCAGCTCATTCCTCTGAAGCAGGGGCTCATCAGTGAGGCAGCACAAAGGCATTGATATTTTCAATACTGCACTCATTTTCAGCTCTCTAATCTGAATTTTCCCTAAATCCTTCAACCTTGATCTTTTTAAGTACTTACTAGCTGGTAATATCATTAGTCACTTTCTACATATCAAAGCAGAACTTAACTTTACCTTGTCTTTCTTTAATAGAAAGTGATCTCCAGATTAAACTGACTGAGATTCCATCTACCTAGAGAATTTATCTTTTCAACAGACTTTCAGAAACACTCCATATAGTCTGACATAGAAATTCAGGAGCAATCCAATTTTAACTTGTTTTAGCATATTATGCAACTCATTTGCTAAAATGTGGTACTTCCTGGTCATCTCACACAAACATCACCCCATACTGCTGTGTTTTGATGAAGGAATGGGAGTAAAACAGAAAAAAATGCAAATCAAATTTCGAACCAACTGTTTTCAGAACTTAGAAACCTACCTATCTAATTCCTTAATCCATTAGCCCCACCAAAGAATCCCATCTATAAAAAATGTTTTTGTTACTTTCCCAGCCCCTGCTGAATATCAAGGAGCCTTGCCTTACTTGGGGACCACAGTTTTGATTCTGGTCTTTATTGGGCAATAAAATTTTTATTCTGGGCCTGTGTCACCCTCCTCAGAACCCCGAACCCCAAATACTCTCCTTGAATCAGTAATCCTATTTCAATAGCAACATCATTACCAATATCATTGTAGCATTTATCAAATGAATCCTTACCAATGCATTTATTTTTATGGTTTCATGGGGCAAGTTTAGAGAATTACACAAGATATAACCATTCCAACTAGGCGCCTTATAATTTGGATACAAGATTCTGATTAATACCATTCAAGACTAAGTTACTTATAATGTTTATAATTGTTTTTTGGTCTAACTGCTTAAAATTTTATGATTAAGCTCTATAATTAAAGCTGACCACACTAAATCAAGATGGTATTTCAGAATGCATTTCATGTTTTTACATTATTAGATCAGAATCTGCAAAATATACCTTTACTGATAATTTTTTGTGAATTAA
Organism: Talpa europaea; assembly: GCF_964194135.1. Classification (NCBI taxonomy): domain Eukaryota; kingdom Metazoa; phylum Chordata; class Mammalia; order Eulipotyphla; family Talpidae; genus Talpa; species Talpa europaea. Next base: position 106,813,952 of record NC_140072.1, on the reverse strand, counting down.
ATTCATGTTCTTCTTTTTTTTTTTAAATTAACCTGTCGATTTTATTTTATTTATTTATTTATTTATTTATTTTTTGTTTATACAAGCACTGGGTACAGTCAGAAGCGCGGGAGGGTGAGAGAATTCACCAGAGCCAGAGCAGGGAGCAGAGCAGGCAGAAGGACTGAAGTACACTGCTGAGGGGAGCAAGCGGGCGGCAGGAGAGGTCTGCGCGCCATGTGGGACCCTCCGCCAGTGGCTGGGGAGCAGCCGGGGATCGAACCGGAGCCGCAGAGGCTGCAGGCAGGTTCGCAACCCAGCGCTCAACCGCTGCGCCACCGGGGAGGCCCTTCATGTTCTTCTTTATACTACTTCTATCTTCCTCACCTCATAAAAGGCAATATATTTCACCAGTTTCTTAGATGAAAACATCAATGTCTTTATATTTATCTTACATTCTGTTTCATCAACAACTCCTATTGATTTTATCACCAAAAGTTTTCCTAAATTCAATCACTTCCTTTTTTGCTTTATGAAAACAGTATAGGAGGAGCATGAGATAATTGTTTGAAACTATAAATCAGATGATGTTCTTTTAGTGCTCATAGTGCTCCAATGATTTTCCACAGCTATAGAATAAAATTCAAATATTTAACATGACCTATAAACTGCACATCACCCAGCTTCTGTGTCTGGAGCCTTATTTCTTCAGTTTTATCCCTCTTGCCCTCCACTTCAGTGACATTCTTTCTTTTTTTACTGTTTTTCAAACTGCCCAAGATGTTTATTTATTTTTCCTAGTGTTTGAAAGATAATTCATACACATTTCCCCATTCTTCTTTTTCATATCACTCAGGTCTGCACAAAATTTTACTCTTCCTAATGGTGTTCATGGTGTTCATATCAGAGCTTCACAAGCTCCATGTTCTTATCTACCACACCATTTTATATTTTCTTAATGTTTATAACACAAAATTATGTACATTTACTTACTCATTATAGTTGAATATATTCCTCCAGTAGAGCAGTTTCATGAGGTAGAGAGTCCCTTCATGTCTATCTTCTGTTACATTCTCAGCAGTGGAACAGTGTCTAATACAGGAATTCCAAGACTATTTCTTAAAAGACTGAAAAAAAAAAGAATGAATTAATGAATGGGTATATGATTAATTAATAAATATAATACAGCCAAAGGAAAATATTTTGAAACAGGGAAGTGAGCATTGGACTGGTAAAATTATATAGAATTTTGCACAGAAAAACTGATAATTCTGCAAATGATAAATACAAAAAGAGAGAAAAGTGAAAGACAATTTACATTTTTTTGCCTAACTTTACAGAAGGATAACTGTGGTTTTATCCTAGGAATGATGATACAGATTAAGGACAGATTATCAATTTTTATGTGTGACATAAAATGAAAGCATTGAGGTTGGAGAAAGATGAAGTAGTTATTTGGGAAGAATAAGATTACTCTTGTTAATTTAAAGTTCAGGTAAACCTCTGAAAGTTAATTAAAAAAAATGCATGAAAATGTTTCATGTATCTTGTTTTTGTAAACAAGAAAATACATGCAGTGTGTTCAGTGATGTTTGTTTAACATATCAAAAGAATGTAATCAGCGATAGAGGGATGGATAGAATAAGAAAAGAGATTTCAAAGAAGCAAAATTCGGCAATACTGATTCATCACTGTTTGGAAATAAGAAATAATTTGAGGAAACATAAGAAAGTTGGCATTGATAGTGTTTTCTGCTGTATGAGGTAGGAATAATTTACTAACTTCCTCATGAAGTAGATGAAATATCTCTTAAGGGTGCCTGTTTTTGTACTCTTTCATCGCCTGGTCATCAGGCAAACTTTTGATCAATAATTAATTTCTTTATATAATTCAAAGAGCAGGAAATGAGCTGCCCTAGCTAGAAATGTGATCACTGGAATAAATTAATATATTGGAAATCTGATTTATTTATCAATCTCTTGTGAATTTACATTTTGGCTTGAGAGTTTAAAAAAATCCAAATGGTTGAAAAATACAGTTTCTGGACTTTGAAGCAAGAATGGAACTTTTATCTTGGATATTACAAGGGTTTTTATTGAATAAGCCTAGCTATATGAGCTACCCATACATAATTTTACATTTTTTTCCTATTTCAACAAGTTCTCTGAGTTCCTACGTATTTCAACCTTATAATAGTTGAGGCTATTAATTTTCTTAGAATAAATCACTTGTAGAAAATAATGAGAGTTAAGATAATAGAGTTTTAGCAATAATTTAGAAAGGTCATGCAAACTAGGAATTTTTTTAAAAAGATTTATTTATTTATACAGATTGATTGATTGATTGATTAATTGATACAAGCACTGGGTACAGTCAGAAGTGCGGGAGGGTGAGAGAATTCACCAGAGCCAGAGCGGGGAGCAGAGCAGGCAGAAGGACCGAAGTACACTGCTGAGGGGAGCAGCGGGCGGCAGGAGAGGTCTGTGCGCCTTGTGGGACCCTCCTACGGTGTCCGGGGAGCAGCCGGGGATCGAACTGGCGCTGCAGAGGCTACGGGAAGCTTCGCAACCCAACGCTCAACCGCTGCGCCACCGGGGAGGCCCGCAAACTAGGAATTTTTACATAACCAAGCATATTTAATTTGGTGAAATTTAATGATGAACTGTTGTCCTTCACATTTTTCCCTTTTCCTTAGTTATTTCCTGAAAAAAGTGAAAAGTTGTGTTGTGGAATATAATATTTGTACACTTAAGCTTCATTTTGAATCTTTTATTCATATATTATCATTATAAACAGTGGTTTAGGAATTTTGTCAAAAATGTTTCAATTTTTGCTAAAGTGCTATTATTTAAGAGCTCATTAAACAAATTTGTATTTAAAACCTCTACCATATATGAGAATTGTATGGGGACTATAACCAAAATGAAAATACATACATTGTGCAAAAATGAAAAATGATGTAAAAATATATAAAATGAAAACAAATCTCATCAAAAAAGTTAAATAACAAAGGCTATTGAATACATTTAAAAAAAATATACAGCACATGTTTGAACACTGATTGAAACTGCCACAATAATTATCAAAAAAATAGAGATTGAAAAATGATAGCTTAAAAACTCAATGTCTTAAGATATCTTTGGTTAAAATCAAGCGGATTTAAATTTAGCTAACTTTCAAAGGAAAAGTCATTGAGTAAGTACTTAGAAACGAGTGGAATTAGGAAAGCCCTGTGATCCTTGATATATTTTAGAGTATATTTTAGAGTATTTTAAAATAGAGAAATATTGTAGCTTTACTTTTTATCACCAATGGATGAAATCTGGAATGTCTCACTTTCAGGAACTTAACCCTATTTTTAAAATTTTTGTTCTTTCATTAATTATTTAACATGTAATATCTACATGTTCAATCCATTTATGCTTTGAACAAAACGAGAAAAACATGTTAAACATGAACTCTATATGTTCCTCTATTACATGATATTTATGATTTTTAGCTTTTGTGTGTTGTTACAAAATGAAATAAATGAGGAGCAATTTACTATGCAATAGAAAGCAGCAGTGCAGCTGTGATAAATGTAAGTTGTAGATAGCAGCAATCAATAAAGGAGCCATTTATTAGCATGCAGTAGAAGAAAAGTGCTGGATTAGAATATTAAAAACAATAACTTCCCATTTTCAAAAAAGGTTGTAATAAGATAAAATATCCAATAGTGAAACCTCAATCATCACTATTGTTTCTTAAGTGTACAGTTAACCAAGTCACATTTACCAAGTAACAATGACTAAAAATTATGTGCATAAAGGATAATTAGAAAACTAAAATTTAGCAACATATAAATCTGGAAGATTTTCCAAAGCACATTACAATAAATACTAATTTGAAATGATAGATTTTTAATAGACATTTGATATCTGAAACTTGATTATTGAAAAGGACTTATTTTAAAAGTGTACATGTTGCCATGGCAATAATTTATGTAAAAAGTTAAATACAACAGGATCACAGATATGGTTTGGCATGCATACATATGTATTTATATATAAAATGATATTCAAGATAGGTTTTATATTGATGTCATTTATGGTCTCTTTTTACTTATATTTCTCCTCACTTTGAGTCCTATTTTATCCTTCTTTGGTTGCCTGTTAATCTTGATTGAATATCAGACACACTTAATTTTACCTAGCTGAGCACTGGATATTTTTCCATACCTAAAATAATTCTTGACGTGTATTTCAACAAAGTAAGGTTACTTGGAAATACTTGAGGACCAGAGCAAGTATTTAGTCTTGTGCTAATTTTCTTTCACTGCTAAAATACTCCCTGCTAATTTTCTGAGTATTTTTCAATATCCCATAATTTACATTATTTCCCCACCTTGACTGGTGAAACACAAACTATTCATTGTCCTGTTTGATCTGTGGACACTGCTTCTGTAAATATATTTCAGATGGTTCTTTTCCTAGTCTCAGGTATGTTCCTCAAACACATGTGTAGATAGTATTCAGCGCATACTCTAGAGGAATTCTCTGCCAGTCTCGGAAGATCTCTTTCACTTAAGCCCACTTCTTCCCAGTGCTCTGCCTTAAAATCTCTAACCATCTTGGCCTCTACAGATTCAATTTCATCTTCTTAACTTCTTAACATCTTTCATCTTCTTAACTTCTTAACAGGCAGATTTTTGCCTGGGTTCCATATCTTTACATTATTGCTGTTGATTCACTGGTTTACACTGTTTCATATGCTCAATGTCTGAAACCACTGTCTTACATATATACATATATCTATAGCTAATCACAAGGGAGCTGGCATGTATATCTAGGTGCATATATATATGAATGTCTGCTGAACTGCCAACACAAACTAGATGTATTGCTGCTGTCTGTACAAGTTCAGTTTGATTAGCAATGGATTGATGATCTGGGGTGGTCAGAAACATTTCATCTAGGGTGTTTGCCTCTATGGGTACAACCTGAGGCCTCTATGTGCCAACTGCAGCCATGGATCCAGCAGGTAGACCTGAGTGGGCAGGGAGAACAAATTTTGGATGCACTACAATGCTAAGAGGAATGTGAGCAGGCTGCCACACATCTTATATTTGCAAATCTAACCAGTACTGCAGCAGGAAAGTCAGGTGTAGAACTGCTGCCATATTCCCCCATTACTCACTAACTAACCTGTGTTAGATTTAGAGCACCTCCGCAAGGCAAGTCCTGAGTGCTGACCAGAAGGCAGTGTCTCAGAGGTGGTTTTAAGTTGCTCAGGACAACCCCTTGTGCTGTGGCCCATGTCTTCCCCAGTCCTGTCCTGCCCTGGGAACTCGCTTTCACTCTCATGGTCTTCTCCCTGCTCCAATTTTTTTTTTTTTTTCTGACAGCCCTTTCTTTGTTTCTAACACTCTTGTGCTCCCACCAGCTATGGAGCAGACAGGGCCATGACTGTCACATTTCTGGGACACTTTCTTAAAGAGAGCAGCAAAAGCCAGGTGCTTAGTGGGACAGTGAGGTTGCAGGAGCTGTGCTAATACCTGTTTGCAGATAATTATTACATTTTATTTGATTTATAATAATAGAAAAATTTAAACTTTGCATTTGTGTTTATACTTAAAATACAACAAATGATATAATGATTAAAATAAACATAATGGTCTACACTATTTTATTATCATCATCATTTATTATTATTCCTATTGATGGGTTTATAAATTACACATGCTCAGGAAATTTGATCCAGGAGGGAACTAACTGGTATCAGTAGCAGGAATGAAATTTTATAGTCTTATTGGACTTTATGTCAGAAGGCTTAGTATATAAGTTGTCTAAGATATTATAGAGCAGAATACAGGTTTTTCAAATATTAGTGTTCATAAGAATCACCAGAGTCAATTCCCAGTCTACAGTGTTTCTGATTTAATAAGTCTAGGATGAGACCCAAGGACACACATTTTTTAAATTACTTCCCATATGATGCTGATGCAGTGGTCTGTGAATTACATTGTGAGATACACTGGTCTAAAAATCAAGACAAACTAGTAAATGGGGATTTGGACTGGACAGATTTATAGTTATATAGAAGCAAATAGAAGGAACACCTAACCCAAGTCAGAGGAATAAGGAAAATGATAGGAATTCAGGAATAAGGAAAGTTTCCATGAGCGGTTAATTTGAAGAAATCTTAAGAGATGGTGAAGCAAAAAGATCAGGGTCTTTATAGGGAATCCATAGTGGGAGAGAGGCCTGAAGGTAAGAGCATAAAGGGCATACTAAGGAAACAAGTTATTAAATATAACTGGAAATGCATAGCATTTGTTGATTAAACACTAGGCAAAGACATTGCTAACAAACAAAGTGTAACAAAGGAATCAATATACTCTTAAGTCTATTCGCCAGATAAACAATGAGAATTGTAGCAATGAGAATTGTAAACAATGAGAATTCCTTATAGAAATCTTCTTAATTGCGGCTGTATCTTTTAATAGGTAGTTGGATATATTCTTATAACAATATTCTCTTTTTGCTATAACTCACAATTATTTGAAATTTTTCCTGTGTTTTGATAGTGATTTAATTATATTTGTTATCTACAAAGACCAAATTGACTTAATTTTTAGGTTATTTCCCTAATTTCCACAATACTTAATGTTTTAAGAGTAGTATCCCCAATATTGACCAATCCTTGAGATCATAATCCACATAATTTTGGTTTTCACTTACTAAACTAGAATTTACAGATATTTGTTATAGACCACAGCCATGGCAGCTTAAAAAAGCTTACTATCCTGACATGATGTAGTATTATTTTCCATTCTTTCTCCACAGCAATGACATGTCTAATGCCTCCAATTGTGCCTCTTCATTCAAATAGTTCTTTGAGGTTTCACATGACATAATAGGTTTCTCTGTTCATAGGATTTTCTTAGGTCCTTTTACATTGAAAGTAATCTTTCAGTAGCAAGTTAAAATTGTCTTCAAAACACGATTATTAAGTGGCTACAATGGGCTATTTTAAAATCCATGAAATCTTCACAGAGATATAGTTCTCAGTTCCTGCAAATTTAAGGCTCCATTCTTTATTCTTTTTAATTTCAGAAACTTTTAAAAGTAAGTACTTGAATCACAATGTTCTACAAGTAATGCTTAAGCCACAATCATTTTAATTGTGAGTATCACAGTTAGACATAAAATATTGATGAAGAGTTAAATTCTCAACCTTGGTTAAAGAGGAGGAATCTGGAGATAATTAACATTATATATATAAAACATTTATATATATAAACATTATATATAACATTATATATAAACATTATATATAAAAACATTATAGATATATAACATTTAATATATATATATTTATATATATATAAATAAATAATTCGAACACAAATCTCAGGATCCAGTAGAGATGTGGTTCTCCAGTAACCAAATTGTCCTATTTGTTTTTGTAGTTTTTTCCTACTGAGGGTCAGAAAAAAATAATAACCTAATTTCTTATATTTGGGAGATACTTATATGCCATTATACTTACATGGATATATAAGTATAGATACTTATACTCCACTATAATTGGCCAACATTTCATAGACTTTGCTAATTTTGAAGTTAGCCTGGTTAAAAGTAGCCATTCTTTATTTTTCATTTGGGTGACTGTTACCTTATATCTTCCCATCTCTCTGAGGAAGGAATTATCATTACATTCAAATTAATGAATCAATAGATTCTGAACATGTTATATTCTAAGTGCTGTTGTACTATTTTATGACATGATACTAGTGAGTTAAATATTTCTTTGGGAAAATTGTGAAAGTGTACTGAAGTCCACTCTGTGTAAATGCACATAAAGTTTGACTATATGAAAAAGAGGGACTGGGTAAGACAGGACTAGTCAAATCTATATTTTATAAGTATAACCTGCATCTTCTCACATTTCTTGTTTGATCTCTATAAACCAACTGACTTGTAAGTCTACCAATGGAGTCGTTAAAAAATAGTGGGGCCTCCCTGGTGGCGCAAGGGGTTGAACCCCGCACTGTGAAGCAATCCACAGCCTCCGCAGCACAAGTTCAATCCCCAGCCAGCCAGGGAGAAACCACAAGGCAGAGTAGACCTCTCCTGTCTCGCCCGCTGTTCCCCTCAGCTGTGTATTTCAGTCAGTCTGCCTGTTCTGCTCCCCACTCTGTCTCTGGTGGGTCCTCTCAGCCCCCACATCTCTGACCTATACCTCAGCTCTTGTATGCATCAATAAATAAATCTTTAAAAAAATAGTTAGTGGCAGTCAATACTATCATTTCAATTGCCTTCTTAAAAGACTAATCTCTTGATGTCTTCCTAAAATACTATATTGTTTTAATATTTATTAGGGAAGATGTTCAAAGAAATTCCAAAGATTTCCAGAGAGCTAATTTTGACCATGTCAAGGGTAAATTCAGCCCATCTCCATCTCCAATTCAAAGAGATTCAGATCTCTTCATTTGCACATAATGTCATGCCAAATACACTTCAGTGTTGACAAAACTCAAATCATATTCTCTTGTCATATTTTTTCAATTTTCTACCAGAGGCTGTTAGACCCTTTAGAATGGTCTCTTTATCCCTCATGGCAATTGTACATTTACTACCTATTATTTAGTCATCTCCAAAATTTTCTTATATTCCTTATAAACATTTCTCATAATGTTTGCTTAAGACCTTGGTTATGCCCATCAGAAGTTATACTAGAAGAGTCCTGTCTTCATGTTAATTATCTCCAGATTCCTTCTCTTTAACCAAGCTTGAGAATTTCACCCCTCATCAATATTTTATGTCTAAATGTGATAGTCACAATTGAATTTTAATTCATGTCAGGCAAACTATATGGAGGAATTGTTATGACTAGAGTTCAATCTGCTTTCCAACCAATGACCCCGATGTGTTCCCTGTTCCTTAGTAACAATCCCGGTAATGTTCTTTTTTTTTAAATTTGAATTCCATTTTCAATAGCAACCTATATAATTTTTCTTGGTTTAGTCATTCCTCTTCTTCATTTTCACTTTAATGGCACATTTGTTGAGACAAGGTTACTGAATAGAGGATATTACCAATCTTAACTGATTATTTGAGATAGCTATAATAATCACCTGTTGTGTATTTTTTTGCACCCCCAACACCAGTTACAAGAAGCATCAAAGATTGGAAATGCATGGTTTTTATAAATGATGCCAAATTAGAGGCGATGTTATGTTCACATTGCTGGTCTAGATATGTCTGTGTCTTTAATATCCCTATTATTTTGGAAGGTGTAAATGTTCATTGTAGATGTTAGTTGAAGAGGAAATACAGCCACCTGATTAACTCTAAGTTTACTAAATTTCTCCCTTTATCCACTGCAACCAGTTAGTTATAATACAATTTAGGAGGATCAACTCACAATTCTATAACCATATTAGAAACAGAACAATCCCTTACATTTAGAAAGTAACTAAGATAACTCATATACTATTTTGATCATGTATTCTGAGAAAGCATGCTAGCAAGGATGCACTTATCTCCTGTTACTACTTCTCTTTAAATTCTTCTAGTTCTTTAACAGGATACAATTGGTATTTTATTATTATCTGACTATGGCCCATAGTTACCTGTCAGAGTCTTTGGAATAGCTGTGATTTACCACTAAATATCATTTCTGTCCAAGCAGCTACAACAGAAGTATAAAAAGATTTTGTATCAACTGGAAGAGTTAGCATAATTTTGTTTGTTTTATCTTCTACTTTGAGAGAGTTTGTTTTTGTTTATGTACTAGTGCTTCATAGTAGTTAGGAAATAGTCTAGCCATTTTTTCCTTATTTAATTACCCATACTTCACACATCAACTAATCTGTAGGTTTATGTTATTCAAATTTTATTAAGACTTTTCCTACATAATATGCTGTGAGAAATTGCCCACATCTAACTAGGATACACAGACAGATACTCTGTAATCAAAATATTACATTATTTTTTTTCTTTTCCTTTTTTTTTGACAAATAGTGCATTAGTAAATTTGATTCATGGTTCTAAAAAGAAAAACACTTCCATAATCAATTGTACACATTATTAATTTGAAAAATAAATTAATGAAGTTAGGAATCAAGAAAGAGAGAAAATTACAGGTTTTACTCATCAGTTCTGACAGGTGTTGATCAGTTATATGTTTTTTAATGTGTACTTTTAGCTTAATTTTATTAAACCCATTACTGTGCACTACACTACTTAATTGATTGACAGCAAAAAGAATTTCTAGCAGTTTCTCTCCTGTACCCTGAAACAAAGACCTTGTTAGATATACAGAGGAATAGTAATATATGTCATAAATTTTACTTGTTATACTCAAATGATTTTTTCAATTTATCCATATTGCTTATGAATATTGACAATTTCAACCATAGGCTTAACTAATTTCCCTTATCCATTGGCCTGGGATAGCTAGATTTTCTCTCATGTCTCACTTCTACTATTTATAATAGTATATATACTCTTACTGTGTAAGAATTTCTTTGGATACATACCACAAATAATGTTCCTGGATCATAGTGTATACAAGCTCAGTTTGACTAAAATACTGTCAGATATCTTGCCAGAATAATTGCATCAGAGTTTTTCATTACCAGCTGGACTTGAACCTTTGATATTCCATTTCCCCAAATTACATGGCAGTATTCATCTTTATAATTTTGCCAATATGAATAATGCAATTATTTAGAGCAACATTGTTTCAAGATGATATCAATGAATGAAATGTTTTGAGTACATATTTTTATTTTATACTTTTTACTTTATTCTTTCATGAATTACATTTTTTGGCTATTCTCTTTTCTTTCTTTTTGTCTTATTGAGGCAAATGGACATATATTAGTTTTAAAAAAATCTAACATTTAGTACAGTATTATATTCATTTAATTCACTCTGTTTTGGGGACTTGAGAAATCAAATTTAAATCTTTCTTTAGAATTATGTACAGTATTTACTTAGTTCCAAATTTAACCCTCTAAAAAACCTGATATTCTGAGAAAATCTAGTTTTTATTCCTAGCTCTTTACCTTGTTACTTCATTCTTCTTTGCATAAGTAATCTTTTGAAATTTTGGTTTACACTTTCATTAATTGCTAATATAAGTAGATATGTGTAGCTACCCAGCCTCTTTTATTTTAGATAAATGGAATGATAATATATCCACTATTTTTACATTATACTATTTTTCACTTAGTAATATATTTGGTACCACTCCATGGCATTATATAGATAGATATTCCTCATTCTTGTTTCATAGTTGCATAAGCAGTTTTTTGTTGATTACCTTAGTTCATTCAGTCACCTCTCTATGACTGAACACTTGGGCTGTTTTCATTCTTTTGCTGTTACAAATAGTGGTGCCTTGTGTAGCCTTGCAAATCTACATGTCTTTTCATATTTTTGCCAATTTATCATTGGGATAGAGCTCTAGAAGTAGAGCTGTCGTGCATATGAACTTGAATATTACCAAATTTCCCTTCAGAGGGTTTATGCCATTTTGGATTTCCATCAAGAAGGTACTAATCTACCTGGTTTCTTCCTCAGCCTTATGTATCATCTAACATTGGGTTCGCCTATGTGATGGCCAAGAATCCCTTCTCACTGTATTTTAATATGGATTTTCTAAAAAGTCAGGTTGAGTATCTTTTTAGAATGTTAACTTGGGAAGATTCAGGAGCATCTGGGAACCCTGCCCTCCTTTTTATGTCAGCCATAGTTTTTAGACACTTTTAAATATTTTATTTCAGCTGTCTCTGATGTTAGAATTATAACTATTCTCTCTAAATTTGTCACTTGTCATTTAATGTTGCTGTCCTTGATTTTTAGTTTAATCATATATCAGTTTTACTCTTTGTGCTTATGAGTCTTGTTTAATAAACCACATTTTATATGAGTGCCATTTGAATGTGAGTTATTTATCATACAAATATTGAAGTAATGCTATAGATCTCTTTTATATTCTACAGCATATAGATCTCTTTTACATTACATTCAGTATAATCTCTTTTGTATTTATCATACAAATCTCTAAAGTAATGCTATAGATCTCTTTTACCTCAACTGGAATTTAGATTGAGATTACATTGAATTTACAAAATTATCTTGCAAATTATTAATATCTTCATATTTTACCACCCAAACCAACAGAATGAACAATATTTTCATGTCCTCAACATACTTTCTGTAAAACCCTTACTGTAGCTATGACACCTATTATTCTATATCTTGGGCATTCCTTTTCAATTTCATTCCTTAGTAATTTAGTGTTTTTTTTTTTTTTTGTCAGAGAACCCTCTTATATTTCCCAATTGGGTATTATAAGTTTTGACAAATACAATTGACTTTTATAAATTCATCTATGTCAATCTTTCTAAAGTTTTATTTATTTGCTGATTTTGTCAAAAATGAGGGGCAGAACCTCAGGGCTAACAGAGCCAAGCACTACAAAACTATAGTCAACCCCCTCTATTGCTGAATCTCAACAGGCAATGTTCCTGGATAAAGGCTCAACTATAAATCATTTAGAAAAAAAATAAATCAGCACTGGAAGTCTTATTAGATTGTAATCCATCAGCTCTGAAGAAGAAGTTGGAAATCAACTCAATGAGGTATCATCAGGATTTTTCCACTGGTAATTCATCCAGCCCTGACATTTTCATGCCAACTTTAATATTGGGTGGTTTGGGTTTATGGGAAATACATAAGAACAGAATATAAAAGTCATCTCCAAACCATATCCCTATTGCTGACCACTGGCTGTCACCACTCTATGCAAGTTCTTAGCAGTCCATTATCCACCTTGTAATTCCTCAAAGTTTATTTTTATAATTCAGATCTATATTTCTCTCTCACTTCTATAGTTTACTTAGGGCCATGATGGAGGGAAGCAGTCAACAAAAGAATCCTACTTCATTTTTTGTCAAATAGGAAGACCATATGTTTGAACTTTCAATTTATATGAAGATACAAAATTGGATAAAATTAAAATGCATTGCAAATATAATCACAAAATGTCTTTAGTCACTTTAACAATCAATTAAAAGTAACAGACATTATTTTTACATATTTGCAAGTTTAAGTATGGGGGGAAAAAAATACAATGACAATTTGCTTGACCTTTAAAAATTACCACAGATTTTCAATTTGGGGTTAAACCCCTACATTAAAATATAGTATTTTGCTCTTTACATGTCTATCATTTAGGATTTGGATTGTCTATTTTTTAATCTTTCATTGAAAAATTTACTTTGGAGTATTATTTGATCATGAGTATTTTTGCATACCAAGGCCTGAGAATAAAACCTGACAGAACCTCACTATGTTTATGTGTAATTATGCACACAAGTATGTATGTATCTACTGTATGAGTAATATAAATCATGACCATAGATTGACAAATGAATATGCATGGAACATATTTTATAATTATTACATATTTGGAGTATTTATATAAATTTTTACAATACATTATTATAATGATTAGGAACCTTGGTTCTGCTAGTGACATAGAAACAATGTGGTTTTGGTAAAAATTTGACCCCTCCTCTTTGGCATAAGTATTATTTTGATCTGTTCATTTTTAAGAAATAATAGACTTGAAAAGCTCTGAAAACTGAATAGAAGTTACCCTTTAGTAAAGACATTTACATGTAGAAAGAAAAGGAAAATCTTCACTCCCTTTGTACAGACGAATTTTTTTTTTGTTTGTTTGATCAACACCCACACATCTGCCTTTTATCACTTTAGAAATGGTGACAAAAAATGAAAAGAGGGGAATTATTGGAGGAAAATAAGAAGCAAATTGAGGTGGTACAAGTGAAGGGGCACTTCCAGATACATGGGCAATGTTAGGGGAAGTAAGAAAGATGATAAAGTATCTAGAGAAAACAACCATGGGGTTGTATTCTACCACCCAAGTCTGCAGTGTTAACCTGAGCAAATAGCATCGAGAGAATGTGGAACCTGGAAGAACTATGATCTAGAGGGAAATAGCTACAGAAAGTTATAATTTGACACTGTTGACAGGTTCTTGAAAATTGTGATTAAGTAAAAAGATACATAACCTAAGCTGGTTCTCATATAATGTTATTTGGTTCAACATAGGTGGAGATTTTTAATTGTTTCCCTTCAAGCTTTTAGAAAAACAGTATTAAATAAAATAATGTTATTGGAGATGCTACTGTATTGCCAGAGATACTGCCCCAAAATAGGGAAATGATAGGGAAGAAATGGCTGACCTCCCTTTCCTCCAGCTCTCTGCTCTTCTATAAGTAACTTCATTATCTGAATACAGCAGCAAGTCAGAGGGCAATGGAGTCCAAACTGTGTAGTCAGCAAGGCTCATTCTCCATGACCTCCCAGCAAGGAAGGCAGAGAGAGATGGACAAGATAGCTATGCATGGTCACTGAAAGATAAGCTGCACACCTACATTTTTGTGTGCTATCTGCAAATTTTAAGTATTATTAAAAAATTCTAACCAAATGGAAAGATAATAAAATATTCTCTAATACTATTTAACACTGACACACATAACCTAAAACTAGTATACTTACAATTCATGTTTTATGATACAAAGGTTAGTTGACCTCTTAACCCAACTGCTATGTACCTCACAAATCTATTTTAAATGTTTTCATGCAACAAAACTCTAAATTGCAAAGACTATATGTAAATATATTCACTGATGTGGTCTTTATTTTTTTTAGTTTTACTTTAGTACCTCATTTTATAATGCCGGGTATTTATTTGTCTAAAACAAAGTCTCATTTGACAGATGATTAAAAATAAACGCAATAAATGCTTCATTTGCCACTACATTAAAATAAGTTGACAAAACTACTTTGTTGCAGTTTTTCCACTGTTTCTGCATCAGGTCTCTTTCTTTCTTTCATCCCAGTGTGATTGCAATCAATATGCCCTGGGAATGTAATATATTTTATGGTTCTATTTTCCTAAAATTTAACCTATGTGAGTTAATATTTTACATAGATTTGTATTGGTTTCAGGGAATAAGAGGCAGTGCATTTAGGGAAGGTACATTAGCCACAGATAGAGTATCCCATCAAATGTCATATCTATTCTCTACTGAATCTTGCTAACTATATTTTTAGAGTGTGTTTTAAACATTACAGTGTAATGCACCAATTGAGTATGATTGAAAGTTAGAAAAGGCAAAGAGAAAAATCATCTCATAACTAAAAGGATGTAATACAGTTTCTCACTGCAAAGAAGAAAATGAAATATAGACTTTAACAAAACAGGTTTCTTACCCGGAAAATGATTGTCATGGATATTAAAAAGTTGGTAAAGAAGCATGTTCTAAATACTCATGTCATAAAAGTAGAACACTTTTATTGCTTAGACTTCTGTTGTTGTTGTTGTTGTTGTTGTTAGTCTTCTAACTATACTTTGGCTATTCTAAGATCTGTGCATTTACATATGAATTTTTGAATATGCTTTTCAATTTCTCAAAAATATTCTACTGGGATTTTGTTGTGGATGTGTTGAATACAAAGAAAAATTTGAAAGAATTGACACCTTAAAAATATAGAATCGTCAACTTAAGAATAATGTATATATATGTGTGTGCACATATATACATATATGTGTGTGCATACATATTTCCATGTTTTAGGTCATTATTTTCTGTTAGCAATGTTCAAACAATTTGTGATGAATTTACTGCTATGATTAATTCCATCACATACTATTATTTTCTATACCATTATCATATATCATATACTATTATTTTCTTTTCCCTTTTGTCTGCCTTTTTTTTTTTTTTTTTTTTTAGAGGCATGTTTTCTTTCTTTCTTTGTTTGCTTTGTTTATACAAGCACTGGGTACAGTCAGAAGCGCGGGAGGGTGAGAGAATTCACCAGAGCCAGAGCAGGGAGCAGAACAGGCAGAAGGACCGAAGTACACTGCTGAGGGGAGCAACGGGCGGCAGGAGAGGTCTGCGCGCCATGCGGGACCCTCCTCCGGTGGCCGGGAAGCAGCCGGGGATCGAACCGGCGCCGCAGAGGCCGCGGGCAGCTTCGCAACCCAGCGCTCAACCGCTGCGCCACCGGGGAGGCCCTGTCTGCCATTTTTGGATGGAGTAATACTTACCCTGAAATCGCCTTTTATTGCCCTGAAATCTCATTATCTAAAGCTGTTAGTTTTGTTATTTAAGTGATTGCTATAGTGTTTATGTATAAACCTTTACAACTATTTTACTTCAGAGTTTGAAATCATACCATATCTCTAGCTGTAGTATAAGAAACTTCTGTATTTTACTTCATTTATTCCAGTCTGGTTTGGGTATTATTTTATTGTATCATTTGTACATGAAGTGGAATCTTAATCCTTCACTAGTTGTGTCTTCAGATCAGATTTTTGCATATACTCATATTTTGATTAAAAACTTGTAAGAGTTGAAGCCCAGCACTCAATTAAACTCAGTTAAGATCACTGACCAGCAGAAACTGAATATCTCAATTTTTAATTTTTGAGGAATTGACAGTCTGTTTCCAAAGTAGCAATATATAATTTACAAATATTGACTTTCTGCTTACAATAGCATAGTCTACTAAATTGGTAGACTTTACAAAAAGTTTAAGGAAAAACAGAAAGGGTTCCTTTGTATGTTTAGAATATATAACATATATTGCAAAGAAAATGCCCGATCAATCCATTCAGCCCTATGTAATTAATTCTTGTTCTGCTCCATTTTGATTTATCAGTCTTGTGAATTCATTTACTTCTAGATAAATATTCTGGATAAGCTAACTCAGTCTACCAGTATAGTCTCAAAATTATTTAAGTGATTCTTTGACTTACAGATGATACAAAACACTCAGGCTGCAGTTGATTGCAGTTGTTATTAGAAATGCACCAGAATTAAGAGTTGTATATTAAGTGTTACTGCTAACACAGAAAAGATTTTAGAAGGTATTGGTTGGACTGTTAGATGGATCTTGGCTGGACTCCTATCACTTCAGGGTATGAATCAGTTGACTATCAGCTCTTCTAGACTTACCTACCTTAAGTTATGTGTGACTACAGGAAGAGAAATTATAAACACAGTAAATGGAGTCAAGTCATCCAATCATGCTCTTGATGTCAGGAACTGAAAACCATGTGAGTGATAAGGTTCAGGATGCAGGGAGGTCAAGTATTAGAGCCATCAATAAAATCATTCTAACACATAGAGAATTAAGTGCTTCAATATATGTTAAGAAATTATAAAAATAGGGCCTCCCCTGGTGGCACAGCAGTTGAGCACTGGGCTGCGAGGCTGCCCACAGCCTCTGCAGCACCGGTTTGTTCCCCGGCTGCTGGGAAGGGTCCCCCCACCTACACACACACAAAGAAACTAAAATATTCTATCTACTTTTAATAAATATTTGATAAATGTGTAAAATTTATTTTTTCTTTCATAGTGGGAGAGGCATAAACTGCCTAATACTCTTTCCTATATTTAGTAACTCTTTATGGGCTAACCTAAATCTGTTCAATGTACTTTTGGGGGCTAAAAAATGAATTATATCTATCCTCAAGAAGCATTCAATCTTTATGTGTTGCAAATGACTATAATACATGGTAACCTGTTGTATGAGTGGTATAAAAATACTGTGTGAATTCAGAGGAAGGAGCAATCCCTGCTGACTAGTAGGTGATGGAGATTGCAAAATGCTTCTTTGCAGGTGACATGTTAGGTGAAGCTTGACAGATAAATAGGATTTCAATAGGTAGAAATGACAGGGTTTAGCTATTGCAGAAAAAAATGGTGTAAATAAATGAAGGCAATAAACTACAGGACAAGTTTTGGGGAAAATCAATGACTATATGGAACTCTAGATGTAGGTGCAGGAGTTAAATTAGATCAGCACTGACTTTATATAAACCCTGGAATTTTCTTTCTGAAGTCTCTATCATTTTCACATGCCCTCTGTATTTTTCTCATAAAATTTGAGGACAAATGAAAACACAATATAGCTATTTCAAAGTTCTAACTACCTAAATCCCTGCAAAATTTTGAGATAATAATGATTCTCCCCACTCCAACTTTATATTTTATTACAATGCCAAACACAACTTATTATATAATATCAGCATGGATATTTAAAAAATTATATGAACCCAAATTTTCATTGTCAAACATAGCACTGAAAAGTTTACAAATAACAAATGTGAAAATCATAATTTAAAATTTCGTTTCAAAGGTGTTGCCAACATTAGGTTAGCATTAAGTTACCATTCTGGTAAAACTTCTTGAGGAACACTAGAGAAGGAAGAGACAGATGTCAATTAAACATTAGAGGAACTTGGAAGAAAAAAAAATCCTGGTTTTAGACACTAAGAAGCAAATATGCACCTCATAGCAAAATCCATTGAAGACACTGAATATCATTCAGGTTGTAATTACCCTTAATTCCAATAGCTTGAAATACAACTCTTAAAATTATAGGGCTTTATAGACTCCTACTTTTATTCTTGTGGCCTGTTTTTATTTTCATTGTCATTTTAATTTAGTTTATTTCAATATTCTCAGAATCAAAACAAATCTCTTGACCAAGCCCTGGCCTATCTCAGAAATGTCTCAGAAAACTCATAATTGATAGCAAAATCTTATATTTAGGGCCTCCCCGGTGGCGCAGCGGTTGAGCGCTGGGTTGCGAAACTGCGCGCGGCCTCTGCAGTGCCGGTTCGATCCCGGCTGCTCCCCGGCCACAGGAGGAGGGTCCCACATGGCGCGCAGACCTCTCCGGCCGCCCGCTGCTCCCCTCAGCAGTGTACTTCGGTCCTTCTGCCTACTCTGCTCCCCGCTCTGGCTCTGGTGAATTCTCTCACCCTCCCGCGCTTCTGACTGTACCCAGTGCATGTATAAACAAAACAAACAAACCAGCAAACAAATAAATAAAGCATGCCTCTATTAAAAAAAAAAAAAATCTTATATTTAGAAGCTTTCATTTCATGTATAAAGGAAAATATGCTGGCTATTTTAAAATTTTATTTTATGGAAATATAGATTGAATATCTTTATTGACATATTTTAAACAGCTATTGTTTCATCATTCTTTCCTGACAGTGCTTATGAAAAAATAAACACTGGGTATGCTTAATATATACTAATTATATGAATATTTTATTTTGCAAGAGAAGGTATGAAACTACTCTTACTTAGATGAACTACAGTTTCACAGCTAAAAGTGAGAACTACCCAAAGTTCAACAGGAAGAAAGTGATGAAACCTGGATTTTCTTCATAATGAGAACTTATTATGATTACAGGTTTTTTTTAATGTAGGAGAAATATTTAATTTTACTTCCCACTTTAGTCACACAAAATATAAGCAGAGCTAAATACAAGGATAAATGAGGTATCAGTTTTGTTTTCTCCTGATACTAAAAAAGTATTCTATGATCTGGCTATAGAACTCACTCTGAATCAGACTTGATGATAATTATTTTTCTTGCAGATTAATAGGCATGAAAGCAATATTGGAGTAACAATGGAAAACTAATTTTCTATGAAAGAAACTATCTGCTTTGAAACCAAAATACATTTTGATATCACAGGTCTAAAACTAAATCTGAACTTTAACATGATTGTGTGTATATATCAATTGGGATATATCTGATTTTTTGAAAGTTTTTAAGTGACTCTAAGATTTAATAAAAACATTGGCATTCTATAAGTTTAATAATATTAAAAATGTGCATAGTACATATCAGTGGGATTTTCCTTTAGGTTATTAGAACACTTAAAAGATTACAAGCAGAATTGGATAAGCTTTAACTAAAAAGCTGAAAAAGCCATTAAATAGCAACTTATTGGTAGATGTTCCAGGACAGAATATTACTATGTCCTTCCTCATGCAGTAAAACTGAAAAGGAAATATACCACATAAGTAATTATAGTTGGCTTTTCTGTAGCCCAATCTTAATCCTAAAGTATGTTAACTTTATCCTAGCTCCAAATAAATGTTACATTTAAATAATCGCTATTTTAGGGCCTCCCCTGGTGGTGCAGGCGGTTGAGCGCAATGCTGTGAAGCTGTCCACAGCCTCTGCAGGGCTGGTTCGATCCTGGCAGGCCGGCGAGGGTCCCACATGGCATGGCAGGCCTCTCCTGTCATCCCCGCTGCTCCCCTCAGCAGTGTATTTTGTCAGTCTGCCTGTTCTGTTCCCTGCTCTGTCTCTGGTGAATACTCTCACCCTCCCACACATCTGGCCTGTACTCCGGTCTTGTAGAAATAAATAAATAAATCTTTAAAAATAAATAAATAAATGCTATTTTTGCCATGAACCCTGCAAAAGACAGAGATTTTAAATAAAAATTGTAAAAATAAATAAAAATGGTAAAATAAAGTACAAAAGTAAAGCATGGCTATAAATTTTCTTATTATTTTTCCTTAATTTTCTACATTACTTTCAGGTTTTACATTGTCCTAAATACTAACAGAGATACCGTTAGAATTAGAAAAGTTCTTTCAGATATAGGTACCAAAATGATGTATTAATTTTATCACTATACAGCTCCCAGGATACAAAGTACAGGCATAGAAAGATATTTTTTGGATATTTGAGTCTGATCTCTGGATAACTCAGGTTGCCCTGCAAAAGTGTTTGTTCAGAATAATTGTTTCCAAAATGTGGCACCATGACCATTAGCTTGTCTGGAAGTTGATTAGTAATTCAGATTCCTAATTCCCACCCATGATTTGCTCAATTAGAAATGCTAAGGGTTTAGCACAGAAACATGTGTTTTAATAAGCTTTCAGGTGATCTACATGCTACCATGTGAAAGCCACATATTCATAGGAAACTAATATTGTGTTAAATCCCCAACTCTGTGATGAATACCATGAATCTATTACTGGATTCCATACCAGTACAATCTCCACAATAGATTTCATTTATTTTTAGATTAAAGGGAATATCATCTTTGATGGTAATTTATGTTTGCCCCTACAATAAATAACAAGAATACTCTGCCTGCCACAAGTAGTAGTTTACTCTCTGTACTCTAAATCTTCTAAAACTTGGGGGCTAGGATCATTCTTCATATAAATATACACTACCTTGCTTTCGTCACTTTGACAGTCAGCTGCTGACACAGAGAATTATGTAAGATCAACACAGATAAAGGTCTTTGCTCTTGGTTCATTGATTTACTCAAGGTTTCTAATAATGCCTGGCATATATTAAGCACTCAATAGATGTTCATTGAAATAAAGAGGAATAAAATGAATGGGGGAAGTATAAGAATATATATTAGTAATCTTATATGTATTATCTGAAATATTTCCCTGTAATACAGTTGCAGAATCGTTATGAATAAGCTGTTTTGAATGAAATGTCTAATAATATAGTGGATAAGCAGTTTTTATGCCCTTACACATTCTCATACACACACACACACACACACTCACACACATACCCCAGCAGACATTACATTTGACTGGTCTACTTTCTAAAAAACAAATCATGATTTTTCTCAAGCCATCTATAGAAAATGCCAATACCCACTCTGCAAGAGGTCAATCCTGAGTCATTCATACATAAATGTTTAGAAGTTCTTTTTATATTCACTTTACTGGTAGAGAATTGAGACAAAGTTAAATAAGTAAAATAAAACTTAAGCAAGGAAAAAAATAGCTAATAATTTGGAATCTATGTGTTGAACGCAAGATAAGCAAGATGCTGTTTCAAATTTTTCTTCACTTATGTGTCCTTGGAGGGGGTTAGAGGCTTTGCTCTCTCCTTCCTTTCTATTCCCGGAAGCTATAGGTAGATGCAGAAAGTAATGTCACAAGTAGAAAGTAGGAGTTAAAATCAACTCCCTAATTCAATATTAATAATGTCTTTTAGTGGAGTGTTCAACTGGTGAGGAGTTTTTTGTTTTTTTTTTTTTTTTTTTTAATTCCCCTGGGAGTTTGAATAATTTCTGGAAATCCTGTTCACTCTAACAACTGGACAGGAAGCACTATTTCCACTTCTATGATTATATGAAATTTAATAGGAACAGGAAGGGATGTGGCTAAACATCTTATAGTATACAGAAGAGTCCCCACAACAAGGAATTATCGAACCCCAAATGTCAATGATTAGAATGTCAGTGATGGTCTACATTTAAAAGTTTCAGTCAACACAATGTATACAAGCTGAAGTTCTCAAATTCAACTAAATTACATACTCATGTTCAGGTAAGCACATCTTGATAGTAAATAGGTTGCAGTGTTAGAATACAAGAAATAATGCATCAATATAAGCAGGCTCTCTTGAGTACTGGTATCACAGAAAATAGTGTCATATAGGAAAAAACATAAAGTCATCACACTAAACTTCACAATGAAGTTTTTCTTTTTTTTTAAGATTTATTTGTTTGTTTATTTATACAAGCACTGGGTACAGTCAGAAGTGTGGGAGGGTGAGAGAATTCACCAGAGCCAGAGAGGGGAGCAGAGCAGGCAGGAGGACCGAAGTACACTGCTGAGGGGAGCAGCGGGCGGCAGGAGAGGTCTGGGCACCATGTGGGACCCTCCTCCGGTGGCCGGGGAGCAGCCGGGATCAAACCAGTGCTGCTGAGGCTGCTGGCAGCTTCACAACCCAGCACTCAACCGCTGCGCCACCGGGGAGGCTCCTCAATGAAGTTTTGACTGATGATATTGTATATAGTGTCCCGCCGGAAAGACATGTCTATTGTACATGATGCAGCAGACCCTCTCCTGTTGTGTCTGCTGCTCCCCTCAGTAGTGTATTTTGGTCATCTGCCTGTTCTGCTCCCCACTCTGTCTCTGTCAACCTCCCACGCCACTGGCCTGTTCCCCAGCTCTTGTATGAAAAATAAATCTTAAAAAAAAAGTCTACTGTAGAGAACAAAGTAAGTTTAGCTTGACTCAGAAATATTTGAATTATACATGTCTCTCTTTAGTGTAACTCACCAAGTATGATTTTACTTATTTGGTTTTTATTTACTAACTGACACAAAATGAAGCTGATTGTGCTTGAGAAAATTCCCATCAGCTTAAGGTTATATATGTTTTTATTCAGTTTTTATTATGTAACATATATGTATTGAAATACATAAAGTTACTCAATGCCGAAAGATCTCAGTATTATATACAGCTATGTAAGCTCTTATGTGATATATATGTAAGGGAAGCCAGACTATTGAGAGCAGGGGATAAAAACAAAACAAAACAAAGAAAATACAGACCTAAACTTGGTTGCTCGTTCTGGCAGTGGGAATTCTTTCATCTGTTTTTAAGAAAATTAAAACCAAGCATGGGCTCTTTAAGGGGCACCCTCAGCTTTATCTAGCTCTCAGATTCTGGCCTACAACTCCCTCCCTCCTAATGGTAAACCTACAGGAAAATAATTTCTTTTCCATCCTCATGGTCTCGATATCTATGAGCAATGTAGTGACTAGAGTGATGTGAGCATTAAATATTCATTATGGCAATGTCCACCCATGCTGAATTGCCTGCTTAGGAAGCTCAAGTTAGCAACAATGATACAAACTATTGCTTTTGCTAGTTCTCTGCAGATTTTTTCAGGGATGCCTATATTGAATTATAACAGAAATGACTACATTGCCAAAAAAGCAATTCTGATTTTATGGATCAGTTTGTTTGTGCAATTAAATTAAGATGACTCTGGAGAGATAGATGCATTGCATGTATCCTAACGAAATTATGTTGTCACACTGTTAGTCTTAGATATACTTCCTTGACTGTGAAAAAATCATCAAGGAAATGGAACCCTGTTGACCTTTTGGAAATCAGCCAATCGATGTTAATCTGGTGATATTCACTTTCTTATCCCATAAATTCTATCTTCTACTTGAAAAAAAGTGTGAACTCATGGAGATGGTATGCTTCCTTAATGAAATAACAAGTATATCATAAATGGGTACTCTTTACCTTATATTAACCAATGTGTTTTACTATTTTGCTTATTAGAAATATATTTTACAAACTTTATTTATATGAAACCACAGTTCGATCTGATACTGATATACATATAATCTTTAATTTTAGTGGGAACGTATATAAAATCCTTTCACTGATATTGCTATAATATATAGCTTTAAATGAGGAATAACTATACCTGAAGTGTTGCCAATAGTACAGCTTCATACATGAAAACACACATAAAAGTAAAAGAGAATTTGGCCAAAAATAGAAGAAAAACATGTCAGTAAAATAGAATGCTAAAAAAATCTCATTTTAGTTCCTTTTAAATATAAATAACCTTAGCCCTTTTCATCCCAGTACATAAGTACATTCTTAGCCCCTTGCATATTGACTAATATGCCATTACTAAGTAACAGGAACCTTAATGGAAATGATTCTCTCAACTATTCTTTATCGAACTTTTGCAACATTAGAATTCCACTGCAGTGCATGATACTGTGACTTTTGCTATTTCTATTGGAAAAAATATGGTACAACAGAATTCCATTGCTTCATTGAAGAAGTAGTTGCTGGCAATATTTTTAATTTTTATCTTTTCCAGTTGTGGCAGAATATTAAAAATTTAATTATTGCAGTTTATGCTGCTTTCAACTTCTTCTGAGCCACATTTATTAAGGAAATAATCTAAAAATAAACTATTTATTGGTTTAATAGTTATTGCTATACATTGGAAAATATCCCTGCAGGGGCTATAAATTTTAATTAAGAATCATATTTTTGATGAGGAAGCAAATTTGACCTTTTAAAACAAAACTATGATATACATGCCTAAAATTTTGTAATCAAACTACTACTCTATCAAACTTTGTATTACTCACCAATGTTTTTAGAGACTGATGTCATGTTTAATTTAGTGAGGTATGTCAACCCATTCCATTGATTGACATTTAATAGTTTCCTATGGATTGCACCACAAAGTTGAGTTGAATCTGTGCAAGTAGCTCATTAAAACATATTAAATAATGATGAGATCCCTGATAATCTCAGATTTTGCAATTTCAATAACACAATATGAACAACACAGAAACAATACCATTTTTAATGAATAAAGAATCAGGAAAATGATGTTTTAAGAAATGAAACACTAAGTTGATTTTGGGGTGATATTTATTGTGCTTGATATATAAACTGTAACACATTGAAGCCCAATTGCAGTAAATACATCTAAAATAATGTTTTAGATATTTCCTTCTAAAGCAGAAAATTCAGCAAGGAAAAATATGTGTTCATACATATGTACACACACACACCCCACCTATTTTTGTGTGCATGTGTTAATTAAAAATATTCCACATACACAACAATATGACTTTATTGTTTCTTTACTGCTGATATTGTTCTGATGAACCATGCTGTTCTGCTCATACTGTTCTGGTTGTTGTGTATTTTAAATATCATCTTGTGCTAAGAGAAGTAACCTGGACAGTGAAACACATATCCTGTAAGGTATAATTTATATACTGAAACTTAAAAAAGGAAAAAGAAGGCAAACTCTTAGAAACAGAGAGTAAACATGGTCTCCAAAATTAGGAGTTGTGGGAAGTAGGAGAAAGTTGGGGAAAATTACTTTCAATTATAAGATGAATTCCTGTATCTAGAGTATAATATTGTGAGTTTAGGTGACAACATTGTATCTTATAATTGAAATTTGCTTAGAGAATAGTACTTAAATGTTCTCACCAACAACAAATTTAAAAAAGAGGAGAGTTTGAGGTGCTGAAGTGTTATTTCATTTGATGGAGGGCATCCTTTCACAATGTATATGTATATCAAATTGTCCAATATATACTTTAAATATCTTATGATGTTGTCAATTATTCCTCAAAAAAAACCCAAAAAACTGGGAACCAAAACACCAATATCCCCTCTATCTAGAAATAGGAACTCACCATGTTTTATAGATTACAAAAATTTTGATTTCAAAAGTTTGCAACTGTAAATCATTCTATTCCAAAATATTAATTTTAGCTAAAAGACAAAGAATGTACAAACTTTTATGATTACTTTTGTACCCAACTGTGATCCAAACGCAGGGATCAGGTTCATCTTCCTCCCTTAAAATATAGAAAGTCAAAAAATATTTTAAATAAAATTTTTCACAATTTAAAAACATACAGCATATGACTGATGATGAAGAGGAGGAAAACAAGAGGAGGACCTTAAAATTACATAAGCTTACTGCCGATAAGCAGTTTTCCAAGTCACCTGACAGGGAGAAAAAGACCAAACAGAGCCTGCGTTACTGCCAGATTAAGGTGACAGAAACCAGAGTTCAGGGAGGTGAGGCAATAAAGAGGCAGCTATATATTTATAAACTAATAGCTTCAGACATCTTCAGAGGATCCCCTTGAGCCTTTGGCTGAGTTCTAATCTGTGCATGCATGAAAAGAAGCTTACCTGAAGCTAGGAAATAACCTTCAGAAGCAGTAATCCAAACGATTCCCAAAGTTTAAACAAAGCAGAGCATGTTCCTGTCATTATAGTCAAAATACAAAGCTCTCTTAATTCACAGAGCACTGGAAAGAATTGTTAATTGCCATGGTTATTTGGCTAATGAGACCTAGAATAAAGCCTGCTATGGAGTGGGCCTAATAAAAACTATCAGTGAGCCTCCAATTTGAAATTGATTCCAAGAAACTTTACACTGTGCCTAAACAAAGTCAAACACTACTTTTAAAAACATGAAAATTTGGGCCTCCCTGGTGGTGCAGGGGTTAAAGTCTCAGCATTATCAGGCTATCCCCAGCCATAGCAGCATAAGTTCAATTCCTAGCCAGGTAGCCACATGGCACCAGGAGACCTCTCCTGTCTTGCCTGCTGCTCCCCTCAGCAGTGTATTTCAGTAGATCTGCATGTTCTGTTCCCCACTCTGTCTCTGGTGAATCCTCTCACCCCTACCCCCACATCTCTGGACTACACCCCAGCTCTTGCATGCATAAATAAAATAAATCTTAGAAAAGAAAACACAAAATTTTGCATCCTATACTTAAATGAGCAATATTTCATATTTAATCAAAACTTTCCTAGCATTGAAAAAACTCAGAAAACTATGAACCAGAGACAGGACAAAAGTCAACAGTCTCAACAATACAGAAAAAATGGAATTAGCTGACAACATTGGGAAGTAATTATCTTCTCCATGATCACTTTTCTACATGTCTTGTGAGTAAAGGGTACTGACTGTTATTGATTTATGTTTCTGTGTTGTCAAGCATACCTTTAAGGAAAACAGCCTTGGTGATAGAGATATTTTCTCCCCTTTAAAGGAAAAAGTAGGTTTTCTTAGAGAAGTGAGAGATATAGACAATATCTCCCTCCAGAGAAAAGCGCAGTCATTCTCAATGCCCAGAATAAAAACAATGTCTGCCCCTGGAGCAAAGAGCAGTTATTCTTACTTCCATTCAAAAATGTTCAGTTTCCCTATTCATGCAATGCTACACATTCTATGTGTAGGGTTAATCAACATACTTTACATTGCCTATAGGCATTAGGTCTTGAAAAGCAATGGTAAAATGCAGATATTCTGGCAGCTGATAGTTTTGTGAGTCCTAAACTGTCCATTGCTTATTCCTGATAAATATCATGTCTTCTATAACCATCCATCAAACTTGCAGCAGGTCAACTATCTAGCTTGCAAATGATGTAAACTCTTTCTCTTCATAGCTTTAATTAAAAGGATATTAAAATGTTAATTATAAAAATGTACTAGTTAAAAAAGTAAAGAAAACAGATAATGTAGGAGGAAAAATAAAAGATATTGTAAAAACACACAAATGACACTAGGAGCATTAGCAAAACAAAGATCAGCTATCCCCTCACCCTGCAAAAAAAAAAAAAAAGAAATAAAGAGCAAAAAAAGAATTGGTGAAAAGTGAACAAAGCATGAATGAATGACCCAGGGAAAAAATGTCAAGCTGTCTAAAATATGTGACATGGGAGGCCCAGAAGGAGAGGTGTTAGAAGAAAAAAAACTATTATATGATAATCAACTGTTATCTAAATTTATGGAAAACCAAATTTTGTAGGTCATGTAAAATCAATGAAATGAAGAATACAATAAAAACCACAAAGCACACCATAATCAAATTGCTGGGAACAAAAACCAAATCTTTAAAGGATTGTGTAGGGTGGGAGGGAGACATAACAAATAAATAAACATAACAAATAACATAACAAAGCATAACAAAAACACATAACATAACAAATAAACACATTATATTTCAAGGAAAAAACATGACTAAATGAACAAAACTTTTTCTCACCAAAAAAAAAAAAAATGCAGTGAAAAACAATGAAGACACACATTGAAAGTACTGAAAATGAAAATCAGTTTAAAATCTTATATGCAGTAACATCTTTTAAAAACAATACTGAAATTTTATTGCCAAAAGACATGCACTGCCAAAATCCAAGTAAATGTTAACTACATACTATGATGGATTAGATTATATGAGATGGAAATATGAATCTACAAAAGAATGAATACTTTCTAGAAGGGTAGACATGGTTATTGATAAATATTTTTCTCATTTTAACTTCCTTAAAAGATAACAATTAAAATAAAAGTTAAAAACTACTAATGTGTTGCAATGTTTTTAATTTAAAGTAGTTTATATGATAACCAGAAAAAGTAGAGAAGGGAATGAAAATTCAAGTTAAAAGACTGTAAAAATAATATGGAATATTATAGTATTATTTGAATGTAGCTTATGACATGGCAAAATATATTTTTTTTTAAGATCTATTTATTTATTTATATAAGCACCAGGTACAGTCAGAAGCGTGGGAGGGTGAGAGAATTCACCAGAGGCAGAGCAGGGAACAGAACAGGCAGACTGACGAAATACACTGCTGAGGGAAGCAGCGGGTGCTGCAGGAGATGTCTGCACGCCATGTGGGACCCTTGCCAGCGGCCAGGGATTGAACCAGTGCTGCAGAGGCTGCAGGCAGCTTCACAGCCCAGCACTCAACTACTGTGCCACCAGGGGAGGCCCATGACATGCCCAAATCTTAAAGCAGCAATTAAAAAATAAAATAGAGGCATACCAGAAATCATACAATGGAAGTAACTATACACAAAATAATAATAATAATAATTAGAGCACTGTAAACAATAAGGAACAAGGAACACCTAAGATGAATATTAAAATTATAGAATTAAAGCCAACATTAAAGATGTGTGTAATTTAATCATGTGGAGATAATCTAAAGATTTCAATAGTGCATAAGCTATTAAATAGCTTATAAAAAGCTATATGTAACTACATAAAATTGCTAAATAAAGAAAAAATGTAGATAATAACAAAAAGTTTGGGAAAACAACATTGAAAAGCTAATAAGCTAAAAATTTCTTAATTTCAGAGAAAATAAGACTTCACTAAAAGGATTACCAGGATAAGAGTACCTTTCATAATAATAAAGGAGTCCAAATATCCAGAACATATACACCTAAAGGTGTATTTATAGCCGTGTATTATGGACAGCCAGAGAATAACTGAAACTTTCTAGAAGAACAGAAAGGAGTGCTATGCAAATCCATAATTAATACTGGAGATTTCAACATTCCTTTCCTAGCAATTGATTAACAAGTGGAGAAAAATAAGAATATGAGAAACAGGAATAACACTAATTTTAAACTGATCTTTATAGACACTTACTGAATAGTCCACTTAATAGCAAAATATACAGTGTTCAAATGTATGTAAAATATTCACCAGGGGAGAGACATATTCTTGATCTAACAAACAAAACCCAACAAATATAAAATTAATAGAATCATATATATTATGTTCTATGATCAAAAAATTTAATCTACAAATCAAAAACATACATATATATGAAATATATCCAAATGTTTGGGAATTAACGCACTTTTAAATAATCCATGGTTCAGGAAAGCAATCACAAGAAATATATATAAAATTTATGGGATGCAACTAAACTGGTGCTTAGAAAAGAAGAAATATCTCAAATCAATCATCTAAACTGCTTTCAACTTTTCATTACTAGTGATTTGAATGTATTTTTTTAAAAAAGTAATAAACCTCTGCCATACTGATCAGTAAAAAAAGAAAAGTTGAGAAGACATACAGTAAAAAAATGTCAAGAATGTGAGTGGGCACAAACTGTAAACCTACAATTTAAAAGAGATGAAATGGGATATTATAAATGACTTTACTCCAGGAATTTGGTAAACTAGATCAAATGAATAACTTCCTTAAAAAAATAAAATAAACAAAACTCAGTCAGAAAAATGTATTTCTCCTAAAGTGCTAGTGTTGGTGTGTGTTCTCTCTCTCTTTGTCTCTCTCTTTCTCTCTCTCTCTATATATATATATTTTTTCTATTTGTATGTTTGTTGTTATGTTTATATAATAAATTATTGATAAACTTGTCATTATGATCGTTGCCACTAAAAAATAAGAGAAAATCTCCAGACCAAATGCGATTCAGTGGTAAATGTGTTGAAATTGATAAAGAGAAAAAAAATCATAAAAATTCTGTGAAAACTTTTTAAAATATAGGGAACATTTTTTTCTAATTTATGGACCCAGAATATCTTGAAACAAAAACCAGACATATTACAAAGAAAAGCAGGCATATAAATGCAAAAATCCTTCAGAAAATCTTAGCAATCAATTTCATAAATATGTATTTAAAGGACTATACATTATAATCACGTGGGATTTATCCCAGCAATGCAAAGTATGTAACATTTGAAAATCTATCACTGTAACTCATCGAAACAATAAATTACAAAACCAAAATCAGGACCATTTCAGTATATCCAGAAAAAAAAAAATCTTTACAGAGTTAAACACACTTGTCATGTGCCCTCTCAGCAAACTACAAATTTAATCAATTTGAGAAATGTTATCTCTGAAAAATATCTAGATAACTTTAAGACAAGTTTATCAATCAGGATACCCATCCTTACCCAGTACTATTCAACATTTTACTGGAGGTCATAACCAGCGCGGTAAGGCAACAAAAAGAATCAAAGGAACATAGACTTTTTACACACATATGCATTTTCATGTAGAAAATTGTAAGGAATCTACAAAATAGATACTAGAAAGAGTAATGATTGAGGTATAGGAAAAGAAAATTAATATCCCATTTCTGTATGCTAACATGAACAGTTGAAAAATGGCATTAAAATATCACTTACAGATGCATCAAAGTACTTAGGAATATTTTTAAAATATGTGCAAATACAGTACAATAAAAACTCTAACACATTACAGAGAAAAGGTAAAGACGTGATGAGCTCTAGACAGTGAGAAGCTACCATATTTTGGAATTAGAAAACTCAGTGTGGTGCAGATGTCACTTCTGCCCTAATTGATCTGTAAAGTCAATAAAATTAACATTAAAAATCTAGGCAATCTTATTTTGAATATTTTAACAAGATAATTTGGCATATTAATACAAAGAAAAAAGTTTATAAACACTTTCAAAAGAAGGACAAAGTGAAATGTCTAAAGTACTTGATATCAATACTTTCTACAAAGCTAGTGGAACCAAGTTGCATGATTTTGTCATAAAACTGCATTTAGTACAAGAATGTAAAGTCTAGAAATAGAGCTACATGTATTTGCTCAATTGAATTCAAGGTAATTCAATGGGGAAAAATAATCTTTTCCAAAAATCAAATCAAATCACATTCATTTATAAAAAAAATAGTAAAAGAACATTAACCCTTAATTCATATCATAAACAAAATAGATGAGTCTGGGGAGACATGACAGATATAGGCAGTATACAAACCTGGTTTTATGGATTGAATTATTTTTCTTCACTTTCCCCTCAAATTCTTAGGTTGACAACCTAACCTCCAAAGATTATATTTGTATAGAGTCTTGATGAGATAATTAAGATCAAATAAGGCTATGGGGGTGCTTAATCCAATTAATGTTGGATTTATAACAAAAGCAAGACACAGAGATCTCTTTTTGTGCATACAAAAAGAAGAGGTCATATAGGCACAGGACATGAAGGCACTCACATACAAAGAAAAGAAGTCTCAGAATTAAACTTAATTTTCTGGCACCTTGAGTTTGAACTACCCATTTTCCAGAAGTGTGAAAAATAAATTTCTGTTATTTAAGTTTCCCAGTTCACGGTATACCCTATGGCCATTAGCAAACTAATGTACTGATAATAGGTCTTAGAACTGAAAGAGAATGTTAAAGGATAAACTGGTGAAATGTTCTGTATTAATTAACAGAATGTTCTGTATTATGATTCCTTTGGTGGTTACAACATAGTATGTATTTGTCACAATTTATCAAATTGTACCTAAAAGTAGGGGAAACACTCCAAGTTAAATAGTTGGATAAAATTGTTTTAAAACTTAAAATGTCCTTCTTGTTTCAGATAATGAAAACTTTGAGAACTTGAAATAATTAGATTTTAAAATCACCAAACTATATTAAATGATGATGAAATTCATATTGATAGAATTATCAGTAGGTTTAAATAGATTTTGTACTTTTGAGATTAATAATTACATTGACATGTATGTATTTATGTGTGTATATATCTATGTATATTCCCAACAGCAGAGTTACCCTTATGAAAAAAAGGTCAAAGATCATATTTCTCTTCTGACATTTTATGAGCAAAGATAAAGATGTTTGTATGGGGTCAAGTCAAGTATATTGTGTATTTGTTTGAGGATAGAAAGTTCATGTATTCATGTGTCATTATCAAAGTTTCTATCAATGATTAGATTTCCTTCTCTTTATTATATCACAAAAGGAGAAAAGGAAAAAGGTTAGCTGGATTAAGACTGAAAGAACAATCTGTTCATGGTGAGGATATTAATTTCTTGCATACATGTCCACAGCCTCTTTCCACTCAGAGACTATCTCCAAGACAAATACACATGAACCACACCACAAAAATGGACAGTTAGTGCTGGGTAAGAAACTGAGGATAATGTAGTAAAATAATCTGACCTTATTAAAATATTGGTACTAACTAAATGAATGTACCATGAAATCAAAAATGATATTCAATAAAATAATCTCCCTTCAAAAAGCACTGAAGAGACATACAGCTGTGCTATCTCTGAACATACGATCATGGAATTTTCCAAACCATTAATTATTCCATGACAGAAATAATTCCATGAAAAATCAAGTTTTATTTAGTTTGTGTTTGAATTATGTTGTTCATCTAATAATGAATCACTAAAATAAATTGCAGTCTATGAACATTAAGGAAAAATTACAGAAACAACATTGATGAAACTGGAAAAAATAATGTAGGTGTAAGTTACAAATGAATACAAGATGCAATTTTTCCTTTAAGTGGTTTAAATCAAGGGAATACAAAGTAATCTACAGCACTATCTGCACACAGTTTATACATAAGGGATGAATATATAACACAAGTGGATGAGAAGCCCAAAATTTAAGGGGTCAACTGTCATGGGAAAGTGAGATTTTATCAGCATACAGTTTATCATTGTAATATACATTCTACACATTCTTTACTACAAATAATTTACACACACAAGTACACAAATCAATAGCAAACTGGTTAATTATATATCAAATTAGCATGTTAATATTTGTCAAACTACATATTTCTTGATTGTTTTCCTGGTTATTAATAATGTGTTCTTAGAAACAGTTAGCAAGGAGTCCCTGTGATGTGACTATGATTTTCCAGGTTGTGAAGTTCTTTTTGTTATGTTAATGAGGGTTCCCTGAGATTTCAGATCCCTCTCAAATATCAACTTACATTTTTCACCAAATTTGGTGCAGTGTGAGAACCACTGTGGAAAGCTGTCTGGAGGTTCCTCAGTCTACTAAAAGTGGAGCTACCATATGATCCGGCAATTCCACTACTAGGGATCTACCCAAAGGACACAAAAACAGTGATTTAAAAGAGCACCTGTCGGGGCCTTCCCGGTGGCACAGTGGTTGAGCGCTGGGTTGCGAAGCTGTCCGCAGCCTCTGCAGCACTGTTTCAATCCCTAGCTACTCCCGGGCCACTGGCGGAGGGTCCTGCATGGCACGCAGACCTCTCCTGCCTCGCCCACTGCTCCCCTCAGCAGTGTATTTCATCAGTCTGTCTGCTCTGCTCCCGCTCTGGCTCTGGTGAATTCTCTCACCCTCCCATGCTTCTGACTGTACCCAGTGCTTGTATAAATAAATAAATAAATCTTTAAATTAAAAAAAGAGAGAGCACCTGTACACCTATGTTTATTGCAGCACTATTTACAATAAATAAAACCTGGAAACAACCCAAATGCCCAAAAATAGATGACTTCATCAAGAAGATATGGCATATATACACAATGGAATATTATTCAGCAATCAAAAAAGATAAACTCATACCATTTGCAGCAACGTGGATGGAGCTAGAAGGAATTATGCCCAGTGAAATAAGCCAGAAGGAAAAAGAAAATTATTGGATGGTTTCACTTATAACAGGAATATAGGGGAATCAAATAAGATATAAGTGTAAAAAAATAATAACAGTACAAAACACAACAAAGCAAAAACAGACAATTACAAATCAGAGACATACTGCAGGGGAGAAGGAGGAAGAGGCATCAGAGGGAGGGAGGGAGGAGAAAGGGAGACTGTGGTGATGGTGCATGGGTGCCCTGGGGAAGGAAATTCTATGGGGACTCAATCTGAGGGGTTGGAGGGAAGCAAATATTATTCAAAAAAAAATAAAGAAAAAAAATTGGTGTAGTGTTGGCCACTGTTATTTCAATTATTTTCCTTTCTTTTTTCCTTGTGAGAACGCAGTTATGAACATATATGAAGCTATATAATATTCCAAAATTTCACTGTTTTTTGTTAACTTTTATATAGTCATTTTTAGGCTTTTTGTTTTATTTTGGGTAAAATTTATTGCTATTTCTTGATCACCAATGTATTATCCTCCAGTATCCACTACGCTATTGACCAAACTAGAGAATTTTATTTCAGATTTTTCATCCTTGTAAATTCCACTTAGTTTTTAAAATTCATATTTCACTGGTTTCATTATGTTTGTTTTTTTAAAAAATTCTTATATAGAGACTTAATTTTTACTTAAACACAGTTGCCTGCAATTTTCATATTCTCCATCTTTTCTGGGTTCTGGATATTGACTGATATTTTTTCATTATGGGTTGCTCTTTTATTCTTTCCATTTTTAGTTTTTATTGTTTGGATATTCCATATTGTTAATTTTATATTCCTGAATGTCTGCTTGTTGATGGTGGTATGGTTTTGCCAAGGGCTAGAAGTGACTGCATAATTCTAATCTTCACATTTATGTAGTTTTAGAAAACTCATGATATTTTCCAAAGATTGTACTTTTTAAGTTACCAATGTCTATTATTTGTATCTTTAATATTTTTAAGTTATATTTATGATAATGATTGATGTAAGCCCTGACTTAGCTGAGTTCTCTCTCTCTTTTTTGCAACAATGAAAGACATTTTATGAAAAAGCAATCATGATTTAGTGTTGATTTCCCTCTGTCTTATTTCCAGTGAATTATAAGCATGTATATATTCCTTGCAATATTTCTCTACTTTTTCTCATTAGCATTTTTATTATATTTCTAATAGGGATGTTTAGAAGTTCCTTTCTTGCTGTCATTATTTCCATTTGAAAGGTACAAAGTAGTTACTATGAGATAATAAATGTTGCAATAATAGAAATAAATAGAAAACACACTGAAACTCAATAAAATATTAAATATATTTTTCAAAGAAAATATGACAAAATAGTCAACCTTATGTTGTCTAAAGTAAAAGCTATTAATATTGTGGGACATGAATCCTGAGTGTGCCAACCAGGTTGTAATACTTCCGACAAGAATTCTTTTGGGGCAATGACTTTGGAGTTTAGAATTCCACTGTCAACTTAGTCCTTAGAATCATTCCCGGGAACTCCTGAGTGTTTACCATTTAATAATCTTGTTGCCACTGTAAAAAGTATTCACAAGAAAGTCAAAACAACTGATCTCCTGAAGAGTTCCAGTAATCTCCAGCAAAGCAACAGAGGCTCTCTCTGTTTCTTAAGGTTCCAGGCAAGCCTTGAAAAGGAAATCAAACTTCCTGAACATTTATCTCCAAGGCCAGCTCTAGTCCTAAAGGAAACTGTTAGAATAAAGTTAAGGAACTTATTTGGTTTTGATTTTTTTGATCAATGTGTTTTTAATTTTTAATCTGACTTGCCCTATCAAATATTTCTAAGAAATCAAACTCAGAAAAAGAAGCTACATATGAATTTTGATTCAGAAATGATTTGTTTTCACCTAT
The DNA here is from genome assembly GCF_964194135.1 of Talpa europaea. Classification (NCBI taxonomy): domain Eukaryota; kingdom Metazoa; phylum Chordata; class Mammalia; order Eulipotyphla; family Talpidae; genus Talpa; species Talpa europaea. Next base: position 106,777,698 of record NC_140072.1, on the reverse strand, counting down.
CAACATATAAAATGCAAAAATAAAATTCCAAATTATGCTAAGTTATTATTAGTAGTTATTTTTCCTGCTTCCTTAGAAATTTGTATTTCTTTCTTCTGGATCTATTGCTATTTCTCTATAGCATGTCCTCTATGCAGGATCAATTAATGGATTGAGAACTGCATTTTGGGGATAGACTACAGAGCTCTCTTCTGTGTGCAAAACAAAGAAACCAGAACACTCTTAAAAGAAAGGATTTTTCTCTTGTCTTAAGACCCACAAATAACCTTGAGGACCAGAAATTTCAGTCTGTCCTATTATAGCTTTCGAATTACTGAAAACATGAAATAAAAATAAAAGTGGGTAAACACTGCCACCCAATGTTCAATTTGAGATATTGTAAAAATTACACATCTTACATCAGGGATTTTTCTTTGTGTTTATCCATTGATTTCCAGGTTGTCTTCAACTGAAACATATTCAGATATATCCTGTTTCCTTATTCTGAAATGTTACTCCAAATCAAAAAGTTGATTTATTTTCACCTAATATTCTTTTCAACATTTCAAAAACCCTGCGTCTTGGAATAACAGGAATACATTTTATTTTCTATTCAAAATTTCCACTTTATATGTAGAATGATGGGAAAAAACTATGTAGGCATATGCACTTGTGTGCAATTCTTCTAGGATAATTTTTCAGGTGTTTCATTTAGAAATATAAATAATTGTAAAAGGTATTCTGAAGGGACTAAACCATTGTTTTTTTTTTTATTTTCTACTGCTTAGTGTGTAATCTATGCTCAAGAATTTTAAATGAAAAATACATCGATGTTTATTATATAATTATAGAGTGATACACACACACACACATGCACACTCAATAGGGGCTTCAAACAAATTTTACTCATCAGAAATTTTATATATTATTTCCATTCACTAATCTCATTATTCACACAAGAAGCTATACTAAAATTATACTTTAATCAATTTCTTTTGCCTAAAATAATATGCTAATTTTAAAGATACATTGTAAGTAGCTATAAAAAGAAAACATGAGTGAAGCAGAGTTAGCAAAGAGATCACTAATTTTGAAATATTTAGAAAGGAACCTGGAAGATATGAGAAATGGCACATGTCCTTAGGAGAAAAGACTTGTGCAAGGCAGAGGGGGAAAAAAAAAACCTATTTCTGAATTTTAAAAATTGCCTAAATTCCAAATTAAGAATCCCCCTTCATTTCATCTTTCTAAAGCCTAATTAAATCTCAGTATAATTCAATACCATACTTCCCTCGTGTTCTACTTTTTAAAGGAGCAGTGGAGAAAAGGGAAAAAAAAGAAACCTCCTACTTTTTTTTTTTTTTATTTCTAAGCAGACACACTCATTTAATGAAGAGCTTTTTTAAAAAATGCTATTTTTGTAATAGAAGGCATTATAATCAGTTGAGAGAAAAGCCTAATGATTTAGACTGAGACAGTGCCTGTGAATTGAAGAGATGAAGAAAAGGAATAGTTGGAGAAAATAGAACTCTATTGAGATTTGTGAGAAAAACCAGGTTGAGGAGAAAGGAAACCAGGAAAAGAAACAGTGTCAATTGTGTCATTTGAAACAAAGATCATTGATGTCCATAATTTAGCTCCTTAGAATGTAGCAGTGGGGAAAGAAGAGAGTTCTTTTTGGCATTGTCATGAGGGATGTGGGGAAAAAAATTAGGCAATATTGTGAGCAGAGAACAACCATTGTAAATCTTTAGCAAAAGTGACTAAAAAATAAAAATGCTCTGGAGCAGTGTGCTTCTCTATACTGAGAGTTAACATTTTAACAATGGCTCTTTTATCTTGCTTTTGTGCAGAGGAGGTTAAATCTATCAATTCAAATAAAGGTTTCACAATAATGAATTGCACTTAAATACATTCTCTCTTGTTCTTTCTTAGGAAGAATCAACTAACAATAATTGTTGAGAACATATTTGTATATAATCCCTCCCAAAATACTTATTTAATAAACGCCTCTTCCATAGCTTTAAAAATGAAAGCAGATATTGATTATCTATGCTTCATCAATCAAATAAAAAGCAGTTCATAGTAATATAAACAGAACTGAATACCCAATGGGACTTGCAAAGTCAGAGTCTCATGCATTTAAGAAGTAAACCTTTTTATTTTCAAAACAATCAAACATATATATTCACAGATAGAAGACTTTTTCTTCTATAGTTATTTATGCATTTTTTAATATTATCTCCATTCATTAATCTTATTTCTGCATTTTTTGTTTTTTACCTCTCTGGTTAAGGAAAAGACAGTTTTTATGAAAGCAAAATGTGAAAGAGCAAGCAACAATAGAACTTTTTATCTCATTCTGTCTCCTGAATAATGCCCTCCATATTTAACTTTTCACTTTTATGTCCCACATCCTCATACCAGATATTGCACCAGAACAGTTTACCCTCCAAGGCTACATCCTAGTAATCTTGATCCGAACTTGAAAAGTGAGTAGCTTAGATCGAAATTCCCAAAATAGATTCTACCTCACAAAACCAGGGAATCCTTCATACTATAATGCATCTTGCTTTCTCTGTAGGCAATATTTTAACTCTTTAAGGTCTGTAAATATCTCTAAAGTACATGAGTGAAATTGTCTCATAGTCTTTTTTTTATTAATTACATTTTTAGAGCAGTTTTGTATTCTCACCAAAAACTGAGGGGAAAGGGTTTCCATTATCCCCCATCACCTGACAAACACAACCTCCCCAATATCAACATCTTCCACAAGAACTGTGTATGTTACACTCAATGGACCTACACTAACACGCCCTCTCAGCCAGAATTCACATTTTGCAGAGGGTTCGCTCTTAGTATTGTAGACTGTGGGCTTTAACATAAGTACACCAACAATGATCCCCAATATATTATACTATAGAATAGTTTCACTACCCTCAAAATCCTCTCTTCTCTGTCTATTCACCCCTCCTTCCTCCTAACCCCAGCAACCCCTGGTAATTTCTGTCTTAATAAGTTTTACCTTTACTATAGTATCATAGAGATAGAATCATCCACTGTGTAGCATTTTCATACTAAATTATTTCACTTCATAATATGAATTTAAGTTTTTTTTTTTTTTTGAGGTCTTTTATGGCTTGGCAGATTTTTTTTTTTTTTTTTTTTTTAGCACACAGTGATACACATTGTTGTCTGGGTATACCCAGTTTACGTACAACCCTACAGTAGAACTTCTTGGTTCTTTCAAGTTTGGGCAAGTATGAATAAAACTACAGTATACATCTGTGTACAGGTTTTTGTATGCACATAAGTCTTCAATTCTTTTGGATAAATATTAAGAGCATTATTGTGGGTCATCTAATGAGCATATATTAACTTTTGTAAGAAACTGCCAACCTGTCTTTCAAAGTAAAAGCCATTACCATAAAACATTTTATGACAGTTCCTGTTGCTCCATATCCTCACCAGTGTTTGGTGTTGTCAATGTTCTGAATTATAGACGTCCATATATTTGTAGAGTGTTATCCCATTCTGCTTTAGTTTGCATTTTCCTGATGACAGATAATTTCGAGCTTCTTTTCCTATTTTTTTCTTGCCATAGTGCTTCTTCATTGGTGAGATGTTTTTTTATTTTTTTAATTGTATGTGATTTAGAGGTATTGGGTCAATCTCTCTCAGATATGTCATCACACCACAACAGCCATCAAAACACCCATAATCCTCTAACACAGTCATTGTGTCCCCTTCCCCTTTACAAAACACTTCCTACTCTTCACCTTGCATTTTTGTCTGTATTACTGCCTTATATTCCACATGTGAGAGAAATCATTTGGCATTTATCTTTCTCACTCTCACTTTGTTTGACATAATTGGGTTCCTGGTATATCCTTGTTCTCTGTGTCTCTGTGTCTGTGAAGGAAGAGAAGACTCCAGTATCCCAGTTCACCATCTTGCCTAGGTGTCCTGTAGAGTGTAAATATATGCAAGCAAATTGGGCAACATATTTCAATAAGATGGTGATCTCTTCCTTGGACTTAAGCAGCCTTTATTCATTGGCAATGATGAGGTACTGACAAGATAAGGCTTTGGAGAGAGAATCCACACATACAAACACTATACAGAGTGGTTTCTGGTTTGTTTTAATGCAATGTTCCAGAATATCTATTTTGCTCTTGTTTTTTTTTTTTTTTTAATCAGAGGCCTACAACTGACTGACAAGATAATTTAAAAGGAAAGTATTTAAATAATCATAAGTAATATATGAATAGTGTCTTTATTAATCCTGATTCATACTTGTTATCTTTTTAATGACTGCTACTTGATATTTTAAGTACATATAAAAGTATGTTCATTATTTGGGATAGGCTTGCAAAGACTTCATACTGAAACTTGTATTGTAAACTTTGTATCTGGTGCAATGGAATGATTTTTCAGTCATTCCTAAAACATTAGTTTTTCTTTGTAGGTATTTTGTTATTGAATTATAAATACTACATTTAAGGCCTGTAATGAATCAAAAGCACATTAAAATCCTAATCTAACCACTCTGTATTGTGTTTGTATGTATGGATTCTCTCTCCAAAGCTTTATCTTGTCAGTACCTCATCATTGCCAATGAATAAAGGCTGCTTAAGTCCAAGGAAGAAATCACCATCTTATTGAAATATGTTGCCCAATTTGCTTGCATGTATTTACACTCTACAGGACACCTAGGCAATCCTAATCTAATTCAATGCAAATCACAATTACTTTGACATTTTTTCCTATTATTGAAAAAATTGGCAGTCTATTCTTTTAAGAAGTCTTGCTCCAAAATTTTTGGCCCCTTGGAGTTATAAGATAAAGGGAATATTGCTGCTTCTTGCAAATAATAAGAACATTGGAATTTCATATATAACACACCCATTCCCAACAGTAAAGTGAAAAGCATAGTATTTATTTTAGAATGGCCCATGGTCCAGTGAATATTGGAAACAGGATTTGGGCATCACAAAGTAAGGTAGATAACTCAACCTCTACTAACCATTATTAAAAAGATTGGATCAATGAGAGACATTTATTTGCTATTACTCTTGAAAGAACACAGATGATTGAGATTAGCACCATGCATACACATACAGAGGTATCTAAATTCTCTGATTTCAGATTGAGGTAATGCACATGTGATCGCTTCAAACACCATGGGCCATGTAGTAATTTAAAAGAACAAGAAAAACAAGATTATATAGAATGATAGGGAAACACATGTATGGATTTTGGAAGATATTTTTTACTAGACACACATTCAGAATCTAAGCACAATTCCAATTCTATACCAGTTAATATTTGGTTAATAATTTTCTGAATATGCTATCTCTATAATTGAAATAAATTAACTTATGCAGTATCAAGTTCTTGAAGTAAACTATTTTCAAATTATTTAAGAAATGTAGCAATTCCCTTAGAATTATAAATTGCTTCAATGATCTATTTTTCTGTATAATTAAAAATGCAGAATGCATGAAATCATTTGTTATTACTACAAATACACATACTTAATACTCTACAAGAGAAGTGTCAAAAATTTATTTGGAAGGTAAAATAGTACAAAATATAGATAATAGCACAGAGAATTTTCCCTATAGCTTTTCTTAGTCCAAATAAATCAATAAAGGACATTTTAAATGATTAAACTGAATTCCAATTAAAAGCATTTATATTAAAATACACAATTAATTTAAATGCCAATGGCAGAATCTGCTGAATGCATTGAACTTTGCAAAGGTGATTCATTTAAAAACCAATATTACTAAGCTATTTTTTTCTTACCTATTTCTATTACTTAAAAGCATTTTCACATTTCATTTTATAAAATCTGTGTAAGGCATTGTAACATATTTTTCTGTGACTGCACATTGCTTTTCAGATTCTAGCTGGTAGACTTAATAACTAACTTCTATATATAAATAACCAACTTGCATATTGTTAATATTCATTTAGAAAGTATAGTCTGTAGTATATTTTGCTTTATTGTCATTTAGGTAGGTTAAATTCACAAAAGACTTGCTTTTTAAAATATTTTTGAAGTTATTTAAGCATCAAATTTTGAAAAACAATCTTTATGTTTTCACAATCATGTGAAACAACATAAAAAATGCTTACACTTCCTACCATCTTGTAATCAGAAACTGAGGCATTCATTTTAAACTGGAAATATTTAATGTTAAGCAATATGAATTTTAATTTTTCTAAACCATCTTCTAATTATTTTAGCAAATAATCCTACAATCTGTACAGAATAGAAAACATAAGCATGTAGGTCTCCAGATAATTCCAGGTTGCTTCTGAGGCCTACAGTTAGTATGTGGAGAAAAAGAATCACCTTTCTTTTCTAATTAAAAGAAATGTTAGCGATGACATTTAAAAACAAATGCCTTTGGTTAGGAGAGTTAATATAATGAGTAGAATTCATGCTATTGTCTCAACAACTGCTGCCACAACTATCAAGGAGAGCAGAAGGTAGGATACGAGATTTTGTGTATGTGTGACCAGCTGCATAACCACTGGAAAACTGGAGCCAGCTTGTTCTGTCTTGTGAAGGCTAATTTTAGCATTTCATACCATCTCCACAGTTGATAGTTTGAAATCAACCATGTTAAGAGTATTTATACCATGAAAATTGGCAAATGGTACAATTAAGGTTTTTTTCTTCTTTCTCTATAGTCAATTTACCATCACAGCACTGATTTGAGGGTAGGAGAGTTGTAATAAAAACAGTGGGATACCAAAAAAAAAAAAAAAAAAAAAACCAAAGAAAAATTAGCACAGTATAGACAAGATTGTGATTTTTATTTTTATCTACTTCACTGTTTTAATCAGAGCCATCTTGCATATCTTTTCTTTTTCTAGATACTGATTATGTCTAACAACAGAAATCAGTGATAGAAATCCTCCTTACTGTCTCTGTTTTAGTTATTACCTTATGCTCTTTTCAACCTAGCTTTCCTTTTATTCTGAACCACAACAGACTTGATTTGCCTTTTTTCCTGCTTTTATGCTTCTGCAAATAAAAAGAGAATTAACTGAAAATTATGAAAGCATAGTATAAAATGCTTCACTAGAGATATTTAAGTTGTTCTTTATCTTGAGTTTCCTAAAGATAGCATGTCTTAGTCTGCTTTACAATCCTATGAATAGCTTGCAAAATACCTGAAAATACCTGCCTCAGGTGGAAGCTCAGTAAGCATCCATTAACTAATTGAATCTAATTTTAAGTTTTATGATGAGTAGGGTCATCTTATAAACAAAGAGGAAAAAAAAGTTTCAGCCACCATTGTGAAATATGGAAGATTTTCCAAACTGTGGATTTAAATTCTCTAGATGATGCAGTACAAATAATACAATTGGCACTGAAGTATCAATTAAAATAGAAAGAGGGAAAAAAAAAAACATGCTATCTGTCCCTCATTTCTAGGAACAAACAAGTGCACGTAGTTGAACACATTATTAAAAGAAATGTATTTTCTAATTAGAAGGGATAATATGCAAGCATGTGTTCATTGCAATCCTATTTACAATAGTCAAGTTATGGAAATAATCTAAGTGTCCAAGGTCAGAGTAGTGGATTAGAATAATGTGGTATAGGTGCCTCCCTGGTGGTGCAAGGGGTTAAGTGTAAGCTCTATAAAACTATCCTCAGCCCCTGCCACATGAGTTTGATCCCGGGCCAGAGAGCTACCCACATGGCACAGCAGACCTCTCCTGTCCCACCCTCTGTTCCCCTCAGCAGTGTATTTCAATCAATCCACCTGTTCTGTTCCCCACTCTGTCTCTGATGAATTCTCTCACCCCCCCCCATACTTCTGGCTTACATCCCAGCTCTTGTGTGCATAAATAATGAATAAATGTTTTTTAAAAAAAGAAACAAAAATGTGGTGTATATACACAATGGAATACTACTTGGCTATAAAAATAGTGAATTATTGCCGTTTGTGACAACATCAGTGGAACTGGATGGCATTATGCTAAGTGAAATAAGTCAAAAGGAAACAATAAATAAATACCAGGAATTTCACTTTTATATGATAGTGTTCAAACTCATGTTAGATGGCTCATTCATGAGCATTTTATTGTTATATAAAATATTTACATATGTAATACTTATTCTTCACTATTCCTACTGAAAAGTCAATTTAACCTTTCAAGATCTTTATAATAAGATCTTTATAATAATAAGATCTTTATAACAAGGACAAGTTAATTAGAATGGGGACAAAGTGGGGATAAAAGGGAAGCAGCGAAATTAGATAGGAGGTGTTTGTTTTTTTTAAGATTTATTTATTTGGGCTTGGGGTCAAAATAAGGGGGTTGTAATTGTATGGGGAATATAAAAATAAAATTTAAATTAAAAAATATTTATTTATTTATTTATACAAGAACCGGGGTACAGGCCAGATGCGAGGGAGGGTGAGAGGATTCACCAGAGACAGAGTGGAGAACAGAACAGGCAGACTGACAAAATACACTGCTGAGGGGAGCAGCGGGCATGACAGGAGAGGTCTGCTGTGCCATGTGGGACCATTGCTGGCCGGCCGGGATCGAACCGGTGCTGCAGAGGCTGCGGACAGCTTCACAGCACTGTGCTCAACTGCTAGTTACCTGGAAAAGGGTAGTGTTAAAAGGGGCAATAATAACTAAACGTATTACAGATATTTATTGGGTAGACTTTGTAGGACTTGATCTTGATCTGATATGGGAGGTGGTAGAAAAAGTGAGTTTCTGAGGAAAAGACATTCAGAACTGAAATTAATAATGTAGGCCCAGCAACAGGATTATAAAGTACTGCTTTATCAAGGCCAGCTTGCCATAACATGCATTCTATCCACATTGGGGTTTGAACTTAAGGATTTAGGCTTACAAGTGAAGTTCATTTTCCTGTTATTTTGTGTTCCAATTTTTTTTCTTCTAGGTATTCTAGAACAGTAATAGATGCCTAGTAGAATACTTCAGATATCCCAAGTCATGAGCCATCCTTCTTGCTTTTTTCAAACCAAAACAAAACAGAACAGAATAAGCCAGAACAATAACCACAAACACAATTTAAATACAAAAGCTCTTAGAATAATATGAATAAATGACCAATTAGAATAATTTTCCCCTGGGAACTGGAATCATCCTTGAAATAAAATATAGACCATGGAAAGTAAAGATAAAATAATTTGGAACATTGCTGTACTCCCAAAGGAAATTGTGTTTTAAAATAAAGTACCTATTTCTCTGAATAGCTCCTTTTTATGGAAGTGTTGCAGGAGGCCTGGGAACAATTAAGTGAAGACATATATGAAGGGAAAAGCCTGGTTGACCCATCCCCACCACAGGTGCAAGCACCATGCTGGTGGATGCCAGGTGCGCAAAGCACACTTTGTTCTTAAGTTTTTTGTTCTTGTGTGTGACTTTACTTCTAAGATATAAAGGACGGCAGAAAAACCCACCTTAGGACACCTGCACAAATTCCACACTATGAGTGAGTGTCATGGAGAATAGCTTTCCATAATTCTGAGATAAGATGCTATTCAAGAGATTTTTTTTTTTTTTTACCAAATAGAACATCTATTATGACCTCTAACAATTCACTAGTACATATAAACTGTTAGTGATCCTGAATATTGTTTTTAACTTTTGCCCTACTATAACATGTATCCATTATTACTACATCCTTAAGAAAATAACATAAAAGTTTATTTAACATAAAATGATATTATATTCCTAGACTAGAATAAATTTTTGTATTTTTGACATGGGTTAAACAGACTGTAAGGGACTCAGATAACTGACACAAAGGGTCCTGGTTCTATCCCTTCTCAAGGTATTAAATTTTCATCTCAATCACTGAATAGATTAAAAGTAAAAAGGTCAGAATAAATTTTTAACTTCACCTTCTTATGAGAAGGAAAGAAACAAATTTTTCAGTTTTCAATAAAGATGTTTTAGGTTTTTCCCTAGATCCTTTTGTTGGAATAATTAGCATGGCCTTTTTCATCAGTGTTTCAAAAGCTCAATACATAAAATGAAAATATTATCTTAACAATAAACATTTTTGCAGTTTTCAGTGTTCTTATGTTTTGTTTTGATTTCAGTCCTGAAATCCCTGGGGTTACAGAGCTGAACCCATTGTTTCATTTTCTTCTTCTGTAATGATAGAATAGAAAACTACAATCCACTTTTAACAGTAATTTTTTTTAAATGCATTAAAATGCCAAAGGGAAAAGTACATTGAGAATTATAAAGGCTATTAGGCAGGCCCTACTTTTGGATTACATCCCTCTGCAGGCTCACATCACTTGTGGGGGACACCAGGGACTGAGAGTCAGCAGTGAAACTCACCCACTGAACACCAGCAAGCATTCGTGTTACTTGTGGGGCCATCTTTCCAGATTTTTAAAATCTGACCTTCAGAAGTAGCATGCATTTTCACCACCCTAATATCCAAATTTTGAAAAGTATATAAATATTTCAAATATTTAATTAACTTCACAAAGCAAGAATTTTATGAATGTTCCTGGAATATGTCATTAATGATTTAACTTATGTAAACATTAAAGTACTTTTCTCTCTCACTCTCTCCTCTCCTTTACTACCACCTTATCTTCTATCTCTCTCTATCTTGAGCTAATTGTTCCAAATTTGTGAGGTTGTATCTCCACAAGAGATGCAAAGCAATGATATTCGAGGCAGGCCATATTTTTGGATCTTATGTCCACTGACAGCATGATGAAAAGCTAACAGGTCAAAATACGTTTGCCAGGAGTATGAGCCTAATATTGAATGAATTTTTTACAGCTATCACTTTGTGTCCCAGGACTGTCTCACTGTCACAAGAAACCAATTTGTTTAGGAAGTATAACTTCTTTAGAGTCAGAGCTTGGATTTTTATTTTTGGCATGGAAGAACTGTGGTATAGGCCAGAGGTACAGGGATGAGAGTATTCACCAAAGACAGAGTGGGGAGCAGAACAAGTGGATTTACTGAAAGGCATTGCTAAGGGGAGCAGCAGGAGAAACAGGAGAGGTCTGCTGCACCACATGTGGGTTAGCTCCCTGGCTGGAGATTGAACTCAGGCTGTAGAGGTAACAGCACTGAGACTTAACCTCTAGGCCACCAAAAGGCCCCAGATCTTGGAATTTCAACCAGAGAAAAGTTTTTAAGTTGTAATCATCTTACAACTCCAAACTTGAGAGAAGATATTTTTATAATGTAAGGAAAAAAAGGAATAGAATACAACTGATGTACAAGACTCCTGCAGAGCAGTCTAGTGGACTGATTGAATTGTCACAGCTCATGTAATTTTCCCAAAGATTAGACCCTGTTGGTATATACCAATGTTATCAAACTTGCGTAATCATGAGGATCACCTACATGGTTTACAGTTACAAATACAGATTCTGAGAGCCCCCTGGAGAATCTAATTCAGTTGATAAGGAACAGAACTCAGGAAACTCAATTATTAACAAGTACGCCAGATGATTTTATTGATTCAGCAAGTGTGAATCACACTGATTAGTCAATGCATGCCATCGGCAACACTCTTCTTGCTACCTATAGTTTATTCTAGCACACCATGAGCATTCATTTTCTGAGATTCTTCACAGAATTTAGTGATGATCCTTTTTCCTGTTCAGATAATATCTCTGATAGGCTCCACATATACTTGCCCATAAGTTTTCCCAAATCTAATGCAGTCTGCACAGAGCAAACCATGATAACTGTTGCAGTAACCTAAGGAATAGCTTCTTGTTATCCCTTGAAACTAACATGATCATAGCTTACTTTCACATAAAATGTAAATTTCAGTAGCAGTCAGGCGGATCACTGTGGCTTGAAAACAAACAAACCTTTTTCAGAATGACCCTCCTCCCTGTGAATGCAAACAGGTCCATCTTTCCTCGGTATGTGTCTTCTCTAAATTTGAGTGCATGTTTCCAGTGGCATGAACAGGGGACAGAGAAGGAGCTGTGGCTCTCTCAGGATATTTTAGGACCACACATTCCCTTAGAAGAGATAGTTATTCGACCCCAGTGAAGCTTGAATTATGTTCTTACTATCACTGTATGTGGAGAAAGAAGAAAGGAGAATGCAGACAACCTGCCTGTTTCTTTGCCCTGTTCATTTAGAGGAACATAACTTCTTTCTGCCGCGCTTCCCATACAGACTGATTTATACCAGATTTTAAATTTCAGATTATGCCTCTTAAAGTAATTTAATTCTTGGATCTTAAATAAATAAAATGATAGAGATTTCAATCAATCTTATTAAGAGCCCAGAAAGGAAGACATGTAAAACATCGAGTATTTGTTTGTTACTTCCTTTTGGAAACAGGAAAGCTTTTAAAGATGCACATTTTAATTTTATTTTGTTTTGTTTTCAAAGTTCTAATTTATTATAATTATTTAAGCAAATAACATGGAGCTTTAATCCTCTGAGGACAAAAGAAGATTATGTTTTCTTTCACATAGAGAAAAAAGGACTCAATCCTCCCAGGACACACTAGCATCTCTGTGGATATACAACGCTCACTCAGCAAGGAGTTTGTCTGCACACAATAGTAATGGTGATAGTGATAGCAATGGCCACAGTTAATAGGAAGACACAGCAGTGATAACATTTGTTTTTCTTTTCACACTTTTAGAAATATAATATGGCTCTATTTCTCCTTTACCATAGCTTAGTTTCACAGACATTTATCCATATCATAATATTCAAAGCACCTACATGATTCTTTATTCAGCAGGATTACATGATAGATGCTTCCAAATATATACTGAAACTCACAGCTCTTTTTCTCTAAAAACAAACTGGAATCACATATATACAATGTTACATTTATTTTCACAATGTCCAAGATTCTTTGAAGACAATCCATGGATATTTTAAATCTAAACTCAAAAACCTTTGATTTAGGATAGGAAACTAAACAATAAAAATGATATAAAGGTTTGCTGCACTGCACGAAAAGGAAAATTTTGCAAAAAAAAAAAAAAATCAGATGATTGATATGTTCAAGCAATGTTAGCATATACCTATTGTTTGCAATTAGCTCCATTTCTTTATTCCTCAAATAATCAGGATATTTCTTCCCACATAGGGTGCTCAAAGAAGACAAAAAACCCTGTTCCCTGGCTTTCAGAAATATAACCTGATGTATGTCAAAATTTCTCTCCTGTAGCCTTAAAAATTGTGTAGTTATATTTACAAATCCTTTCTAGCAGGAAAAAATGTTACAAATTCTCTGTTTTGCTACATGTTCTCTGCCTTGAACAATTCTAACAAATATGTTCCTCAGTCAGTTTTAACTTTAATCACTTTTGACATTCTGACTGCTCTGTTCTTGGGAAGCTTGATTATTTCACTCTTTGACCTAGAATTGATATTGTGCTCTGATTTTATACATCCCATATCCTGGATTTTCTATGTATTTGTTGGTACAATATTTCTTGTTACTGAATACTGAGTAATTAGGTTAGAAAAATTGGTTTTTCAAATTGCATTAATAAATTATATGTAGTGATTATATTTACATTCAGGAAAATTTGTGAATATGTTCATATACATATATATATGTTCATAATTTTCATCAATAATCTTTTTTAAAGATGTATTTATTTATGCATACAAGAACTGGAATAGAGGCCAAAGGTGTGGGGCATGACAGGATTCACCAGAGACATAGTGGGGAACAGAACAGGTAGATTGACTGAAATACACTGCTGAGGGGAGCAGTGGGCAAGACAGGAGAGGTCTACTGAGCCATGTGAGCTAGCTCCCTGGCTGGGGATCAAACTTGTGCTGCAGTGGCTGTGGGTAGCTTCATAGTGGTAAGACTTAACCCCTTGCACCACCAGGAAGGACCTTCATCAAGAATCTTAATACAGAAAAATCTTGGTTTGTTTATGAAAGAATGGTGGTTTGTTAGTGTGTGTGTGTGTGCACATTTAAGTATATAAATTTGTATATTTGTTTCCTATTGCTGTTGAAACAAACATTTGCAAAGTTAGAACCTAAAAACGACACAGTTTTACTCTTTTGCATTTCTATAGGTCTAATACAAGTCTTGTGTGAGGTTAAAGTCAAGGTATAGACAATGTTTTTTGTTTGTTTATTTGTTTTTTTCCTGGAGGACCTAAGGGACAGAGTCCTCTTCATTTGTTCTTCTGGCTTTACCGACTAAGTGTCTCTTTCCACCATATGTATAGTCAGCAGGGATGTATGTCCCTGAATCTTCAGTATTACATCTGGGAAAGGTTCTCCACTTTAAGGACTCACAGCATTAGAGTGGGCCTATTCAGATAATAGACTTGATTAACAATGGTGAATCGACAAACTTGCCTAAAAAAAATTACTAAATTTTTTTTTGAGTTGTTCCTGTTCTGCAGTGATTCCTAAACAATATTCTAGCTTCCTGTTTTTTAGATTAATACAAATAGAAAAACTGCATATAATTTTGTTGTGACTTGAATTTATTTTAATTTTTATTTTATATATATTTTACATACTTTTTCATTTTTGTACAATGTATGCATTTTCATCTTGGTTATTGTCATGGTAAAATTCCCACTCCCCTTGTTTTGATCCTACTCCTTTCTCCCCTGCTGCAGTTTGTCTCTACTTTATAGCTGCCAGTTGATTTTGATTTTTACTTGTGACTTGAATTTTTTTACACTATTATGTTTTTGATATTTCTCCACATAAGTGTGTGCAGTTTTCCCCCCCATGATTTATAATATTTCATCATATTAACATATTACCTTTCAAATTTTCCATTTTGCAGTTAATGGGCATTTATATTAGAAGTTTTACTGGTAAGAATGAAGTGTATGAGTATATATATAAATAAATAGCACATGTGATATAATTTCCTTAATTATATAGATAAAAAAGAAAATAGAGTATGTAGACCTGTATTGTATACAAAGGTATAACATTTTAGGAATAATATTTAAAACTTCTAATTTGTAGTTCTATTTATTTAATGAGGTGTTTAGTTTCTAAACATACATGAAAATATTTTGTACTAAAGATATTTTGAATTGTTGCTAGTCTGGTAGATCTGCTATGGTATGCCATCATCATTATAATTTACCTATCTCTATTAGACTTGTTACAGACCAAATATTACAGATTAAACCCACTGCTAACATCATACTCAATGTTGAAAAATTGAAAGCCTTTCATCTAAGATCAGGTTAACTGAAGATCCTAGTTATTAAATACAAGAATAGAAGATGAGTTACAATATCATGACAGGGAGATAGAATGAAAAAATATCAAGTTTTAAAGGAGTAAGGAAGAAAGAAAGAGCATAAGAAAGAAGAAAAAATAATAAAAGGAGGAAGAAAACTAGCATGCAAAGTATAATCCACGGTAAAACTGATTAAGACTTTCATCCCAGGGCCTCCCCGGTGGCGCAGCGGTTGAGCGCTGGGTTGCGAAGCTGCCCGCGGCCTCTGTGGCGCCGGTTCGATCCCCGGCTGCTCCCCGGCCACCGGAGGAGGGTCCCACATGGCGCGCAGACCTCTCCTGCCGCCCGCTGCTCCCCTCAGCAGTGTGCTTTGGTCCTTCTGCCTGCTCTGCTCCCCGCTCTGGCTCTGGTGAATTCTCTCACCCTCCCGCGCTTCTGACTGTACCCAGTGCATGTATAAACAAACAAACTAAATAAATAAATAAAAACATGCCTCTATTAAAAAAAAAAAAATTAAAAAAAAAAAAAGACTTTCATCCCAGATGCTCTCACATAATTCTACTCATCTTGGGACCTGGAAATACCCAGGTTTCCCTACAAAATTCTTCCAAAGAATATTTACCTCATCTATGAACAGACTACATTGAAAGAGTGGATACTGAAATATAGTAACCCTGAGATAGAAAGAGAAGAATAAATAACTGCAAGTTTGAGACTATACCTATTTAGGAGCCTCCCTGGTGGCGCAAGGGGTTAAGCACCGCACTATGAAGCAATCTGAAGCCTCTGCAGCGCAAGTTTGATCCCCGGCCAGTCAGGGAGCAACCCACATGGTGCAGCAGACCTCTCGCCCACTGCTCCCCTCAGCAGTGTACCTTGGTCAATCTGCCTGTTCTGTTCCCCACTGTGTCTCTGGTGAATCCTCTCACTCCCCACACTGCATCTCTGGCCTGTACCCCAGCTCTTGTATGCATAAATAAATCTTAAAAAAAAAAGACTATACCTATTTATATAGACAAGATAATCCAGATAAATTTAGAAATTTATCTTGTTACAAATTTCCAATGTTGCCTATTTCTGTATTAAGCTATATTAAAAATATTTCTATTAAAATACCATATGGCATATTTATAATTCTTTGATTTTATTAAAATGCTATTTGATTCAGAGGCTGTATTCCAATTCTGCATATCTAAAATTACCTATGAATGCAAAAAAATCATGATAAAGGCATAGTTTGGGTATGGAGATTAAAGGTGAAGAGAAGACTGAAGTTGATGAGATTAAAGGTGAAGCAAACTGTAGCACATTGCGGGAAAGGGTAAATTCTAGTGACCTTCAGGAGCCTTTCCCATCATTGTGATATGCCTGACATCGCTATAGAAGATGAACCTGGGTACAACTCCATCCTTCAGAAGATGGTTTGGTAGAAAGAATTATGGCATGTTTTTGTAGTATAGGAAAGACAGAATACTTTTAGCTTAACTTTAGTGAAATTCTCAATGCTTAAAACTAAGGACTTTATTCTGACAGTGTGGTATGCTACTGTGGGCAGTATTGCCATTGCTTTTATCTTTCTTTTCCTGGTACCTGAGCTAGGAGTTATTCTCTGAATAGCTCCTGGCATTTCTATTTGAAGGGGACATTTTCAGAGTTAAGGAAACAATCACACCTCTTCAGTGGCAGGGAATTTGGGGATGCATGCTACAAAGGAAATAATAGTTTTTTGCCCGACTGGTGGGTACTGGAGAGCCTAGACATAAGAGACATGAAAACCTAAGCTATAAATGAATTTTCTTCCTCCCCCCCTACTTTAAAGTCATGAAATGTGCCATGTCTCATTTACTGTATGACCACCTCTTTAAAATCCCCTGAAAATAAAATCTGGAAGCTCAATACTTGCCACAGAGAGGCTGATTGTAAATTGAGCAAATCAATGGTACAGTTTATTTTTTTTAAGTCAATCAAAAATAAATTAAGGCAAATCAGGAACACAACTTACATCTGTTACCAGCATATCAGTTTATCAGATTTGCCAAGCACTCTTCATTTGATCCTCACAGCAGGAATTAGTCACATTTTACACATATATAAACTTTGATAAATCATTTAATATCTTGGTGCTAAGCCCATCTTCTATAAAATAATTGCTTCTTTCTATTTCATATATATATAGCTACTGAAATTCTCAAACTGTGAAAGCCAAAGTAACAAACTCTAAAAGTAAAATCTTACTTCCCATCATGTGCAACTATTATTCTGTCATAAACAAGAAACAGCAGAAACTCACCCAGTTTTTGAGTCTTATAAATGCTGCAATCTACTTTTCCACTTCATCTAGGGATTGTGATTTTTTAAATTCCCCTATGATTTAGAGACAATTATTCATAGAACAAGTCATAATTTTCTGTGAGCAAGTTTTATCTCTCTAATTTATAATGTTCTATAAGGAGAAAGCTCAGGAACTAAAATAATAAATTGCAAGATTTGCAACGAGAGGCATGTGGTTATTGTCCACCAAGGTTGAACACAATCTTCATTTGTCTTGCTAACTGCTCTATTTGTAAGTAGACTGACATAAAAATAGCTCCAGCAGTAAACCTTTGGTCTCAAAGTGCCTACCATTCCCCATGAGTGCTTTTATAACTATAGCTTACTCCATAGTAAAGTTGTAATGACAGCTGTCATCAAAAGGCTTTCATGAAGCATTTGCTGACCTTTAGATGCTGCATGTAACAAGTGCTCTTGTAAAGTCTCCAGGGTCTTGGTTTGGAGTCTCCAACTTCAATATAGTTTTCGCATGGTTACTCTTAATATACTAAATATAATCTGATAGTTCATGTCTTTTATTTCTCTTGTGGTTTTCACATCCCATAAGTATTCATTAACTTCCTCTTAAGCACCAGGAAATGTCATTAGATCCTGGTATACAAAGTTGAAAACACTAGTCATGCCCATATCCACTTGGAAATCACCATCTGGCAGAATTGTTAAACAGTGAATAAGTGAGCATATAAATATATTATTATTATTTTGATAAATCTCATTATAAAGTGTGAGATGTAAAGAGAAAAACTGGGGGAGAGGATTTCTTTTTTTATTTTATTTTTTTAAGATTTAATTTTATTTATACAAGAACTGGGGTACAGGTCAGAGGCTCAGGAGGGTAAAACAATTCACCAGAGACAGAGCGGGTAGCAGAACAGACAGACAGACCAAAGCCATGGCTGAGGGGAGCAGCAGGCGAGACAGGAGAGGTCTATTACGCCAGGTGGGTTTCTCCTGGGCAGGCCGAGAATCGAACTGGCGCTGCAGAGGCTGCTGAGAGCTTCACAACGTGGCACTGGGGAGGCCTGGATTTCTTTTTTAAGAATTAGAAAACCAAAAAGGTCAAAATTTGCAGAGAAGTAGAAAGCTAAGGAAAGGAAGGGAAGGACAAGACTGACGTGCAAGCACAGCCCACTCCTCTGAAGCTTAGGTAACAAGAACAAAAACACCAAATTGGGAAAGATGGGGCACTTAGTAAAACTCAATTTTTTTTTTATAGGCTTCACAAATTTTGGTCAGCTAAAATGAAACTGTATTACTATTGAAGCTCCTGAAATAAACCTTAACCTTGCTTTTTTTTTTTAAATGTTATAATTTAAAAGAGGATGTCTAGTGCTTAAATTTTAAAAGAGGAGCTTTAGTTCCATTGAATGTATCGGATTTTATTTTACTTATTTTTGTAAACAAAAATAAAATTTTATTTTTGAGTGACTCAAAATTTAATATCGAGTATTGATAAATGCTGAAAAATTGCCTCCTAGAAAAAAGTCTGAATTTTTCCACAATGGTATGCATCTCTGCAGTTCAGTATTGTTATGAATAAATGCATTCTCCAAGACAGAATATAAAGTTCTCCTTTGACATGTTATTTACATACTGTTTATTGTTAAGATCACAAAAAAGTGGTAAAAGAGGTAGCAGTGAAGAAGGAAAATTTGAATTCCTTCCCTATAAGTAAATGTATGTATTGTTTCAGCCAACTCTTTATCAATTTATGCCTCTGATCATATAATATCCTCATTCTTTATAGAACGTAATGATTTTCAAGATGTATTTAGAACATTTTTATTTTTTCTCACAGCAATAAAATAATGGTAGTGGGGATAATGTCCCACAGAAGAGAGGTTACTTCATAGATGTGCTATGGAAGATCATTTCCGTCATAGTCCTTGAATAGCTGGAGGATTATTTTTCAGTTCTCATATATATTGGTATATTGATATTATTTTTTTTAATGTATATGTTCTTAAGAATTACTGAGCCTGGGCCTCTGTGGTGGTGCAGCGGGTTGAGCGCTACACTGTGAGACTGTGCAGCTTCTGCAGTGTAGGTTCAATTCCCTGCCGGCCAGGGAGATAACCACACGGCGCGGCAGACCTCTTCTGCCTCGTCTGCTGCCCCCCTCAGCAGTTTCTTCAGTCTGTCTGCCTGTTCTGCTTCCTGCTCTGTCTCTGGTGAATTCTCTTACCCTCCGGTGCCTCTGGTCTATACTCCAGTTCTTGTATAAATAAATAAATCTTTAAAAAAATAAGAATTACTGAGCCGATGTTTATTGAAGTTTGGGTAAATAAACACAGATTTCAAAGGCAGTGGGCCCAAGCTTCTTTGAAGGCAGCTATTAAAATCCTGACTGGGCTGGTGGGGAAAGTAATCTCTGGGGTCCATAAGATCATAATTACAAATTAGAACACTATTTTAATGCATACTTAATTTCTGTCCTTTATAATCATGAAAAAGGTTTGTTTGATAACTCTAATGTTCATTATCTAAGCAAGTATGTTAGAAGAGTATTTCAAAGTGCATGTTTATGTTTGAGCTTATCTCTTATTTTCACACCTCCTCAATACAGTATCATTTTTTCTTTCTTTTTAAAACACAAATTCACAGCTCCATTATATTTTCTTAAAATATCAAATTAATCTGACATATGGTCCATATTCAAGTTTCCCCAATTATCACCCAAAGGTCTTTTAGGACTGTTTGTTTCCATCAAGGATAAATTCAAAGTTCACACACTGTATTTGGTTATTGGGCTTCTTTAGTCTCTCCCGAGCTAAGGCAATGCTACTACATTGAAAATATGACATTGAAATGTTAGTACAGCTTTTCTTAAATTGAGACTTATAATGTATAGTCTGGTAGTTAGTCGTTAGATATACTCAAACAGGGTAGTGTGGGGACATACATTTCAAGAGGTGTGGTCCTAAACCTCCAATCATATTATAGAGTGTTTGAACAAATGTTGCTTGAATTAAAAAAAAAAAACAGAAATATTCAAACATACTATACTAATATTAAAATTCATTTTTCAAGTCTTCCTTTCTAATAGGTAAAGTATAAAATAACATATAAGAATGCCCACTGAGTAGGGTTTGCTAGTTCACATAATTTATAAGATTTTTTTTTTCACTTGAGAACACATTTTTTCTGGACACACAAAAAGGTTTTAACAGACAAAAAAATGTAGAGAATGTATGTAAGTTATAATAGTCTTAGAAAATGATGTCTCAATTATACCAGGAATTATAAATGAGAATTAACTGTTAGGTTAAACATGGTATATGCAGTTTATTAGGTCTGACTTTAAAATATGCCTGAAAAAAGTTCTGACACATGGAGGAAGTTACAGAACCATATTTTTAACCTAAAGTAAACTTTATATGGTTCTTTGTTTCTGAAATTTGCTAATTCCCTTCACCCCAGTGGCTCAATAGAGAATTTCTAGCTGTATTTCAGACTTAATCAGTTCAGCATCTTCCCAAGCCTCATGTGAACAAATATGAAAGATCGGAAAAGTGAAGCTGCTCAATACAATGGGGGCTCATTAACATTGTTTTAACAAGCCTTAGTTTATGCGAACCGTTGTCTAACATGCAGCTCTAATTTGAATCCACACTTCTCAGCATGGTAATGAGGGCTCTGCTGAATGCCAGTGTTTGTGCATATATATGAGCTCTCTGCATTTAATTCAATCAAGAAAATAGAAACTTCCCGACTCAAGCCTAATTCGACTTTGGGTTAACCATTTTGAAAACAGTTCCCTACGAAACCAAACACCTGTAAGAGTGATTAAGAGGACATAATGAAATGGTATCTAACTGCTATTTATTTTAAGAGGAGAAATATTTAAATTTCTTTGGGGGGGTCATCTTTTTTGTTCCATCACTGAAATATAATGAAACCTGTGTTCATGCTCACGTGTGGTTTAAGAGAAAGAGCACAGAACAAGGTTTGAATATGTTCTCTTTTATGCAGACATGTGTCTTGAGTTATTCATAAGTTTTAGTATCTGCAAAATATCTCCCTTCAATATAAACACAAAGATAAAAATGTACATTGAATTATTGAAATAAATAGCTCATTTAACTCAGAATCAATGAATCAATGAAATCATACTCATACACAAATATATATGATGTTTGTGGCAATAATACTGTACGCAGTATTTTGAAATGTAAATGTTATAAATAATAAATTGAGAAATATTTTGTTATGCCAGAAAAAGTAGTTCTCTTGATTTTTTTTTACTAAAATGCAATACAAACTATGCTATTAATTCTGAAAGAGTGTGTTTAAAAAGAATCCTTTAAGGTAGTGCACACAAAGTTAAATGCCCCAGCATACATATATTTGGCTTAGAATTATTAAAAAGAAATATTTTCATTTGCTCAGAAACCAGCCTACTTGTTTAAGAATAAAACTGTTAAAAATAAACCTGAAATATTTTCTTTTAATACTTATACTGAAATTTTATCTTTGTCTTCAAATACTTAATAATATATATACTGTCAAACTATTTGAATTTTTTCCTTTTTTCTCTGGTGAATACTATTATAAACTGTATTTCATTCCCAAAGCTATATAAAATAATTTGTAAAAGGTACCTTTATTTTTTTTCACTATTTTGTCTTTTACTCAAAACTATGCAATGACTACCCATTTTATTGAGAGTCAAAGGCAAAAGTAAGGCCCATAAGACTCCACCCAATTATATTGCAGTTATCCCCTTGCCACATAAAGCACTCTTGAATTATTTCTTGGTTACCTTCTTCTCCACATTACTTTGCTCCATTCAAACTGCTGCTGTTTGTCTCCTCTGCCTCAAAATATCTTAGACACCCTCATGGCTATCCGCTTTCTACTTTAAATCTCAGATAACGTTATTTCTCAACAAGGACCTTTCTGAAATATTGCAGTTGATAGTGACACTTTGTACTAATCCCCAGTACGTTAGCCCTCTTATCTAGATTTAATTTATTTCTTCTTTTATTTGCAGATAATTACTAAATAGTATAATTTAGTTATACGTTCAACGAGTATATACACTTCATCTCTTCAATATGCGATATTAAGATACCAAATGATATACTTACTAATTTTATTTATATGCTTCCTACAGAATTTTGTCTATACTACTTATATTTTTAAGTTGTCTGTCTACTTTTGTGAATATTGAGTCTTCCCAATTAAAAAAAATTACAAAAATATAGCATCAATTATATACTTGTATTTTGATTAGATTTCTTTATTTTTTAAGTAACACAGTTTTTGGTTTATGCCAGATATCATATAGACTGTAAATTTTTTCTTTTGATCTTTTCATGCTCTAAATTTCTACTGACATTAATGTTGCTATTTCTCGAGTATTATTTATTGTAGTTACTAAAATGTAGCTGTTAACCTTATTTTTCAAACTTTACTTATTAAGTTAGAGTGTTTCTTACAACTGGAATGCAGCCAGAATTTTATTTCTTAAGCTATCCAATAGCCTAGATTTCTCTTGAAGACTTTAATAAAATTCCCTCTAGCAAAAAGACTGTTAAAATTGAAATTATTAATTTCATTTTACTTTGTAGTTTATGACTCATGTTACCTTTCCCCCTTCGGATTTGCTAAGATTGTTTAGTACTCATTTGACTTTCCTTTAGGGAATGTTTTTTTTTTTTGTTTGTTTTGCTTTGTTTTTAAGAGCTCTTATTTAGAGCTTATATTAAATATTTCGAAATAGTCTGTTTTTATACATCTTGTTTATAAATATGAACATACATTTTAAAAACAAATGTTATATATTTAATGTGTTTAAATATGCATCCCTCCATTTATATGTAAATGGAGTTTCTATTAGTAGCTTCACTGTTATGTCCTCAGTACTCCTTTCTTCCAATTATTGCCTTATTTAAAAATTTTTAAGGGCCTCCCCTGGTGGCGCAGGCGGTTGAGAGCAGCGCTGTGAAGCTGTCCAAAGCCTCTGCAGTGCCATTTCGATCCCAGCCAGCCTAGGAGAATCCCACATGGCGCGCGGCAGACCTCTCCTGCCTCGCCCACTATTCCCCTCAGCAGTGTATTTCGTCAGTCTGCCTTTTCTGTTCCCTGCTCTGTCTCTGGTGAATCCTCTCACCCTCCAGTGCATCTGGCCTGTACCCCAGTTCTTATATGCATGAATAAATAAATCTTAAAAAAAAAGAGAAGATACTAATTTTTTTAAATTATTATTTGCAGGAGTAATTTTTTTTTTTTAATTGGGATCAGAAGTAGTACATCTACAACATGTTCTCTAAATTTTTGTGGATCCTTGAGATATTCTCACTTTGGCTGGTTAGCATTTTAAGGGTTGTAGTCATTTTCTTTCCTTTGCCAGTTTTTTTGTTTGTTTGTATGTTTTTCATCACAACTGAAGAAGGAATAACCCAATGCCATTGTGACTTTAATTTATATATATATATATATATATATATATATATTTTTTGTGGGACCCTCGCCGGCGGTCGGGGATTGAAAAGGCGCTGCAGAGGCTGCGGGCAACCTCACAACCCAGCGCTCAAGCACTGTGCCACCAGGGGAGGCCCCTGACTTTATTTTTTTTTAATGAAACTTGTACTTTATGCCTGGAAGCTAATGAGATTACTATCATTTGCCCCTCCCTCTCTGGAGATCCAGAATTTTACCAACATATGTGCTGAGAACATTTATTTTCTTATAATCCCAGTCTGGAATTTAATAAGATATTTTAACTGTAGAATTGGATTTCTATTAATCTGAAGGAACATTTCCTATATCTTGGCACAATTACTGTCCTTAAACACTTGTTTCTCAATTAATAATCTATATTCCCCTTTCTCTGATCTTAGAATTATAATCTTTATACTTTTGTCCTAAAACTTATAGCTATTTTTTTTTTACTTTATTTTTCATACCACTGACATATACCCAACTCTCATTTAATACCATTTTGGTTAATTGGAATCTTGTATTTTATTCTCTTGATAAGTTTGTATGTGGTTTTCTTAAACTATACAAAATAAATGAACTGTGTACAACATTAAGGAGAGATCATAGATTATGTAGCTAATGTGTTTATTCATTTTGCTTCTTGGAATTAGACTCAATAATGTGAATTAAATGTCATAAAAATAAAAAAAAACTGACATTTTTATCATCCCCAAATTATGAACATTCCTATAATAAAATTTGAAGATTGTTACCATTTCAAAGCATACATATAAAAATATACATATCTCACGATATAGTGAGCTCTTTTTTGGTATGAAAATAAGGAACACCAGCCTCAATTTCCAAAATGAAGTGTCTTTTCACATTTTTCAGAAATGAGTCTAGTGAGGCACATTAAAAAAAAATGATGCAGCTGCTAAATTTAAGGAAATTTCATGAATTAGAATCATTTGGTTATGCTTAATCAGAAAAGTTCTCTGTAATATACACAATTAGTCCCAGTGGAATTTTGAATACCAAATGTTTTATTGCCATATTTGTATAATTTTTATCCCACTTCATAAGATAAATTTACCGTATTTTAAAATATACCAGAGAAAATTTCATTGTATTTGCTTCCTTTGTATTTAAAATTGTGATAATAATTTTGCTTAAAAAAATACATGGAAAATGTGCAGGTCATTTATTTCCTCAGTGGTTTATTAAAGAAAGTGTTAAACTCTTTATGGTAAACGGCACTGATAAAAATTTTAAAGAATGAAAGTTAAAGATTACATAATAAAAAATTTAAATCACCCATATGGTTGTCTTACTTGTATGAATATAGCATATTAAATAATTCAAAACACCATATCCTTATGCATATAGTGCTGTAGTTTGGTGATGCTTATTGAAAACCAGGCAAAATGCATTATCAATAGATGTCATCGCCATTCTTGCAACAATGGTATCGTTTATCTATTTATGTTGAATCAAGTATAATAATCATTGCTGAAGAACAACACACCTTTAAGATATTCTTATTAACAATAGACATTTAACATTTTGCTCTCTATTTCTATGGAAGGAACATTAGGAAACAGAGTATCTTTTACCAATTATATTGTTCACCATTGAGAGGGAAAATGTGGATAAGGAAGATTAAAATTTATTAACTTCTTGTGCCTTACAAACACCTATTTCCCAAATTGCAAAGATATGCAACAGGTACTATTCAAGTCTTAAATATCTACAAGGGTTAATTAAAGTTTGATACCTCTTTTAAAAAAATCTGTATTATATGAGCTATTATTTCACTTCAAATCTTTAATTTTTTTTTAATTTTTTTCCCAGAAAAAACTTGAGTGGCAGTATGTACATTGAAGGATTGAGATATCAAATTTTTTTTTAAAGATTTATTTTCTATTTATACAGTAGCTGGTGTATGGGCCAGAGGAGCGGGAGGGTGAGAGGATTCACCAGAGACAGAGCGGGGAACAGAACAGGCAGACGGACTGAAAGCACTGCTGAGGGGAGCAGCAGGCATGACAGCAGAGGTCTGCTGCACCATGTGGGAATCGCCCCCTGGCAGGCCAGGAATCGAACCTGTGCTGCAGTGGCTGCGGGACAGCCTCACAGTGCTGCACTCAACAAGCTGCGCCACTGGGGAGGCCCAAGATACCAAATATTTTAAAGCTGGAATTATTTTGTACAAGAAATATTTGTAAATTCATTGTTTATATAATCCATGCTATTGTATTATATTTTTCCTTACATTAATGAGAGTTCTGAACAATTTACAAGACAAAGCAAACTATAAAATGAGCTTATTACAGAGTGGAGGAAGGTGAGCTATTTTATATCTCTAAGTTGAACTGAAAATTTAAAAATAACATGAACTATTATTTTTTCAATTATGCATGGGTAAGTAATGGTAAAAATATTTTCATAGATGTTTACTTGAAAAACTCTATTATATTCCATTAAAATAATACTTATTGATTTCTTGCTTTCACTTAGGATAAACAGATTAAACAAGCATCAATTCCACCCCAGGAACAACAATGACAATAGCAAACTCTGGACATTCTGCAAGTCATAACTTCTCTTTAATCCACCAGAGAGCTCAGATGGTGGGTCTAAGGGAATTAAGGAAGGCAGGCAGGCACCACAAGTGGAAGTAAAATATAAGCATGTTTACCAGGAAATCACTCTGCCAGATACTAGAAAGCAGGATTATAATAATTTTTTAAATGAATCAACAAAGCCAGTATCACTAGTGACAACCAAGGATGAAACGGATATTGGATCTAACTTTTAGCCAATAGATCCTTGTTCTAAACAAAAGGAACACCAGAGTACATTCAACCCTATGGTAATTGAATGCAAAAATACCAGCTATGAATCCAAAATCCACCTGAAATAAAATTCAACTGACTTATTCTTTCAGATTAAAATTTTAGCATAATAGGCAGGGATTTGGCAGAAGATGGCATCAGAGGGGTTCCCTGCTTCACTCCCTAGAGGGTAATCCAAGGTGGTCTAGAAAGGCATTGAGCTCTATGGATCCTATGACTGGGGAAAAACTGAAGTTCCTCCTGCACATCAGAGACCAATGCTGACCACAGCAAAAGGGACACCAAGGAAATTCATCTATATATAAGAAAATGCAGGTGGAGAGAGGCACCTGGGGATTGCAACTAGTGCAGGAGCTAGGGGTGGTAGCCAATGCTCCTGTATTTGCTAGTAGCCTTGGGGAGGGGATAGTTAATGGTGTGGAGATGAACCTTGGAATGTAAGGAGGCATGTGCAGAGAGCCAGGATTAACTTAACAGGCAAAGTCCCCAGTGAAGAAGATAGTGTGCAAAACAGCACTGCCCCTTCCCCTCCGCCTGATGACTCAGGCTGGTCCTGAGAAGCAGCACTGACAGGTCCACTGACAGACTGTAGTGACTCAGGTATGGAGCCCCAGAAAGGAGAACTATCAGTGGTCCCCCAAATGCAAGACATGCCACATACCACTTTCCATAGTGACTCAGCCCCTTCAGGCCCCTCACTCATCCCCTGACTCAGCACTGCACATCATTTCTTCCTCACATACACTTTCTTTTTGGATGGCAAAGTGGAAGTAATGCAACATTAGGATAATTGAATAAATAGTAACCTAGAAAACTAAGAAATGGGGAATTGGAAAATACTTTTGACATGCCATTTTGAGTTTTCCTGGGAATGTATCACCACACAAACAGAACAAATCTCCAGATCCCAACCACAAAGACATAGGGAATCTTTTATTCCTATCAAAGACAGTTTAATATTGCCATGATCAAAAAATTAAAAGAAATGGAAGAAAACACAGAAAAGCTACACAAAAATACACGAGGAAACTCAGAAAAAAACAAAGGAATGTCCTGAGAAATAAAATTACTAAACAGAAGATTGAAGTTGAAGCACAAGTTAAGGAGGCTTCGATGAGGTACAGCCCTAAAGAAATAAAATATCAACTGATGAACAGACAAGGAAGAACAAGACACACAATACTAAATTGAAGAAG
Organism: Talpa europaea; assembly: GCF_964194135.1. Taxonomy (NCBI): domain Eukaryota; kingdom Metazoa; phylum Chordata; class Mammalia; order Eulipotyphla; family Talpidae; genus Talpa; species Talpa europaea. Next base: position 106,749,691 of record NC_140072.1, on the reverse strand, counting down.
TAGATTTGAAAAGGCCACATTCTGTTTGATTCCAAATACAACATTCTCAAAAAGGCAAAACTATGGCGACAATAAAATAGTCAGTGGTTGCCAGTGGTGGGAGGGTACAGAGATGAATATGTGAAACATAGAGAATTTTTTGGTTTGAAAATACTCTAAATGATTTTATGGAAACTATAACACTTTGATTCAAACAGGCTCCATCTTGTCTCTAACTTGTTGAGATATCTAGGTAACTGACTCACTCCCTAGGAACGAATATGTGTCCATTCATTTTATCTACTCCCTCCCTGATTTCTCCTTATGGATGAATATAAAGGAACAGCAACATCCTGCTCTCTCTTTACTGATGTTTAGGACACAGGAAGGTCATCTGCTGATAGTTTCAAAAGAGCCCACATTGCAGTTTTCTTTCTGAAGACTCATGTCAACCAATCCAAAAGTTTTAAACAAATGATCTAAACTTAGTTAAACTACTCTCCTCACTGATCATGTAACATCCCCCTATGTGCTGATCCTGGTGGAACACACCCTGACAGTGTCTCGGAGTAATGGACCCAAGTCATGGATCATATTTTCAAATAAATGCTGTCTTAATTATATAACAGCCTGAGTAACTTTCAGTTGACAATGTCATAATGATTAACATGTTGTTGTATTTTTGTTCCATTCTATTGAATATATACACCAAGAGTGAATCCTAAGGTAAACTATGACTATGGATAATTACAATGTGTCAATGCAGGTTCCTCCTTGGTTAAAAACTACCAGTTAGGTGAATGATGTTGATAATGGAGAGGCTCAGTATGCACACATGAAGTATTATACCAGATACCTCAGATACCATTTATGTTCCTCTCAACCTAAAACTGCTCTAAAAAAAATTAAAGTTTTCAGGGGGGGAAAAAAAAAGTTCATTTCATAGAGTTTCCTAATTTCTAGTAATTAATAGTTTTTCCAAGAAAGAAGGAATTAATAATATAACACAAAGTGTGTAGTTTAGACTTCCCCACATGTAGACAGTATCTGAATTTCGTCACACTTGATGGAAACATTGATTTAAAATTGGGTTGAGTGAGTAAATTTTATCCAAAATGAATGATCTAAAATGTCATTGCAAAACTAAATATGAATTGAAACTACAAAAATAAGATAAAATCATAACAAAGTTTTTCACTTAAAATAATAGGATCTATTTAAAATGGATATTAAAACAACTACCAGAAGAACTGGAACAAAATGAAAGCAATGCAATTTTGTTTTTCCAATTTCATAAGCAATCAAATTGTATTTGATACTACAGTGAATTTCCACCTAGGCCAGATTTTTTTATTTTCAACCACTGGTAAAAATATTCGCAGTCAGAAAATATTTCAAAATGCTTAGCAGGTAGCTGTACATGGAAAGAAAGTATATAGATAAAATGCTCTTAGGAGTTTACATCACTCAGTAGACCAATTATAGTTTATGTGTAGATGGTCTAAAACTACAGTACTTCATATGTTGTTTTTATTTCAAGTTGAGTGACAGAGAAGAACTGAGAGAATGGATAAAAATAAGAGAAGTGTGGCCTAGGAATAATGTGAACAGATTTTTTTAAATTTCCTCAACAATTTTTGTATAATATTAACCTTGTAGCCAGTTCATTGACTTCCTCTGAACAGTACTCTCAACTTTTGTGCATATATTTCATTATTTTGTGAATGTTCTAATTAGCTTTATTATTGTTTCAAAAATCCTAAGAATGCTAAACTACAAGAAAAAGGTTATAATTCAGTACATGTTCCATCAACAATGCAGTTTTCTCCATCAGTGATGGTCACCATCATCTCTAGTCTACACCCTATACCTCTTGTACCTGCAGCCCATGTCACAACTCAAAATACCACTGATCCCAGGGTATCTGTCCATCTCTTTCCTTCACTTGCTTCTTCTTATTCCTAACCTCATTAACGACCTTCCTTTTTTAGCTAGCTCTTTCTTCATTTTCCAATGGCAAAATCCCCCACACTATTTCTTTCTTCATTCTATGTATGAACATTGAATCTTATCCATTGATGTGGCCCAGTCAATGAATGTGATCTCTTAAACATGCAAATAGTCAACATTTCTGGAAAAAGACAGGTTACATTCTTGTCGTTATTGACTTCGGATATATGTTTTGCTTTTTGTGGTTTGTTCTTATCATTGTTTTACTAACTTCACTTTTCATTGTAATTTCCAGCACTCTATGTAGCCCACAATGTTCTTTGAAAAAAAGTCAAGGAACAAGAAAAAAGTTCTCAATATGCCCCACCCTATTTTGAAACCACCCCAGATGTCCAGCAATTTAAACCAATTTCAATACTGTCACTATCCAAATAATTGGCTGTTCTCCAATTAATGAAATATTTGATTATATTCCATTTTTTTTCTCTCAATTTTTAACCACAATAAATTCTTGACTTTTTCACAAGGGCTTTTCTGTCATGCTCCCAGTGCCTTCAGTTGGCTGTAGGAAGATATTGTCAAGTTTTTGTAACTATTGCCAAATCATTAACCCATTTCTACAATTCCTTACTTGAGGTCCTCAGCTTTCCTAAGTGAAAAATGAAGGCTCTATCAAGTTTTTTATAAGAGTTTTTAATTATATGCTCTATCTACCGAAAAGAACTATGAGAAACTCACAGCCATATTCCACAGCAAAAAAACATCAAGTTAGTCCATTATACAGGAATAACTAATATAGTAACCATGTGTTCTGACTCATTTAAAATGTGCACTTAATTTAATTTCATTTATTTATTTATTTCTTAATTTATGCTGCCTATTTATGAAATATATATTTTTGCCTGAACTTTCTTTTAGGGCTATTTGAAATGTGTTTTCTCATGACCTTTAATTTACAGGTAGCAATTTTTTTTTCTTTCATTCAGTTATCCCTATTTCTATGCATACTAAAGTTTTAATTTGAGCACAAAGTTTATATTCACTTTAAAAGAAGTCCACTTACATGTGATTTTACTCTATTCTTATTTTTAAAGTATAATTTGTATGACATGACTATGTAGTTATCTTCTCTTTTTTTAAAGATTATTTTATTTATTTATACAAGAACTGGGGTATAGGCCAGATGCACGGGAGGGCGAAAGGATTCACCAGAGACAGAGTGGGAAACAGAACAGGCAGACTGACTGAAATACACTGCTGAGGGGAGAAGCAGGCTAGTCAGGAGAGGTCTGCTGTGCCATGTGGGGTGTTCCCTGGCCAGCCAGTGATCGAACTTGTGCTGCAGATACTGTGGATTGTTTCATAGTGTGGTGCTTAACCCCTTGTGCCACCAGGGAGGCCCCCTGTTTTGTTTTTATTTAATATGTAAGTGAAAATAATGTTTTAATTTTCTCATGACCTCTGATTTATACCTTGTTTTTTTACAAATTTCAGTAGCAATAACTTCAGACTTCTACTTTTTCACAGGTGGAATGGAATAAGGGCTCAATTATACTTGCTATATCAGTATTTAATACTATTTCTAAGGCACAGAATGAACATTTATTAAATAATTGTTGTATTCATTAATGAAACAAACTAGAAAATCTCCAGGATAGCAAGTACAATTGGTTATATGGCAAAACTTATTCTATTTTATTGAGCCTATTTTTCTCTTCACTGAGAATGACAAGCTTTATATTTTCCTCTGTCCTAGATTATTGTACCAGCAAAGGGCTTTGTCTCAAGTAGGACCAGCATGATCTTAAAATATTGCCTTTAGAAACATACTTTTTTTTTCCTGCCTGAAATACAGCACTTATTGAAAATCTAAATTAAATACAAGTAGAAGTGCTTTTATGAAATTCTATTATGGCTTGGAATTGAAGTCTGATAAGAAAGCCCATCACAGGAGGCTACTAGATGGTAATTGATGAGCTACTGACATTTTAGGTTTTAGTCCTTAATGCATAGGAAAACCAATTATTATCCAAATGACAACATATTTCTAAGTCTCTTATTGCTGAGAACCACATTTTCAATCATTCAGTTTTTGATTGTTCTATGGTTTTCTTTTCAGCCCTACTTACTGTTGTTCATTTGTGTGTATCCAAACTGTCATTTGTGCATATGGATAAATGATGACTCATTCTTGATCTTTCATTTTAAAAAATTTACTTTTTAAAAAGAATATAGTTTTCCTACAAGTGGTAGTGAGAGTTCATAGGAAGCAGTATCTTTTTGAAGTTATTCTTAAACAAAAATTGGGTCTATCTTAACACATTAAAATAAAGATATTTCCATCTATTTGATATATTAGAGATCTAGAAGAAAAGCAAAAATGAACAGGAAAATTAGAACTGTATTTCTCCAAATGTATACAAAGAATTGCTTCCTTGGGCTATTTAACTGTAGATTCCTGGGCTTTATCTCTATTGTCTCCTTAGTGTTTCATTTTCTTAAAATGGGGACTCAGACACTGTATTAGTTTTTAAACTAAAGGTTAGAACCACTGATATTTGCCTTACCTCTGGTTTTGTTTGTTTTCTCTGGTGGTAATTTGTTTGGGAAAATGATTTCAATATATTCAGACAAGTAGTATACACTTAGAAGTAGTCTGTGGTATTTTTCTACCTGTAATTTTCATCTTGAAAGCTAATATCCCAAGTCTATAAAATGTCAGGAAGGGTTAAAAGTTTAATAGGAATGTTAATGTTTTTCATTTAGTTGTTGATGTCTCAGTAATCTGAGTCATTGTGTAATATAGATAAAAATTAACATTACTGTCACTTTACATTTCTTTATATGCCTGTCCTTTTATTAAATGCCATATATTATTATTTATCAAGTCTAGATTATATTGTATATAAAAAGTATTATATTAGTTTAAGACAAAGTCAAATTTATCAAGAAAGGATAAAATTAAACATGACCAAAGCATTAGTATGAAGAAAATTTTCATCAATTCTTAGTGAATTTTCTGGCTATCAAGAAAAAAAATATGTATGTGTACTTACTGTGTTGGTATTGCAATAGCTTAATAATTAGCCTTAAAATAGAGTCAGATTTTGAAAAAGGTAATGAGGTGTTTGCTAGATAAATTAGGACTCAAGCAGGAAATAGCACAGATTATATAAATATAGCATATGACAAATGGTATAGCACATGGTCTTTTAATGCACTATTAAATTGCAACTGTCCTGGGTAAAAGAAATATACATAAAGACTGTCAGGAGAACTTAAAGTAATATATCATCTTCTCATAAATAATAGTTACCTGTCAAGATGGAACTGCTTTGTGTGCAATAATTCAAGTTAGACTAGTGTTTCGATTGCTTGTGTACCTGCATTGTTTCACTATATATATTTTTTTGAATTCAGTTTCAGAAGCACTTAAGCTGCTACTTATTACTAACAATAAAAGCATATTCATGGTTTAGACAGGAAAGTTTTACAATTACATAATTAAAAAAAATATGCCATCCCAGGTTTCAACAGATTCTAGTTAAATGTTTTATCACCATCTTTGACACAATCTCTAGACACTGTGATAATTTGAATTTAATTATAATCATTTCATTTTACTCATTCTCCTTACATTTAATAATAGATTACTTTTATAAAATTGCAATTTATTAGACTGTTAACTCATTTAATCTTCACAATGGCCTTTATATCAAGATATGCTATGGGCCTCCCTGGTGGCACAAGGGGTTAAGAAGCAACCTATGAGGCTGTCTGCAGCCTCTGTAGCACCAGTTCAATCCCCAGGCGATGAGGGAGCAACCCACATGGTGAGCAGACCTCTCCTGACTTACCCGCTGCTCCCCTCAGCAGTGTACTTGGGTCAGTCTGCTTGTTCCCCACTCTGTCTCTGGTGAATCCTCTCACCCCCCACACTTTTAGCCTGTACACCAGCTCTTGTACGCATAAATAAATAAATCTTTAAAAACAAAAGATAGGCTATAATGCTGTTTCATGTTGATGCTAATGTTACAGATAAAGGTTCAATTATTTACACAAAGTAACAGATCAAATATATATATCAGAGGGTGGATTCAAATGTCTTTCTTTTGTATTCTGAAGTCTTAGATATTTCTAAAACATTATATCCTTCCTTCATGTTTTATGTTTAGTAACTGGATAATAATTGTCAATAAAAGTGAAACTTTTAGAGATTTTGCTTATAATAATCTAAATAGCTTTACTAAAACTTTTGATTAGATACTGTATTGATTAACAGAAACCTAGAAAAAGAGAAACATGGAATAAATAAGGTTTAGAAATACATATTTCTCCAATGTGAGAAAAACTTTAGTGTGACAGAAATGTTAAATACATTTGTGATATCTAAATTCATTCAGACTAACCCTAAATTTGTTCCACAAAGAGGACGGAAGATATCCCTTGTGCTATAGTACTGGTGTATATATTGTTAAGGAAACATTAATATCATTTTAAAAAAGTATCTATGCTCTATTGGCTAATGATGAAGGAATCCATTTTTTCTGAAATGGATTCCCTGGTTTCAGTGAGGATGATGAGGTCCCAGAGTAATAAAATAAAGTAGCAACACATAACAACCAGGGTGCTTTATGTGGTTGTCACAATAAAACCCAGAGCTAGTACAGTCACCAGGCAGCTAAGCCAAATAGCCAAATGTAATGCTGACTGATTTATCATGATACACAAGGAGCGAAAATATGTCATTCATAACATGATCATATAAAACTCATTTCTGTTTTCACACAAACTCCTAATTTTTTAAAACAAAATAAACAACACTAAAATCTTGAGTCATTTTGAAAATTTATGGCCACTAATGAAATTACCTATTTTGTGTCAGTCCTCTGACCTGGAAGTCCCGAGTGAAAAGTACTCTATGCACATGGCTCAAAATTTTCAGCAAAAGTATTGATGTGTATTTTAAATCCCCCCCCTGGCATTTCCTGAAGGGACTCAAACAAGGTACCAGGTATCTGGGTATTATAACCAGGATAACTATACCAGGGAAAGGAAAGTAGTAATCATTTCAGCGTTTCAGCACTGCAGCAATATTGATAGCGCAAGACCCAGGATGTCATTTGGGCAAATTGAATTTGGCCTTTTTCAATATTTTAGTAAATCCAAGAGTTTGGAAAATACAACCTGTGGTTATTTTCCCAGTTTCTGAATATATATTTGGAATGTGTTAACAAAGCCTCTGACAGAGTCTTTCACTGGCTCTCTGATAAACATAAAAAGCTAGCTTTCTTGATCAACCAAGGAAACACTTCATCAAATATATGAAAGAGGCAAGGACTTTTTAAAAATCACATCTCACTTAAATTAACTGAATAAATTATTATAATCAAATAGTGATTTCATTTATAGTGGCTCTTAGAGATGCAATTTCAGAAAAATATTTTTAAAAATATCACAGCTGCAGTTTTTGGATTTGTTAAAGCCACCAAACAATATAGCAAGGACAGCAGGCCACCTACCCCATTTTGTGTCAGGGATCACTCTCTTTCTGGAGTAGTGATTTATTTGTACCAGAGTGTTTATCATCTCATCATCCCACAGGTCATCACTCAGATCCACTATAATGAGATCCTGTGCCAAGAAACACTAGTGATCTGCAACTAGCAAGTTTTTTTCAGTGTTCTTAGGGAAACATAGTTACAAACGCTGAGCAATAAATTTCACCAAAAGTGAGGGGCTGCCATTATAGTAAAGTTGCTTAGGGTTCTATCCCCTCCAGTCTGCAACATACATTCTCTGTTGGGAGAAGCAAATTTCTGCATTTGAACCACTTACCCAAAGAAAATGATACAACACCTAAATCTTCCTAAAATTTAAAGAAATGCATAACTCTAACCCACTTACTAAATTAGCACTTAAATCCTACTTTATTTGAATGGGAACAACAGAAATAATGTCTTGTACTCAGAACTTAGCAATACGCAAAATATCAGTTGTTGACAAACGATAACACATTAGAAGATAGTTTTGGTGCAAAGTAATGCTTTCTTCAACAAGGTTTTGTTTTTGTTTTTTAACAAGGAGCTCTCATTCATTATTTAGTCCTTATTGAGATTAAAAACAAGAACATGGAATAACTATCCTAACTCTTCATTTTATGAACTATGTATAATTTCACTCACCAAGCCAACAATGAACGTGGGCAGCATCATTCCATCCTCAAGCGTAAGTATCTTCCTTCGGCGTACATCCTGAAAGTACAGGAAACTGCATTAAGAGGTGGTTCACTTCCTTCTACCAGTGCCTCTTAGCATACTACCATCTTTATACCTCAACTAAATGACGATACTGGTAGCAGATGGATAACATTGGACCCATAGTAATACAAAAACAAGTAAGTGCTTTATCCTACTAAATCTTTGATTTCCTTTCATTGTCATCCATGCTTTAGTTGAAACTGCAATCTGGAAATTTGTAATCTTTATTCATCATCTCTTTGATCCACATAGCAATGCTTTAGACTATGGAGCATTTTATCAAAGCCAAAAAAGAAATCCCCAACAAACCCCCAAATATAGAATTCCTTGAATTTATCCTTCCTCAGAGTCAGAAATAGCTGACCACAAGGAATGGTTCTCTGATCTCTGAAGATGCTGTTTATGGTTCAGATGGGGGGATTTACCTGATGAGGGTAGGATGCTGTCCCTGAGGATGCTGTGTATGCCATTAGCCAGTACACTATGTAGAGGTTGTTGCAATTTTAGTCAGTACACTTGGAAGTATTCTTAAATAGACTAAATAGAGATATGTCTCTATTTATAAACTACCTTATTTATAAAATAAAGAAAATATTTCCTTAAAGTGTAATGACGGAGTAAACATTTTCTAATGATGGGAGAATGGGACATTTTGAGAGGGATATTTAGTCATCATTATTCTAGCAGAATATTTCCATATTTCTTTCAGAAAACTTTATATTATATAAACTGACAGAGACTTTGTAATTGTATGTGTATTCATATGTGCATGCATGTCCATGTGTTCTATGCGATGTAGGGTGGGAATTCCAGAATGGAAATTATGGAGATCATAGAGAAGTATTATAGGTCATGTGAGGTCCTTTGATTCTGGAGTTGAGGGATTTATAGATAAGTCAATTTTAATGGTCCATGTGAATGGGCTGCCTTCCATATAGCTACCAAATATTTATCTTAATAATGTAGACACATAAATAAATAAATAATGTAGACACAAGGTTTCTTTTTTTTTAAGATTTATTTATTTATACAAGAACCAGGGTACAGGCCAGATTCACGGGAGGGTGAGAGAATTCACCAAAGACAGAGCAGGTAACAGAACAGGCAGACTGACTGAAATACACTGCTGAGGGGGAGCAGTGGGCACAACAGGAGAGGTCTGCCGTGCCATGTGGGACCCTCTGTTCAGCGGGGATCGAAAGAGTGCTGTAGAGGCTGCGGACAGCTTCACAGCGCAATGCTCAACTGCCTGCACCACCAGGGGAGGCCCTAGACACAAGTTTTCTAAACTGACTTTCATTTTTTAATCTTTTCAGAGATTGCTTACCTAGATAACAAAGCTCAAAACCCCTGATTACTTAGGAACAATGATATTAATGATGCCATTGAATTAAACTGCAGCTTCTACCTTACTATATTCTGACAGTCTGTGGTTTTCTAGACTTTACATCACTGGAATATGTCCAGGTTTTTGCTTTATTAGGGCACTTAGTCAGGAAAGACAGACTTAAAAGAAATTTTTATCTTAATGACTTATTTCTAATCTCTGTTGTGTGGATATAATATCCATCTGTTTTTAATTTTTCACAATATCTTCCAAATTAATGTCACACACATATATAGCAAGAGAGAAAGAGAGAAACAGAGAGAGGTGTATCAATTACAGGTGACTTGTGCTAAGGACTCATCAAAAACAAAATTAATAGAATGACTCTTATGGCAGGAGTAGAAAAGAATATGTTTGATTGTCAACCAGGATGATATCTTCATTCCCCACTTAAATTTTTCCCTAATTATTTAGCATTACTTCTTTTCTATCCTGACAAAATTCTCCCATTACTTTGATTTTCATTTAGATATTTTAATGTAGTTTTGCTTACATTGGAATAAAATGCGTCATTTTGATTGCATGACAGATTTCCTTGAAATAATAGAAATAGATTCATTTTCAAGAATTTCATCAACATTGTTATCTTTGCCAAAGGGTAACACTCATTGTACTCCTTACAAAATTTCTTACAGCAGAGAGTGACATTATCAGCGTTTTAAAATTAAAAGTATTTTGTTCTCATATTTTTTTTGGTAATCATTGAAAGAGACATGAGGGGCCCAAGGTAGAATTCATTTAATATGATATGCATTCCTTTCACATAAGTCTTATCAAGGTTACACAGCTTGCTGTTCTGTGAGACACTGTTGCTTAGTCTCGTTAAAATAGCATTTAACTGGTAAGAGAGTGTCAAAAATTATAACATATTTTCATGTAGGTAATATTTTAAAATTTATTTTGTTACTTAGGTCACTAATACTATTTTGCAGTTCTAAAAACAATTTGCAAAAAATAAATATCTTTTCAGACCTCCCTGGTGATGCAAGGGGTTAAGATGCAACCTATGAAGTTATCCACAGCCACTGCAGCAGGAGTTCGATCCCCAGCCAGGGAGAAACCCACACGGCGCAGCAGACCTCTCCTATCTCACCCGCTATTCCCCTCAGCAGTGTATTTCAGTTAGTCTGCCTGTTCTGTTCCCCACTTCGTTTCTGGTGAATCCTCTCACCTCCCACACTTCTGGCCTGTACCCCAGTTCTTGTATGCATAAATAAATCTTAAAAAAAATAAATATCTTTTCAATTCCTTTGTATTTCAATTGGAAATTGAAAGTAACACTTCTGGAGAAATAAAATAGGAATGGTTACATTGTATAAGTAAGTAAATGAAAGTAATGGATAGACTGATATACATTAAATAATGATTCCATGCTTGAGATTTAAAATAAGGATATAAATTTAATGAAAGGGGATAAACACTTGAACCTTTCTAGATAAAAATTATAATGATCATACTAACACTTATCAACCATGAACATAAAATATACCAATCACTTGCAAGTTGCCAAGAATTTCAAGGTAAGAAGAAATCAGAGTTGTTTTTTTCTTTTTAATTCTAATCATTTGTCTCAATGAAAAAGCCAATTAGTATGCATGGCAATTTCTATTGTGTGTTGGATCACAAAATTTTATAAGGCAGAAAACTAAAGAGAGATTTAGAGAAGGAAAATCTACCTTGTGGTATGAATTATATTTCAGGTTTCATTTATTCCACAAAGATTTGTTGAGCACTTACTAGGTGACAGGCACTGATTAAGCCTATGGGATGCCAGGATGCTCACGGATAAGATGCATGTTACTAAATAACTCAAATCTAATGCCCACATTTGCAAAGCAGTTCTGTGGTAGTAATGACCAAACCAGAAGAATAAACTAATGGAATGGCAATCTCAAACACTTTCAGGGCACTAGGACAAACAAGTTCTGCAATGAAAGTAGTGAGGATTACCCAGAGGAGACCTGGGCACAGAAAGCTTCACTCTTCATCAATACTCTCCCTTCTGGTCATTGACAAAGAGTTTTTCAGAGAAAAGTGTAAGGACTGTCATGTACACTTTTTCCCACTTTAATTCCCTATTGACTAATATCTAATTATGTATAAAAGATTTATTTATCTATGAATACAAGAACTGGGGTACAGGGCAGAGGTGTGGGAGCAGAGGGATGAGAGGATTCACCAGACAGAGTGGGGAACAGAACAGGTGGATCCACTGGAAAACACTGCTGAGGGGAGCAGCAGACGAAACAGGAGAGGTCTGTTGCATCATGTGAGTCATCTCCCTGGCCGGGATCAGACTCATGCTACAGTGGCTGGCAATGCTTGACAGCACCTTGTCTTTAACCCTGAGCCACCAAGGAGGCCCCAATTATGTATTTTTAATGTTTAAATACTAAAGCAGTCCTACTAAAAAAGTTTTCCACTTCCAGGAAGAATCTCCAAAATCTGGAAACTTGTTAAAAATACAAATTCCATGGATATACTCAAGAGCTATATAGTTAAAATCTCTGTGGTTATTCTCAGACATCTGATTTAACAAATTATATAATTTATTCTTCTGCATGCTAAAGTTTGAGTACTCCATAAAACATCATATATTAAGTATTGAATTAAAAATAAATTAAAATGAATATTTTCAAAATAATATATGAAATAGCTTGTTAGCCTTGTTTTAAGTCAGTTATTCTCTCCTTGTGAATTAATGCAATTTCTTATACATAAAACATCTGCTCTTTTTTCATAAGACTAACAATTTCATACATCTTGTTGTATCACTGTTTCTTCAAGGATCTCAAAGTTAACATTGAAAGAAAAAAGCAGAAAAATAAAAAAGGATTTTTACTACCTATCTACAATATAGAATCTTTCCTTAAATTTGAACATTTTCTTTTACTTGAAAAGTTTCACATTCTTGCATTCATATTAAAATTTGTAGTCATGGGGCCTCCCCGGTGGCGCAGCGGTTGAGCGCTGGGTTGCGAAACCGCGCGGCCTCTGCGGCGCCGGTTCGATCCCCGGCTGCTCCCCGGCCACCGGAGGAGGGTCCCACATGGCGTGCAGACCTCTCCTGCCGCCCGCTGCTCCCCTCAGCAGTGTACTTCGGTCCTTCTGCCTGCTCTGCTCCCCGCTCTGGCTCTGGTGAATTCTCTCACCCTCCCGCACTTCTGACTGTACCCAGTGCATGTATAAACAAAACAAACAAACAAAACCAGCAAAACAAATAAATAAAAAGCATGCCTCTATAAAAAAAAAATAAAAAAATAAAAAATAAAAAAAATAAAATTTGTAGTCATGGGCCTCCCAGCTGGGTTGCCAAGCTGCCTGCAGCCTCTGCAGCGCCAGTTCTATCCCCAGCTGCTCCCCGGCCACCAGAGGAGGGTCCCGCATGGCGCGCAGACCTCTCCTGCCGCCCGCTGCTCCCCTCAGCAGTGTACTTTGGTCCTTCTGCCTGCTCTGCTCCCTGCTCTGGCTCTGGTGAATTCTCTCAACCTCCCACCTTCTGACTGTACCCAGTGCTTGTATAAATAAATAAATAACTTTAAAAAAATTAAAAAAATTTCTAGTCAAACAGCACAGTAAAATGCTTAATTTCATTGATTTGGCATTTTGAACTATTCAAAAATGTTATTTTTCACCACTGACAAACAGTAAATATTGGCAGAGGGGAATATGGGAATATACTAAATTGATAAAAATGTATTTTTTATTATGTCTCATACCATATATTGGTGTGAACAACATTTAATACTTCACACATGCTATGATTTGATACATGGGGCAGACATCTCCTAGTTGGAAGATGGCGATAACTACTATAATATTTACAAGGAAATGAATGTCATCTTCCCTTTTTTTTAAATTAGGAAAAGCATGACAAACTGTGGCTTTCACTATTAGGTTACTTTTGAGCTGGCAGATACTGAAAAAGAAATCATTGAATCCCTTTCAAAATGAAAGATTTTTTTTCACTGCAAATGAAATAGTACATAGAATTGGGGATACTAAATCATTAAGGAAATACTTAGTATTTCAGGTACATGATGCCAAATTTCTGATGGGGATCAAAATCTGTCAAGGGCCATGGCTATTATAATTAATCACTTCTGAAGTATCTGGTTCTGCAGTGACTTATGAGTGTGTAAGCCCAGTGGTGGTAGAAAGCAAAAAAAAAAAAAAAAAAAAAAAACCTTAGCATTTCCTAAGTGGCACTCCAGGTCAGATGCTATAAAACTCAAAGTACACCTCACTGAAAGAGAGATAAAAGAAGGGATTTAATTAGAATAACTTCACCCTTTCATCAACCAAAGAGGCACATATTGTCACAGTATTTAGAAAAATTGGTCAGTACCATAACTTGTAAAAGTGTGCTATCAATCAAAAGTGTATGTGATATGTTTAATCTGAAATCTTTGCTTTCATGCCTTTATTTTGTGATACATCACATCAAAGTTCAATTGTGTAGTTAAATAATAAATTAACATTAATTTGAATTTATTTTACACCCTTTTCACATGAAAAATTGGGCAAGATAATTTATGAATTGCTTTGCACTGATATAACTCAAAGTTTTCCTTCGATAGCTCAGAAAATAAAATTATAAGAAAATGATCCATTCATTTGCATTTAAATGAAAGCAATGTATTATTTAAAAACATGTTTTAATATCTAATGTCATTTATTATATAGATGTGGTTTTATAAATTGTTTTATTTTATGCATATTATACATTGATATTTCTCAGCAATGTTCTGAGTTTAAGTTGTTTAACATCTTCAATCCAACTGTTCTCTCTATGGATTGTCATTTCTACATGTAGAACAGAATTACCTTTCCCTTTTTAATTCAGTCCTTTCTGTTTTCCTTTTATAAATATTTATATTCATTTCATAGCATCTAAAACTGCATTGGCTAACACTCCATTTGTGTAATGTATTATTTTATTATTTAATTTTACATATGCACATATATTTTCCTACATTGTAATAATATACAAAGCTTCAAATTTTATTTTCCATTATGAGAAATGCTTAAGAAAAATTAGTTATACTTGCTTTAGGTTACATTTTCATTTCCCTTCAAATGCATTTCAAATAAAACAATAGGGCTATGTCAGTAGAAATCCATATAGACATACAAAGTGTTATTTTTTCTTCTGTAGTCATAACTTTAAAATCAATTATGTGTGGGCAAAAGGAGCCTGAGGATACCAACAGAGTCAACACAGTTTTATTGATACTGGTCTGTCTTTACAACTGAAACATACTTTAGCAGTATGTCAATCATATCCTAACTGAAAAGTCTTTTATTATGTTTCTCTAGATTATTACTTTCTTCTCAGTTTAAATGGATTGGAAAATTGAAATGCTATTTTACATTTCTGCCTCCAAAATAAAAAAAAAAATCTAAAATAAGGGAACCCACAACATATCCACTCATATCAACTTTGTCAATCACTATTGACATAATATTCAATTCTATTTGTATGCTAATATTGATTTATTTCTGCAAATGTATTTTTCAAATATAAGTCAACCAAAAACATGAAAACATGAAGCATTGGTATGACTCTAGTGAACAAATATGGATAATTTTTAGCAATAGGTCACAGTGATTTTATTTTGGTAAAATGTAGAAAAAAGCAAAAATCACTAACATATTTGTAGACATTGTCTATATTCATCGTCTATATTCATTGTCTATATGGAGTTTTAGAGCAATTTTGAACCCACTGTAACAGTAACTATGGGCAATGTTATGGTACAGGCCTACAGGTTATTAAAACATAGCAACTTCATCCTAAAAGGATTTTAAATAAATGTCTGTGACAAGCATTTATATGTAATATCATGTTTACCAATATTGTTTGTACACTTCTTTGAAGAAAAAGGGATACAATTCCCTGGACTTTAATTTGTTATTTTTCTTCAATAACTGATTTTACAATGAAAGAAAAAGTATAAGTCATGACTTTTCTATCAAAACTTCCTTTAGATTATTTTGTTGCAGTGAATTTGAACTAGTCCATGGATGGTGATAAAATATGTTTACTCTGTTAAATTTAGAAGCTAAGCTTTATAACAACAACAAAAAAAAAAAAAACAAAAACAAAACTTCAAAACTGCATGCTTTAAGTATTCCATTACATTTTTTTCCTAGTGATTATAAGCCAAGTTATTTTTTGTCCTTTATTCTCCAACTTTAATAATGTTTTATTTGAAGTGAGCTCTGAGTCTAATAGAAAAAAAATGAAATATTCAGAAAGAAGAAAGTTACTCTAAAGGAAGATTTCTCTTAGTTACTATGGTTTACTGCTATTAAAACTTGCAAGTGCTATTAAAAAGGAGATGTTATACAAAGTAGAAAATTGGAGTTTTGAGTTAACATTTTAAAGCCAGAGTGAAGAACTTTAGACACAGCAACTTCAAAAACAAACAAATAAAAATTCAGTAATCTAAATGGAAGAGGTTTGGATTTTATTTTTGCTTTGTTTTTAACAAATATTTCTCTTTCAGAAAGGCCTGTTTGACATATAAATGGCAAAAACAAAACATAACTTTGTGCAATTAACAAAGTTACTACAACCAAAATAAAATTTTTCTTGGTCAAACTGAAAAAAAATAAATAACATGCACATATTTGGAAATATAACTTATTAATTTACAATATTACTATCTCTGTTTCCCAAATACATTTAAGGTATGTTTCAATAAGTTAAAACTGCTAAATGATAGTTTGAAATTCTTCCAAAGGAGGAGAAACTCTCTAGTATATACTTTTTAATGTTAGTGTCAGGTTATTAGTCTTAGAGTTCATGGGTAATTTTAATAGTTTGTGTATTAAAAAAAAATAAAGCCCATTTAAGTAAAAATAGTTCAATCTCAAAATAAATATATCAAGATGCAAATATTTCTATTGAAAACCAAAAACAAAATTTGGAGTGCTTCATTTGACAACGTTGTTATTTTGGGGGCAGAAAAAACTTGCTCATGGAGTATGTATGTATATTTACAACCAACCCAATAAAAAAAACTGGGGGGAGAAATGGTGTTACCCACTCATCTGGGTTCTCATTTTAAGTACTAGATTCAGCATTCATATGAAGATTTAGGTTTTGAAATTTACATAATTTTGAATGTTTTGGGAATTTAAAAAGCAGTTGAAAGACATTTATAATAATTGCATTTGATTCAATTTAATCCACTCAGCACACTTTGAAGGATATCTACAATACACTTAATGTCGCTCTACTTTTGAAGTTGCTTTACAAATAAAGAGCTTACACTATGTACAAAGGTATAAATATTTGAAAACATGAGAGTTGTATAAAAATATTTTAAAATTCATATATATAGCCTAAAAGTTCCATAAAAATAGTAACAGCAATTGAGAAGGAATTGACATTAATATAGCTGAAGATTGTCCTATTTAAATAGCCAGTCACTGCTAAATTAGTCCCTGAGGTTTTTAAAATACAGAAATTTCCACTTATGACTAAATTACATTTAAGTTTATTATGAACTGTTAGATGATGGTGACTTAACCAAGCTAAAACAGTTTCAGTTAAACAGTGTTAAGTATAATTTAATTATTAATTACTGAATACTGATTATTAATTGTAGCAAATTAGCATCATGAAAAAATATATATGGGGGAAACATTGAAGGAATATATATATATATATATATTATTGTCAAAGATATTTTCCTAGTATGTGTCTTGTATTTCTACTTTCTTAATGGTTATACATATTACTTTGTGATACATCTTACTGATTTTATGTATTACTAATTATATTGTCATCTAATAAATATATTCCATGGCTGATAATAATGGCAGATCATAAGAAAGAAAGCAATTCATTTGATGGCTTTTAAGGTCCAGACTCTTATCTTTTGCAAACTAATTCTCTATTGCAAACTAATTACATTAAAGTTCTTTTTTTTAATATAATTTTCTTTTTTTTTTTAGATTTATTTATTTATTTATACAAGCACTGGGTACAGTCAGAAGCACAGGAGGGTGAGAGAATTCACCAGAGCTAGAGTGGGGAGCAGAGCAGGCAGAAGGACCAAAGCACACTGCTGAGGGGAGCAGCGGGCGGCAGGAGAGGTCTGCGCACCATGTGGGAACCTCCTCCGGTGGCAGGGGAGCAGCTGGGGATCGAACCGGCGCTGCAGAGGCTGCGAGCAGCTTCGCAACCCAGCGCCCAATCGCTGCGCCACCGGGGAGGCCCTCACATTAAAGTTCTTTTACTGAGTGTGCTATACACTAGATGATGTTTTGTCTGCAGGCGATTGATGGCAGAATCCATTTAGAGTGGGCAAATTTGGGGTCCTCAGGGGGTATCCCTCATACTCCCTGCTAACGAAATGACTGAACAAAATATAAAGAGTCCATGAAGTTACTATCTTTGACTGAAAAAGAAAGCCTTTGAATATTTAAGACTTCAAATATTGAATCTTCAAATTTATATGAGCAGAATGTATATATTTATAATTCAGAAACAGATTTTATGAAGGCAAATGGAAATATTTAGACTGGTGTAGAGAGAAAATTTTATTTACTGTATGAAAAGAGAAATACAATCTACGCATGCACCTTGCAATGAAAAGAGTAATCCCATACAAGAACACAAGCTTGTGTATTTTCACAAATACAACCACCCATGAATACACATGCATGATATGCTTTCTGGCATTCTGCAGGGCATATATATCTATTATTACATATATTTATATACATCTCATTCATATGCACATAAATGCATTTTATGTGCACATAAATGCAATATATTATGTGGATATGTGTATAAATTATATATAAATTTTGCGTCTATGTAAAATATATTAATATGTAAATAACCTCATATAAAGGGTGTGGTTGTTGTTATGGTTGGAATGTCTGTGCTATGTCAAAACTCACATGCTGTGATCCTAAGGCCCAATGTGATGGGGGAGGTGATTAGGTCATGAAACTCTACTCCTCATGAATTTGGACTAGTGCACTGGTAAGGGAATTCTACAATGTTTCCACCATGTGAGGACACATTGAAAAGTCATCACCTATGAACCAGGAAAATGACCCTCACCTAAACCTACTGACGATCTTATTGTGGACGTTCTAGCCTCCAGAAATATGAAAAAATTCTGTTATCTATAAACTACGCAGTCTGTGGTATTTTATAGCAGCCCAAATAATGAAGATGCCTATATTAAAGAAAAACAAGTTATTCTAATATACTACACTTACATTTCTGCACACTATAAAAGAGCTACTGAATATGGTAGCTGTTCCTCATACAAACACAGCCTCATCTAAATATTGATTATATTCAGCTAGAGCTGAGCTTTTTGTTGCAATTTTATTTTTTATTGAGGTAATGGTTGATTTTTTATTGAGGTAAATGCATGCAATTTAGAAGTGTAAGTTCACACTTCTTCAGATATATGTAACCACACCACACCCACCATAAAAGCAGTCCCAACCATCCATCATGGTCCACTGGGCAGTTTTTAAAGCCATTATGAGGCAGGAAAGGCAGATTCTAGGTTGTGATCCTTTAGAATAGGCAAGCAATCTTTTCTTCTTAAAAAAGTTATTGCAGTTACTGATGGTGATAGAAAATGCTTGAGGAAGAGCTCACCTTGATGTGTAGTTATAGCACTGGCATGTTCTTTTGAATTCTGTTTCAGTTAAATACCTACCCATTATACATAAATTTCAAAATTAGTCAAAGCAAGGAGTTGACAGAGCTCATTTCACAATGTTCCACCAGACAGACTGATATGAATTCAAAGTTCACGGATTCTGAAAACTGCACTAGAAGCTAAAGAATTCAATTTCCCCTTCAGTTCACATTCTGAGAATATCTAAGAATACCAAAAGAAGCAGCATCCTCATTATCTGCTTTATTTTATATGAGGTCTGGTTAAATATTTCTTCACTGGCAAATAGGTAAAGCAAAACAAACAAAAACCAAACCCTTATGCGGCAATTCTGCATCATAGGAGAATATTCAGTTTAAAGTCACAACTCAAAAAAAGAATTGTTCAACTAAACAGAATGGAACTTCAGGCAGTACTTACATGGTAACTTCTAATACTGTTGACTACACTAGACTTTCTGAACTAGGATCCAGGTACTCATGTATTAAAGAGGCTTTAATTCAATGATTTTTTTTTTTATATTGTCTCTCCTCACAGAGTCAGATAACTCACAGTGTTTATTTTTTTCTTCGTACTTCTCTTTTTTGCTTTCACCTTGATACTTGTGTATTATCATCTCCAAGGTCACTAGTCATTACTTTGATTTTAACTTTTGTTTAAAATTTTAGGTGGAATCACTGAAGGAATTACTGAGTTCAGGAATTATTTGTGGACCAATCTCAGTGAGGTCTGAGTAAATAATCATTAGAATAGGCACTTAACCCATTAATCAAAATTTACATATAGATAGTAGTAGACAGGACAGCTAACATCCTGAACATTCCTGACTCAATATTGTACAAAAGAAATGCTTTTAAAATTGTATTTCATGCATTTTATACAGAATAAGAGATTTTTGACTTCGTGTATTTATCTGCTCAAGAATTTCAGTGATTTTATATATTTACTTGGACATGTGTGGAAATAAGTCTCCTGGAAAATTATTTCTCTTGGAATAATGTAGTTATTGCCAGGTTTTGAGCAATCCCTTTAAAAGTGCTGTCAGAACAAATACATCAGGTCACACAGCAGGTGGTTTATCTCTGTGAAAGCCTGAGCATTAAATAGAGAAGGCTGCAGACTAGTAATTAGGTATTGATTGGTTTATCTAACACATTCTGCACATTTCTAAACAAATAAAGCATTGTTTGAATCTTTTCCTCTAAACCTTGAAAATGTTCAGTGCATTTATTTCAAAGATTATACAGTATGAGGTGCCGTTTTTACAACTGATTCACAGATCTCGCTGAACACAATCAATACACTTCATAAAATGGTTCCATCCTTGGAATATGTCACAAAGATCAACATATGCCCATTTATGCCTCCAGTCAGTCACCTACTTTATCTTTTCAGAAATATATGTATATTTGTGTGTATGTGGATTAAACACGACCAAAAACATATTACATATGCAGACTTTTCTTTTTTTTTTAAATAATAAATTTTAATTTTATATTCCCCCATACAATTGCAAACGCCCCATTCTAATGCAGACTTTTCTTTTAGAAACATAGGGCATGATCATAGACTGGAAAGGTAGAGACATATAGAGTCACAAAGCAAATTACCAAGGGTCACACCATTAATCAGGGCACCAAAGTGACAATATAGATGATAAAGTCACATTGTGGAGAACAAATAAATACATAACATGTAAAATGTAAAAAGCAACTAATAGGTTATAACAGAAAAAATAAGATAGTTGTGGTAGTTAAAATCATTAAAAATGAAAGAGACTTGCAAGATCATGATAGCACTTCCTGTTTTAAAATTTTAAATGTTTGATCAACAACAGTCACGTCCTCCAGGAACTAACTACACTGCAAAGAAAAAAAAAAATAAAGCACCTGAGTGTTTTTTTTTTAACTGGTTTTAAAGAGGTAGGGAGTGGGAACAGATGAAATAATCAAGAAATTTTAAAAAGGAAAAGAGAAATCAACTATGTAGATTTACATTCTAGTATTTTTGGCATTGATACAATACAAAGACCAAAACAATTACTTCCATTTTCTGTCTATTTCACATATCAGGTAAACTAGAAATGCTGCACTCTCTAGGCTTTTGGGAGGAGATGGGGAAAAAACAGTTTTATATGTTATTAAAAATAACCAATGAATTTTACTTAATTTAGAGATGGGTAAAAAGGAAACAACAAAAGTGGATTAAATGAAGTTCTTAAAATAACAGAAATGGGCCTCCCCGGTGGCGCAGCGGTTGAGCTCTGGGTTGCGAAGCTGCCCGCGGCCTCTGCGGCGCCGGTTCGATCCCCGGCTGCTCCCCAGCCACCAGAGGAGGGTCCCACATGGCGCGCAGACCTCTCCTGCCGCCCGCTGCTCCCCTCAGCAGTGTACTTCGGTCCTTCTGCCTGCTCTGCTCCCCGCTCTGGCTCTGGAGAATTCTCTCACCCCCCTGTTCTTCTGACTGTACCCAGTGCTTGTATAAACAAACAAACAAACAAATAAATAAACAAATAAATAAATAAAAAATACATGCCTCTTTAAAAAATAAAAAAACAAAAAAAAAATAAAATAACAGAAATGACAACACTACATAAAGGATACTATCTTTACAACCAAGGTAGGCACATATTTCTTGAATACAGTGTCTGAGAAAAATGCAATATATTTTATCTCATTTTCCCCTTAGAGTACTCCAATCCACGTTAAGACAAGTTATTCACCTTGTCCAAATCACAAAGTTCAATATTGAGTCCAGATAAATATTTTAGAACCAGACTTTCTACCATTTTGCTTGAGGATGTCTCATGCTAAGTAGTCAATCAGAATCAAAGGAAGATACTTAGACATTAACTTTAGACATTTACTTATTGGTAATTCTGTCTTCATTCATTATCCATCATGGTACCAAAGAAGAGACCCAAAGCAATGAAATATAATTTGCATATATATGTATTCAATTCATTTTTTTCACAAAAACATAACATGATAAAAATATTTTGGTCTCCTGTAAAAATGGTATGTGTGGATAATCATGGGAGGGCCTCAGATAATTTCCCTATTTGGATGTATGAAAGATATTGTCAATTATAAATGTGGTTTTTCAATGATCTAATTATCTATATGTTTCATATCATTCTTCCCACTGAAAAATATACATTTCATCATAAAATAAAATGCAGTTTATTTTAGAACAAAACCATATCAGAAATAAATTATAAAAATGTACCTAATGTGGTACAAACAGAAAATTACTCTGTTCACTGGCTTCATCCAATGTATTGCAGAGTGTTTACTGTGTTTTGAGAGCTTGTATAACCCAATGGAAGCAGGATTATAAATATGTAGAAGGCTGCCAAGACACTCATACATTTTAATCTAAAGGAAGCATATTGGGAAAAATACATTTTTTTTAACTTCTGGTTGTAACAGGCTTATTTGGGTCTATATAAAAACATATAACAGAAAATTGTGCATCTTCGCTCTTTTTTTAAATCCCTCTCTTAGCTATGGCTGACGGGATGAACAAATAGCTGTCTCTATGTATTGTCACAGTCACTACTCACTGCTTGATTTTTATGCAGAAGACAGATGATTCTTTCACTCTGCATGACTGCCCAAATCAAACTAGTTATAATGTATACCTACAGTAGCTATTAAGGAAAAATTTCTAGGGCTATTTCACCCTGACCACCTAAAATTTGTGTGAAGGTTAGTTGATAGATGGTAAAAAATAGGGGTCTCCCTGGTGGCGCAGGGTTAGACACAGTGCTGTCAAGCTATCACCAGCCACTGCAGCATGAGTTTGATCCCTGCCTGCCAGGAGGCAACCCACATGGTACAGCAGACCTCTCCTGCCTTGCCCACTGCTCCCCTCAGCAGTGTATTTCAGTGGATCTGCCTGTTATGCTTTCCACTCTCTCTGGTAAATCCTCTCACCCCCTGCACCTCTGGTCTATACTCCAGTTATTGTATGCATAAATAAATAGATAATTAAAAAAAGGTAAAAAATAGACATATGTTGAGTATGCCCATTTACAGGAATATACCTATGATAAAGAATTCTACACATTGATTTATGCAGCAAATGATGTTACATAAATGAAGAAAGACTGGGATATGCAAAATGATAATCTATAATGAAGAATTTTTAAATTACAGGAAAAAAAGAAATTTTTCAAGATAATATTATTAATAATAGGAAAACTACACTGACCTAGTTACTAAGTAAAATACTCGTTCAAAAAACAAATTCACTGAGTATCTTACTATGGTTGAGACACTTCTGGGTGGCTTGAGGTCCATCAGTAAATAAAACCCATAATAGCATATGAAAAACACATGATGTGTATAGAGTATTACCTCTGGAGAGGTATGTTAAAACACAAACTGCTGGATCACACCGCTCAGGGATGGTGACTGAGTAGGTCTAAGGTAGTATTCTAGAATTTCCATTTAAGTCCCCACTTGCTTTCCGGAGGATCATCCTTTGAGAACCAGTCTTTAGATTCAACTTAAACATGAATTCCTCATAGAGATTTTTTTTCTGTAGGTTAAAACATTGTATTATATAAATGATTTACAAATTTCTTCATGACACTAACCTTTTTTTTTTTTTTTAATTTAAAGCATGTGGGCCCTGTCTGCAATTGCTGACTAAGCAGTGACTCAGGCACTTCTGTTCTTTACATTCCTATCAATTACCTTCAACATAGGAATATAGTGGGTGTCAGCAATTGAATAGATATAATCTATTTTGGACATTTCTTGGTATGAAATTCAAAGTAGGGCTTAATATGTATATTTCAAAATTATTAAGTATTTTGTGAAAACAAAATGTACAATTTAATATTTGTGTACCATAAATGTAAACAGTGTATCATTTATTAACATTATTGATCATATTCCTTATTTTTCAATGTCATACTACCTAGGATATGAATATGGATATAAAACAAACACAAATATGTATATACATATTTGTTAAATCAAAATTGAACACATTAAACTGTTAAAACTAAATAAGTTTGTAAATTGAATTATTATTATTATATGGGTATCTTATAATATTATTATAAAGGGTTTAATAATTATTATACTATTTTAAGAGTATCTTTACATTCCAAAGTATTAAGTTAAATTTTAACTAAATTATTAGTTAAAAGCTTGTCTTCTAAATGTGTATTTGTCTTTGTCTTGGTTTTCTTTTTATTATTGAATAAATTTTAAATTTCAAATGAAATACATATTTCTGACATAACAGAAAGGAATCCATGGGTGTTTATAACTAAATAGATGTAGATTAAAAGAAATAAGAATTACTACATGTATTTCCTTTACTCAAATTTATTCTCGACAGTACTATGAGATCCATCTCCAAAACTTCTCCAAATAAGTTATTTATTCAATGAAAACTCTATGACCAAAATAAATCAAACATCTAAACAGAGACTTATAGAGCATTATAATGTGTCTCCCACATACTCTTAAAACATTTTCCCTTGTATACTCATGTTTATGCATTCTACACGCCAATAAAATCCTGAAATGCTTCCCATTTCCTAGAAATGTCACTTCTCATTTGCATTTTATGTCTTTACTTAAGGTTCAACTCTTTCCCTATGTTATTCTCCACATTTGATAACCTATCAAAGAAACCCTACACAAATGGGACTTTATTCTTAGATCATGTCTCCCTTAATTCTGGCATTAACAATATTCCTTGTCCTTTGAAAAACTTATAGTGAATGTTTTAATTACTTAATTTACTTTTAGTGACTCTTTAGATTGCAACATCAAAGAAAGTGTAACTTTATCTCCCACATTACTTTTAAGAGCATGTTTTCTTATAATAATCTATGGACACAATAAGTTAAATAATATTATCTAGAATCAGAAATCCCTGAGCAATTTACTCAGTAATTATATACAGCAATATTATCTTACAGGAGTGCTTTGTTGAAGTTTAGCCTTATGAGCATACAAAAAAACATGAGGCTGTATTAATGATTGAAAAAAATCATCAAATTTTTAAAACAAAATTTTAGTTAATTTTTAAATTTTTAAAACAAAATTTTTAAAACAAAAATTTTTAAAACAAATTTTAGTTAAAGTACATCTTAGAGTATCAATAATCCCATATTGTTATAAAAAAGATTAATAAAATAGCATAAAACACACACATATAAAAGACACAGAGATAGTATCACTTCTGATTTTTTAAAATTGAGGTCCACAAATTGAGATTTTGTTCTTACAAAATACACTGCTGAGGGGAGCAGCAGGCAGCAGGAGAGGTCTGCACGCCTCACCCAGTAGCCAGGGACCGAACCGGCACTGCAGAGGCTGCAGGCAGCTTCGCAACCCAGTACTCAACCACTGCGCCACCAGGGAGGCCCAAACGCATTATTTATCAAATAAATTTAATATTTTTTTCTCCTTAAGGAGGAGATTTGAAATTCTCACAATGAAAAATATTTTATTTCAAGCACATTTTTTCTTCATACATGTTGATAGCTTACATGATTAAAAGGAAATTTCACATATGCCTGTCTGGAAAAAGTTGCATTTATCTCTCGGGTCAATTAAGATGCACTCTATGAAAAAGTAAGGATATGGGAATTAATCTTTCTTTTCTATAATCCTAAAACTGAGGAATGTTTTATTTAAAGATGATATTTTCTGGAAATCCCAGATGTCTATAAAGTTGCCTTGAACTAAACTGAAACATCAGTGATCATCTCAGCTGTCAATGACCTATAGGTGACATTTGTACCTAATTAATTAGATGTCATCTTTTGAAAGAAACAGTGCATCATACATAATTAGAAGAGACATCAAGATTGGAATCATTGACTCATTAATCTAATGAAGCTAGCCTATGGCATTTATATTATTGGATGGTAATTTATTTTATTTGCAATTAACAGTACTGTATGTGAAATGTTATTTCTTGAAAAAGAACACAGAAATTAAGCACAATTTAAGTTTTTGGAGGAAAATTCAAATTCAGATATTTAACAAATGTCCTTGTCAATTATTTCTGTTATTGGAGCATTGAATCTCATTTTTATTTTTTTTTATAACTGACCAGTCCTTCCCACTCACAAACCAGCCATCTCATACACTCCTATTTTCTATCCCTGTGACAGAGATAAACACCTTCCACCTCTTCAACACTGTTATTGGTCCTAGTTGTAGGTACTGTGATACTGTGATAGGATTCACAGTGACAGGGAGGGTGAGAGGATTCACGGGAGACAGAGCGGGGAACAGAACAGGCAGACTGACTGAAATACACTGCTGAGGGGAACAGCAGGAGAGACAGGCGAGGTCTGCCGCGCCATGTGGGATTCTGTGCTGCAGAGGCTGTGGACAACTTCACAGCTCTGCGCTCAACCACCTGCTCCACTAGGGGAGACCCTGTTTGTATTGTTTTCTAGGAACTTTCATTTTTAATTTTTTCCTAGGAACTTTTAAATTGATCTAAGAATGAAACAGTTCCTTTTTCTCTTTGATCATAAAACTATAAGGATATAAACCTAGCAATACAGGTATCCTTGAATGAATACAGTACTTGAGGCCAATATCCAAGATCTACAAAGAAATCATACAATGTAAAAAAGGAAACAAATAAGCAAATTTAAAAAGGGGGGCAGAAAAGCTAAATAGGTAGTTCTCTACAGAAGACATGCAGATGGCCAGAAAGCACATGGAAAAACATTCATTGTCATTTATTGTCGGAAAAATGCAAATCACAACCCCCTCTGATACAATCTCCCACCTGTGAGAATGCTGCACATCAAAATAACCGGAAATAAGTGTGCGTATGTGGAGTAAAAGGGATCCTTGTACACATTTGTGGGATTGTTGACTGGTACAGTCTTTGTGGAAAACAGTATGAAAATTTCTCAATATATTAAAAACAGATGCACCATATAATTCTACTCCTAGAGATCTACCCAAAGAATACAAAAAAATACAATTATAAGGGGTATATGCACTCCTGTATTCATTGAACACTTTTTACAACAGCCAGGTTATGGAAACACCCAAGTTCCCAAAGCATTATAGTACTGTAAAGCAACGATGCCTCAAAAAAAATCAGTTAACATTCTGTTTAGTAACTCTCTGCACAAAATAGCTATTTGATTTTTTTCAGTCTTATTTCAATTATTGTGAGAGGTATATGTAAAACTGCAACATTTGTGTTTGATAGTGCTTTCAGATCCTGAAAAGAAGAAAAATATATTGCCAAACTGTATAGCAAAAGCATCCACAACAATTTGGACCCATTTAAAATGGAGCCAAGACCAACAGGTACATGAAAAAATGTTCAACATCTCTTATAATTAGGTAAATGCAACTCAAAACTACAATGAGATACCACCTCACACCAGTGAGAATGGCCCATATATTTTTTTAAAGGCAAAAACAAATGCTGGTGAGGATGTGGAGAAAAAGGAACACTGCTAAACACTGCTGGTGGGAATACAAACTGGTTCAACCACTACGGAAAGGTGTGGAAGACTCTCAAACTACTAAAAATGGAGATACTGTATGACCCAGCAATCCCACTCCTAGGAATCAATGCAAAGGGCACAAAAAACATTGATTCAAAAGGATGCCTGTGCTCCTATGTTTATTGCAGCATTATTTACAATAGCTTACATATGGAAACAACCTAAATGCCCAAAAAATAGATGACTGGATCAAGAAGATGTGGTACATATACACAATAGAATACTACTCAGCAATTGAAAAAGATAAATGTGTACCATTCACAGCAACATGTATGGAGCTGGAGGGATTATGCTCAGTAAAATAAGTCAGAAGGAAAAAGAAAATATCAGATGGTTGCACTTATAGGAGGAATATAAGGGAACTAATCAAGGAATCAGGAAAAAAAAAACTAGCAGGCAAACTATAAATCAGAGACATTCTGCAAGGAAGCAGGAAGGAGAGGGATCAAAACAGGGACAGAAAGAGGACAGGAGACTACGGTGACAGTTCACTGGTGACTTGGTGGTGGGAGTTTTATGGAGACTACTCCTGAGAGGAGAAATCAAGCATTGTGAAAAAATGAGCAATGATGTAAAACATATATATGCATATAAATATTTTCCCTCAGTTTTGAAAGTGAATGTGTATAAATATATTAAAAATAAAATAAAATGGAATTAAGCCACTTTAAATGTAACAAGGATCATGCACTTTTAAAATACTAAAGTGGCATTAGCAAAATGTAACTAGCATAAATGGAAAATGGTATTGTGTCATATTTTGAAAAATATTTCTTTGAGCCTCCCTGGTGGCGCAAGGGGTTAAGCACCACACTATGAAGCAATCCGCAGCCTCTGCAGCATGAGTTTGATCCCCTGCCAGCCAGGGAGCAAACCACATGGTGAGGCAGACCTCTCCTGTCTTGCCTGCTGCTCCCCTCAGCAGTGTATTTCAGCTGGTCTGCCTATTCTGTTTCCCACCCTGTCTCTGGTGAATCCTCTCATCCCCCGCATCTCTGGCCTGTACCCCAGCTGTTGTATGCACACATAAATATATCTTTAAAAAAAAGAAAAATATTTCTTTATTAGGATAACTTAATGAGAAATAATGAAAGGAAGTTTGAGCTGTAAATTCATAAATATCAAATGTTTACATAACAAGTACACATGGAAATAATCTTTCCTAGAATAAACAAACTTGCATATCATGAATGTGACATATATTCCAGTCATCCTCATAAAAATGACAAGAAACAACTTCCCTTGTAAACAATAAACCAAATAGAAAATCCCAGATTCTAGATTTATGGAAGCTCACAATTTACAAAGTGTGTGTGACCTTTGTCAAATTTGTTGACTACTCTAAGCCTCAGTTTCCTGTGGAATATTGTCTACTTACAAAGCTGTACAACGATTTTATCTAGCAATATGTGACAACAATTAGGCATATTTTGCCAAACAAATTATTCATAAATACTACCTCCCAATATTAACTGCTATATAGATAATGTATATTTAAATTGTATGTTATCTGAAAATTCAATGAAGATTTTTAAATCATCAATGAATTGCATTTATTAATGCCAAAATAAGTATATGAATGGTATAATGCTGAAGGATTTCAAATAAATTATTATTCTCAGTATATTTAAGAGGTTAACAAAAACATTAATTTCTTTGGGGCCTTTAATATACCAACATATTCTATAATCCTTAATAACCAAAGCAAAAAAATTCCACTGGAAGAATTAAACAGATAAGACTTTATGAAAAGCTATTGCAATTAGTGAGAGATCAAAGTGCATCCTGAACTCAGCTCCACTGAAACAAAGAATAGGAGAGTTTTTAAGAAGAGGGTGGAAGGATTGTAAGCTATATTTAATTGGCCTTACATAAATACTTCATAACAGCAGGAAATTTACTTCTTGGTGTAAGGAAGTGACACAACTTAAATTCTGTGACTTGCATAGAGACTGTACATGTAAAATATAGATTTACATTTACTTATATTTATTCTGGAAGATACATTTCTAAAGTTTATGCTAAGTTCTTTAACTAACCACTTTAGTAGTTTCTCACTACACTAAAATTTAGCTTCCCCTTGGGATAATAACAGTATCTCTTTATCATATCATATAGGATTGTGCAATGATTCTATTTAGGGAATTATAAAAACCATTAGGTCCAGTTTCTCCCAGAAGGAGGGAGGGAAGGAAGGGGAGAGAGAGAGAGATTGAGAGAGAGAGAGAGAGAGAGAGAGAGAGAGAGAGAGAGAGAGAGAGAGAGAAGATAGACTGGATACAGAGACAGGAAGATAGATATCCTGTTTGATGATTACATTTCAAAGAGATGACTCTTATGTACTTGCAAAGGACAACTAAAAGGGGACAGACCTCTGTGCTCTGTGATTAGGTCATCTGGGTCCTCTAAGAGCTGCTATGAGAGGGAGGTCAGCAGCCTAGTTGGCAAGAAGCCTAAAATTTTGTCAAGCTGAGGGAAATCTTATGACCATCTGGGACATGCTTTCTTGAAGTTAATTTAAAATTCATGTGTTTGGGGCCTCCCTGGTGGCCCAAGGGGTTAAGACACAACCTATAAAGCTAACCACAGCCACTGCAGCATTGGTTTGATCCCCGACCAGGGAGATATCCACATGGCGCAGCAGACCTCTCCTGTCTCGCCTGCTGCTCCTCAGCAGTGTATTTGAGTCAATCTGCCTGTTCTGCTTCCCACTCTATCTCTGGTGAATCCTCTCACCCCCCATATCTCTGGCCTGTACCCCAGCTCTTGTATGTATAAATAAATCTTTAAAAATAAGTAAAATTCATGTGTTTGTTGAGTTTACCATTTTTATGCAACTTCTTTTGTGTGTTTGTTAAAGAAAACAATGTTAATAGTTTTTTACTCTATATCAATATTTGTAAATGTTTAAAAAATATTTGGAAGAAGCCAAGTCCCCAAGGCAGGAGATAAAATGATTGACATCCCTGCCTTGCAATCAAACAAACCACAGTCAGACTCCAGGCTGGAGCATCTGGTTGAAAATGTCTCTTAAGATTTTCCTTGCTAAAGATATAACTAAATGCCTCTATAATATGCATAAAATCTCTAATTTTATACTTTTGCTTAGAACCCCAGGATTTATCATCTACATGGAAGCTTGGAGAGATTTTTAAATTCTTTTACCTTAATAATTTGCTTAATGAAATTCTTCATGCATTTTATTGCAAGTGTATGGTAAGATATTTAATGTGGAATGTGAATGGCTGGGTAGGTCAGTTATTAGGGGAAAATGCTGAAGCAGCCAGGATACATGGACAATCTAACTTCCTTTGGCCCATGTCCTCTAAATATCTCTCATTGTAAACATTTTCTTGGAGCATCTGAGCAAGACAAGGCAGATGAAAGAAGTAAGTTGTGACAAAACTAGAAATATTCAATATTGATTTGTGGTTTTTTTTTTTCCCTTAATGGTATTGTGTCCACTTTCCTCCTTATTGTCATTCTTCTTCATCCGTGTGTGTGTGTGTGTGTGTGAGAGAGAGAGAGAGAAAGAGAGATAGAGAGAGACAGACAGAGAGAAACAGACTATGTCACTGTGTGGCACAAACACCCAATCTTTAGCATTGATTCTTAAAAGAACACCTAAGAGAATGGTAAGGATTACTTTTGAAGAGTTCCTTCATCCCCCAATTATAATTCTCTCTCTTTTCTAATGTTCATTTAGCAATTGATTCCCATTTAAAATTACTTCCTTAATAGTCACTGTGAAATATTTCTCAAGTTTGTCATTGTGGTGAAAAATAATCTCATGATCATCACAATAATTTATTAATTGTTAATCAAGCTGCTAGCTAGCAATGCTTCTCTCTGTGCATTCTGTCATAATCATATAGCATTTTCCTCAAGGATAAAATAATATAATATTATTACTCTAGCTTTATAGAAATAAAGCAAATTTCTAATTAGACATAGGCACTTGCCTTACACAGAATTATAAATGCCGAGGGAAAGGTAGAAATTTAGCACTTAATTCATATATACACACATAGTGTATTAGCAAAAACAAAA
This sequence comes from Talpa europaea, assembly GCF_964194135.1. Lineage (NCBI taxonomy): Eukaryota > Metazoa > Chordata > Mammalia > Eulipotyphla > Talpidae > Talpa > Talpa europaea. The sequence continues at coordinate 106,717,879 of NC_140072.1, read as the reverse complement.
TCTATCTGAAGTCACATAAGTCAACCATAAAAATCCCCATTAATTAGGTTCAATAGCCAGTTATACTTTTGGCAATGAAACAGCTTGAGTTTTCACAGACCAAAATGATTAAAGATAAAAGTAGCAAACAAGTAATATAAAAAGTCTGTATTATGCATTTGAACATGAATTATACATTCATTGTCATATGCTCAAATCATTACAGGGCTGGCAAGAGTTGAATTTATTGAATGAAATGCAGTTTTCTATCTTCCATCACATGCCCACTCAGCAGCATAAGCACACTGAAGTGTCAGCTTGTCCAATCTGTTTAATTCTCTCTCTCTCTGTCCTCTTAGGTCCCTCTCTCTCTCTCTCTCTCTCTCTCTCTCTCTCTCTCTCTCTCACACACACACACACACGTGCCAAAATAAAGCCACCTAAGATAAATTTCACTGTAAAATACTCATCTCTATTTAAGTCTTATTTATATGATACCAAATACACAAAATTAGTACATACTAATTGACTGAAGTAAAATGTGAAGATGTCATAGAGAGGTACATTTTATAAAAAACTTATTATAGCCCTATTACTATAGTCTTATTCACTACAGAATATTATATATGACATTTACAAGAGTATGTTATGATATAGTAGTGGGTTTACTAAGTTCCAAAGAACTTAGATACAAGAGAATTACCTTAATAACAAAATAAAAACAAAAAAAAAATCAATTTTCTTTTAAGTTGTTCGAGGGTTTTTTTTTTTTTTTGATTTGACAATTCCCCACAGTACTTTGAGCCCAGTTTCCACAGATTAAAAGCACAATTGATACAAAGATGAGTGACACTCAGATGATAGCACATATTTCCTTAGAATATATCACTGCATTTTCAAATAATTAAAACAAAATTTTTCTTGCTACTCATTTTTGTTCATATGATAATTATGTGGGATGAGTGCGTTTAAATATAATTTCTGACTGACTATATACCTTCATTAATTTATTTATTTGATAAATATTTATTGAGTGCTTTCAGGCATCAATATGATGTGTACCCTAAATGCAATCTCAATTCATAATAATTTTTGAGGGAAAGAGAGCAATGGACTTCTAAGCCTTAAAATACTGTCACTGAAGTGACATTGCATTAGATCTGTCTCTCACACATTATGTCCTAACATTACATGAATTTCAGATGTGCATCATTGAGAACCAATATTTGTATACACTGCATTAAGTTTACTGCTACAAGTCCATTTCTATCCTTCAGCATAGAATTGCTCTCTTTGCCCCACTTTACCCATCCCTTTTATCCCCCTGCCTTCCGGTAAACACTAACTGGTCTTATAGTCTAAATGCTTATTTTTGTTTCATACAGTCATCTGCTTGTTTTCTTTATATATCATGTATGAATGAAATCATGAGTCTTGTCTTTCATTTTAAATATACACACCAGTTCCATCCATGTTGTTACAAATGGCAGGACTTCATTTTGTCATAGCTGAGTAGAATTCCATTGTGTATATATACACCACTACTTCTTTATTCAATGGTTAATGGAGACTTAGGTTGTTTTCAGCTCTTGACCATTGCAAGTAATGCTTCAATAAACATGATGGTGCATATATCTCATCAAATTATTTTTTTTCAGGTAAACCTAAAGTGGAATAACTAGATTGTTTAGAATTTATATTTTTAATTATTTTTTAAAGATGTAATTATTTATGCATACAAGAACTGGGATATGGGCCAGAGGTGTAGTGGGTGAGAGGATTCACCAGAGAGAGAGTAGGGAGCAGAACAGGCAGATTAACTGAAATACACTGCTGAGGGGAGCAGCAGGCGAGACTGGAGAGGTCTGCTGTGCCATATGGGTTAGCTCCCTGGCTGAGGATCGAACTCATGTTGCAGAGGCTGCAGACAGCTTCATGGTGCTGTGTTTAACCCCTTTCACCACCAGGGAGGCCCTGTATTTTTAAATTTTGAGGAAACTCCATAGTGTCTTGCATAATGGTTATTTAATTTACATTCCCACTCGGAGTGTGTAAGTGTTCCTTTCTCCCTATATCCTCTCCACCACTTGCTTCTTCTTATCTGTTGGATACTAGCCCTCCTCACAGGTGGGAGGTGATATCTACTTGTTTCACTTTGCATTTCTTTAGGATGATGAACAACTTTTCAAGTGCCCAATGGCCAACTGTGCCTCTTTTTTGGAAAAGTGTCTGTTCAGAACCTCTGCCCATTGTTTTAGTTTTTTTTTTTTTTTTCCCCCCTCATGTTTGAGTTCATTGTGTATTAGGGATATGAATCCCTTTTCAGACATGATGTGCAATTTTTTTCTTCAATTCGGTAGATGTCCTTTCATTTTGATGCAATTTTATTTTATTGTGCAGGTTTTATAGTTTGAGATGGTGCCATTTGTACATTTTTGCTTTTGTGTCAGTTGTCATTGGAGTAGAGGCCCCAAACATATCTCTAAGACTGATATCAAGATGTGTATCACCTTTTATCTTCTATTTATTCTATTATTTTAGCTCCTATATCCATGTTTTTACTCCAGTTTGAATTCATTGCTGTATATGGTGTGAGATAATGGTTTAGTTTCATTCTTTTGCATATGGAAGTCCTGATTTCCTAACACCATTTATTGAAGAAAATTTCTTGTTCCCTGGTAAGTTCTTGGATCCTTTGTCATTAATATCTATATATTTGTGATTTTATTTCTGTTTTCTCAATTTTGTTCCATTTATTGATGTGACTGTTTTTATTCCAATACCAAGCTACTGCTTTGTAATAATGTTTGAAGCTGAAGAATGTGATATCTTGATTTTTGTTCTTTTTTTCAGAACTATGTTTCAGAATCTCTTATAGTTTCAAAAATTTCATGATTTTTTTTTTGCCTATTTCTGTGAATAAAGTCATTGGTATTTTGATAAGGATTGTCTTGAATCTGTATTTTGTTTAGGTGATAGAATCACTTTTAAAAAGTTCATTACAATCCATAATTACAAAATAGCTTTACATTTCTTTATAACTTCTGTTTACGCGGGGCTTTTCTTTCTTTCATTAAATTTATTACAAATATTTATTTTAATGTATTTGTAAATGTGATGATTTTCCTGATTTATTTTTCTATTTGTTTATTATTTGGTAATGTATATTAATTTTACATATTGTATGAAATTTGTATATTAATTTTATAGTCTTCCAATTTATTATAATCATTTATTCTAATAGCCTTTTATGGCATTTTTGGGGTTTTCTATGTATATTACATGACATCTGCAAATAGTGATAGTTTTACTTCTTCCCCTTGTATAACTTTTACATTCTATTTTTATCTAATTGTACTTGGCAGGACTTCAAACACAATATTGAATAGTAGTTGTCTTGTTCTTGATATTAGTGGAAAAGCTTTCAGTTTTCCTTGCCATTGAGTATGATATTGACTGTGGGTTCGTTATATCTGGCTTTTATTACGTTGAGGTAGAATCATAAAATTTTAGTAGACTAAATAGATCAGGTAAAGTTAATCCTGTGAAAAATGAAAGTCTATCCATAATGTTTGATTATGGACACTTAAATTGCAATCAATAATGCACATGCTTCCCCTGAGGTAATATCCACATTAATTTATGGAAATATTATAATCTTATAGTTAAACTTACAAATGAAACCTCACAGGTAAAAATCTGCAATCTATTTAAGATCTGATTCTTACATGTTTTAAAGATTTCTATTGCTTGAATTGAATAGCTGAATAAACTTTCAATTCTACAAAACAAACACATTTCTCTTCTTTTCAACTCAAGGAAGCAAACGCTTCCTTGAGCAAACTCTTTCTTGAAGCTCTAATAAAGAATATATGACTTCTCTTTGAAAAAAAAAAAAAAGAAAATGCTTTCATTTCAGTAGATAGAAACAAAGGGCTACCTTTTCAGGTATTTCTATCAGCAATACTTCTGTAAATAAAAAGTCCTCCTTAATGAACAGTTATAATAAACAGAGATTCTTATAAAGCAAGCTACATTCTTCTTCTTTTTTTTTTTTTACTTCACCCAGAGGAAGAATGTAGTTAAAAATGAACAAATGTATTTTCAGTATGAGTGAAGTTTTATATCTCCCCTGCTACCACTACCACCTCTGGTTATATTTTTGCCACAAATAGGTGAAGCATGTCCTTTGCCAGCCTCTTCAGTGACATCTCCTGGAGAGAGCAAACACAATCATCCTCAGTAATTGCTACTGAACTGTGACTAGGGCATGCTGTTCCACTCTACTCTTCTCCAATTTTACTGTTTGTTTGCAAAGAACTAAGAAAGCTTTGTGGATTTTTTTTTCTTTGCACTGTGCCAGGATGAATGGAAAAAAGAAATAACTTTTGTTCCTCTTAACATTGAGAAATGGCAGGTTAACTGAATGGATTTGATCTTCTTGACAGGTGATAGTGTCACAGATGTGAATTCTATATTCATTCACCTATAGTAGTTACATGGATTTCTAGATTCACTTAAAACTAGACAAAAAAAAAAAGATACACATTGCTTGACTTGCAGAGACTTTAGAACATACAATGAAGCTGTGTATTGTTTCAATTATTGCATTTCTAAAAATAGTAAATCACATAGATTATCCATTCTGAATGTTGGGAAGAATAAATTTAAGTTTATCAGCAATAAAATAAAAATGTAACTTGACTAAAAGGTGATATCCTAAAGGATTAAATTGTTAAACTTCAAATTATGTTCAGATTATTTTATCATATCTATTAACATCTATGTTTTAATCAAATGAGAATACGCTATCATTAGAATTCATTTACCATACAAGTTCTGAAGTGTTATCAATGATAATTATAATCAATAATTAGATTATGAAATCATCTCTGGAGTGGACATTTTTCATATTTCTCTGAAAAGAAGTATATTATATGACTTCCCCAAATGAGTTAATTATTTTGGGGGGGTTGCTTGATTTTTGATATTTGATAATCTTATGAAATCAAGAAAAGGCATTAACCTATTATGTTCTGTTGATCATATTTAGAACTTCTATTTTTTTAACTGAGGTAACATGTGCTTACAATACTGTATATGATTCAGAGGTATAGGATCACATCTCTTCAAATGTGTGTCACGCACCACATCTACCACCAAGATCCGCATAGTTCTCCACCATATTCCACTGTACTCACTCTATACCCTGCCTTCCATTCCTTCCTCCTTCTTTGGTAGCCTGAATTATACAGTCAGATTTCTAGAGTGTTATCAGTTTGGATCTGTATGATTCTTTGTTGCTGTTGTTGTTTTCTACTCTTTATGCCACATACAAATGAAACCACAAGATATAGTTTACATCCTGGCCTTATTTCACAAAATTTACCTCCTTCCACGACCTCTTGATAATCCTCACATTGTGCAGCAACTGGCACATAGAGACCTGTGAGTATTTATTAAAGCACTGATTTTGGAATCTTTACCTGAACTTCAAGAAGCTATGGATGTCAGGAAACATCATTGCATTCAAAATGCATTTATTGTTCATAATACATGCATATGATGGTAACAAATAATTTAAAATGCATTACATCAAAAGGTTAATTTTGCAGTAAGTTCATTTCATTAATTCCACTTACTCCTTTGTTCAGCTGTTTGTCACAGAAACAATCTAAATTCTGGACACTATCAACCGACAGTGAGGTCCAGTCATACATCAGACTTCTACAGTGAGTTGCAAGATTGTGTACTAGACACTGTCTATCATTGCTGGACAAGCTGATTTATTTTCCCCAATGATAATTTTCAGGATGTTGTAAACATCTTAAATAGGTTCCTAGCTTAAGATTTAAACTTTGCTCTTGACTACCATTTCTCTGACAATATGAATATATAAAGTATGCAAGCACACATTTATGCATATTCTAACTCACAACTACAACTACTGTTTGAATAACCCAGACAGAATTTTTTTTATAAAAATAAATTCCTGTTTTCTAACCACATTAGATTTTCAGTTTCTTAATCATCTCCACTGTAATTACTGTAGTCCTATATTTTTCCAACTCCTTCACCCAGTGCTACAGCTGCCTCTCTGCCTCTGGTACCATTTATGTCCAATCTAAAGTTATGTCTGAAATATGATCTTTCTAAAAATGTTTTATTTATGTCATAGTTCTATTTAAATCCCTTCTATGGTTCACTTTTTCAGAAAGCAAATGCTGAACAGGAACAAAAGCTGGAACATTGGGTCTATTTCGTACTATATTTTCAGTTTTTTTTTTCCTATTCTTGAATCACAAAATTCCCTCAACACATAGTGCATCCATATACATAGGTCTATGATAAACTTCCTTCCCTCTGTAGCCCACCTTTTCATCCTTTGAATCATATCAAGGGCTATCCTTTCATTAAATAACACATATTATAGATTGGACAGATGATAACTTTTCACAATCCATTTACAGACCTATGCCATAGCATTTTCCATAGTGAAATGAACATCCATGTGTGAACATGTGTGGCTCACTAGAGAGATGGTGTAGAGTGAAAACAGGAAGCTTGCCAATGCACACGTTCATTCTATTATCTCTAGATTCCACTACAGTCTCCTATGCATGGTAAGTTAATGGTTTTAATAGTTGACTTAAACATACAAGCTAAATAACTGTGAAATTTACTTAGATCTAAGATAATTAACTAAAGAACATATAAACTCTGAACATGACATTAATCTACATTTGAAAATATGCTTTTCATTGGCTTTCTTTGCAAGGAAATCCATTTTCTATAATTCTCCTTTTATTTGTGATGTACTTTCTTACCTTATCATAAATTTTTCTTCCTTTTCCTCCTCCATCTCCTTACTCTACTCCTACTTCATCTTCACTAATGAAACTATTCCTCTAAGTCTACTTTCTTGCATTCTTCCTTTTCATAATTCTTTCCAGTTGCTATCAACACCTGGCAATTCAATATTTACCATTTGAAAAATTCATATTTACCAATTCACAAAACTACACATAAACCTATGCGTCTCCTACATCTATGTTCCCATATATTGCAACCTAATTATTATATTGGTAGTCCATCTCAAAATTCCAACACTTATATTCATTGGATTCACATTCATTATATTCTCCAAAGAAGTTATACTGAAAATTTAGAATCAAGTAGCTCTGTAATCAAATCCTGATATTCATTAGCTCTGCAACTTAAAGACACCAATTTTATCTTTTCTATGCCTTTGAGTTCTTATCTATAAAATAGGTATAGTGTACTTACTTATGAGTTCTATGTTAAAGACTCAGTGATGCATAACTTATAAAAAATTTACTTAAAGCTAGTACAAGAATAGTTCTTCACAAATAAGAGGTAATATTATTGAAGGTGTCCGACTTGCTAATTACCATTACTGTATCCCACTTCTTCGGTCATTTGTACTTGAACTTTCCTTGCTTCTTTCTTTTTCTGCTCCATGCATCCCACATGACAAGTGATTCTGTACCAGTCATAACTTGTGCATGCATGTGTTTCATTTTCCAAATTAATCATTTTGTTTAATCATTTCTGTTTTTTTCCTGAACTATTCGTGGAAAATTCCATATGGCCTATACTCACACCCCTTTTTTTTATCTCACATGTTTATCACAGATGAAAATTTTCAAACACAAATCCATCTCTGCCTCTGCTAATTCCCTGTTATAAATTGTTCATTGTTTCCACATACTGAGTCATTTAAAAACTCTCTAAGCAGTCATTTCTGGCACATCAATTTCTAGACACAGCATTTCCTTTCTTATATTCTACTAATCATACACATAGACTACATTCTACACATGTAGGTGAATACATATATTCACATTTTTTAAAGATACAATCATCTTAGCCTATAACTGCTCTATTTCCACTTTTTAAAAAAGATTTATTTACTCATGCATACAAGAACCGGGGTACAGGTCAGATGTGCAGGAGGGTGAGCAGAATCACCGGACAGGGCAGGAAAGAGAACAGGCAGAGTGACCAAAATACACTGCTGAGGGGAGCAGCAGGCGAGACAAGAGAGGTCTGCCCCGCCATGCGGGAATCTCCCTGGCAGACCAGGAATCGAACCTGCACTGTAGAGACTGCAGACGGCTTCACAGTGCTGCACCCAACCCGCTGTGCTACCAGGGAGGCCATATAGTCACATTTTTTTGAAAAGCATGAATATATCCACAACATGAACTACAGTGTAGTCAAACTGAACTACTCAACTTTACTTCACTATAGATCTATACACCACTTCCTTTACATTAAATATATCTTTGGCCTCATCCAAAAATCTCTGCCTGCCACAATTCTCTTCACCTCATCAGTGAAATAAAGGTTAGAAACACTAAAAAATTCTTTTTATCTGTGAAATTCCCTGATTATATCAAAAAGCTATCCATTTTTTTTTAATATCCTATCTTAAATGCTACCAATATTATCCAGCCTTTAACATCCCCTCACCACCACCACTTGTATATGAAGGTAGTTTCACAAGTGATTAGGAACCCAAGTTTTTGAGTTAAATCAGCTGCATTTTACACAGCTGTTGCTAACACTAGCTGTACAGCTTTGGCCTATAGCTTCGACAGTTCTCACTCTCATTTTTCTTCATTTCAGCAAGAAAAGTGAACAATAATAGAATTGATTCCACGGAATTGCTGTGATCTGTTAACAACATCTTGCAAGTCACATAATTTGCTCCAGAAAACTTAGCCTTATTAAGTTCTTGTACTCTCAACATGCATAATAATTTTAATATGTTAATGTATCATAACTTACATTAAAATTAATTAGCATCTGTTTTCCTCCATGATTACATTTAGGAATATGATCTTGTCTATGCACTGAGAAGTAACACATACCGATGGCAAATATAGAATAATCATTATAGATTTTAGAAATCTCACTGATTAGATGCAACATGCAATTGTGGATCAATATAATCCCAGACATAAGCAGGCAAGTTATGTCTTATATAGAACTTACATTTAAGTTCTACCACCTACTGGTTGCATGATTTGGGCCTTGATTCCTGTTGTGCAGCCAGGCAGTAGGGGCAGACAGGTCAAGAGAAGTCCTGGAGCCCTCGGTGGCTTTTTCAGTCTTTTAATGATCTTTCTACACCATTTGTAGTGTGGCAACCAGGTGCACGGCAGGCAGGGGGCTGGGGGTCGGGAGGCTGGCAGGCCTCCCAGCCCCCATTGAGTCTTCACTCTTTCTGGGCTCTCTGCCGTTCTCTTATGGTCTCTCCACAGTACTCTGCCACACAGTCCTCTGCCCCTGTCCTCTGCTGTCCTATGCTCAGCCTCCAGGCCCAGGTGCGCCCACTCACGCATGCGCACACCACACTCCAGGTGGCACCACCAGGCAGGCATGTAAGACCACAGGTGCTGATCATTGATGTTAATGGCAGGAGGGCAGAAAAAACCTGATCACTTCCATTTACCCTACAGTCCCTTAGGCACTTTGTGATAAAGATTCTTTATCTGTATAACAAGACAGTATCTTCCTCTCAGTTTATTTAAAAGCAGAAAGAAATAATTTGTACATCTTTTAACAATTTCATTAAAATCAATGTATTTTTAAAACAGTAGCTGGGTCATTGTAAGGGCAGGAAGGGACACAGTGCAGGTTTTCTGATCCCATGCAGACCGGGTAAAGGAGGAATCAGAGTCCTCAGTAGTTTTGCAGGTTTTTTATTGGGGTTCACCAGGCATATGGCAGGCAGGGGTGCTGGCTGGAGGGCTGGGAGGCTGGCAGGCCTCCCAGCCCCCAGCAAGTCTTCATTCTATCTGGGCAATCTGGCGTTCGTTTTGCTGCTTCTCGGCTTTTCTTTCGGCTTCTGCTTCAGCTTCTACTGCTGCTACCGGTGCTGCTGGCGTCCCCCCGTGACGCCGCCCTTAAAAAGCACAGTCTTAGCTCAGCTGAATCCCATCTACCTATGCCCACACCCTATTCCCGGTGCCCGCCATCAGGCATGCATTCAGGACAAGGATCCATCATCTATCCTGATGGCGGGAGGGCAGAAAAGCCTGATATTTTCTTTACCCTACAGTCATGATGAGATAACACTAAATATAATTTATTCATATATTATGCTTAAACAATTATCTGCATCACTTAACATTATAACCTGTTACAACAAAACAGTCTGAAATTAAAAAAAAAAAAAACATTGTCTTCAACCTTTATGAGTCTTATCTTCCAGTATCTGTTATCTCCAAACATGTGACAGTTTCTTCTTCCACAGAGGCTGTGGACACCATATGAATGCGCAGAGCCCAGTTCTCTATACCTGCCTACTTTGATTATGATTAATTAGCTCCAATTATTTAAATATTTATAGAGCACACTGCATTTTCAGACTATCAACACCATTTCCCCACACTTCAGACATTAACAAAAGCAATTCTTGAGCACTTCCTAGGGGCCACACATTATATTAAGTACTTTAATTGGAATATCTGAACTCATTTTTCACAAAATTACTATGAACTAACATTATTATTATCCTTAAATCACTGCAAGGAAACATATGGAGCAGATCAGAACACTTGTTCCATGTCAAAAAGGATAAACTGTAACTGAGTGATCTAGAAGTTTAGTTGCAGATTCTGCTCTTTACCACTATATTGGAGCAGATTATATGGAACATATGAGCCCTTTTGATGTGTGAGCTAAACCCAAAATATATGAAGTTTCTTATTGCCCCCCCCAACATTCTTAGAATGTACATTTTGTCCACTATTTTCACATTAGAAGCTGTTTCAAGGATTCAGCCCTAAAAGAGTAAGATGTTGTTGAGATCATTTGAACTGAATGTGACTGAGCTCCATTAAAGCCACTACATAAGCTTTTAAGAATTTTTTTAAGCAGGTTTGGAAATCTACTCATCCTGTGGTTCCCTAAAGAGAAAGGTAAGTTATTGAAACTACCACATACCAATCTAGAGCAGTCTGTCTCTTTTTTAGGTCCCTTCTTGCCTTCTAAGCTATAAGCTTGCCGGGCACTCAATGGAGGCAGATGGGAAAACAAGTCCCAAAGCCCATATATGAAGAACAGGGACAGTATCTATTATGAAGCAGCAGGAGATACAGAGGTAGCAAGGGATGTAGCGTCCAGCAGCAGCAGCTGCCAGGGGTCTGGCTGCAAAGTGGCTGCATGTCCTGTAAGTGGCCAGTGGGTGGCCATGAGGGACCCCCCAACCCCCCACCCAAGATTCCTTTTAGCATTTAGGGATGATTTTATGATTTCTAGACAAAGTCGGCACAGGGACAAGTTTAGGCCTAGTTTACATGAGAATGTTTCCCGCATGTGAACTGTAGATCATGGTTATATATTATGCACTGCCCTTGGCACAGGCAGACTACATCTCAAGGCCACATATTTTTTACTGGGCCAACTGTGATGAAAGGTTATGACGAAAAACAGTCTGAGACTCTAAGAAAACTCTGTTTTCCCACAAGCCATACAGTGGGCCAGTTTCAGATTTCACCCAGTAACAGGGCCTCCCTGGTGGAGCAGTGGTTGAGTGCTGGGCTGGGAAGCTGCCCGCAGCCTCTGCAGTGCCAGTTTGATCCCTGGCCACCAGGCAAGTGTCCCTGCCGCCCGCTGCTCCCCTCAGCAGTGTACTTCATCAGTCTGCCTGTTGCTCTCCGCTCTGGCTCTGGTGTATTCTCTCACCCTCCCACACTTCTGACTGTACCTAGTGCTTGCTTAAATAGATAAATAAATCTTAAAAAAAAAAAAAAAGGTCAGTAACAATGTGGTTAAAGGATTAAGTAAGAGTGTCATACTTTCTTCTCTGCCCCCAAATTTTTCAGGTTTGTGTTTCAGAAAATTGTAGGATGGAAAAGTGATCTAATGTTGCTTCTCTCTTACTCATTTGATCATTTGGAACTGCTGTGAAAAAAGAAAGGATTTTGTGAGTCAAGTGGCAGTCTTTATCCATTTGAATTTGTTCCACAATCAATAGTTTCATAGTTCTAGTCTAATGATTTCCCCTTTGAATTGGAACTCCTTTTAGGACAGAAAATGGTTTGGAGCACATTGTGTCTGATACATTGAAGAGTCAGAATAATACAGAGAAACTGCTGGCTTGTTATAGTCATGGAGAAGCCACATTCATCTAACTCCTACCCGATCACCACTTCATCTTTCCCCCAGAGTTTTTATTTGAAGATAACAGGGAGTTAAAGCCACTGTTTTGGTGAAATTATGAACAAAACCCCCAAAAAGCATTTGTTTTATATAAACAGTTGAATGAAAATGGCACAAAAACTTTGCTCAGGGAGGTTGGCTTTAAAAATATGAATACTTTGAGACAGGCAAATGGATATAAAAATGAGGAAGATTCATTGCAACTTAGAGAACCCAGAAACTTTATTTATTTTCCAGGTGTAAGCATTTCGTGCTCCTAAGTGCCCGCAGCTCTGGAATGCATGAGATCATTACCAAGGGCAGAAAAAGGAGCCTTTAGGCTTTGCATTCTCTTTGTCAGGAAATTTTCTGACATTAAAGCCCTGCCATGCAGAAAAATGGTGGATTTACTATTCTGTTGATACATCATGTGTGCAGTTTTTTCTGTGCCCAACTACTTTTTTTTTCTTTTTCTTTTTGCTTAGATAGTAGGTATAAGAATCATGAAAAGTCTCTTCTGTGAACTGAATAAATGATTCCCTTGCTTTCCTACTCAGTTGGTTTTCCTCAGTTCAAAATTTTGATGTAGTGGTATTTAGGCTCAAACCCCCCTAGGCCCTTTGTTCTGATCTCTCTATTACTTGCCATCTATTAACATCCCACCCTCTTCAGCTCCTGGAGTGTTTCTAATTTTCTCAGTCCTTAATCTTTCACTAGAGAGATATTCCTGCTTTGCAGAATCCAAATTATGTCAGTCATATTGAATCTTTCCCCAGAGAGGATAAAACAGATTTACAGAAAACATGGAAGCTGGTACTAGGTACTAAGGACTGTCTCTCCTCCAACCACAATGCTGTAGCACGGTAGTCATTAGCCTCTTTGATTGAGCCTGCCCCACTGTCCTGGGGTGGTTTGTGGCTTCAAAAAGGGCTCTCTGCTCTGAACATTCTGCTGCCCTCAGCAGTGCACAGTGAACAAGAATGAACATGGTTTCCCTTTCAAACAGAATGAGAGTCTAGAGAGAATTTGGCAGATAATATCAAGAAGTCTTTTTCTTATATTCATAATAAGGAAGCCATATGTATAAATTCCCCATAGAATACATCCTTTGATTCTAATACTCCAGTCTCCATTGTATACTCTACCTTTAGCTGAAGACTACTCAAATCAAAGTGATACATTCTTAATTCAGCAAAGTTGGAGTTCTTGCTAAGTGCTAGGTACTAAGAACTGAAGTGTTAGGTAATGATGCAAAAACACTAGATACTGGTTAAAGTTTGCTTTCTGTTTTCTGGTTACCAACAACCCATTAGAGTAGCTCAGAGTTGTCTCTTAGGCCTCATTCTCTCTCTCTCTCTCTCTATATATATATATCTATATATATATAGATATATATATATAAAAGTATACATAATACATATTATATATCTAAAATATGTATTATATACTTAGTTTTTTTTTCTTTTTTTTTAAATTTCCTACCTATATTTCAATTTTTCCCTCTAATTCCTCTCAAGGATCTGATACACTAATATCCCCAAGTACTCATAAATATTACCAATGTTCAATTTAATGTTTTATTCTTTTAATAAAGCAAACTAAAATAATGTAATGAAATGAGATTGATAAAACGTTTTTAACTTTTGTTCTTTTTTCTTAAGAATTTTTGAAGCAATGTGTATCCAATGCTAGAAATGGAACGAATCACCATGAGGAACTGACTCCTCTAAACTTGTTAGATACAAATATTGGATTTTGGAACTTGCCAGAAGTGTTCACCTCTTACAGAAGGGGAAAACTCATGTTGGAATTCATTAATTAACCATGGATTAGTAAACTATATAAATTGCCATTAAAAGGTTTCAGGTGAACTTGAATATACTCTATATCTATAATGTTATATAAATAACATTTATATATATGAAACATTATATATATATACATATATATATAATATAAAAGAGGAAAGCAAAACAAAACAAAAACATGAACTAACAGACATGCTCTTGACTAGCTTTCAGAGATAGACTCAAGGATCAAGTATCTGGAATATTTTGAAATCAAAGTCCCACGTATGTTAAAAGTTACACACAAATCTGTTAAAAAGGACTAAATCTATAGAAAAAGATTTTTTTTTTTTTATAATAAAGCTTTAACTTTTCTTGGAGGCTACCTAAAGTATTATACAGTGTGAAAAATTTGTACTAGGAAATGAAACTTGAAAAACATGACTCTGACAGGGTGTCAGCATTTCATGGCGGCTAAAAGCAACCATTTTATTCAGAAGCTCAGCTTGGTGGTGAGCAACCTGGGACTTTGAAGACTAAATAGGAAGCCTCATCCTAGGTAGACTTCTTTTCTTTTCTCCAGGATCCAAATGGGCTACTTGAAATATCTACAAGTCGTTCATCTAAACAGCAGTGCATCATTACAAGAACTAATTGCTCATTATTTTTACAGCCAAACTTAAAAGAAATACATGAAAGATTTATCAGAGGGTCTGCCTTTCAATTTTGAAACCTGGGGTGAAAGGACTTAGACTGTGATCCATTGTGAGAGCTGACTAGCAAATAGAGCCTGTTGCAAACACCCACTGTGCCCCCATGTTCTAAAAGAATACAGGCCTACTGTGTCAGCAGTTGTATCACACACACATGAATGAACTTTCAAAATGACCATTTTATTATGTGTATCTAAAAATGAGACAAACCCATATGCCTGGGGTTTAGGTCTTCAGAAACGAGGATGCATCAAGGGCTGTGATTTGATTAAGTATTTTACCTTATTTTAGAAAGGATGTGCCTGTGAGATCAAACTAAGTTAGGCCCTGCTTGTTCTCTATGAATCTGACACGTCTTTATATAGAGGGGATACTAATAGGCTGCTGAGCTATTAATGAAATTCAATTTCAAACCATGTCTCATGGTCAACTGTGCTGGCAGGATATAAGAACAACAAGCAAAGCACTTTTAGCTGTCCTTTCAGGTTGAATTAAATAAAGATGATAGAAATATCCTATATGTAACAAATAAAAAAAATCATTGAATAAAGGAATGGGATCAGATGGCAAGGTAGTTCATTGTCAACATCTTACAGCTTCAGAATATGAGTCTCTATCAAGTGGGGGCATTATGTGATTCATGGAATGATTAAAAAAAAAGATTAAAATGCAGTGCACATCATGATATTTTATTAATTCTTAGAATTAAATGATAGCAATGGGAATTTACTATTTTTGATATCATGAAGTGGCTCAGTGGAATTTCACTAAATATTGATCTAAAATTTTACATCCTTATTTACTTTTTTTCTATTAAAAAATCAAGTTTTTCTCTTTTCAATTAAGTATGATAAGGCATAAGCATGTGTACCATTGCTTTATGTATAATCGTATTTAAGTCCTTTCATTTAAATTAGAACACAGCAATCCTCTTTCATTTCTTTATTTGGTAGGATTTAATACCTGCTTTCATTTCTTTCATTACACTGCAAATTAAAAGTTGTTTATATAAATATTCTTATACTTATCCAGTTAATACTTCCAAATATTTGTTTACTTTTGGTTTCTTTCAACTTATATATTTATATACTTATTTGCATATTTTATATTAAAACACTCTATCTCCATTAGTGTGATTGACCAGGAATGCATGGTTTAAAATGATCTCCTAATGTAGGACTATTCCTTTTCTATCCCAGCTTATCTTTAATATTTGCATATGTTTATCTGTTTGAAGCTTTTTTCTACCTTTGTTGCTTCTGTTACAACTCAAGTGATAGAATCATTGAAATTTTATGTCAAAAAGGATTTTGGAAATTATTTATCCAAACCCTTATCCTACAGAGTAGATAACTGTGTTCAGAGATATTGAAGGACTAGCAGTAGAGGTCAACAGCATATTCATAATAGATAAGTACCAAGACACAAATTTCCTTAGTTGTAATCCATTGTTTTTGCTAAATGAGCAAATCATACTTTAATATAAATTAAATTGTTTATTACTTAGATTTGTGCTCTAGTTTCTCAAACTGCTTCTGCTTTACAGAGAAACACCTCTTACAAAAATGTGACATGAAGATATGAAAGAAGTCAGAATTAGTACATAGATCTCCAAGTGATGTTTCACAATTATTCTTTATTAAACCAGACTGATTGATAGGTTGATTGACAGAACCCAGCATTGTGTATTCCTGATGCCTATCTGAATCAATTCCTGTTTCTGGTTACTAATTGGCCTGCTTCCTCTTTTCTAATTGTACTTTGTGAGGACTACTCTCAGTGACCTGTTTTGTGGGTTCATTAACAAGTTTGTTCAAGCTCAGGAGGTCAAAGCAGTCACTCTAGATCATATGCCTGTTTAAAGGGGAGTCTGGTATCAAGCCCACAGCTGACTGAAACAAACTCCACAAGGATCTTTGAAAGCTCAGAAGACATATCACTGCTGAGAAAAGCCAAATTAACTCTGTAAGAGCTAGAACAAAAGCCTAGAATTTAGAAATGAATCAATGAATTAATAATGGATATTTCACTTCAGGTTTTTTTTTTTCCCCCAAAACAGGTCCAGGTTAGAGAAAGAGAACATGGGATTTGGAACCAAAATGGCAGTTATAATCCTACCTCTGCTAATTTATAATTTGTGCCAACCTACTACATGATTAAACTTTGAGAGCTTCTCTAACCTCCCCAGTCACTGATAATGGCAAGTGTTCTTTACACCTAATGAGTTTTCCATGATGGCACAAGGGGTTAAGTCTCAACCTTATGAAGCTATTCACAGTCATTGCAACATGAGTTAGAGCCACAGCCAAGGAGATACCCACATGGCACAGCAGACCTCTCCTGCCTCACCCGCTGCTCCCCTCAGCAATGTATTTCAATAGATCCTCCTGTTCTGTTCCCCACTCTGTCTCTGGTGTATCCTCTCACCCCCCCCCATCTCTGCCTGTACCCCAGCTCTTGTATGCATAAATAAATAAATCTTTAAAAAAGAGTTCCCCATATTAGAGAAATGGCTTATTGGGGCATCCCTAGTGGTGCAAGGGGTTAAGTGCCCCACTGTGAAGAAATCTGAAGCCTCTGCAGCAAGAGTTCAATCCCCAGCCGGCCAAGGAGCAACGCCAATGGCTCAGCAGACCTCTTCTGTCTCGCCTGCTGCTCCCCTCAGCAGTGTATTTCACTCAGTGTGCCTGTTCTGCTCCCCCCTCTGTCTCTGGTGAATCCTCTCACCCCCCACAATGCTGGCCTTTACCCTGGCTCGTGTGTGCATAAATAAATAAATCTTTAAAAAAAGAAAAAAAATGGCCTTTTAATACATACATGTTGATTGATTAGATAATTATATATATATATAGTTTTCATGTTTCATAATCTACAAATGATCATATGCACATACAAAAAAAAGTAAGATTTGCTTGGAATTTTTTTGCAGTACAATTGTTTTGGTCATTGATCCCAAATCACATTTTCTATGTGATTCTACAATTTCACACCAAGAATCTCTGTACCAAATTCCCATATTAACAGCTGATACTTTATCAGAAGATTATTTGCCACCTACACTTTTCTAACTTTTCTTCAGTTCTTAAATTTTCATGATTATAATGCTTTGAAGGAGGCATTCTTTTTTGCCTTTTGTTGTTACTATTTTTTGGTTATTTTTATATTCTGTTTTACGATTACATTTGTCAGAAATTAGACACTAAATTTGATTTGGATAAGTCTCTACTGACATAGGACTTCTATAAAATCTCTCAAACACTTTAATTCAGTATTTTATGGCTTAAGGATAATTCTCTTCCAAATAGATATTTTGAATATAGTTAAAATCACTAGCCTTCCCTTAAAGTTTTTGTAAGACCAAGGGTCATATTTTGTTTAACCTTTATACGCATTTTGTTTTAGTCATGTGTACTACTTTACTTAGTATTTCTTCTTAAAGATATTCTCTTCTTCCTCCTCACCTCCTAGTCTACTTTATCACAGTGTTGTTGCTGCAGGATGAACAACATGTAAAGCACTTTTAATAGTCCTTTCAGGTCAAATTAAATAAATATGATAGAAATATCCTATATGTTTTGACGTTTTTTTTTTTAATTTTTCATACATTCATGATTATGATGTCATACTTTTTTAGTAATTCCTTTGATTCTTTAGCTGTATTTTGTCCTTTTAAAGTCTTAGAGAGGACCTTCCCGGTGGCACAAGGGGTTAAGCACCACACTATGAAGCAATCCACAGCCTCTGATCCAAGTTCGATCCCCAGCTGGCCAGGGAGCAACCCACATGGCGCAAAAGACCTCTCCTGTCTTGCCCACTGCTCTCCACAGCAGTGGATTTCATTCAATCCACCTGTTCTGTTCCCCACTCTGTCTCTGGTGAATCCTCTCACCCTCCTGCGTGTCTGGCCTATACCCCAGCTCTTGTATGTATAAATAAATATTTTTTTTTAAAAAATAAAGTCTTAGAGAAACACAGAAATATTGTTTACCTGTTGAATTTCTCCTATCTCCTAGAAAAAATTAACATACTGCTTCTTTTGTATTTCTTTAAAGTAAACATTTATCAAAATTATTAGCAAACACTGCTTTGACAAATAAACAGTTAAGCTACTTGACTGCTTTCTTTACACTTTCTCTGACCTACCCTTAGGAAAGGCAGATTAATCTGGTCAGATTATCAAACAATGATAATAGTATCTTATATCTGATTGCCTATCCAAGATAATTCTTTCTACTTTGCACACCAACTTCAGCAGTGAGGGGGAAAAAAAAAAAAAAAAAAACAAAGTGGAAAATGGCTTCATACAGACTACAAACCTCTCTCATCATATGATCTAAAACATTTTGCTTTTTGCTTATTTGTGTGAGCTGAGAAGAGAACATTAAAGTCTTAAGTGTAAGACAACCATTTTGTCTGATTTTCTACCACTTCTTGTAGTAAAATTTCAGGAACAAACAGAAATAAAGCTTTACTTTGTTTTCATTTGTGACTGTCCTTTTTGTTTTATGTCTTTTCAGGGAGATCTCTAGAGAATTGGGGAATGTAGACTATAATTCTGTTATTTCTGTTTTTTTCTTCTCAGAATTCTACTTAATTTCTATAATTGTTTTTGCTTTACCAGTGTGATCTCTGTGACAATAAATGTTATTCAAAAGATATTTAT
This sequence comes from Talpa europaea, assembly GCF_964194135.1. NCBI lineage: Eukaryota > Metazoa > Chordata > Mammalia > Eulipotyphla > Talpidae > Talpa > Talpa europaea. Next base: position 106,698,563 of record NC_140072.1, on the reverse strand, counting down.
AAAACTCAGACATGTCCATCCTGTAATATTTAAAAAGAACAAAACCAGACTATCATCTCATATTATATACAATAATTAACTAAAATGGATTAAAGAATTAGATGTAAGACATACATAAATCCAAAAAATACATATTAGAAAACACTCCACACCATTGGGCACTCAACTCCAACAGTAGGGGAAACAAAAGCAAAAACAAACAAATGGGACTAGATCAAATTAAAAAGATGGTGCACTTCAAAGAAACAACCATTAAAATGAAAGAATACTGTACTAAACTGGAAAAATTATTTGCTAATTATATATCTGGCAAGGGGCTAAAATCCAAACTACAGAAAGAACTCATATAATTCATCAAAAAGAAAAAAAAATACCCAACTATAAAATGGCAGAAGAGCTAAGTAGACACTTCTCCAAAGAATACCTACAGATGATCAATAGGCACATGAGAAAAATGCTCATCATCCTTTATCATCAAGGAAATTCAAATCAAAACCACAATGAGAATCTACTTCACACCAGAAAGACCAGAAACAACAAGTGCCAGCCAGGAGATGGAGAAAAAGAAAACCTAGTACACTCTTGATGAGAAAGTAGACTGTTACAGTGTCTATGGAAAACAGTATGAAAAGCCTCAGAATATTAAATATAGATCTGCCATGTGGTCCAATAATTCCACTCCTACGTATCTATCTGAAGAATTAAAAAAAAAAAAACTACACTAATTTGAAGGGATATATGCATTCTCATGTTCATCTCAACATGAGTTACAATAATGAAGTTATAGAAACAACCTAAGTACCAGTGACAGATGACTGAGTAAAGAAGATATGACTTATACACACAGTGGAATAGTACTTAGCTATATAAAAAGATAAAATATTGTCATGTGTAACAACATGGATGGAACTGGAGGGGATTATGCTAAGCAAAATAAGCCAGCAGAGAAAGACAAATGCAGGATGATTTCACTTATATGTGGAATATAGAAACAAAACAAAGGAAGACACTAAACCAGGCCATACAACCCTTAGAAATCTAACTATAAATTTAAAGCTACCATAAGAGGAGTTGAAGGTGAGAAGCAAAACAGAAAAGGGACTCAATGAACTATGGTGGAGTAATATGGATATCTGGTGGTAGGCATGATGTGGTAAAACACAAGTCATATCTAAACCATAAATATGTATTGTAAACCAACATTACCTCAATAAAAAATGATACATTTTTTTAAAAGAAAATACATTGACTAGTGTTTTCAGTATGCATATGGAATGACATTCTCCTTCTCTTGGGGGTATTCATATAGTTTTTATAATTTCCTTCACTTCTATTATTTTTATCAAAAATTTAAAACAAGATTAGAATGTCTTATATTTAGCCTTCTAAGTGAACTCAGGTTGTTTCTTGGATATTTATAATTCCGGAACTGGAATTTATAACACATGCATCAGGCCCAATAGTTTCTATTTTCTCCTTATGTGCATCCTCTTAGTGCAAAAATACCAGTACCTAAATATAATCCTCAGTGTTCCACTTTAGCCAAGTCCCTTTTGCAGAAAAATATTAGCTTTCACATAAGCCTTTTTTTTTTTTTTTTTGGTCTTGTTCTTCCTCACAGTGTGACAGTTTGCCCTGTCAGTGAATAGATCTTCTTCATTTAGGAATACTCTATACTATGTTTTCATCCTTTAGCAGTGCTTTAAATTTAGATACAGTTTATAATAAAAATAAAGATGACTATCATTTAAAATAACAGTGGAATGCAAAATACATACATATAAAACATGCATTTGCCTTGAATGTTTCTTTTGAATTTTTACAAGTGTTCATATATGTTTCATGCAAAAATCAAGAACTGTTTGACTCACAAAGAGAATATCATGTTTAAAAAAGCAATTCCTAATTTTACCCATTGCATTGTTTACTATTCACAGTGATTAAAAAGGAAGTATTCACAATTACTAAACATCAAACAAATATGTAGGTAACTGAATTTATTCTAGCTATTGTTTTTTCTTACTATCTGATTTATCTTTCCTAAGCAAGGCAGAACAAATAATTCTTTCATCTGTAACTCTGCCCTCTACTTTCAGAATAAACAAAAGTGAGTTTTCAGGTCTCCCTTACTGTTTTTTATTGGAAGTACCTAGGGGTTGGGGCCATTAGGTCTGTTCTACCTGTTTTCTTCTGACACTTTACACTAAAGAGGCAATACCTTTCACCAAGTGTTTTTCTCATGTTGTAGACTAAACATGCAAAAAGGTTGGTGGAAGCTGTTGATGCTTTTAAAAAATATATATTTATTTATTTATTCAAGCACTTGGTACAGTCAGGAGCACGGAAGGGTGAGAGAATTCACCAGAGCCAGAGCAGGGAACAAAACAGGCATACTGATGAAACACACTGCTGAGGGGAGAAATGGGCGGAAGGAGAGGTCTGCACGCCATGTGGGACCCTCTCTGGGGGCTGGGGATCGAACCAGCGCTGCAGAAGCTGCGGGCAGCTTCGCAAGCCAGCGCTCAACCGCTGCGCCACCAGGGAGGCCCCTGTTGATGCTTCTTAAAGCACTAACCTGCTATACCTATGTGCCACTTTCTCTTCTTTTTCTTCTATCCCATTGGTGAAAGAAGGTCAAAACCCACTTGAAGGCAATCTTTTTTTTTTTAATTGAGATAAGATTGGTTTACAACACTGTATGTGATTCCAGACATAGGATTACACATCCACAGGTGCATGACCCCAAAATATAACACAACCAAGGCACTCAGAGTCCTCCAGCATAGTCAGTTTTGTTTTCTCCCCACTGTGTTACCCTCCTTCCCCTTCCAGTAGCCTTTACTCCACAGTAAATTTTTTTGGGCTTGTTATTGGTTTGGTTTTATCTGACCCTTTGTTTTATTTCTCTATATGTCATGTATGAGTAAAACCATTCAGCATTTGTATTTCTCCTGACTCACTTCTCCCAGCATTGTTCTCTTCAGTTCTATCCTTGCTGTCCCAAATGACAAGAGTTCATCTTGTTTTATTAATAACACTAACACAAATATGTGACTTATTAGCTGGTTGTTTCCATATTTTGTGAAGAAAGGTACGAGGATATCTAGAGCAAGGAAATGCTAGCATAGATGCTATAATCAGAATATAATTTTTTGTTTGTTTGTTTTATGTTGTTGAAGATTGAACAGAGAGATAAAGTGAAAGAGGAAATCATGTGAATATTTAGGGAACAAGCATCCCTTTGGTACCTAGTACCTACAAAAACTCTGAAGCAAAAGTGTAATTGACTTTTTGGGGGAAGAAAATACCATTGGAAAAAATAGAATGAGAACTAGGTGCTAGTTCAGGATACAATGAAGACTTGATTTGAAATTAAGAGAAGCCATCAAGGACGAACACAATAATTGTAGGGCTAAGTCAAAGAACATAATTAATCTATACAGCCATTGTTCATAGCACAGCTGAAAGTATCTTGAACATTAACTCAAACATTCATACTGATTCACAATACTGCAATACTCCCTAGATCTGTTTCTTAAGTCACAATATCCTTCATAGCAAACATGTTGCTATAGAACCTTAGTGTAGCAAATCCCTAAAACCTTCATGTCTGTATCATGTAACACTTTCACATAGTTTTGACCAATGACTACTAGTTACTCTGTATTTTTTGGAGGACTGGCAATTGTGTACCTTTTTACTGACTATTCCCACTCAATATAATATCAGCAGCAATGAAGCAATCAACCCATATATGCTTGTTTTACTCTAAATTCACTATATCAATTTTCAAGCAAAAGGTATAAGCAAATGTTTTCGGAGTTGTCTTATTTGAATGATGTAGCCATCCTATAGAATATTAAAAATAAAGAGATTTGTTCACTATCACATATACTGTGAGTGTAGTGGCTGCAGATTGAATTTCATCCTGTAGGGAATGTGGCATTTAACTGTATATTATTTCATGTAGGCTCTGCTCCCCCACATACCTCCCACAACCCACACTTTCTGCTCAATGATGTGAACTAATGACCTGGCATTGGGAAATTTATGTGACATAAAAATTGTCAGTTAGAAAAATAAAATATTAAATAACATGCAGAGAATTCACCCTGGCTCCAAATACTCAGTTGTTTTGGGTTAATTTTAAGGAAGGGCCTTTGTCTGTATGAGAGAGAAAAACATGAATTTCAAATAATGTAAAGGATCATTTTAAGTTCAGTTTTAAATATCGAAAGCTACTTATTTATATTACATTTTCTTGTAAGCACTAAACAAGAACAAGTCAGATTTTTGAGCATAAATATATTTTCATCATTTTAAAAATTTATAGTGAGAAGCAAAAAGAAATTATGTCTGTGAAAGCAGTGTTATTCATAAATGCCTCTCTTCATGTATCACTGCACATGAACATAAAAATCACCAGTATCAGAATACTTTTTAGAAACCAAAACATGATTTTGGGCCTCCCTGGTGGCGCAAGGGGTTAAGCACCGCACAGTGAAGCAAATCCACAGCCTCTGCTGCATGAGTTCAATCCTCAGCCCGCCAGGGAGCAGCCCACCTGGCAAAGCAGACCTCTCCTGACTCACCCACTGCTCCCCTCAGCAGTGTATTTCACTCAGTCGGCCTGCTCTGTTTCCCACTCTGTCTCTGGTGAGTCCTCTCATGCTCCACCTCCCTGCCCCCCACATCACTGACCTGTACCCCAGCTCTTGTATGCATAAATAAATCTTAAAAAAAGATACCAAAACATGATTTTATTAATCAAGATATTAAAAAGAGATTAAATTTATAGAGGTATATTCTAATAAAATGTTCAATTATGGATTATCTTTCCATAAATTTGAATGTTAAATCCATCAGTTAAATATACCACCTCTGTAGCAAAGCAAGTTAGCTTCTCTGTTCAACGATTTATAACAAGAAAGTGAAAAACCACCACTTAATGGGTCTTAATGATAATACTTAAGACGCCATTCAACCCTTCACAACAAACACATTGTAGTACCTCAAATATTTTCTAAATTTGTAAAATTTGAGTAGAAATATATATATCTTAATTTACTCAGTAAACAATTATATTGAGTTGAAAAATACAATGAAATAGAAAATAGTGAGTAAAAAAATCTATAATAGTTTTTAGTGTTATTTAGGAAATACTCTTTCTGGAATCTCTTATTAATTTTATAATGCTATTTGAGCAAAAATAACTACCTCCAGTAATCATTAAGCTAATCTGGAATGTTTTAGGGATGTCTCATTAAATATTTACTATTTTTCACTTATATTTTTGAGAGACATGACAATTCTATATACAACCTTCTGGAATTTCAATTATATATCATGATTAAAATACTCCAATTTTTGCTGGTTGTCATGCTCCATTGTTATCATAAACTATATAAATAAAGAAGTATGGCATCACAATAGATTTCAATCTGAAAATTATAGATTTTCTTAATGGCTATTTCAATATCAATAATTATCAATAGTTTTGTTTACTTAATAAAAACCAGAAATATAATTGGGTTCTACTGGACCAAAACTCATCAACTGAAAGAACTACCATTATAAAAATTGCTTCTAATCATGTCAGTTTCATCTTATTTTCTGGTGGTATAGCTAGCCCAATGCTTTGCAGAGAACAGGAGTCAGTACCATTTTTCTGAATTAATGTAGATATTAACAAATGAACCTATACTTTTATAAAAGACAGAATAACTTTTGCTATGCTTTGAACAAATGATGCTTTTGAAGATGACAAAACCCAACAACGAAAGAGTATTTCTTTGTGAATAAATGCTTTTTCTCTGTGAAATATTTGTAATTCTCCATAAACTTTGGATCTCACTTTAATCCTAGGCTTAAAAAAGAAAGAAGTTGTACACATACAGGTAGACATTTCTGGATAAAAAGTAGTAACAATAGGATTTTTTTTTCTGACATGAGACTTAGGTATCCCTTTAAAGTAAACTCTTACATTTATAAAGAACAATCCTGGGAAAACTGCCTTTTTTTAAATTTATTCTTGATAAAGCACAGCACAGTATTATAAATTCTTACAGAAAGGCTAATAGAATATAGAATCTTGGCATCAAATAAAAACAACAACATTCCGCAATATTTCAAAAGTTATTTTTTTAAGTTGGAAATTTTTGTTTGGTGTAATAACACCTAAATCTAAATGTAGGGGACTCTGTGGTAGTACAAGAGATTAAGCACAGCACTTTGAAGTTATCTGCAGCCTCTGCAGCAGGAGTTTAAATCCCTAACAGGTCAAGGAGCTACTCACAGGGTGCAGCAGACCTCTCCTGTCTGCCTGCTGGTCCCCTCAGCAGTGTGTTTCAGTCACTCTGCCTGTTCTGCTCCCCACTCAGTCTCTGGTGAATCCTCTCACTTCCCTTCCCCAGAACCTCTGGCCTGTACCCCAGTTCTTGTATGCATAAACAAACGAATCTTAAAAAAAATCTAAATCTAGTAGTCTTGAATGTATGGAGGAATGCATCCAAGGGATTTGTTTGGTTAAAGGGTAAGCTTGAAATGGCTGCTTTATCAGTATTTTCCTGGTCAGTTGCACAGACAAAAATAGTTTTTATTACAATGCTAGTAATTGGTTCCTTAATGTAAATTATACAAAAATAAGCTAGAAGTTTTGAAAGAAACACTCATTAGAAAAAAAAAAAAACAATATCACGCGCAAATGATAAATATAAAAAATATGTTGACATAACTATATCTTGTTCAAAATAACTGATAATGATTCACTGAGAGCAAAACATTCCTTTAAATTTTTAGTTCCTTACCACTACTGCCCTATAGAATGACAATAAATAACAAAATTGTGATCCACATATGTAATTTTAAACTTTGTAATGGACACATTAAAAAATCAAAAAGCAAAAGGTTAAAATTACTTTGATATCATGTTTTGTTTACCCTAATGTATCCAAACTATTATTTTAATATGGACTCATTTAACATGGAATTGATAAGGAATTTAATATGAAGTATTTTACATTCTTTTTGTACTAAATCTTTGAAATTTGTTTTATATTTCAAACTCATATACATCTCAGTTCAGACTAGCTATATTTCAAGTTCTTAGTAGCCATATCTTCCTTGCCATTCTCTCAGTGAGACAGTTGCATTCCAGAGAGCTGAAGTGATCAACCAATAATTTTACTACTTGCAATGTCAGAATGATAATTACACTAGATTTTATTTGACTTATTATCAAACCAGTGTTTCTATTATCCCCAAATATAAATAAAGTTATTTGTGATGGGTGGGAAAATGACATCTAGTTTGTTTCATCTATTAAGATATTTGTTTCATCTATTAAGATACTTGTATGTTTAATATGTTTAATGTAAATTAGAAGAAGGATAGGAGTCAAAAATTAACCTGGAGAAGGAAGTGCAATGTGGAGGAAAGTTAAGAATAATTCATCAAATAAGGATAATTGTGTTTTACTATATCTATAAAGAATAAAAGAATGACAATGTAAAAAATATTATTAGTGGAGAATGGAGTTTCTTTACTGTAGGACTTTACATGACATACACCTCAGTAACATCTTTAAAGACATGTCACCCAAAGCGGTGATAGTGAAGGCAAAGATAAACAGCCAGGACTACATCAAATTAAAGAGCTTCTGTACAGCAAAAGAGACAGTAACCAAAACAAAGAGACACCCCACCGATTGGAAGAAAATTTTTGCACACAACACTAATAAAAAAGGACTGATCACAAAATTCTACAAAATGCTGATGACACTCAGCAGAAACAAAGTAAATAATCCAGTCAAAAAATGGGCAGAAGAGCTAAAAAGAAACTTCTCCAACAAGGAAAATATTTCTTAATATTTACAAATTGTGACAAAAGTTCTTTTAGTAAGCAATCTAGTAGAACATTCTTTATTCTAAGTAGACCTTGCTAATGAACATATACTGCACACTTTCATTGTGTTGTCTTAGGGAAAGCAAATGATTGATTCCATTCATGTCAGTGGATTTTTAGAACTATAGACTGTATATTAGTCATCACATGCATTTTGTAGTGGGTCTTTTTTCCCACTAACTACCCTTATTGTTACCAACTGTTTTTGAAATATTCAAAGCATTAATAGAAACTCAAGTGGTAAATGACCTTGAGGTTGAAAGTTCAAGTAGAGTTACAAATAAGTTTTAGGTTCATTCTTTGCCTTATATTTAAAACAGTTGTTGTTCAGTAGTACAGTTAAGTGCTTACTCTTTTATCTATATAGAACAAGAATATGGGGCCCTCAGGCTGCCTTTTCTTCCATGTCAAAGATGTTAATAATGTATCTGCCTACCAATGTGACAAAGAATATGTGTCTGCTGGATTCTTTTCTTTGAAGTGAAGTGAAAACTGAAAACTTTCATTTTGTCATTGAAAATCCTTTCCATATAATTCTTCCATCTCATACCCCTGTGGAGAGCTGTAGTCTAGGTTAATTCTGGGCATAAGAAATTCATGGACTTGCCCTGGGTTAATAGATAATAGAAAAAATTATATTGCACTGACATAATTCTTCTCTTGTGTTTATGTAGTTGAAAAAATACATGGTTGAACACTTCATAAAAATTGTATAATATATGTATTTAAAAATGTGAAGTCTAAAGCTGAGCTAAATAAAAAACACTGCCAAATAAATATGAAATATTGTTACCACTTTAGGAGAGCTTGCTTTTGATAAAGCAATATATTTCTGAAGGCAAGTCTCTAATAATTATTATAAGTAGTAAATGGTATTAAGTCACTTGCTTTTTACTACCTGAAAATATTCCAACATCAAATATAATTTGAAAAAGTTCTCAAGTTTTTATGTGTATTTTGTATTCATTTTGGTATAAACACACTTAATGACATATTAATATAATTGCATTCCCAACAAGAATGGAATAATATAATCCAGTGGTCATCATGCTAGGTGAAAACATGAGCATGATGTTTTCAAAATCGTCATTTTGAGAGGTTGAAAATAGAGTGTGTAATTGAAGCAATCTTTCATACTGCAGCAGGGACAATTCAAAAATGAAAATAATAGCCTCATTAATCGTCAATCTCCAATGCCATGAAATTTGTATTAAAGATCTCTGTTCCCTTTACTAGTTAGCAAGGACCCAAGCCATCAGTAGTAACAATTATGCCTAATTTGCACTCTTTATGTCAAAAGGAGAAATGAAAAATAGAGGATGACAGAGGTGAATGAAGCTGTCCTTCCCTTAATTTTATTTAACTCACCATTACCAGCATTCTCAAAAATTTTTTCAGGAATAATTTGTTTTTTATATTATCCACCAGCACCACCCAGTGGTAAATGTTATTTTCTCCTATAAAGTGATCACTTGAAGACAACATAAAAACAAAATATTAGAATTGACACAGTACCTCAAATGGATCCATACAAAAGTGCCTTTCAGAATCCTTAGGCTCTGTCAAAGAGCTACTGAAACTTTATTTCAGAAATAACAAAATTAAATAATTGAATACATAGTTTTGGTTCTTGTTTATTTTTCTTCTTTTATGTTATCTATATTTTGTTCCACCAAAGAGATTTTTTTTTTAAGATTTATTTATACAAGCACTGGGTACAGTCAGAAGCACGGGAGGGTGAGAGAATTCACCAGAGCCAGAGTGGGGAGCAGAGCAGGCAAAAGGACCGAAGCACACTGCTGAGGGGAGCAACGGGCGGCCGGAGAGGTCTGCGTACCATGCGGTACCCTCCTCAGGTGGCCGGGGAGCAGCCGGGGATTGAACCGGCGCTGCAGAGGCTGCAGGCAGCTTTGCAACCCAGCGGTCAACCGCTGCGCCACCAGGAAGGCCCTCTACCAAAGAGATTTTAATTGAATTTATTTTTTTATTTATTCTCTAATGCCACCACTTTTTCCCCTAATAGAATAACATGCAATCTTTTGACTGCATATTATATAATTTGGTGACAGATTTTGGAATAAAGTGTGAGCTGTGAGTTTAATAGCGGCTATTTGAGTGGAATAATTAATGAATGACTACAAAGCTTTTAAAGTTGATTAATGAAAATCATTCTGTTTAATGCAATATATAAACAAGACAAAAAACTTTGACCATGAGTAAAATTGCATACACATACATTTTAAAGATACTTGTGAAATAATTATAGTTTCAAGTGCTGGCATTTTGTTTTTTTCTGTTTATTTAATTTCTAAAATATGTTATTTATAAAAATTATCAATGACAAAAATTGGATGGCAACAGAATTGTATTCAAGTTTGCCAGGTACAAAGTGCCAGGAACCTGGTCACCAATTACATTATGATCATCTAGGCAGAATTAGGTACTTTGAGCATTTAAGAAAAATTAAAATCCAAAAAGGATATTACTCTATGTCATGATACGATGTTAGTGCATTCTGTTTTGGAAATATAGTCTACGTTTTCACCATTAGTTCAATTAAACTTAAGGGCCCTTTGTTCAAATGAGACACATAACTTCTTCTACCTATACCATATCACATTGATAGCTTGAATATTCCTCTTACTGATTAAGCAAAGATAACATTTTTAGACTTATGACAACACAATGGAACACCACCTTAACAGAATAGAGGATGATATCTGCGAAGGAGCATGCTTCTGAAGTTGCTCTGGTCTGAATGTTTTGAGTATCCTTAAAATGCAGATATCTAACCCCAAAACAGAGGTATTACAATTGGGACCTCATGAAGACATTAGTGTCCTCATAAATAAGCCCCCACAGTTCACTTGCTACTTCTTTCATGTAAGGACATTAAAAAAACAGTCATCTATAAACAAGATCCTTATCAAAACCAGATTTGCTGGTGTCATCACCCTGAACTTCCACAGTCCAGAACGGTGAAAGTAAATGTTTACAAGACATCTAGTCTACGCTAGCTATTTTGTTATAGATGCCCACAATGCTAACTAAGACCGGTGGATTTTAGAATCTGATCATTGTAATTTTTTTTCTTTTTTCTTTTTAAAAGATTTATTTATTTATTTATACATACAAGCACTGGGTACAGTCAGAAGCGCAGGAGGGTGAGAGAATTCACCAGAGCCAGAGGGGGAGCAGAGCAGGCAGAAGGACCGAAGTACACTGCTAAGGGGAGCAGCGGGCGGCAGGAGAGGTCTGCGCGCCATGTGGGACCCTCCTCTGGTAGCCAGGGAGCAACCAGGGATCGAACCTGTGCCGCAGAGGCTGCGGGCAGCTTCCCAACCCAGCGCTCAACCGCTGCGCCACCGGGGAGGCCCATGATCATTGTAATTTTTAAGAATGGTCTTGCAGTGTATTAGACCATTAGTCAATGATCTATGGGTATTAGTTGATGAGAATGTTTTGGAGTTGTGGCATAGGGACATGAATAAGGTGTCCTGACAAATAAGCTGTGAGTCCTGATAAATAATTTTAGTTTAATCTTGTCTTTCAGAAGTAAGAATTTCCAGAAAAAGGAGCTAAATATTTTTTGCCTAACCCTTATTTTTGGTGAAAACACAGGTAAGTAATCTTTACAGGAAAATATGTCAGAACAGAATTGCTTCATATAATCAATAGCAAAAAAATGCTGACTTTAATTTTGTCTTCATGTCCAAAATCAGCAACAAAATGGTGCGACCGTCTGAATGTTTGAGTCTTTTCAAATTTCATATATTAAATTATTAATCCCAAGGAGAAGTTATTAGGATTGTGGGATTTGAAAAATAATTAGGCCATGAGTTGAAGCCCTCCTCATCAACAAAATTTTATCTATCACAACTGTTGGGAAACAGTTCACTCTGTGTCTCTTACATTTGTGCAAGTATTGCAAACAAAGCACTGATTGCCTTTGCTCTAGACTATCTTTCAAGAATGTTTATATAGTGAACCATCTTGGAAAACAGAGCAAGTGGCTTCTTTTGACATGATACCAAGGATTCAGAAGTTTGAAATAGATGGTGTGGGCAATGAGATCTTCACAATCCAATATAGGGCATTAGATCAGAACACTGGAAAGTTTATTTGCTTTAACCACACCTGTTGCTATGGAGCACAAACAAAGTAAGTGTCAAGCATTGTTTAATGGCATGGAATGCCTCTTTCTCTCTCTATCCCCTTATCATTCCTTTCTGCTCTGTTCAAGATTCAGGAACTTTATAATTCAAGATGATTATAATTGGGACTTAGGGCACTTTGTCATATGCACCCTTCTGAATATACTAGGAAATTTTGAGACAAGGTACTCAGATAAGCATGGCTCTGTTGGAATCAAGAGCCAAGATTGCTATGCTATATATATAACATAAAAAAGAAAAAGTGAAAATAAATAGTGTCCTTATTCAGCTACCAATGTTTGGGCAGAACTTACAGTATAGAAGGACAGATAGCAGAACCTTTTTGATGGGGGCCCTGTGGGCCAATTAATTGTATTATTGTTGTACCTATATATGAATGTTTAATGGAATTTAATCTATTATGTGCATATTCCTCCTATCCTGTAATACCAAGAATACTCTTCTAATCAGGAATATCCACATGTATACAAATTCTAGTGGTGCATACAATTGGGTATTTAATTGCTTTCCTTCAACTTCCTGGGTGGTCCAACAGCATCATTATAGAATGCCAGGGGGGGAAATGAAAAATCACTTTAATTAAATATTTAAAGGCAACAGGAGTGTGAGTTGCAATATATCAGTACAATAATTCTGCATGTCCCATAGTAGAGGAAGTTTACAATGAATTATTGTTAAATGAATTCAGTTGTTGTTCCCATAACTCTGTTTCAGATTTTGTATCTAAAACAGAATCCATTATATAGACTGATAGTGCTTGGTATGGCGTCTTTACCATACTAGGGTGAAGAAAGTTCACATTCAAGTCACCACTTGAGGGGGCCTTTCAAGACAATGTTCATTCTTTTCCAAAACCAACCATATCATCCCATTTAACTTCTAGAACGTCTCAACAATTGGTTCATGTTTTAGCCAACTAACCAAAAATCTACTAGAGTTCTTCCTAAATCCTCAGGCTACATTAAATGCAGAATATTTGGTTTGTGAGCTTATATAAAAAATTCAATCTGATATCAAGTTTATAATCCCTCCATCATTAGCCCATACCTCAATTTCCTTTCTCTCATGTTTTCTGGATTTATGTCTAAAATACTTTAGAAAACACAAGTAGTCTCTTTGACATATAGCACACCTTATTATGGGTCACACTTTGTGATTCACCTTTAGGAACATGGAGGGGTTTGGAGTCCAGAGTTGTTCTAGAAGTTGAATGGTATGGTATGGTTGAGTTTGGAAGCAAATGAGCATTGTTTTGAAAGGCCCCCTCAGTTTGGGCAATTTCTATTCATTCAGGCAATACAGACAGGTTAGAAATGCTCCTACTGTAGTGGTGAGGTTTCTTCCTCTAGCAACAAAGTCTCATTGGAATTTAGGGGTTCAATATTCCTAGCAACATTAGGACTTCCCACCCATCCTCATTCTGACTTTGAAGATCTCATTTTTCCCCAATCAAAGCCCTCACTTTATTATTCAACACCCTGTGAGGTTAGGAGTTCTGCTTGCATTGTAATTCAGTCAGACATAGGGTGAGTTCATGCATTTAATAGTCAGAGTATTCCATTCTGTGGCTACAAAGGATCTCCTTCAGGAGATACACAAAGCTTTCAGATCATTTTTGTAGTTTTAAGCTGGGAATTCCTGATCCCTTTGCTTATTTCATGGGCGACATTAGTAGCAACCAGGTGATTACACACTAGCTCTTTAAAAAAATGTTCAAAAATAGCATATACACAGTCACCTGGCTTATTGTTTTTTTGTTTTTGTTTTTGTTTTTTCTTTTTAATGGCTAAGAACATGGAATGCATCTCTCTAGTATCAGATCAAGGTCATATCAACGTTTACAACCGGAAATACTCATTTGCAGATCTAAATCAAGTCAAATTTGAGAGTCAATTCCAGAAACCCCAGAACCAATTCAGAAAATTAGTCTTTAAAATTTTGTTCCTCTAGAACCATTCTCAGCACCAAGATTTTCTTTATTTGGGGCATGCCAGAATCAGCTTATGCAATTATATATGGGAGAAGTCCAGGATCTGCAGACTGCAAGCTGGAGAATCAGGAGAACTAACTATATTCCAGTTAAAGTAAAAGGCCTGGAATTTAGGAGAGCCATGATATAATTTCTAGTCAAGAGTGCCCAAAGGCAGGCAAAAACTGATGCTCCAGCTTGAAGACAGAAAGATGAAAATCTTTCTTGCTCAACTTTTTATTCTATTCAGGTGATCAGATGAGATTCACCCACACTAAGGAAAACAATCTTTGCACAGTTTAATAATTCAAATGTAAATTCTTCCAGAAACACACTCACAGACCCACCAAAAATAATAATAATGTTTAGCCATGTATCTCAGACCCTTGTGGTCTAGTCAGGCTGACATAAAATTAGTAATCACAGTTGTCTTTTAATTTACCTTTCTGATTTTAAGAATGAAATGGAAATTGGATACTAAATTTTTCCTCAGAGCACACTCATTGATCATCTAAAATAATATTTTCCTTCAGATTCTTAAAGGCAATTGTTTCCCCGATATATTTTTTCTTCTCATTTTTGTAGCTATCTCTACTGAATGGATCCCTCCTAAGATGTTTGGTAGCTTTAATTGAAGGATCTCATTGTTTTATCTAGGTGATCAGTTTATTCTAGGCATCATGCTGCTTTTTGTCCTGAGACTCTTTCAAAATGTTCAGCAAGGATTTAAAGATGACAATGGGGTGATTTCCTAAGAGTTTCTATTTGCAAGCTAAATCTAGTATTTCTGGTTCTAGACTATTTTTTTTAAAGATTCATTTATTTATTTTCTACAAGAACCAGGGTACAGGCCAGATGCACGGGAGGTGAGAGGATTCACCAGAGCCAGAGCGGGGAACAGAACAGGCAGACTGACGAAATACACTGCTGAGTGAAGCAGAGACAGGAGAGGTCTGCTGTGCCATGTGGGACCCTCGCTGGCTTGCCAGGATCGAACCAGCGCTGCAAAGGCTGAGGACAGCTTCACAACGAGGCGCTCAACCACCTGCACCACCAGGGGAGGCCCTAATTATTCTAAAGTTCCACCGGTCTCTTTGTGATTGGTTAGTTCCTAGTGGTCTCATTCATTCTGTATTAATGTCTCTGTGCCCAGAACTAATTCTCTGTGCTCCAGCCCTATCTTAGCATACTTTTCCTTATCACACTCATTCTGGAACATCCTATTGCCCCTAGTCCTGGACTGTTTGATTATTTGAAATTGTTTGAAATTTGTTGCCCTTATCTCTGGAATCCTCTTTATTTCTCTGAGGCTTTTCCTATTCTACTCTGACCCTAAGGACTCTCTGCTTACCCTATGACTTAATATTACTCTGTAACTGTCAATTCATTCATATATAAGCTGTATCCTCAGTTAAAACAAACAAACATTGAACAAGAAATCCAAAATTGGAAAAGTCTGAAAATGACCTTAGAAGTCATGAATTTCACAGAGAAGATCTGGGTAGGCTACTCCAGATTCATTACTATGTAAACAGATGCAACAAAGTCAGCTTTCAAAATAGTATGAGGATGACTTCACTGTAGAATTCAAGGATAAACCTTATAATGTCTTTGTATAGCTTTGAACTTTTCCTTAAGAAAGTGTGTCCTAGCTATGTCTTCACCTCTTAAAAAAATAGTCTAGGGACTCCTATTGAATAGTGAAAGAATGAAAGATTTCTATGTAAAATCCAGACCAAGTAACAACAACCATGATTACCATTTCTAGACAATGCTACATTGGGATGTTCTAATGAAGGTAATTAGGCAGAGAATAAAATAAAACACATCCAGACTGGAAAATGAGAAAAAAAAAGAGGTATCTATTTGTAGATTCATGATCATGAATATAGAAAGTTCTAAGGAATCTCCTCACCCCTGGAAAAAAAAAAGTTCCAAGGAATCTATAAAAACACTACCAACAACAATAACAACACAAAGTAATAATACAAGTAAGTTCAGCAAGTTTGCAATCCCTAAAATGAATATGCAAAAAGATCAGTTGTACTTGTATATGTTAGTAATATATAAATGCTTTCAATAAAAGTAGTGAAAGAAGTACTTTCAAACTTCAAAGCATCACTGAAAAATAAAGAGCTAAGTAAAAGGGACTATATCTCATAATCATGAATTAAAAATACAGTGTCATTAGGATGGTAGAACTTGTCAAATTGCTCTATAGTTTCAAAATAATATCAAGATCCACATTGGCTCTTCTGAAGAAACAATTTTTAAAAGTCCATAAAAGGGCAAACAATGAAAGTTAAATGAAAGATTTTTGAAAAACGAAAGCAATAATCAATCTCTGGGTTTGATTAGTTAAAAACAGCAACAATATATTAAAAAAAAAAGGTAGAGGGAAAGCATTTCCTGATTTCAAAAGTTACTACAAACGTATAGTAATGGAGACAGTTTCACAGTGGCCAAGAGGTGAAAACAACCTATGTGCCCCTCAACTGTCAAAAGGATAAAAAAGATGTGGTGTATATACATAACCAAATTGTATACAGCTATAAGTATAGATGAGAACCTGCCATTTGCACTAACTGGCTGGACCTTGAGGGGACTGTGCTTAGTGAAATTAGTCAGGTGGAGAAAGACAAACACTATAATTTCACTCATGTATATAGTAATCAAGCAGATGAACTAAATAAAATAAAAGTCAACTTTTGAACTATAAGACCAACTATGGTTTCTAGAAGGGATTAGAGAGTGTGTAAAAGGGGACAATGACATGGTGAAGGAGAGAGCTGGACTTTCAGAGGTGAACTTAATGTAGTATATGCACACTTTGTCAGTAGTGCACGCGTGGAACTTATATAATGTTACAATGTAATGTCATATCAATAAAAAATTTAAGGAATAAATTATCTGACTCTAGAATCTTACAATTATGTCATTCTAAAAGCAAAGTATTCAGTAAGACATTTTTAAATAAGAATTTGAATGTCATCAGAGAATAAAAAATCACAAGGAAGTCTTTTCTATAAAATTATAAATATATTTTAAAATATAATTTCCTTTACTTTTAGCTAAGCATCATAGAATTAAGATTTTTTCCCCTATAGAGAGCTTTTTCACAAATTGATATGCTCTGTTAACATGCAAGTAATACTAACCTTAAAACAAAAATAAATATTTTATGACCAATCAGGATATATTATAAAATACAAAACTTAGAACTATTATAATGTTAAGAACTTTAGTCCATACTACACAAAATTAAAAGGAAAAATACAGATTGACATAGGCTTTTGCAATTTTGCCTAGTGTGTGATTTAGATTGTAATTTTGAAAGGCACACGTATAATTTAAACTTTCATTAGGTTTTAACTAAATTCAGATAGTTAAATTCAAAATATCATTTTGAGAAGAACAGGCATAATTGTTACTAAGCAGCCCAAGAATACCAGGTTTCAGAGAAACAAGCTGAGAGGTATCAAGACATTTCCCTTATCTGGTTCTAAATTAAAATTCCAGATTGGGGCCTCCCCGGTGGCGCAGCGGTTGAGCGCTGGGTTGCGAAGCTGCCCGCGGCCTCTGCGGCGCCGGTTCGATCCCCGGCTGCTCCCCGGCCACCAGAGGAGGGTCCCACATGGCGCGCAGACCTCTCCTGCCGCCCGCTGCTCCCCTCAGCAGTGTACTTCGGTCCTTCTGCCTGCTCTGCTCCCTGCTCTGGCTCTGGTGAATTCTCTCACCCTCCCAGTGCTTCTGACTGTACCCAGTGCATGTATAAACAAAAACAAACAAACAAACCAGCAAACAAATAAATAAAGCATGCCTCTATTAAAAAAAAAAAAAAAGAGCAGTTAAAAAAAAATAAATAAATAAAATAAAATAAAATAAAATTCCAGATTGGTGGGGATCCCTCACCAGGGCCTCTTAGCAATTCCACATTAGGATTCCAGCTAACTTTCTAGACTATTATCTTAGTTGAACTTTGTACACAGATTTTTTTTTTTTAATTTTACACTCCCTTGCTTATCCAACACATATTTAGCAGTGTTTCTTCTCTTATGTGGAATTTTTTCAAATTATAATGACTTAGAATTTTGTAATTCAATAGCACAAACACTTTCTGGCACATAATGCTATCATCATGAAGATTTTGAACCTTAGTGACATAAAAATGTGTGTGGGTGAATAAATTAGTCTGAATAGCTTCATGTTCTTGGAATAAAGTTGTTGCCAAATTATAATCATTAAATATGTCTATGATTAATTTTGTTAATTTCTTTGAGAATATCTTTTATATGAAAAGATAGACTACAATAATTCCTAGTAGTTTTGAAGAGGTCTGAATTTGGGGTCTGAATCTGCTTAACTGGTGGGACATTATCTCTTATTTCTTGTATTTATTTGATCGGTTTGAAAATTCCTTCTCCAACCTCAAGAAATAGATATCATCTAGCATATTGTTTATAAACAAGAAAGTCATGATTTCTGTAACTGCTATTCTGTCACATTCAGAGGATGGTTGCCGGATGTCCATGCTCATGATTGAAGAAAGAATAACTCAGTTAATTTAAAGATTACCCTTGAGGGAAAGAAAATGGCATTGAACAATCTAAATAAGTGTCTCCTGTTGAGCTAGAACTAATAGAAAAAGAACAAAAGAAACATTTACTGAGAAGAAATAAAATAACTCACAGAAATTAGAAAATAACAAAACTTTCTAGATATTGAGATTTATAACATGTGTACAATATTCATATTGAAAATATAATGGACTATCTAATTTTTTAGTATTTTAGATGCTAAAGAAAGGATTGTATATATAAAAATACAACTGGGTTAAAAGTTAAATACGGAAAAATGTGTAACATGCTAAGCTAGAGGTTCTGGGGGAGATGGGGAATGTAATGATTGTATTAGTATAAGATAAAGCAGATTTTAAAAAAAAGCATATCATGAGAAATAACCCAAAATATTGAGAACAATAAATAACATCCAAACTAATGCTAATTAACAATTTTTTTTTAATTTTGGTAAGAATATGACATGAGATCTACCCTCTTAAAAATTTAAATGCACAACAAATATTGTCAACTACAGTCATGATTTTTAGAGCAGATCTCTAGTTTATATATTCTGAATAACTGAAACTTCATACATATGAAGTAACAATTACGTGTAATAGCCATGGTATAGAAGCAACATAAATGCCCATCGACAGATAAATGCATAAAGAAAATATGTTTACTTGCACACACACACACACACACACACACACACAGCAGAATACTATTAAGCATTAAAAAAGAAGGAAATAGTGCCATCTGTGACAACAGGCAACACCTGGAACACATGATGCTAAGTGAAATAAGCCAGTAAGAGGGGACAAATAAGGTATGTTTTAATTTCTTACAGCTGAATTAGAAGATATTTTTAGCTCCTATCTGATTTAGTGGTTATAATTAGGCTTTGTAAATACAAAACTAATGGGAGATTTAAAAAGGAAAAGGTTTTAATGAAAACTAATGAAATGTGAAATAATCATGTTATTAAAATAGTTAAGTAAAAGGCACTTTTTGACATTTTCATTTATTTATAGGCCTATTTTTTAATATAATGGTGTTAATTTTCCATGCAGTCTTAATAGCTGTCTAGCAATTATGAGATTACATTTCCTCATTTTATATCACATTTTGTGACTTACTAATGAAAATCAGTGTTTTCAATGAATTGAAACTTCATAATAGTGAAAAGTAAAATAGGGAACTGTATAGGGTCATATAAATAAAATTTTAAACTTCAAGATATGGTTTCAAAGTTCAAACACCAGCAATTTTGTGCTATGATAAAAATCAAAAATGGTTAGATCTTAGCTGCTGTTGATGTTATAATTTTTCTAAGTGAACTGAATAGAAGTGAAGCTTTCATACAATTGGAAGAAGGTCCACCTACATAATTTGGGGATCGGTATAAATTTAAAATGTGTAACCCCATGGTAAAAACAATAGAAAAATTTGCTGTTTCTGAGGTTTGCTTTTTATCTGTGAAGGTAACCCCATATGCTATTTAATTTGAATTTCCTAAGGTATGGGAAATTTGCATGTGAGTGTAAATTCTCACAAGTGCCTAGAACCCTGTACCATGGTTTCATGCATGGGATGAGTGTGCATGAGTGTATAGCAACAATAGCATCCCAGCATCCTCTGTAATTGTAGGCAATTATATTCAAATAAATGGATGGATGGATGGGAGGATGGATGGATGGACAGATGGATGTAAAAATAAAGACAGGTAGAAGACATAAAGATGAAAATAGCTTAAAACTATATCAATATTGCTAATTAATGTTGATATTGCTGCAAAATATCTTTCTGATTTACTTCCACATTCTTTTTTTTAAAATAATAACCAGAATGTGTTTATAGCTTAAATGACCTGGGTTACTCTTTTTTGTGCTGAGCCGTACCTGCAATTTGTTATATGAAAAGTCAGAGATAAACACAGGTAGTAAATAAACCCTAAAGTAAAGCATTTGACCCACATTTGGTGCACTAGGAATAACTTTCTTTGGGGATTATTTTTGAGTCATGATCTAATGGATGCTTATTACATTGCTGGGAAAGTGTTCACAAAGATGAATTATATGGAAAGAAGAACAATAATAAGCATAGAGAAGTATAAATCACAGGGAGTAGGAGTATAGTGAAAGGTAGAGGATTATTGTTTATGAAGCAAAGCCTGGAAGGAACTAACAGTAATTGAGTTAAAGTAGCATTATGCTAAATTACATCAACTTTATGCTATTGGTGAGTGATTCTCAATGTGGAACAATTTTGCCCTCCAGGGGATATTTGCTAAGGTTTGGAGACATTTTGATTGTTGCAACTTGAGGTGGGGAGTTGCTAATAGCATGTAGTGAATAAAATTCAGGGATGCAACTAAATAGCTTTCCAATGTATATGACTGCTCACAACAATTTACTATCTGACCTAAAATGTCAGTAGTGTCAAGGTGAAGAAACCCTGCAATAACTGAATTCATGTAAGAGTTCTAAAAGTTGTAGTGAGTTAATCAGATCTATTTTTTGTATAGTCTATCATGGTAGCTATATGGCTTTATGAGATAATATTTATGACTATTCAATATAATAATTCCTAGATTGTACTAAATTGTATAGGTAAGATAACATATACTTTCAATCTTTATTGACTTTGGGGAAAGCTGCAGTACTTCCATTAGTGAACTATGTACTTTACACTTACGCTTCTTTAAAATTTTAACTACAGCCTATGACTCAACAAGTGGCTAAGGATTAATTTTTATCCCCTCTGCTACCATCTGCTTTGCTGTTTAATTGCACTGCTCCACACAATATTGCATTTTAATTACAAAATGTTGAAAGAACATTAATTTGGTATTGGCTCAAGGAACAGATCTCAATTAGATTTCCCAAGTTTTTCCATTTGACCTCATTTATCTTGTCTTTACTATGAACTGCAGACAATATTTGAGAGACAAATGTATTGGTTAACTATTAAAGTGATTTGGCTTTAAATATAAGCTCCCAAAACTAATACATTTGGAATCAAGATGGATTAAATTATTTTTCAAGTTAAAATGGTAGCAGTGTAGCATTAAAAGAAACATTTTTTCTGGTAAGAAAAACCTCAAATGAATCCATCTAATCATTCTAAAAGCAACAGAAAGAACTATAGTAGTAATTTTGCAGTATTCAATAAAGCAAACTACCTCTAAAAATATATAAGTATCCCATATTTTGATTTTTCATGTGAAGGATTTGATATATTCTTGCTAAAGTCAAGCGAATTCAGCCTCAAGATCACAAGAAACTTAATCCTGCAAACCATCCCCATGAGTGTGGAGGAAGATTGCTGGGCCTCTAGATAAGAATCCTGCATGATCAAAATTTTTACTTTAGCCTGTTCACAGTATAGTGTATAGGGTCTCATCTAGTTGTTGGTTTATTAGAAAAAAGATGCTCGTTTTTACTTTCAGAGTAAGAATGAAGTTACCCATACCTTGTAAAGTCATGCAAACTTTTCCCTCTCTCTCTGACACCCCTGGTCAAGGAGTAGAATATCCATGGCTCAGTCCATTCTTTTTTTTAAGATTTATTTATTTATGTGCACAAGAATAGGGGTACAGGCCAGAGGTGTGAGGGGTGAGAGGATTCACCAGAGAAGAGCAGGGAACAGAACAGGCAGACTGACTGAAATACACTGCTGAGGGGAGCAGCGGGCAAGTCAGGTGAGGTCTGCTGTGCCATGTAGGTTGATCCCTGGCCGGGGATCGAACTCGTGCTGCAGTGGCTGCGGTAAGCTTCATAGGTTGTGTCTTAAACCCTTGCACCACCAGGGAGGCCTTCAATCCATTCTTTAAAATTTATAACCATGGACCTTCGTGATGGTTCAGGGGTTAAAGACACAGCGCTATCAAGCTACTGCCAGCCACTGCAGCATGAGTTCCATCCCCAGCAGGCCAGGAGGCAACACACATGGTGAAGCAGACCTCCCCTGTCTCACCTGCTTCTCCCCTCAGCAGTGTATTTCAGTAGCCTGCTGGTTCTGCTCCCCATTCTCTCTGGTGAAACCTCTCACCACCCCCTGATGCACCTCTGGTCTATACCATGGTTCTTGTATGCATAAATAAATCTTAAAAAAAATATATAACCATATAAATTTCCCATAAGTATCTGATTAAATTGATTTCTCCTTTGCTAAGACTTCTGATGCTGTTCTGATTATTCACCAAGCCCATGAAAACCCAGAGGGTTTTTATTCTCACATCAAATTTACATAATGACTATATGAATAATTTTATTATCTCAGTTTCCCTCAGTTAGAAGTATAGCACACGGTGACTGAATACTGTCCAAGTCTTTACAAGGCTAAAATTAAAATGTTGATCATGCAGGATTCTTATCTAAAGGCACAAACTTACCTTTCTTTCACACTCATGGGAGTGGTTGGCAGGATTCAGTTTCTTGTGGTTGCTGGACTGAGTTCCCTTGGCTCTTTCATCTTCAAACTATCAAGAGCATGTCAAATCCTTCTAATGCTTTGAATGTCTAAGTTCACTCTTTGTCACATTGTTCCTGCACCCAGCCAGGGTAAGTTTTATATTCAAGAACTCATATATTAGATATACTATTACAAGCCAGGATAATATCCTTAAAGTCAATTGTTTCTGAAAAGTAATATTTGTCTGAACATAACATATTTATGGGCATAATACCAGGTGGTGAAGGACATGGAGTCATAATTCTGCTTGCCAAAGGTGAGATATTTTTAAGGCTAAGTAACATAAAGGTAATTAAGTCATGTGCTATGTGGTTGGGTGGATTTTTCTCCTTGATATTAATATTACAATTGTGATGTTTTCATAAAAATTTTGAACTTATTTAAAAAATATAAAACATGACAAACATGTTCTAAATATGCAAGGTATAACATTAACATGTTTATAAATATTAGCTTAATAGTTAATAGAATTTGATAGAACAAATATTTAGGTTTCAGTAACCTTTTGCTAGTAATTTTATATCTCGAAAAGGAGCTGAACTTACTGGTATAATTTAACACAGGAAGGTAGATATCTAATTGGTTAATCTAGAAACATGTTAGATTGTGGCTCAATATCTGGTCTCAAGGGTTATTTTGTTTAATCTGAAACATGAATGAAGCATTTGCCTAAAAATTTGAAACAATAAAGATGGAGAAGAAAAATGATCACCTTACATGACAAAAACAAAAAGACTTTTTACAAGCTGGAATGATGACCTGATATTAAATAAAGTCATTATGGATAAATTTATATTCTTGCACCTTGGTCCAAAATATTAACTTTTCATTTTAGACTGAGAGGAGCTTATCCAAACAAATGTATATATGAAAGTGATTTATAAGTGGTGGCTCACAATCAGTCAATACAAATGAATAATGCAATATGCTTCCAGTAAATCTAATGCAAAATCAGACTTTATTAATAGAAACATTTCATCTCAAAAGATATATGGAATTTCCATTCTGCTCTGAAATTTCTCAGAATATATTTTGATCTTACATTCAAAACCCAGGAAAATACAACATTTATACCTTCAAAGAAATGCAATGACAGACGTCATTGCTTTATAAATAGTTGATTAGACTCTGGCTTTTATGATAATGATGATGATGATAATGATGATGATGACGATGGCGATAAATTTGACAATCGAGTTAGCGGTATAAGTTCCAGCTATTAATTTACTATAGAGGAAGATAGAGAAGAAAGGCTCATAGAAATATATACTGATCTTACTGAAATAGCGGTGTCAGTGATTTTGTTGCTAATCAAAAAGCAACTACTAAGTAGGTCTCTAAATATCAGGAAGTAACCAATCAGTAGTATGTGCAATAATAGTTTCTATGGATTTGAATTCCAGAGTATGGGCTGAATTAAAAATTTATTTTCACTCTTAATTAATAAACTGTTTCTTTGAAAAGCTTTAGTATTTGACTTCTAACTCCCCCATCTTCAGCATTTTTATGCAACCTTCCCTCTCTATTAGAAACAGAAGGCCAAGACCTAATGGATTTCTAAGAGTAAATGATGCATTCTCACATCTCACTTAATTCAAGTAATTGGTTACCACTGCTTAATTTGCAGATCTCTGATTGAAATTCTTATACTTTGGAACACTAAATGAGCTTGAACAACACATGACTACAGTTTTTTAATATCAAGTAGTTTTAAACTATAGAAATTTGAAAAGGGTAAACATAAAATCCAACTATAATGGATAATAAAGCATCATTACAGAAAATATACAGATCAAGAATACCTATGAAATAAGCTATTTTTGATGCCTTGAATTTTTTAAGTTAAAAATTGGAAAAGTTATTTTCTTTTTTGGCTAGATTTACTGAAAAGTTTTCTAGATACTATTTCTCTTTTTAACTTTTTTTATATACAGAATAAATACATTAATCAAAATAATTTGCTAGTCAAAATTACGATCTAGTTGGGAGAAGGGAGAAAGTGGATCTCACGTAAGACTGGTAGAGGTAATTTAATTTACAGGTTTTCTAAAAATATTAAATGTGAACATTAACATTACCTTTACTCCACAAATAATCATAGTGATAACATGTCAAAACAAAAGCTATAATTTAGCCATGCACAAGAATGTCTAGTTTTCATGAAATATACACAATGCTTAATCAACACAATACTTGTAATTTCAAACCACTGAATTTTTGATATATTCTAGGCATCCCATTGGGATGTTTGAACAAATTCCACAATTGCTTTATTTATCAGATACAAGGTACTGATTGTAATGTCCTTGACTGTGAAATATCCCTCATGGTTCCTCATCGATTTAATTCTTTCAGAATTCACTGTTTCACTGGAAACTTTATTTTCTTAATTTGTTGAACATCCTAGAATAAAAAAACCCAGAAAATAGGAGAGAAAATAAGCTTCATCTTCAAACAGAAGGGTAAGTCTGAGAGATCACCCTTTCTTTGTTGGCAATTATGAGTTTTGTTAAACAGGTATTTATCTTTGGTTCCTATTTATCTTTGGTTCCCTGTTTCTATTTTGCTAAGGAACAGGGACATGGAGTGAGGTGAGGCCTAAATCCTCATTAGTTCATGATTGCCAGTTCCCAGAAGCAGATGGTGAAAATACAGTTTGACTTTGGATGGTACCTCCTATATGTTTGAATTTATCAAGGAAAATCCAGTTTAAGTAAATTCAGAAGAGTACAACTTAACAAGGAAAGTAAATATTATAGATTCAGGACTTGCAACTTGTTGTTAAATAAAGTTGCTTAAGATCTTAACTTTACACATTCCCAGCAAAAAATCACTTATGACATAACTTTGAATTCCTCTTTTTAAACACAGTACTTAGTCATAATCACTTGAAATAAAAGTTCTCTACTCTTCCTGGCATTAACTATAAAGCTAGAGAATCAAAATTGTCAAAAATTGATGGTTTATTATTCATAACACTAGTTAATTAAAACACACCAAAATAATTTGCATGTTATTATTTTTGCATTTTTTTCACTGAGATAATGTTACTGTACTGTATAGGCTTTAGTGGTATAGAATTCCTAACTTTTCAGATAATGTTATCACCCCACACCCACAACCCCAGCACCTATATTTCTCTACCATAGCCCACAGAGCTCCCTCTCCTCTTAGCTCCCCCCTAACTTACTCCTGCGCTAGCTAGCCTCAATTCTGCAGTCAGATTTCTTAGGTTTGTTCTCGATTAGTTTTGTATATTTCTTGTTTTGTTCTTATATTTCACATATGTGTGAAATAATCCGATGTTTACTTTCTCCTTCTGACTTGTTATCAGAATGCCCTTGTGTTCCTCCCACATTGTTCCATATGGCAATATTTCATCTACAATTTTTATAACTGAGTAATATATTATCGTATATGTAACACATCTTATTAAGCCACTCATCTGTCCTTGGAAAGTTAAAACATTTATTTATGACAATTGCAGCATTCTAAAAAGCTATGCTACATTTTGTTAAAAAATACAAAGCATCTAATTAACATCAATGGTGACAGTAATTGCATTGCTAACACAATCAGCAGTCTACGTTCTCATTTTCCTGTGCCCAATGGAGTCCATTTACAAGGAAAACAATGTGAATCACACCAGAGAGCAAGGCTACAGGCCCTGTCTCTTGTTCTATATTTGCTCTATAGAAAAGAGGAAAAACTTCAGTGTTTTGGATAAATGGGAAAAAGAAAGGAACTGTTAACAAATTTTCTACTATTGGCTATGTGAAAGGTAATGTACTTGACATTTTCATGTATTTATTGCATGAAACAATTTAATTTTCTCAACAAATTTATGAGCTAAATACTGTTACCATTTTACTAAAAGGATGTAGCACTGCATATGAGCAAGGTTAAGTAATTTCCAAGGTAATACAATTAGTTAGTAAAAGAAACAGAATCTGTGCATGATTAATCCCAAACACCCTATGGTTTCCACCAAGTGAAACTGACTGATACATTTCTATCCAGTGCAATTGACCATGGGGCTATCATACATATTTTATTTTTAAAAAAGTAACATTTTTCATGCATGCTTTTGGATTTTTGTATAATTTCTATGTATTTTCTCCATTTAAATGCATAATCCTCCAAAGCACACATGTAAACATTCTAATTCATCAATTATTTATCATGTATATAGTTGCTATTTCATTAAACCGGAATATGAATGAAAATGAATGAATTGGTTCAGTTTTGTTTTAGTAAAGAGAGGTATTGGTGGTGGTATCTGTTAATCTTAATGGAAATTGATTTTTTTCATTATAACAAAGAATATTTTATTTTCCTAATTGAATAGACATAATTCCTGATTAAAAACAATTTAATATCTTATACTAAGTACTTGAAAAATTGTCTCAAATGTAAATGTTTCTTTTCTATGTAAAGCAATTAATTATCTGAGGTTTTTCAGTATGTTATTAAATATAATTACTATATTCAATAAAGAACTTAACCTTACTAATTTTTTAAAAAAGTTTATTTTAAATAGACTACTGCTACCAAGCAAATTACAATTTCTTAATAAATCGAGGCCAAGATCCTCACAACTACTGAGCCACTTCTCGAGAATTGCTTTTAACTTTCTACTTTTTAAAACTTTTTTGGCTCCTCTTTTCTAAAGGCCATAGGAGCAATATCTTTTCAGGTCTTTTCTTTTTATGTTATTGATTTTTTAATGTTACAATGCCAATTAGAAATCTATATTGCTTCTAACTTCACTTTTTCAATTTCTGCACATTAACATTTAGAGAAAGACATTATTCTGATTGGACAGGCTGAAAATTCATATAATTTAAACTATATTTGGCTTTCTTTTTTAGTCCACTGAATTTTTAGTGAGGTTTTATGCCCCAAGGCTCAAACATTTCAACACCTCCATATTCTTTACTTTCAACAGATGTCTTCATTTAATACTATAATTAGGGCACCTTGACGACCAAGTGAAAGCACATACTCTTACCTAGTTCCGATTCACTTTGAGTTTGTTAAAAACAAAGCAAAACAAATACCTATGAAAAAAGTTCTACATTTTTTTAAATCTTTTCTTAAAGAGAAACCCTTTACCTGTTCCAAATACAACTTGTATCTCTCTGCTTTTGGTCCTAATTTTTACCCTAATCAAATATGTTGCTAATTTTTTTTTTAAGACTTAATGCATACAAGAACTGGGGTGTATACCAGACTGGAGGGGTAAGACAATTCACCAGAGAGAGTGAGGAGCAGAAAAGGCGGATCTACTAAAATACACTGCTGAGGGGGGCAGCAGGTGACATAGGAGAGGTCTGCTGCACCACGTGGGTTAGCTCACTGCCAGGGAATCAAACTCATGCCTGCTGCAGTGCCTGGCAATAGTTTGATAGTGCTGAGACTTAACCCCTGCACCATCTGGGAAACCCTGAAACCCTAATCTTGTCCCTTTAAATTATTTTCTTTGTTAAATGAGTATTTGATCATTATTTCCTATTTTTCTTTGCATTTTCAATCAGTTTGGAAGTGTAAATCATTCTCTAATCTTTTTTCATTCATGTGACATCAAGAAAGGGTAAAATAACTTCTGGATGCTGGGCTGGATCTGCCAATTAGATCTTTGTGTTGCTAGGAACTCTCCCAACTACACCCTACCTGCTAGACACAATAATAATAATAATAATAATAATAATAATAATAATAAATACAAGTCCACTCTACGATGGATTAAAACAAAATAAGAAAACACTAAACCATGTCTATACATAAAGAAACAAAACCAAAATCACTGTTCAAACTACAAAAATGATCAAACACTCCACCACCTCTCCTGGATAAGATGAGTGACTGCTGTTTCTTTCCCAATTACAGCTTTAACCTTGGTTCATCTCTTCTACCTTCTATTCAAGAATTAATAGGATGCTGTTACACGATGAATTATGGATTTCCAAAAGATATGTTGAAATCCTATCCTCCTCTGGGATCTCAGTCAGCTACTTTATTTGGGAATGGCTCATCGCGGTTATAATTTGTTAAATAATGGTAAAGAAGGTTGGTCCCTTAATCCAATATGACTGACATCCTTATTAGAAAAGGAAAATGCCATGTAAATACAGAGATACCCAGGGAGGACATCATGTAAAGACAGAGGCAGTTGCAAGTCACAGGGCTCAAGGAGTAACAGCAATAGCAGACACCTTAAAGTCTTAGTGGTAAGTGGCTGGGCTGACACCTTGATGTTTGACCTCCAACCTTCAGAACTATGAGAGGATAAATATATGTTGTTTTGAGCCTCCTATTTTGTTGTGCTGCTTTTACAGCAGCCCTAGGAAACTAATACAGAAATAAACCATAGAATCATTCTTGCTTCTGACAATAGCCAAATTCAAATTTAAATTTAAACCCTCTCCCCAAATCACATTACATAAGACCAAATCCTACATCAGTCCATGCTAATAATAACTTACAAAGAACCTGCATGATTCCTCATGAAGTACATTCATTCTGTGCAAAAAGTCAATAAAATTGACTGTTCAACTACTTGGTGGTCTTTACCTAACATGCAGTGATAATTTTTATCCTCATTCATGATGCTTTTTACTTCATAATTAAATGTAAAGGTTGCCTATTATTATTGTGCCTTAAGTTTTGACATTATCAATTTTCTGATCTACAAGAAATATGCTAATTAATCTTTCTAAGCACATTCTGAGAGGTTTCAGTGGCCTCCAATGAACCGTGACACATGGATTAGTGTAATCCCCTGTGACATGTTCTCGTCATAGGATAGGGCAGAAGTCATACGGTGCTAGTGTCCAGATGAAGCCTTACAAAGGTTTAACATCTTCCAATTTTGCACTGTGAGGAAAACCAGTCACCATGCATGAAGTGTGAATACTAGAAGTCTTCATTTTTGTGAACAAGAGATATAAAAGAGAATAAAAATGAAGACTTACACTATATTTCTACATATTAAAAATAATCAAGCTAAAAATAATTAAAGATTCATTTCTATCCCCCAAAATGTAGAAATTGAACTTAATCATGACCTGCTGAATTTTCAAATTCAGATTCCTGGATTTCTCTGCTGGAATTGGGCGTGGTGTGGGGAGAACAGGTCTGGTTGCTAGTCTCTATTTACCTGGCTCCAGCTCTTTTGTTGTCCATAGTCTCTTCTGATTACCAGTATGTCTTGAACTACACAGGACATCACATATATAATATGGACATCTTCCCCTGGAAAAGAGTTGTCATTTGGGCAATGCCTGCTAATATAGCAGGTCTTCAGGAGAACAGTAGCAAGGACAGGAACTTGTAGGCCTTGAACTAGGCTCGGGATTATTTAATGCGGACATTCTAAGTTTCAGTTTGCTCTATGTACTTTGGGGATCGCAGGAACAGCAGGAAGAGTCAGAACTGGTAGTTTCCTTTGACCTCATCACACCAGGCAATATGTAACTACAAGAAAGTAGCAGCATTGTTCTTTTAATTGTAGGTCTCAGGGCAAGAGTCATATGGGTATAAGTTTAGTACTAACCACTACTCTTTTATATCTTTCAAATCAAACCTCAATACATATCATAACAGAAACCATTATTTTAGTGATTATGAATAAAATACTTTCTGTATAGGCAGTATCCTATACTAATCCTATTTCTAAATGGGGTGAGAGAGATTTGTTCATGATATTCAATATATTCAGATTTATTTTAAGGCTCATTTTCATTGAGAGTAATAAGATACCTGCTATAAACTCAGCATTTTAAAGAGAAAATAAAAGATGATAAAAATTCAGTAATTGCAAAGAAACTTAATTTTTTAATTCTACTGAATTAATAGGTTGCCCCTATAATAATTTATTTCAAAGAATATTCCTGATTAGACATCCCATTGTTTTTACGTTTTCCTCTAAAATATTTTCACTGTGGTCTAATATGTTTTTTTAACCTTTTGTAGCATAATATTCATAACAAAATGTCATTTTATTCATTTTGAAGTGTATAGTTCAGTGTCATTGAGTATAGGTCCATTGTTATGCATCCATCATCAACAGCTATCCCTACAACTTTTTCATCTTCCCATACTAAAACTCTGTATTTTATTAATTAAACATTAACTCTTCATTCCCTTCCTCCTACTGCAGGTAATCAATGCTCTACATTCTGACTCTATGTGTTTTATTATTCTAGTTACCTTGTGTAATTGGAATCATATAATATTTCTCCTTTTATGCCTGGCATGTTTCACTTAGCAGAATGACTCAAGGTTAATTCATCTTATAGCATATATCAAAATTTTACTTCTTTTTAAGACTGAATAATTTCATTTTGTCTCTGATCTATTCTGTTTGGCAGAGGTTTTCATCATCAATATTACCTCATGGTCTATGATGACTACCAGGGAACTATACAGAACATACTTTGAAAACTAAACATCGATAATGTGTTATTTGCATTTAAAAAAGTGGTTTGACTTTATTTTTCCATCTTTTATTAGTTAATGTATGGAGCACTAGCATATACTGAATATATTGAATGTCACTAGCATATACAGTCTAGAGAGGCCGTTGGGGACTGAAATTCAGTTCAAACTCTTCCACTTTATGACTTTATTATACTACTCCAAAGTCATCAGTAGCTTTCAGTTCCCTCTATTAGTCATGGTTATAGCTTACTTGTTTTAGTGAGGAACACTGATAAAAATTTATTTTGAAATTATTGACTGCAAAAAATCAGGTTAAATATTTTTAAGTTATGCACACGTGTAAAAATATAATTTCACTTTTGTAAACCCAAATTAATCTCTATTCAGATATTTTTCATCTGAGCTACAAAGATTCAATCTTGCAAATTCATTAATCACTTAGTAAATTTCACTTCAAAATAATCTCATTGCTTTTCATTACTCATAGTTTTTGACTAAGATGCGACACCTACATTAAGGGTTTGCCCATGTAAATCCATATTTCTTCATTCTGCTTTGCCTCCAAGATTTGTGGCATGTTCTACCACTGTCCCCAACTTTGGAACTATCCTCACAAAAGAATCACCTCCCAAATTATCATACTATCTAATCCTTTGCCACCTTGGCATTTCCTCTTTCTCAAAACCTCCTACTAGCCTTTTTTTGTGGTCCAGACAAAATCATATGCTCATTTTAACTGATCACGTGTATTTATAAGTTATTTGGATCAGGATGTTGGTTTGTACTTACAGCTCAAGAAAATTTTTCAGTTAGTTTCTACCATTGGATCCAAAGTATTCTTTTTGAAACTTAAAATCTGAGAATGGACCCATGATTTAGTGGACAACAATCTAATCTGATTTTTTTATGGATTTGGAGAGGGGATCTGAATGATATCCAGGGAGATAAAGTCATGCCTATGAATTAAATAAGCACACACATGTATACTTCAACTATTATTCCACCACAAAAATATAACAAACTACTACAAATTTAGCAACAACAGTATCAGGCAAGTCATCGAGTTCATTAAGGCTTCATTTAGTTTTCACAAATAACAGTCAACCCCACTAGTTAGGAGATGTACAATCAAACATTTTGTTACTGTGTGCTAACAACATATGTAATGTGCATTATGTACATACTTATAAATGTATAGATGAACATCTTGTTGTTGATTTGGAAAATAATGTTCATGAAATTGGCATACAAACAAATAGAAATGATGAGTTAAGCATAAATTTTAGTGAAAACTGAGATTTTAAAAGCCTTTAACTTACATTTTTCATCTTATAATTCAAGTGTGAATGATCCAGAAGCACCTTAGTTCTATAATAGTCCTATTATTTATCACCACAGAAATAGCTGACATTGTCCAGTAGTCCAAATATTAGGGCAGAAAAAGAGTAATGGATAGAATTAATGGGATTGTTTTCATCCTTAATACTTATACCTAGTGGAATCAATTTTCTCATGCCATGTTATGGTCTGTGATATATGAGCAACTCAGAGAAAGCGAGTAAGGGTAAAGAAATATTTTCTCTTTCAACTCAAAAAAATGAAATTTTCTTTTCTATCAAGGCAGAATTTCCAATTTCCAAAATATATCAAACTTTTAAAGAATCCAATCAATCTGTCTTTTCCTACTGTCTATCATATTTTGAAAAATAACTCTTAAGGCACAGAATTAGAAATATCAAGATCACATAGAAATTAACTAATATTATCCCTGCAGAAAGTTATAATTAAAGTAACATAAGGTTGGCTAACCAGTGATATATTCCTTTTTCCCTCTTTTTCTCCTCTACCCATTAATAAAACTTAAATATATGCATGAATGTTGATCTGTCTCCTCCTCAAACATGTTAATGGAAAGCAGATAAGACATTTATGCCAGATCTGGAAATTATTTTCTAAAGATTTTGAATTTATTATACTTATAATTATTAAGTCTGGGTTCTAAAGTTTCTGCAACCTCTATAAGATTATATGTAACACGGTATATGCATACATATGCACTTAAATGTTTAAGAAACTATGTCAGATTATCAAGTAAATCTGGGGCTAATGCAATGGTGAGGTCAATTTATTAGTCTAAGACCTGTATTTTGCAGATAAGAAAGTAACAGTCTAAAGAGATTAAACTAATTCATGAGAGAGCTGAAGTCAGAGACCTGATCTTCAAATTAACAATCTAACTTTTCACAACAGAACCAAACTGTATGTCACCTGATGTACCTCAGTATTGTTAAAGTCAACATTTACCAGGAACACTGTAGTAGTGACTATCTAGTTTTTTTACGAACACAATGTTCTCTCAATCCCAAGCACAAAGCTACAGCACTTTTATCAGCCCTTCTCATGTGGCAGAGTAACTCAGTTACATGTGACCTGGTAATTCAGCTCTGATCCATAAAACAAGAATAGAAGTGAAGATCACGCTTTCAGATCTGACACATGATAACCCCTCATAGGTAGTTTCTGACAACTTTTTCTCCTGGTCCTTAAGAAAACAGCTGGCAAGAGAAGAACTTTGGAAGTCAGATGCAGACAGAGCAGCCTCTGTTGGCCTGAAAATCTGAATTTCCTTGTAAAGCAGAGAATCTATGGATCTTAGAGAATTTAGAAATACTTTTAGAATTCACGTAAAGAGGACAAATTGCTATTGAGTTAAACTATTTATATCTGTGGGTTTATCAGTTGTAGAATATAGTATTAACTTTGGTAGTATAGATGTATTATGGATATCACCTGAAATATATTATTTAGTCTTTGGTTCTAGATGAGGACAACAAATTATATTTAAAGTGAGAAAAACACAATCAGTTCCATTTAAAAATCTATTTAATAGTCTCTTCAGGAATACTGCTTGCAGAAAGTAAAACCTCTTTTAAATAAAGAAAAGCAACAGGAATTTCCAGGTGTTTTAATTAAAACACCAGCAAGTGTTTATAGAGAAATCAATTCTGAACTCTCTTTTAGAGAGCAAAATAAAGAGAGCTTAACATTTTAAAATAAAAATTTATTCTCATTTAGTGGCATTAGTGGAATTATATTAGTTATTATGGATGAAAATTGCATAACACATTATGCAATATAACATAATTTGATTATTAATCATTCAAATAAATAATGTATTTAGGATTCTTACCGTGCACAGGGTACTACTAATTAGTGACTTATTGAAGACTCCTGTAAAGCAGTATTTGTCCTATTATTTCCCTTCATTAGTACCTCAACAATATGTTACTGGGGCGTTCTGGAATGGAGAACCATCAGCTAACAGATACAAACATCAGCCTAAATGGAAGTCTGACCACGATACCCATGGATTCTGTACATTTTTTCCTGAGAACTAGAGAAATGTAGTAGTATATATATTATTTATTTATTTATTTATTTTTAAATAATAAATTTTATTTTTCTATTCCCCCATACAATTGCAAATGCCCCATTCTGACCCCAATCCTTCCCCTCCTGCCCCCCACTCCCCCAAAAGTGTCTCTGGTTCATAGTTTTTTGTTGATTTTGATTTTCACTTTCTTATATTCATTTTCCTGGTCCCTTATTTAAGTTTTCTAGATTCCTGCTATGAGTGAGACCATCCGGTATTTTTCTTTTTCTTTTTGGCTTATTTCGCTGAGCATGATCCCTTCCAGCGCATATTTGTCTGAGCTGATAGACAGGATGAGAAGACTGGCCAGAGTTGAAGATCATGACAGCTGCCACACTTTCACTGGGTAATACATGGAGTAGTGGCACTGGTGATGGCCACCATGGGATAAAGACTGCAAGCTCCCATGTATGTATCACCTATTTTCAATGCATGTAGCCATTTTTCTTTAGAATAAGAAATTTGATTACTATATAAGAGAATAACCAGCAATAATATAGAAATTTGTTAAACTGAGGCTACCAGAGTGGGAGGGTAGGAGGTGCACAGCATAGGGGGGGAGGGGACACAATGGAGTACAGAGTAAGGTTTTGGGTGCTTTGGTGGATTATGTGTATAACATATTTAATGAGGCAGGAAACTATACTCCGAAACGTACTGTGTTGTAAATCATTATGAATACCATAGAAAAATAATCCAACAATAACAAAAATGAATTTAAAATAGAAAACAATTCTGAAAAAAAATTGATAAAAAAAGAAAGGTTTGTGAGAGAAATCTTAGGAAAACAAACTTTATATGTAATAAAGCTGGATAAGACCACATGAACTGTTATAAGGATTTATAATTTTCATATTAATAACATATGTATGAAAAACCAAATAAATTTCATTCAATTATTAAAGAAGCAAAAGTTTTTTTAACCTTTGGTCAGCTTTTTTATTTATATATTTTTTTAATTTGTGTGTAGGCCAGAGTTGTGTGTGGGGGTATGGGGGAAGTGAGAGGATTCACCAGAGAGAGTGGGGAGCAGAACAGCCGTATCAACAGAAATACACTGCTGTAGGGAGCAGTGGGCAAGATAGGAGAGGTCTGCTGCACCATATATGGGTTAGCTCCCTGGCTGGGAATCAAACTCAGGTCATAGTATTGAAAGCATTGAGACTTAACCCCTAGGCCACCAAGGAGGCCAGGTGTACTTTTAATATCAGTTTATAAACTGTTTAATCTAAAGGATCATTTAAAATATGGATGTATAATATTCTAAAGAAAATGAAAAATTGAGTCATAGAAGATTTCATAAGATGATGTTATTTTTACCTATGTCTTGATGAATGAGTATGATTCAGATGTGTGGGAAGAAGTAAGAACGGAACATTGCAGGAGACAGAAACCTCTTAGTAAATCCATAAAAGCAATAATGAACATGGAATAATTGTATAAATGATAACTATATTTGTGCTAATTGAAAGATATTCATGAATTTTCAAAGTTGCCATAAAATTTAAGAATCCAAGATATATAATTTTGTAGGTCTGAGTGATCAACTGAGAAAGCAAAACAAACCAGGAAAATGATGTAATTAACCGCAAGATGGCGACAAAGTCCCTTCTGACCATCTCACAGCTTGACTATTCTTCACCTTGCAAGAAATTTGGAAGAATCAAAACATAAAACAGAATCTCAAAGTTTTAAGCAAGTTGTTAAAATGATTAAAATTTAAATCTAGCTATTACCAAGAATGATTTCATCATAAAGAAACTCATGCATTTTAATCACAGATATTAAATGCATGTATTAGTTCACACTAAGTGATAGATAGAAAAAGTACATATTCATATCTGGTAAGTTTATTCTTCCTTAAATATCTTATGTAAACTGCAGATAAAGTTTTATTGGTAATGCTAATACCACTAAAATGAATTCTGTGTCTTTATTTATTAAATACAGTATTGTGAATGGTTTTTGAATACCTTTTTGAAACTCATGAAAATATAAAGTAAAAATATTTTATAACTAAAAATAGATAAAATTGGTTAATTTTCCCAGATATTTTCATAAAGAATTAAATTCATTATTGCTATTTTTAAAGATGACTTAATTACAAAAATATATTTTATAAATGAGAATATGTAATAACAAAATTTATTAGAATATAGTTTGACCACAGAAAGATCAACATTATTTTTTAGGTATTTAATTTTTCCATACTGAATTTTGAGTTACTACCAACCAAGAGATTGGCAATATATTGATGCTATTAATGAATTACATGTATAATGTGTACAAAAAATTCATTACCAACCAACAAATGATTTAAAACAAGTATGAATTTGCTATGTGACTAAGCAATGGATAATTTCAATGACATTCTGAAAAATAAATTATAGAAGGCAGAATTTGAAGTAAAATGTATAGTAAGCAGTGTTAATGCAGAAAAACACTCTGTTTTAAGTTAGGACTTAAACCTCTTCATCAGAAATTATTGGGTGTTCACTACTTAACTAGCAGTTGGGAGCTTCATTACCAATGATGTTATGACAAAAAGTCAGAATAACTTGGACTTTGGGAGTAAATTGAATGTGAAAATTGAGATAATAGGTATTACTCTTTCAAGAATCAGGTCACTAAAGGAAAAGATAAAAAGTGGACTGTATCATAATTGGGAGGGAAAGGATACTTTGTAAAAAATACTTTTGGATTCATCATGCAAGGAAAATAGAGAGTGACAAAATTTCCAAGTTTGCACTCTTAAGTAAGGTGGCTAAATAACAGAATAGGAACTTTTAAATGGGAATAGTATAACGATAAATTAGTATCTTTTATCTATGATTTCATAGATTAGAAAAGATATATCAATTAGTTTTCAGTAAAAAATTTATTTGCTTATTTCTTAAATTTATTGTTGCCACACTAACAGGAAATTGGTTTACTACTTAGTAACTACTTACTACTTTTTTTGTTTACTTAGTAATTGGTTTACTCCTTAGTAACAGGAAATTGGTTTACTACTTATGTTAAAATAAAATTATTTTGGCAGAGGTGGCATAGAGAGCACACTGATACTCATGACAAAATTTATGTTTAGTTTGAAAATTGTCAGATGTCCGTTTCCCAAACTGCGAACAAATTTCCCTGAATCCTTATTTTTGTAATCCATGACTTTTGATGATAAAGAGTTGGCTTTTGCTCTTATGTACTTGAAAATGTTACATTCTCTGTTATATTGATCATTAACAGTATTTTTGTGAGTACAATGGGGTGGTGATATACATTTTAATTGTTACCTACTTTTTAAAGTATTGTCTGAGACAAAGACAGGTAGCATTTGTTTCCAGTTTTTGGTTTTCTGAAAATTATGCATTTAATTTTGTTTCTTAAAATTATGTTTCCTAAAATTATGCAATTACTGCTATGGGTGTCTATTAAATTCCACAAGAGACAAACTAGTTTATACTACTAGACTTTCACCCTTGTATTTTCTGATAATATAATTTGTGAAAAACAGGTCACAAATGAAAAAATAAATTGGTAGGACCCCTCCCCCAACTTAATTTCAAAAGTAAATTAGTTCAAAAGTACAAGCCAAAGCCAAAAGACTTTTCCCATTAAGTTGAGCAACTGGAGACAGTAAAATAAAATATAAAATTCAATACATTAGATTGTGACAGATAATGAATTTAACCTACTCAAATCATTATGTGTGTGTCAGTGGGGGCTTAAGAAAAAGGGGTGAAGGAATCTCACTGAAGTAATTATTTACTATTCAGGAGAATACTTTAAAATGATTATACAGGGCTTCAGCGCTGGGCTGTGAAGCTGCCTGCAGCCTCTGCAGCACCAGTTCGATCCCCGGCCACCGGCGAGGGTCCTACATGGCGGGCAGACCTCTCCTGCCGCCCACTGCTCCCCTCAGCAGTGTACTTCGGTCCTTCTGCCTGTTCTGCTCCCTGCTCTGGTTCTGGTGAATTCTCTCACCCTCCTGCGCTTCTGACTGTACCCAGTGCTTGTATAAATAAATAAATAAATAAATATTTTTTAGAAAAATAAATAAAAATAAAATGCATATACAACATTAAAGATCTATGTTAAAAATGAAGAAGTCAAATTCATTTACTTTTCGTAGGCCATCCTGTAATTTAAATTT
Source organism: Talpa europaea (assembly GCF_964194135.1). NCBI lineage: Eukaryota > Metazoa > Chordata > Mammalia > Eulipotyphla > Talpidae > Talpa > Talpa europaea. The sequence continues at coordinate 106,659,460 of NC_140072.1, read as the reverse complement.
TCAGTACAGAAAAGTTGAAGATGGAAATATACTCAAAGTTGCTTACATTTATCCCTATAACTTTTTAAATGATTTAATTATGGATTTTTTTTTTCTATGTAGTTACTGTACCTTCTGCTTTTTGTTTTAGGGGGAAAAAAAACTTATATAGTTAAATCTATTCAATGCTTGTATTTTAACTTCCATTCAGGATAAAAGAATTGAACATAAGACCTGAAGCCATAATATATATAGAAGAAAACATAGACAAAACAGGACATGACATACATCTCAGTAACATCTTTAAAGACTCACTTCCCCCCCCCCCAAAGCAAAGAAAGTGCAGGAAAAGATCAACAGCTGAGATTAAATCAAACTAAAAAGCTTCTGTTACGCAATAAAGACATTAACCAAAACAAACATCCCACTGAGTGGGAAAAAATTTGTGCACTCCATACAACTGATCACAAAGATCTACAAAGAGCTCAGAAGACTCAACAAAAACAAAGAACATAAGCCAATCAAAAATGGGCCAGAGAACTAAAGAGACACTTCTCCAAAGACGAGATGCCAAATGGCCAACAGGCATATGAAAAAATGTTCAACATCCCATTTTTTTTAAAGATTTATTTATTCATTTACACAAGAACTGGGGTACAGGCCAGATGTGCGGGAGGGTGAGAGGATTCACCAGAGACAGAGCGGGAAACAGACAGGCAGACTGACGAAAAACACTGCTAAGGGGAACAGCGGGTGCGACAGGAGAGGTCTGCTGAGACATGTGGGACCCTCGCCGGGAAGCCAGGATCAAACTGGCGCTGCAGAGGCTGCGGACAGCTTCACAGCGTGGCGCTCAACCGCCTGTGCCACCAGTGGAGGCCCTCAACATTCCTTATTAATGAGGGAAATGCAAATCAAAACCACAATGAGAGATCACTTTACACCAGTGAGAACAGCACACATTTAAAAAAAAAAAAAAAAAAAACTGCCAACAAAGAATGTTGGTGAGGATGTGGAGAAAAAGGAACTGTCCTACACTGCTGGTGGGAATGCAAACTGGTCCCACCACTATGGAAAGCTGTGTGGAGGTTCTTCCAACTACTAAAAATAGAGTTTCCAAATGACCTATCAATTCCACTCCTAAGAATCTACCCAAAGAACACAAAAACATTAATTCAAAAGGATACCTGCACCCTAGGTTTGCTGCAGTACTATTTACAATAGATAAGATATGGAAACCACCCAAATGCTCAAAAATAGATGACTGGATCAAGAAGATCCAGTAATCAAAAAAAGATAAACTCATGCCATTCACAGCAACATGGATGGAGCTGGAAGGGATTATGTTCAGTATAATAAGCCAGAAGGAAAAAGAAAAATATTGGATGAGTTCACTATTATTATTAATAACAATATATAGATTTTACATCATTCTTCATTTTTGTACAATGTTTGCTTTCTCCTCTCAGGCGTAGTGTCTATAAAATTCCTGCCACCAATTCACACATGAACTGTCACCACAGTCCTCTGCATTCTTCCTGTTCCTGTTCTGATTGCTCTGTCTCCCCCTCCCCTGCAGAAAGTCTCTGATTGATAGTTGCCTGCTAATTTTTTTTATTATTTTTTCCTGATCCCTTATTTGTTTCCCCTATCTTCCTCTTACAAGTGAAACTATTATGGGGACTACAACTGAGAGGAGAAGAAAATATTGTACAAAAATGAAGAATGATGTAAAATACACTTATGTATATATATTGAAAATATAAAATAAACCCTTTAAACATTAAAAAATAAAATTCCATTCAATTTCCTTTGAAAAATGTACATTCAGTTAAATCTACATGTAATGAATTTTTATTACAGCTATAGGGAAAAGGAAAATGCATTGCTAGATATTATGCAGATCAAAATACTGAGATTTATTTGAATTACTTGAATATTTTTTATTGGAAGGTAAATAATATAGCCTTTAATATCACTTAAATATTAAAAGGTAATAAAATCAAAATTAATCATTACAATTATTTTTTTCAATTATCTTGATATTTTACAGTGGCTACCTGTTTTTAAAAAGAAACATAAATTAGAAATGCCCAGTGCTACTCAGAAGATATTTTCATCATTGGATTTATTAGACAGATGCTAATGGTATAAAAATTGTTTAAAGTTTAAAAATTTAGAAATAAAATCTTGAAGGAAGCATTATTCTTTTTTTTTTTTTTTTATAGAGGCATGCTTTATTTATTTGTTTGCTGGTTTGTTTGTTTGTTTTTGTTTATACATGCACTGGGTACAGTCAGAAGCACGGGAGGGTGAGAGAATTCACCAGAGCCAGAGCGGGGAGCAGAGCAGGCAGAAGGACCAAAGTACACTGCTGAGGGGAGCAGCGGGCGGCAGGAGAGGTCTGCACGCCATGTGGGACCCTCCTCTGGTGGCCGGGGAGCAGCCGGGGATCGAACCGGCGCCGCAGAGGCCGCGCGCAGTTTCACAACCCAGCGCTCAACCGCTGAGCCACCGGGGAGGCCCAGAAGGAAGCATTATTCTTATGTAATAATGCCACCAAGGAAAAATAATAAATTAAATACTTTTCTAAATTCCTGTTAAACAAGACAATGTATGAAAAAATGGTCACTTCTTGTGTTTGAAAACACTTTTAGTAAAAACTATCAAAAATTTCACTGAAAAATACAGAATATATACCTTTTATATCTGCATCATTTTCAATCTTGACAAATATTTCTCATTGTTTTTTATCCAAGAGAAGAACCCATGTTTAATCACACATTGAATTAGCGAAGATAAGTAAATAAAATAGAAGCAAAGTGAGCAGTGCATAGAAGTGTTATATGAATGTTAGTCTTATAAGTGATTCTAATGTTCTTTGAGGTAAGGTTTGACTGAAGGGCTAGGATTTGAATAATGCTTCTAAAGTATGGGTGGAATTTTAACAACATTTGGAAGAGGTAGAAAAACAAATTTTCAAATATATCCTTGGAAAATTTGTATGTGAATAACTACACATATAGATTATATATATAGAGAGAGCAATATTCATATTTCAGAGAATTTTTCCTGTAAGCGTTTTATTTTATAAAGTTGGAAATGGGCATAATCTATGGAATTTAATTAGCAAGCAAATGGGATCCATTTAAACTACTTTCACAAAAGACTAGCAGAAATTTAATAGAAATAACCTTAATCTATGAACAAAATATAAACAATGAACTATAACAACAATAGGGAAGGAGAAAAATTAGGAACATATTTGCTAATACCTATAAAGGAGAAAAAAGCTTCCATTATTAAAAGCTAAGAGAATGAGGAATGGCATTGGCAGCTTTACAAAAACTCATTTACATTATTCCATTGAATCTCAACAAAATTAGTGAGAGAGGACAGATGTTCTCATTCAAATTTGAAACAAGAAAATTAAAGTTTTGAAAGATTAATTCTGGTTTAAGATTTAATGATAAAGTGACACACCTGGATGATAATTTTATTCTTCTGGCACTAAACTTGTGATTTTTCTGCTGCATTATTTTTCTGCTTACACTGTCAAGTTTATCCCCTATGTACACATGGTGATATACAAATGAATGGGAATCTGAGTAAAATGAATCAAAATAGCTGAGATTTTCTCAGGCTGTCATTTATGGTCATCATAATGTGACAAAGAAAAACACTTTATATATTATTTTAATTTTGTATTAATGCAATAGTCACTTTTACTTAAAATTGTTGATCTTTCCAATTCTCTGTGACTTTTTTTACCAATCCCCATCAGCGTGGTAAAAACCTAGAAAGGCTATGTTTTCACTAACGGTGATGTCTTAAAAACTTTATTATGTAAGCCCTAAGTTATAAATGAATGTTTGAAATAATTGTCTCCAAAAAGTGTCCGTGAAGTGGTAAAATAAACCTCAAGCCAAGTCAAGACAAAAAAAAAGGTGAATTAAAAATGTCAAGAAAAATTAAAGTTAATAAATGTACTACATTCATTTTCTCAAATATACATGTATGGCCTTACAGAGCACCTTGAAATTGGGGATTGTTCAGTGACCTACAAGTATGTTGAAACTTAATATCTGTGCATTAATATTTATAAATGAATGCATAGTTAAGTTGAAAATGTGAGGTAATTGCATCGTAATACACTAGCTAAAATTTATTACAATACTTCATTTTTCCTAGATATCACATATATTATATTAAACAACACCTAGTATAGAATGCATAGATCATCAGAATGCAGTATGTACATTAGGTAATATATATTGCTTGAATTGGGGTAACAAGTTTGGAAAATAGCAATATATAAACTATTTCTACGTTTAGTTACCAGATTAATTTGGTAATTATTTAGAATTAATTAAATATTCAATAAACCTCATAATCATTTCTTCCTTTCCTTCATCCAGAATCCTGCCAAATAACTATTACTAGATATGACAGAGATTATGCTACTTCATTTTTTCCTAGTTTGTTTCCCTCCTCTACAATTTATTTCCTTTCTTATTGCTTGAAATCATAATACTTTGCAGAGCATCCTTCCCTGTTTTTAGATTTTCAGCTTATCTCTAAAATCATAATAAAATGCCACATTCACATACAAGTCAGATATCCATTAAATTTTATGGCATAGTATGTACTAAAATAAAAGTGCATCAATTGTCATATATCATACTTTTTTTCAAATTTCTCATCCTAAGTGTAAAGTCAGCAAAAAATTATAATAATGAAAAAGAAAGAAAAGCATTAACATTGCAGTTGAACTGGCTGAGTGTTTAGGTTGTCTAAATATTTGAAAACATACATTCATTGAGTTCAGTTCTTGGGAAAATAGGATGTGTGTTTGTTCAATATTTGAAGAGGGAGACAAAAGGTGAGAGATGGGGAAGAGAGAGAGAGAGAGAGAGAGAGAGAAATAGAATATGAAAGAATATTTATAAGTTCATTCTTACTTCAAGGGGATTATAATTTCATTGTGTGTATAACTAGAGAGCAAAACAAACATGTGATATCCTGACCCCTCTATTTTTCTAAGAGGATAAAAATGGAGTAGCCTTATGTTTAGCAAAGTAAGTCACAACAATGAAAACAAACACTGGACATTTCCATAACAGACAATTTTATAACAAATTACTTTCAAAAACCAGTAAACATCAATATACAACTGAGGGCTCTAAAATTAAAAGGGAAAGTGGGGATAGAAGGAATAGATACATAAAAAATGTACCTATTTTTCTGGTTCTAAGATGGTATATACTTATTACATTATTATTGTTAGGGCTATTTGTAGGAGAATGGGTGCACTTATAAAAATCCCTCCTTTTCTTCCTGAATTCTGAGCCAACTTAAAATCACAACTAAGAGTAGGGGTCACAATACAACCTTACTGATAAAGCTGTACTCTAAATGTTTGTGCACACACACATTTTAATCATGAAACCCAGTCCTGTATACAGAGGTACTCACCAATAGGGCAGGGATCTCCATATCAGCAAAATTAAATGTGATAAAAGGCATGGTCCCTGAAGGCCAATTTCTCATTCCAGGATTTTGTATCTGATTAGTCAGCCCACCTTCCCTGGACTGGAGTAAATTAAGGAGCAGAGAGAGGCAGCTAAAATAGGCTAAACAATACTCCCTCCATATGAATTAAAAAATATATATATATATATAAGATATGGGGAATACACATTCACAAGTATGGGAGGAGGTGGGTATTTGAAAGTCATTATCTATCTAATTACTGTTTTTCAGTAATGCTGTTTTCTATAACCTTAAAATATTTTACCCTGCTCCAGCCCCAACACAGTCCTATGAACATTGTGAATGAGTTATTATAACTATCACCATTTTAAAGCTGGGGAAACTAAGTCTCAGATGTCACTGAACTTACTCAAAGTAGCAAATGATAATGAGAAGAGCTGAGCATCAACTGCAGACCTGTCGTCTTCCCACATCCCCAGATATCCCTCCTGCTAGTTTCCTGTTACAGAACTAGTCTAGAGTCAGTGATGAGCAACTCGGAGTGAGTAAATAAATCAGTTTGGATTTCCATACTGTTAAGCTGTATAAGATTGTGTGTGAATGTAGGCCACAGGCTTAGAAACACACAAGGAGTTTGAGGCTATGATTTGAATGAATGTTATTCAGAACTAAATTCCACTTTGTAAATTACTCTGTAAATACTCCATAAAATACAGCCCTTTGAAACTATAAACAATTTTTCAAAGGCAAAAGAGTATGTATTAACCTGACTGAAAAAAAAAAAAAACTGCACATATTTTGGATGAAAATGGCAAACTAGGAAGACATTTAAGGTGAGTATTAGGTTGAATAAGTACACCTAAAATCTTATTAAAAGAAATGATTAGATTGTATTGGACAAATCTGTCAGAAAATACCATCTGCATAATTTGGGAAGCAGTTAGTGGAGTAGAACTTGTTATTTATGAAAGATTTGAATTGAATTAAATAATCTGTGGAATATAGAAACATCTTGGAAAAAAGGAGTGAAATGATAGATAACACATTATAGAAATTATTCAGTTTTGGGATATGGAAAAGAAATCACTGCGATTAAATATGTGTATGACTGAACCAAATGTTTAATTTAACCTATTTGAAATAGAGCGTAGAAAAATTTACAATGTGTAAACCTAAGTGGCCAAACAGGATTGGCATCATCTTAGTGACTAGTTTTTATACAGTTAATTACATATCATTTGAGTTGATTGATTCATATTTGGGAATTTAAGTGAATTTTGAATTCTGAATATGCAATTCTACAGAATTTTTCTTTAGCATTTTTTTTTATTTCTTGTTTTTCGTCAGTAACTATTTAAACAAGCTTAGTGTACTTTATGCTAGTTGGTTTCCTTATTAGTCTTTTAAAAATAATGAATGCCTTAGTGGTGGGTGTGTTGTGGTAACATACATTTGAAGAGGTGTGACTATTTAATCCCTGAATCATATATAATGTTCTAAAACAATGTTACTTCAATTTTATAAAACAATATGAAGATAGATTAAGACACTGTGAAATGTTACTTGAAAAAGCTTTCAAATATTATATTTAGGAAATACGTCAAAAACCATGCTTATAAGTAGTAACTTCTCAGATGTATAATTCTCAAATTTGTATATATTATTTATAATATAAAAAGTATATATAAGCATGTTATACACGTGTTTAAAATGTTTACTGCACTTCTAATTTCCTTAAAGTGGCTTTCCTCAATTTTGTGATTAGTAATTCCCTTAATACAGAAACATACGACATAGTTTATGATTGAGGTATTTTGAGAAATTTCCTTTTAATTAATGCATGCTTTAAAAATATTCATAGGGCCTGCCCGGTGGCACAGTGGGTTAAGCCCAGAACTGTGAAGCTGTCCACAGCCTCTGCAGCACGGGTTCGTTTCCCCGCCAGCCAGTGAGATTTCCACATGGTGCAACCCACCTCTCCTGTCTCGCCCACTGCTCCCCTCAGCAGTGCTTTCAGTCTGTTTGCCTGTTCTGCTCCCTGCTCTTTCTCTGGTGAATCCTCTCACCCTCCCGTGCCTCTGACCTGTACCCCAGCTCTTGTATAAATAAATAAATCTTTAAGAAAAATAAAATAAAAATATTCAAAAGAGCCATATATTTAAAATACTTGAAAAATTTTATAAAGAAAGCATTTCAAAAATGTAGTTTGTAGTTATCTGGTAAAATTATATTTATTGCATACAATATTCATCTTATAAAGTTTACTGGTTCACATATTACCATGCTATATTTAATAAAAATGAAAATAAGCCAAAAAGAAAAAGAAAAATACCGGATGGTCTCACTCATAGCAGGAATCTAGAAAACTTAAATAAGGGACCAGGAAAATGAATAACTATAAGAAAGTGAAAATCAAAATCAACAAAAAACTATGAACCAGAGACACTTTTTGGCAGGTGGGGGGCGGGAGGGGAGGGATTGGGGTCAGAATGGGGGGGTTGCAATTGTATGGGGAATATAAAAATAAAATTTATTATTTAAAAAAATGTTTTTAAAAAAATGAAAATATATAATAAAACATTTGGGTAAGGTTTTCATCCATTGGCTTTCTCAATGCTTCAACTGCAAGAATATTATCTGTAAATAATATAAAGTGATACCAGGATGTATAAAAACATTAAGTATTTGGACTAGTGGTATTAAACTTGAATTTTAAATTGTTTGAATAAAGCCTTAATTCTCTTGATTTGCTGATGCTTTCCGATTTATAGCAACATTTGCCATCACAATAAGCATATTTAAACTAATGCTGATTTTTCCCATGAGTCAAAGCAGTGTTCAGTCCTCCCAAATGCTAATTATTGAGAGACATAAAGACGTTTATGATCATAATAAAATCATTAATATAATTCACAGGTTTTATATACTAAATTGTCTACAAATAATATTGTCTCTATTAATTTCAGGGCAACTGAATACAGGTGATTATGGAGGAATTGCCCTGCCATGGCTATGAGTAAATCATGTCCTATGCTCCACTGGACAACTCTTAAAGTTATATTGAAATCTATAAATATGATATAGACAAAGGATGGAAGCATTTATGGCAAGGTAATGACAGTGTGATAGTAAAGAAAAATAACTGAACTGGAAGCTAAGAATGTGTGGTCTAAATAGTCTTTTACTAGTTGTGTTTGTAGAACTCAGTTTATTTTACTTTATTGGACTCAGTTTCCTCTTATGTAATGCTGGAGGTTATACTAGCCAGTCCAATGACCAGCCCAGCTCTACAAACTATTTTCACTGTAAATTATACTTTTATGTAAGTATAATAATATTAATAGCACAATAATTTTCTGAAAATTACTCATTTTATAGAAAGTTATTTTTATGAAGAAAATAGCAAAAATAAAAATAACCCAGTGGTTTATGCAGGTTTTTCCTACACTAAGTTTCTCTGCATGGAAAATTTATCACTATCAGTTTTATTTTACTTTCATAAAAGTATTTGCTCTAGTTTGGTAGGTTTCTGAACTAACTAGTTACTAATATGCTTGATTTTTGTGGGTATATAACTTGTGCATGAAAGCAAACTTGTTGACAGGTTAAATAGGATTTGTTTACATGAAACATGTTTGTTGAATGTGGTCCGTATGAATATTTATCACGGTGTGACTGGGATATATATTCTGGAAGAAAGATATGATTTCAAAATATTATGTACAAGGAGTAGTGATAATGCAAAGAAGACTACAATTTCTTACAATCTTTTGGAATGTGATAAATTGGAATTTTATTTGAAATTTCACTGAAAGAGTCCAGCACAAACCAAACTTCTTAGAATTTAATTATGATCTTTTGTTTTAAACATATACATATATAAACTGGTATTGCTACCTACCTGTTTAATTACTCAATGATGTATATACCAACATATATACATACATATGTGTGCATGTGTTATTACATAATTAAAATTTTAGTTTGAATTTTTATTTTACCATTCTTAGTTCTTTATTTTTTCTGTATCACATATTTTTCTATATTGCACAGTATTTATGAGAATTTTTCACATCAAACTTTCAAATATGTATTGAAATCCATTATAACAAATTTATTATAGTATGTGAGTTTTGAGTTAAAAATTATTAAAGCTCTTGAGAAATGCATATCTAGATTTTAATATGATCATTAATATTCCTGACCTATTCCAGCTGCTATATCTCATGTACCTACTAATACCAGAGATTAGAAAAGCATAAAATTTATACAATAACTTTATATACAGTCTTTACAACAAAAAAATAATTCATACTAAGTGTTCAATAAATCTTATCCTGGGTCATGAGCATACTGAGACACTAAATATCCAAATGAAAGTAGTCAGACTACATGTAAAAATGAAACTCTGACCACCAACTTACATCAAACCACCAAGGAAGCCAATCCCCTTATCTACAGCAAATAGACCAGGGATCCAGCCAGCTATAAGTCAGACTAGCAGGAAGTCATTTTGCTATGTATATTAACAATGTAGGAAATAAATAATCTCCATAACAATTCACCCAAAGTGGCCAAGATCTGATGAATAATTGGCAACTGGCTTAATTTTGCCCTGCCTCCCAATGTAGGATCAACCAGAAAAAGCCAAATATTTATCCCTAACCAATCACAAAAAATGCCCCACTTCTAGTTAGCCTGCCCACAGCTTTCCTGTGCTAACAAAATCTGATCAGGACACATCTCACGACCTGCCTCTTTTTAGTATAAAATTTTTCCACTCCTCTTGCCTTTGAGTTTGTGCCTTTGAGTTTGTGCCAATTGCTAGTGATGGTGGGTGATTCCTTTGCGATAGCAAGTTGTAAATCACCTTGTTCTTCTCATTTGGTTGATCTTTATTTGTGCTTTGCATAAGATACAGTATTAAAAATCTTGACATCATTGTTCATTATCCAAAATATGACAATATATATTGAATATAATGTTGAATAGCATAATTTGATAATTTTGGACATATTTGCTTGTATTATATCATAGCTTTTATAACTGAGTCCAAAAATGGTAGGAATTAATATATAAAAACATATTACTACAATAACCTATATTTTTCTGCAGTTTTACCTAGTGTTATACTCAACAGCTCCAGCTGGTGTTTTGACCAGTATGAAATTACTTTTGATAGTTTACAGATTTAATTAGAATCTAAAGCCACAGAGTATCTGAATGACTTTCATGTAACTTCTCCTTAGTTATTCCTTCCTTCACTCAGAAATATTTTTGAATGACTATTAAGTATGGGCTAGACATTTTGGTACATACTTGGAGTTTTCCAGAAATAACAAAAAGTTCAATGATTTCATACAGTTTGCCTATACACACCAAATCATAAATATAAAAACAATTTTTAAAAAGGAAATAAATTACAACAGGTGGCATGACAACATGATCTATGTTCTTACCTTACATAAGAAGGTACTTTGGGGAGTGAGAGGACAGTTCGCACTGAGAGAAGGAGTTTACAGTTAACCTAGAGTGACCAGAGTAGGTCTCAAATAGTGGGTGATGTTTTAGCAACTATTGGAAGGAGTGAGAAAGTGAATATACAACAGATAGAAAAGAAACATGAGACAGTGACTGCAAAAGTCCTGAGATAGGTACTTGTCTAGACGGTGCAAAAGGATATAATTGTTACTACAGTGAGGGATGGATTGGGGTTGGGGTAGAAGTTTAAACCAGAAAAGCAAGAAGGGTAAAGCTGAGGGGGAGGGGATGGTGGCCTGTATAGTATATGCAGGGCATTTGAGGTGCTATTTTTATTGTTGCTGTTCTGTGGTACATGAAAAGACATGCAAGACTTTGATCAGAGAAGTGATACAATGAGATTTATGTTTTAAAATGATAATTTGAATAGATGAAGATCACATGGAGAATAGATTTTAGGGGACAAATTTAGAAACAAAGATTCAAGACAAAGTCTTTGTGTTAACCAAGCTGGAGATAGAGATGCTCAGGAGCAAATTGTAGCAATGATAAAAGTAGTCAGATTCTGGCTATAATTTCAAGATAGAGCCAACAGTATTTGCTGAGATATTTGATGTATGATGAGGAGAGAAAATAGGGAGTCAAGGATAATACCAAAAGCTTTTGTCTGACAAACTGGTAGGAATTTGAGATAGAAAATCCTACCACCTTCAAATTTGAGGAGGGGGTCTATATTAGGAATTCTTGCCCTTATAATCTAAGTGATTTGTTCCTGGCCAATTTACTCTACTTTTATTAGCATATTATCTGCTTTAATAGCCTTACGATTTCTATAAACATAAGGTAGTTGGTACTTTAGAAGGGATTGTAAGCTTTTGGCTAAGCATAATTTGAATTTATATTATGATTCCAAATTGTTCCATCTCACATTTCAAAAAACTAGAACTAAAAAAAAAAAAAAAAAAAAAGGCTGTATTCTCTTTTGTCATTTTCAGTCTGGGAACAGCAGCCTACATAATCCACAGAAGCAAAATAATCAGGAAAGGAAGCAGGTGTGATCTGGAGGGGACTGAATTTCTCCTACAATTCCTCTCCCTAAGTTCTGCTGGGTGCAGAGCTACCCTAGCCTCAGAATCAGGAGGGTGAGGGATCTACTATCAAGTAAGAAAAGAATAAGGGAGAGCCAAAGAATTGACTTCTGTGGCTACCAACCAATGGAAGAATGCTTCCAATATGCACCTCTGAAAGGTCAGGGGGGTGGGAAACTTTGTCATGTTCTGTACTATCTGTACTTTGGAAGTGTGTTTCCTGAAAGAAGTGGAGTTTCTGGGGTGTCTCTGGTGACACAAGGGATTAAGGCTCAGCACTATGAAGCTATTGGCAGCAACTGAAGCATAAGTTGGATCCCAGGCCAGGGAGCTGACCCACAAGGCACAGCAGACCTCTCCTGTGTCTCCCACTGCTCCCCTCAGCAGTGTATTTCAGTAGATCTGCCTGTTCTGCTCCCCACTCTGTCTCTGGTGAATCCTTTCATCCCCTGCATCTCTGGCCTACACCCCAGTTCTTGTATGCATAAATATATAAATCTTAAAAAAAAAAGTAGAGTTTCCTACTTACACTTCACATCTTAGATTTCAACTCAGCCTTCTAAATTTCTTTCTTCAGTTTTTCCCACCTACTCAATTTGGCACAAGTCATAATCTTAGGAGTCACTTGTGTCCCTCCCTAATTCTCACACTGCATGTATAATCATTAACAAATGTTAATACCAACAATAAATAATACTGGTATTAATTACTTATTGAGTTTGATGTGTCAGGCAAGGTGTTAATAGCTTTATATTCACAATCTCATTTAATCTCAACAACACTATGAGGTAATTATCATTATTATCATGAAGACACTCAAGCTTCTAGAATAATTAATTTGGCCAAGATAGAATTTCGGATAGAGAGTGCAGGGTTTTTTACTTCATTGCATTATATAGTCATCCCAAGTTGTGTTGATCCTATCTCAATTTTCATTTTCTTTGACTACTTATTTCTTGTCCCATTGCTACAATTTTCATTCAGGCTCACATCAGTATCTTTCCCCATAAGTTTAATGTAGTAGTGTCATCATCTCCCTCCTAATTTTTGTCTTCTTATTCTTGCCTCTTTATATCTTCCACATAGAAAGCACAGACATCTTTCATTAAGGGCAAGTAAAATCATGTTTATCCTTCTGCATGAAAGTCACTTGTGCTAATCACATTACCCTTACTTTCAGAATATAAAGGCCCTGTGTGGCCAACCTCAGGTTCAGTCCATGATCTTTTGTCTGTACCCTAACTTTGCAACTCTAGAAGTTCAAGTTTTTTTTTTTTTTTTTAATAGAGGCATGTTTTATTTATTTATTTATTTGTTTGTTTGTTTAACAAGCACTGGGCACAGTCAGAAGCGCGAGAGGGTGAGAGAATTCACCAGAGCCAGAGCGGGGAGCAGAGCAGGCAGAAGGACCAAAGTACACTGCTGAGGGGAGCAGCGGGCGGCAGGAGAGGTCTGCGCGCCATGTGGGACCCTCCTCCGGTGGCCGGGGAGCAGCCAGGGATCGAACCAGCGCCGCTGAGGCCGCGGGCAGCTTCACAACCCAGCGCTCAACCGCTGCGCCACCGGGGAGGCCCTAGAAGTTCAAGTTTTAAGCAGAGGTCATGAAGCGTGCTTCTTTACTTAGGGGAAAAAAAAAATCAAAACTTTGCACACTAATATTTAAGAATGATATTTTAATAATTTAAATTAAAATCAAAACTACCAGAAATTGCTTTTACCTATCTCTATATTTTAGCTAGTATTCAAATATGCTAAAGAATCAAATGTAATGATAAAATATTTTTTGGTCTAACACTCTCCCACCTGAGCTATTTGGGTTCTGAGAATACCTTTTGAAAACAGAATCAGTGAATGAGAATCTTGCTTCATGACACCAAGGGTGATTTTAGTGAGTACATTAGCCAGTAAAGGACATATATACTAAACAATAATTCAGATTATACTTCTTCCCTGTGGAAAGTGACAACTTTGAGGATTTTTTCACTCTTTTACATTTACCTTTCTTCTATCTATGCTGGCTATCACAATTATGTTAACACTTTAAAATGTCAATGAGAAAATAAAATTCATTTGAATTCATTTCTATAATTACAATATTTTAATGGTCCCGAATCTCTTATTTATCTTCAAATTACAATGATTTAAATATTTTGCTGAAATTGCTTAAACATCTATCCACAATTTCGGCTGGGACAGTTTACCTGCATTTATTTATGATTTCATTATTTGCATAGTCATTTATCTAATGAATAAATAAATATTAAAGTACCAAATAAATCCTCCTATCTTATGGTATTTACATTATATTAGAGGAAAATGGATTTTAAGAAATAAATAATAAGAAAACAAATAACTTTATCTAATTTGGTTAGGACACAATATATTCCATAGAAAAATGGAAAACTTATTTTTTTAAATATAATACATTTAGGGGAGTTGGGGTATTTGGTGATTTTTGCTACTTTAAATGGCATGTCAGCATAAGCCTAATTGAGAATATGACATTTGGAGGAAGAAAAACAATTTAATATCTGGAAATCTGGGCAGAAAGTGCTTCAGACTGAGAAAATAAACAAAGCAAAGTCCCTGTGGCAAGAGTATACTTCATGGATATGTTCCAGAAATAGCAAGGTGGCTAATGCATTTAGGGTAGAGAAAGTGAGGAAGGATAACCGGAAAGAAGCAATGATAAGGTTGGAAAAGTAGAGTAGATCATTAGAAGAATTTGCACTTGCATTCTCAATGAAATAAAGTGCCAATACAGAAGTTGTAGCAAAGAAATGACTTGATTGGGCTTAAATTTTTTTCAGTATCATTCTAGTTAGTGAATATTCTAGTTGCTAGAACATAACATGTTGGGGGAAGTGCAGAAGGATATTATTTAGGTTGTCATTATTACAATAAGTAGAAAAGAAAACCCTGACCTAATCTCAAAGGGCAAGTCTAGAAGTAGAAGAAGGGGCAAAAGGGCCTCCCTGGTGGTGCAAGGGGTTAAGCATCGCATTGTGAAGCAATCTGCAGCCTCTGCAGCACCAGTTTGATCCCTGGCCGGCCAGAGAGAAATCCACATGGCGAAGCAGACCTCCCCTGTCTCACCTGCTGCTCCCCTCAGTAGTGTGTTTCAGTCAGTCTGCCTGTTCTGTTCCCCGCTCTGTCTGTGGTGAATCCTCTCACTGCCCCCCTCATCTCTGGCCTGTACCCCAGCTCTTGTTTGCATAAATAAATAAATCTTAAAAAAAAAAGAAGGGGCAAAAGTCTGTATACATTCAGGGTAGGCTCAAGAGTAATTGTTGATGGATTGGATATGGAACAGGAGATAAACAAAGCAGGTGAAGAGTACTTCAAAATTGTTGTGAGAAACTGAAGAATGGAGCTGTCATCAACTGATGACAAATTTATAAGGTGAATCAATTTTTTTGGGGAGGTTTGGAGTTCAGTTATAGGCATGTTAATATAGAGCCATCCATCAAACCTTCAAGTGTAGATATGGATTACGTAGCTGAACATATGAACATATGACTTAGGAGATAAGGGAGAGATTTTTCTATCTCCCTTGCATACTGTTGATATTTATACACATGAGCACAGAACGAAATCACAAAGGAAGTGATTATAAGGAAAAGAGAAGTGATCCAAAGACTAAGTTCCTGAAACATTTCTAAATAGAGGTTGGGAGGTGGGAAAGAAAGCAAATAAAATGGAGGCCAAGTAAGATAAGATGAAAACTGAGGGGCCTCCCCGGTGGCGCAGCGGTTGAGCTCTGGGTTGCGAAGCTGCCCGTGGCCTCTGCGGCGCTGGTTCGATCCCCGGCTGCTCCCCGGCCACCGGAGGAGGGTCCCACATGGCACGCAGACCTCTCCTGCTGCCCGCTGCTCCCCTCAGCAGTGTACTTTGGTCCTTCTGCCTGCTCTGCTCCCCGCTCTGGCTCTGGTGAATTCTCTCACCCTCCCGTGCTTCTGACTGTACCCAGTGCATGTATAAACAAAACAAACAAACAAACAAACAAACAAATAAATAAATGAATAAATAAAAACATGCCTCTAAAAAAAAAAAAAAGATGAAAACTGAATTGATTCAATAACTTGGAAACAGTGTTATTGATAACGTATGGTTTCTCTTTAGATAGAATTTCAAGCATATGGGATATATTTTTTTTTTCTTGTACCTGTACATATTCAGTAAATCTGACATCAAGAACATGATGATTATTTTGTGGAATTTTTGTACCACAATATATTAGGTAGACGCCCAATACCAAGAAACACATTTCTATTCTCTGTTCCATTTATGTTAGACCTTGTAGACCATGGGATTTATTATTTATGCATAATGGGAAGAGATTCATTTTCCATTTATCATGATGTTTTTCTCCTATTGTATTCTTTCTGGTGGTTAAAATATGGGTGTGATGGGAAGAATAGCTAGCATAGACCATGATTTCAAGGTCATTCATAGAGAAAAAGGATGAAATAATAAAATTAATCACTTAAAACCTTGTCATCTATACATATTTTTTCAGGAGTAAGGAAATTTCTATATCATTGAAATTATTGTTCTTATTCTAGTTACTATTTTCCTAACTCCCAACCTAACTAATGTAGGGTCCAAATTAAAAACTCTTTTCTTTATACTACTTGGAAGTTAAGAAAAAGAAAAAAAAGATGAAGAAGTTATACAAAGAATATTGACATTAAGTATCAGGAGAGTGGAGAATAAATTTTGTTTAACTATAGTTAGAACAGTGTCAGAAGGAATACAACAAAACCAAATGGAACAGAAACTTAGAGGCTGGATTAAAGCACAAGAATTATATTTCAAGTGAAATCTAAAGGCCCTCCGGAGAGGGACAGTTATTGAATCTGCTGCAAATATGGATATATAGGACTTCCTATTGCTGAATATGGTGCCAGATTTAATGAATTAGCCTAGTGTTTCTCAAAACATGTTTTCAAGTTGATCCTCAGAAAAGAAGTCTATAAAGTTTTGCATCTTTAGACAATATTTGTTGATAATACTTACAAGGGAGGTGTACTCCCCTTAAGAATACTAAAAATATTATTTGATTTTATTAAAAAAAAAACTCTTGATGATTGTCGCCACCCCACAGACCTGGGATGTTATTGGAAATTATATGGTTAACTAAAGTTTTAGATAAAACTATCTTAACAGAAAAACTTCACATTATAAAATAAATTTAAATATGAGTTTTATTAATGAAGCAGCAAAACATTCTTGCAAAAAACACAAAAATAAATGAGTTCATGTTATGAATTCAGTTCCTAATTACCTCCTGCATTTCTATCTCCGTACTTTATAAAATAATAATAGTAATAGTAATAATGCATCCTGGAAGATATCTGACAACCTATGTAAAAAAGTAATTCACTCCTTAACAGCAAATCTACTTAACACCTTAGAAAAAGGAATAACCAATCAAGCATTAAAATTGCACTTCAACCATGATCAAACAAACAGAATAATCAATTAGGTGTTAAAACATCTAAACACAATTATCCAAACTCATAATTGAATGCAGAAAGTAGACTTTAAATTTAAAACAGAGAAAGTAATACGTTCATGTATATACATGCATCATGGATCATTACAATACAGATAAAATTACAGCAATTTTAAAGATATTTACTTTTAAAATTATCACATTTATCATTGAGCCTCAAGTTAACAGATAACTTTATATAATGATTTAAAAAGCTACAAATATCTCCTAGATAATAAAAATCTTTTTTTTAAGATTTATTTATTTATGCATACAAGAACTGGGGTACAGGCTAGAGATTGGCGGGGGGTAGGGGTGGTGAGAGGATTTACCAGAGACAGGGTAGGGAGCAGAACAGGCAGACTGACTGAAACACACTGTTGAGGGGAACAGCAGGCGAGACAGGAGAGGTCTGCTTCGTCAAGTGGGTTTCTCCCTGGCCTGCCAGGGATTCAACTCATGCTGCAGTGTCTGCTGAATGCTTCATAGTGCAGTGCTTAACCTTTTGCACCCACAGGGAGGCCCAACAATACTTTCCCCTCAGTTCTGTGGTTATACTTGAAAAATATATATAATGAAATATTTACCCTAGCAACTAATTATAGAAGTCCATTATACTGACTATTATTGCTTTATCCATTAATCATACTGAATCATACTGATTTCTAATAGGGAAATAAAATTGGTATCAATACAAGAACTTACATAAACTGATTGTTAGTATTAAATTTAATATTACATCTAAAATGCCAACTTATTTACTGAGACCTAGCTGAGTCAAGTCATTTTCCAGGCATTAGGGACAAAAGAATGAAATATGGTAATATGTCTATCATGCTTTATATCACTCTAATCATGAATTCCTACTTGAACTCAAACAGATCACATAAAAGTTATTGTATTAAATGAGTGTACTATGCCTAAAACAAAACAAACATTATTCAAATTTGTTATCATTGCCATCTTTATTACAATTTTTAAAATTAAAGATATACCTTTTTGATATTAAAGTATGATTGTGGTCACCTGAATAGTGGCAATAGAGGTCAGAAATATCTTCCAACACTAAAAACAACAAAAGCTTTGTTTATGATCAGTTGGACACGCCATTGTTTAAAATCTTAAAAAAAAGTTTATGAGGGATACTAACCATCTACATCCTTATCAATCAAGGGAGTGGTACTATTTCAGTTAAAAACTGATAATGGAATGTAGCTGGTGATGTTTGAAATGACCTACATATCTTCTGAATCATAAGTTATTCTCCAGTAGGGCCTCCCTGGTGGCGCAGGAGGTGGAACGCAGCACTGTGAACCTGTCCACAGCCTCTGCAGTGCCCTTTCGATCCCCGCTGGCCTGGGAGCAACCCACATGGCAAGCAGACCTCTCCTGTCTTGCCTGCTGCTCCCCTCAGCAGTGTGTTTTGTCAGTCTGCCCGTTCTGTTCTGCACTGTCTCTGGTGAATCCTCTCACCCTCCCATGCATCCGGCCTGTAACCCAGCTCTTGTATAAATAAAATAAATTAAAAAAAAAGAAAAAGAAATTAAAAAGAAAAAAATAAAAATATTATAATTTATACTCCAATATAGTTATGTGCAATATTTTAAATTTCTAGGTTCATTTAATTTTTAAAGTTATTTTATATTGATATAGAATAAGAATTCATTATTCATCGAAATACCACATCAACAAGGTTTCTTCTTAAATCAAGTAGTAGAATGCAATGTCAAACAAAAGGCGGCACTTAAGATATATGACAATTCACTTCTTAGGCATCTGCCACAGAGTACTTCCTTTGGTAATTTAGAATTACCCTATCTCAATATTTTAGACACATATTCATCAACATCACATAACTGTAGACTAAACGGCAAAATCTGGGCCTCCCTGGTGGCACGGGGTTAAAGACAGCACTATCAAGCTATAGCCAGTCAGTGCAGCACAAGTTCGATCCCCAGCCAGTCAGGGATCTAACCCACATAGAGCAGCAGACGTCTCCTGTGTCACCCACTGCTCCCTCAGCAGTGTATTTTAGTGCATCTGCCTGTTTTGTTCTCCAGTCTCTCTGGTGAATCCTCTCACCTCCTTCACCTCTGGCCTACACCCCAGTTCTTATATACATAAATATCTTTAAAAAAATAAAATTTGCAAAACTGAACTCGACCTCTATCTTAATTCATAAGTCTAAGAGAATTTAGGACTATTTCTCAGGTTACTGCATAATGCAGTGAAGAGATCTTGAATTGCCGAGCCATATTAATTGTGTATATTATTGTGATTATTAGCACACACATTGGCAATGAATACCTTAACATGGAATCTATGATCCTTAATATTTGGAAGATAAATAAGGTAAATTAAATAGTTCAGAAAATGAAAATTTTAAAATTATTTTTCTTTTTTAATTTAAAACCTTTATTTTACTTTATTTTTATGTTTACTGAGATAAACTTAGTTTATGCCATTGTATTCATTTTAGGGTTTATAGCTTCTAACCTCTACAAATGGATGTTTTACATTTTGCCCACACCAGTGTCCCGAAAATCCTCCAACATGTAAAATTATATTTCAAAATATCTACTTTTATTAAGCATGATTAATCAAGATCCATTCACTTACCGCATCATTGAGAAGTCTAAAAATAATTTACATCGAAATTGAAAGGAGTTTATACTTGTTTTCCTTAAAGCTTACATTGAAATATAGTCAAAGTCATCTGCATTTTAAGACAAAGTATAATAATTTGTTTATATTCTCTATACAAACCATAATTTAGTGAAAACTCAAAGTTTGAAATATCAGGATCACTCATTTTGACAAAAACTATCACCATTAAATAAACCTAATCTAAGTTAACAAATAACAAAAGAGACAGTAACTGGAAATGTATAAAGCAGCAGTTATGGGATTATGCTGAGAAATAAAGCATAATACCTATATTCAAGTTTAATCTTGAATAAACCTGCTACATTTTATTATGATTTATTTAATATGATAAACAAATAAAGAAATAATTTTCAAATTAAGCAAAACACAAATATTCTATTAGTAGCTTGTGAAAGTAAATTGTTAAAATATCAATTTCACTTTCATTTATTTTGAATATCCTACTTTTTGCTTATCAAAAATGAGAAAAGTAAATTTCAATAAATATAAAACATATACAAAGATATTTTCTAGAAAGTGTTTTTCTCACAATATGAAAGAGTCAAGTTTAACAAAATAGACATTTCCCAAAGTAAGGATATTAAAACTAACTTTTATTCAAATATACATAAATACATGTATATGTATATGTGTGTTCTTGTGTGCATATAAGGTGTGTGTGTTATTTATATGCAGAGATACAGAGACACAAAAGGATAGAGAAAAAAAAGTGAAGTATTTTTCTATTTAATATGATGGGTGATTTGGTGGTGGGTATGGTATACATAGTGCAGGCACCTTCATTCAAGAGATGTGTGACCTATACCTTTAATCATCTACAGTGCTATAAGCTAATGCTACCTAAATTAAAAATAGTGCCCTCCCCCCTCAAAAAAAAAAAAAAAACTTCAGGAAATCTTAAAGTACATTATGAATTTAAAGAAACAGATCAAAAACAGGATATATTTAAATAGATTCCAGTGAGAATTCTGTATTTTACAAAAAAAAAGCCACATTAGTTTCCGTGCATGTAATTATTTTTAAATTATAATGTCTATTGATTTTAATTATGACACGGACCATATGTTCATATTGAAAATCATATAGAATCACCAGCAATAAAATATTTTATCAAGAAAAGAAGAATTAAGTTGATAAATGGTAAAGGGAACGCTTTGAATCTTTTATTTTAGTCTAGTCTTTTTCAGCAATTTTCTGTTTTCTGGATCTTACTCATTAACCACTGTTACTTATTTCCTCAGTTAAGTTGACATTTCCCCTCTGTGGCAAATAATGCCTTTACTTATAGTAGCAATTCCTTTACACCTTTTTTCCTCTTTCATTTTGAATATTTTAATAATCATATGTATGCCATACTCTACGACCATTTACCTATAAAGACATTTTTAAAACAGAAGATATTACTGTGAATAGATGAGAAACTGAGACACACCCAGAAGAAAAAGTGAGGATACCCAGATGTCTGTACTAATGCTCCCCAGGGCTGGAGATGGGCAACCTGAATTAAGGTCTTTCAAGGGCCTATGAACTCAAACCTCAAAACTTGTACTTGTTCCATTTATTTTTCAATGGAAAGAATTCATATTTGTAATGGAAAGAATTCATATCAAATAGGGTCTCCCCAGTGGCACAGTGATTGAGCGCTAGGTTGCAAAGCTGCCCGCAGCCTCTGCAGCACCAGTTCAATCCCCAGCCACTGGGTGAGGGTCCCACATGGCAAGCAGACCTCTCCTGCTGCCCGCTGCTCCCCTCAGCAGTGTACTTTGGTCCTTCTGCCTGCTCTGCTCCCCGCTCTGGCTCTGGTGAATTCTCTCACCCTCCCACACTTCTGACTGTACCCAGTGCTTGTATAAATAAATAAATCTTAAAAAAAAAGAATTCATATCAAATATTTGAAAAAACTACTTGAAAAATATGGAAGGGGATTGTTTTGTCTAAGAAAAATGTGTACAATGTTACTGTTACTTGTATAGTCAAGAAAAGATTAAAGACTTTTAAATGGTGCTGAGAAAATGGAATCAAAATATTATATAAAATATATCAGAATTTCATTTGTATACTTTAACTCAAAAAATGAAGAAAATTACAAAGGTTTTATTGTAAAAATTTGAAAATATTTTCAGCAGGTTGAAAGAAACTGTGAACTTGCTCAATATAATTGTAAATAGTTGCATTACCCCACACATGTATTTATAGATATAGAAATAGAAGCAATAAAAATACATGGAGGATTATATGGTTATGTTTGGTTACTGGTGATATTCAAGTTTAAATTTTATTTTTGAGTGTGGTTGACATGAATAAAAAAGTATAGGAAGCAACTAAGAATGAAGAGATAGTCTCAAAATGTAGACTTTTTTTCCTATGAAAAAGCTAAATACTATGGAACTTTAATGAACACCTTCAGTTCACAGAATTTAATCGAGCAACCATTGTGAAGTGTTCTTTCTACAGGTCTGCAAAAACTGATTTCCAAAGTTTTAAGTTACAATTTAAAGTCTAATCTACAAGCACTAGATAGAATGTACTTTGAAACCCATCATAAAGGCAGAAAAAAAGCTATAGACTTGAATACTTAGAGATACAGGGATGTATCATATTCTGCCAAGGTTTAATTTTTATTGCTATATGGCTTTTAGAGAAGAGTCTTTGGGGCTTAGGTTTCTTTCATAGTCTGGGATACACTCCTGCATAGAAGAAGTTTAATCTAAACTTTAGGAGTCTAGAATATTTATTGTCTACTTGACACAGGAGATGTTTGATTTGTGGATAAAAATGGGGAAATTCTGAAAACTAAAGAGCTTTGTCTTAGACTGAGTTTCAAGACATATTTGAGAGATACTGACAGATTTCTGCAATTTTTAATTTTCTAAATACACATTTCTGTATTTGACTGGAATCCATAGAAACTCACTTCAAAGAAATCCCTTAATTCAGAATACACTAATCATTTTTTCACACAAGGGAATCACAGAGAGGAAGGACTTCTAACTTTGAAAATAACACAAATTATTTTTTTTAATTTCTTTCTGGGTATGCAGAACATTTTAAATTCCTTAAAGAAAACTGGAAAGTTTAAGATTCACTGTTGTAATGGCTAGTTGGAATAATTTTAGTAATTGGAATATTTTATATTTCTGGAATCTTCCTAGTCATTTTCTTCTTCTCAGAGCAGATACCTACTAAAATTAACAGACCAAAGTTAACATATTAATGTACAAAAAGCCTCAAATGAGTTTACTGTTGGTTGTATGATCAAATGTGTATTTTTGCTGACTTGATACTATTTGGAGATAACAAGAGGTATGGGTTAAAAAAGAAAAGTTGTCAACATCATAAAGCAGGAACACGGTTACAAGAGATTTGGTTTAGGTCTCAAAGTGCCCACTCACAGTAACTATGCTGTATTATAACAATACCTTTTAACAAACATGCTGTATTTAATTTTCCAATCACCTCAAAAAATGGTAAAGAAGATTCAGGTTATTTCTACATAATATATTGACAATAATTAACTGGAGTATGAAAGAATAACACTTGTAGGGGGCCTCCCTGTGGCATAAGGGGTTAAGACACAACCTACAAAGCTGTCCGCAGCCACCGCAGTATGAGTTCGATCACTGAGCAGGGAGCTACCCACATGGCTCAGCAGACCTCTCCTGACTCACCTGCTGTGCCCCTCAGCAGTGCACTTCAGTCAGTCTGCCTGTTCTGTTTCCCACTCTGTCTCTGGTGAATCCCCTCACTCTCCCACACCTCTGGCCTGTACCCCAGTTCTTGTAAACATAAATAAAAATAAATCTTAAAAAAAAACACTTGTAATTTAATATTTTTTTAAAAAAGGAGTTAAGGAGTAAGGTAAAATTCTTTCATAAGATTTTATTAGTTATTTGTAATACTTAAGTTTTTTCTAAAATATGTTATATATAAACTTTTTCAAAGGCATCTCACAGGAGAAATCAAAGAGCAACCTCATTATAAGACACTGTCTTAATAGCAAGACTCCAGTGCCTGCCACATTCCTCTGTGTTAGGCCTTTAATATTTTATTTATTTATTTATTTATTTGTTTGTTTGTTTATTTATTTATTTATACAAGCACTGATGCCCCATCTCTTTTGGCATTGAAAGAGGAATTCATGGTTATGTTTATAAGGATGAAACTATAAAAAATGTAACATCATGAGCATTATACATGATGTTGGACATTCATTCTAGCACTGTGAAATGTTAATGTTTACAAAGCCATAAATCATGCCATGATCATATTATACTATTTAAAAGTAAGTGGCTATGTAGAATGACATTAACAAATATGCTTCTAAATGATATTTTAACCTTGTTTTGCACTCATGAAAACAAAACAGGCCTAAGAAAGCTTCACTGGATTATGAGACGGAAAATGATAGAACTTCTCTTCACTAATTGAGTACATAAGAGTTTTAGAGAAATTCCCAGTAGCTCAGATAATCTTTTATAAGGAAACTTAAAAGGAATTCCCTTAACCTGGACAATGCAATTTTGACATTTTCTCCTTTTCATGGGATCTACATTTTGAACTTAGCATCTTGAGTAGAATGTCAAAGCGTTTTCACACACAAAAAATGAAATATATAACTACCTCTTCAATAATACAGGGAATGTATGAGTTCATTCTTCTTAGTATGTAAATTTCAGGGTTTGAAAAATATATAAATGTCTACCTCTATCTCTACTTACTTCACAGATGTGAATGAAAGGAACATGTATTAAGCCATTTTGTAAGATGAATTTACTCTGAGAAAAATCACTGATATTATTCTTAATAATGCCACAGATTTAAAAGGAAAGAAAAAAAGATGCTTTTCTTATAGCTGAATTAATCACACCAGGTCAGTTGGCATGTATTTGTAAAATGAAATAGTTTGTATCATTAAGACAACACAAATATTTTATAGGGTTTTTCTCTAATGTTTTCTATCACAAACAGAAATTCCATACCAAAATTGCTAAAAGAAAATAGTGCCATTTTGGAACTATGAATTTTACACCAATCACTCATTTGTAGTTCTATTTAAAAAAAGAAAAAAACAATTATGCTTAAGTAGGGAAGAAGCAGTATTTTAAATAATTTAAAAAAAACTCATTCATGTTACCTTAATTCTTTTTGAAATTGACTCTAATAACTCAGAATATCGACTGTCACACCTTTCCAGTATCTCTGCTACCCAATGAATCAGATGAATTTGTCTGAAAACAAACAATTCTTGTGAAACTTGTAGAATGTAAATAGCTATGCTCATACTTCCATGCAAAACAGAAAACAAGTGAATCTTTTCAGAGAGGTTTTAAACCATGATAGGACATTGGCATAGACCTTTTTTATTTAAAAGGGAAAGGACAATTTCATAGGGAATATATGTATATTAAATTCATAGAACTACAAATTAAAAATAGTAAGTCTGTATGATGTTAGAAATATATTTTAGCATAATATGTAAGTATGTAGACTACTTGTCTACAATGTCCAAAATCACACAAAACATGTTATTTTAATCTAGAGTGAAAAATTCTCATGAATTTTTCTCCTACCATGGGTGCTCAAACTGGAAAATCACTTAGGATCCTTTAGAAGTTTTGAGGTAGCCCAGGATGGGAACAGGACCCATCAGAACTTACTCTATCAGTGTATTCTCAAACTGTATTTTCTTGCAGGATTAGGCACTGCTTCCATTACATTTATAATTACAAATAGCAAATTGTTTGAGCCACATGAAAGCATTTAACACATTTCTAAACTCTTGACAAAGTAGCCAAAGAGCAGAGAGATTATTCAATGCAACAAACACTGAGGGACTAATGAATAGTGCCATGGTCACTTGCACATATCAGGAATGATGTGAACCATGTATAATATAATTCAGTTAACAAATATTTACCTATTAGTCAGCATGTGCCATGCATTCTGGTATCTAGGGAGTAATCAACAAGGAACCAGATAAATGATGTCTGTACTCTCCTAAGTTTATACCTTATGAAGAAGTAAACAAAATATTTATAATATTAAAATAATTTTGTGAAAAGGAAAATGGAATATCACGATGATACATAATGAAGTTACTGAACTACACTTGTGGGAAACAAAAAAAATGTTTTAAGGTAACATAGGACTCTTTCTAGGTGATTAATTTTAAAAATTAGCACACAGCAATTATTTGTGTCAAACAGTATTATAAATATTAGGGGATATCATCTCAACTGCCCTAAAAGATAAGAACAAAGCAGGCATTAATGAGGGTCTAGTTTTTGGGTATGTTCTTACTGTCATTACACTATACTGTGACTGTCTTAGGAAGTTCTTACTTTATGCAAGAAATACATCATGGTCAGACTCTTTGTATTTTATTTCACTACCATTTTCAGAATCTGCAACATAACACCATGGACCAAACCTAGATCAATATAACATTAAACAATAATATAACATTAAAGACTGACTTCAGGGGACCTCCCTGTTGGCTCAAGGGGTTAACTCTCTGCACTGTGAAGCTATTGGCAGCCACTGAAACACAAGTTCAATCCCCAGCCAGAGAGCTAACCCACAGGGCACAGCAGACCTCTCCTGTTTCACCCACTCCTGTTTCCCTTTGCAGCCTATTTCAGTTGATCTGCCTGTTCTGCTCCCCACTCTGTGTCTGGTGAATCCTCTCACCCCCTGCACCTCTGGCCTACACCCAGCTCTTCTATGCATAAATAAATAAATCTTTTTTAAAAAGACTCACTTTAGCGTGAGAAGTATTGAACACAAAGTTCATGAGAAGACCATGACATCTTTCAGAGTACTGTATTTTGGGGAACTGAAATAAATTTTATCTTGAATTCCCAAAGTATAATGTCTACTGTTTCATAACTTCTTTATATTTTGACTGTGACATAGACCTGATCTCACACTTATTCCTGAATGTGTGCAACTTTGCCTGGGGTTGGGTTCATTTTAGAACCACTCTATATTTTTCCAGCAGTGGAGAAGATGCACGGAAGACTGAACTCAGACAACTGACTAGCCATGTTCCCTGCTGTACTTTCTCCATGAGTTGCTGCTTCTAAAGTGCTTTTGGTGTTTGTTCATAAACTTTTCTACATTAAAAAGTGAATTGATTCCCTCTCTGCAAAACATTTAACATGGATATCACCCCCTGCACTCTCCATTAACACTAGGGTATCATATTGTACAAATGTGTCAGCATGGATCAAGTAATCCAATGTAAGAAAACCTGCTCTATTGCTAAAGATTTTGTCATTGAACCTTATGGCATCAATACTTAAACAGGGAGAATGATGTTTCTCGGAAATTACACTGATTCAAAATGTAAGCTCATTTTCAAGACTTCCTACCAGGTTTGGTTTATTTGCTTGTTTTTGTTCCTCACTGCACTCTGCCACTTACTCTGTCTTGCTTCTGGCCTTTGCATTGGGTTCCCTTTGATGAGACTGCAACCATATTCTTGTGCAAGTTCTATTGCTAACATTTTCTTTGAGCACTGTATCATTTTTTGAAGTTTATTGGAACAAATGATTAATGTACCTAAGTAAAAAACACAGTAAATATCCACTTACATCCAGAATAGTTATGTGTCTAGGCATCTTCACTTTTCCGATTCATTAGAGTCTGGTTTAAAATATTCTATATACCAAGATGAAAATGCATACATTGTACAAAAATGAAAAATGATGTAAAATATATATAAAATAAAAAGCATAAAATTAAAAAATAAAATATTCTACATTATTTGTATTTTAAACAATAGTATTTAACCAAAAAAATATGTTGGGATTTCTTAAATAGACCCAATAAATTGCATTCTTCCAATATACTCTGAGATTGTATATTGTTATAATAATATATGAAAGTCTATGGATTATCAGATTTGTCTACAATGTCTGAATTACATGTCCATGTCTGAATAAGTTGGTAAATAAAACAAAGAGTAGAGGTGTCCGGGGCCGTGGCAGGCTATTGCGTAGCTTGAAATGCATATAGTTAACAGGCAGCCAATAAAAGATGCACATGAGACACTAGGGCCAATCAGAGAAAGCCACACAGTCCAAGCATGCAGGACAGGCAAAGCGCAGGCGCGGCAGAGGGTATATAAACAGGGTGCAGTAGGAAATAAAGGTTCCGCTTTGCAGCATATCACAAAGAGTCAGCCTCTCATTTCATCCCCAGCCCCTCTTCTGTGCCTCTCAAATCCCGCTGGTCAGGACATAGAGGAAGAACTATCATCGTTAATACATATGAAGACTGGTGTGAGGAGTTGTTTATATCTGTGAGCTACCTTGCAGATTTAGAACTTACAATGCAAAGAGGTAAGACTATATGTTGAAAGTAAAAAAATCTATTTTCCTCTGAATAAAAAGAAAAAAAAAAACTGAGTTCAGAATACTTGATTATTATTTCCAGTCCCTTAATAAGGTAAGTCAGTGGCTTCCTGCTACTATACATGAGCTTCTTTTGGTTCTTCCTAGGGACTCTCTTAGATACACTACATTTTGTTTCTAGCACATTCTGCAATGAATCAGAAATTTATTCCAATGAAGTGCTTGCAAAGCCTAGTTGTTCCCAACTCTGGGAGAACTACCTCTTCTATTTTACATTATCTAACATATAAGAATCCATTGTACATAATGTCTCTCTACACATATTTCATAAAGACATAAATACTCTGAGATTGTATATTGTTATAATAATATATGAAAGACAATGGATTATCAGATTTTTCTACAATGTCTGAATTCACAAAACACAGTATTTAATTAACATGTGAATGGTGAGAACCACTAGAAATAACTGCAAGTCATTGAGAGCTTGTCTTCTGTTATGGTACCATTTGGAGCAGCATTTACCACCCTTTCCGTTAGGCAGCTGCACAGGGCACATTCAGACATTGGCCAGAACTCACTTTACAAGAATATTCTCAAGTTGTTTTTATTTTTAATGTTCTTTTAATCTAATCCTTACATAAAACTGAAAATAAAAAGTCACATTAGATGAAACATAAGATACTCCAATAACAGTGTACAAAAAACATGGGGATGAATTGAATTTGATTGTAAGTCTCCTCTTGCTGTGAATTTCCAAGGGAGAAATGCAAATTAAAGTAGTAAATCTCTTTGAAAATAAAATTCAAAGATCAAAGGAATTGAAGTCCATGATTGTTTGCTTTAAACTTTGAGTTTCAAAATTCTCATATTCAAAATCCTAAATTAAATCAAATCCAAAACAATAGTATCCAATTTCTTGTCTAGCTCAGCATCTGCAGGTGTTTCCTGATTCCTCAATGGAACTGGGACAACCATCAGGTGCACCAGGCCTCAGCTTTGTCTGCTATTGAACAGGTAAAATCCTTTTGGGTTCCTGGGAGTTGAATTAAATTTAATTGCAAATTCCTTAGTAGCCTCACTTTTAAAGAGATAAACACTTTAAAAGGACTAGACTTTCATAGAAGTGTCCCAAGACTTGTGCAATTATGGTAACATACACCTGAAGAGGTGGTATCCTATATTCTGAATCATACACAACATTGTAAACCAATGTTACCTCAAATGAATCAATCCTTAGTTCCTAAGATAATTATCTCAGGAAGAGCTATGTTTGGAAATTCAGTATTCAGAATTTTCAGTGACTATAGCAGAAACTGAGCAGTATTAACTTAAACAGGAGGTCTGAGGCTCTATACCTGTTATCCAAAATTCAAGACTTCTGAACTAAAAATGAATTTGAAAAGTCTTCAAGCTAGATGTTAATTTTGGTATTTGGATGTGTTTGTTTTATTCCTCTCACAACTATACTCATCGCAAAATCAGTGGCTTACCATGACAGAGATGTATTTCTCCCATTTCTGGAAGGTGATCTGAAATGTATCTTATGGGCTAAAATTCAAGGTCACATCGGGACTCTTTTCCTTCTGGAGTTTCCAGAGAATTCATCACTTACACTTTCTAGCATTTAAAGACTAACTAGATTTATTGTTTCAAAGTCAGCGATTCCATCATCAACTTTGGCTTCTGAGTTGTTAGCTTCCTTTACTGACTCGACCCTTCTTCCTCCCTCTTTCATTTATAAAGATCCTATGATTACATTAGGCTATGCAGATAATCCAAGATAACCTTATCACATCAAGTCCTAACATAATCTCATTTGCAAAGTCCTTTTTATCATGTAAAACAACAAATTCACTAGACATATGACTTGGCCTTTGCTGGGAAGGAGATCTCTAACTCAAAGGATCATTTTGAGTCAAAAAAGACATCTATGATTTGTGTCTCTTCCACAAGCATATCATTTGAGACACTGCTGCTTTTCAGTGTAAGTGACTCATTTGCCAAGTCTTATTTGCGTTATTTTCAAGTCAGTATTTTAAAATCTCTAAATTGCCATGTTTAGAGACACGATTCTGGAAGCATTCTGTCATAGGAAGGAGAGCATCAAATCTACAAGGATATAAACTGAAGTCAAATCCACAAGGATATAAATTGAGTAATATTCACTCTTAAACTGTGGGCAAATTACACTTTTTTCCTCAGTTTTCTTGGCCATATAGCTGGTTATGAGTTTTATATAAGCATTAGTTTCTATTAAAAAAAAACAGCTAGAATGATGCTTAAAATGAAGAGGTAAGATTAAGGATCATTGCTGTTTTGGCACTATCACTAATAATGGATCAAGAATTGAAGATCTTAAACCCTGACTGCAAAATAATGCACCTCCTGTTACTCACCTCCTAGTCTTCCCACTATTTCCCACTCATTACTCATACTCCCACCTACTGTCATGCCTCTATTTCAGTTTTCCCTGGATTCTTACACCATGCCTTGAAATCTGTCATTGTGACATCTTTTATATTAAACATATCCCAACAAGGGCCTCCCTGGTTGGGAGCAGCAGTTGAGCACTGGGCTGGAAAGCTACCCACAGCCTCTGCAGCACTGGTTCGATCCCGGCCACCGGGTGAGGGTCCCCACATGGCTTGTAGACCTCTCCTGCCACCCACTGCTCCCCTCAGCAGTGTACTTCATCGGTCTGCCTGTTCTACTCTCTGCTCTGGCTCTGGTGAATTCTCTCCCCCTCCTGCGCTTCTGACTGTACCCAGTGCTTGTATAAATAAATAAATAAATCTTTAAAAAAAAAATCCCAACAAATATATTTTCCTTCTCACTTATTAGGTCCCTCCATCCACAAGCAGTACTCAGTCTAGGTAAGTCATTTTCCTATCAAGTTCACTTAACACTAATACATAGGCTAGGTCTATCAAAAAGTATGGCAGAAAATTCAAAACCTACTATGACTAGATCTATGCTGATATGGATGCCCTTGAATGTGCCCAGCTATTTGTGAGTCTATGGAAAAGACTGGGGAGGATTTTATTCAGAAACTTGGTATGTAATCAGTGTGAAGAAATATACTAATCCAACCTCCACAGTATCTTAGAATAACCAAATAAATTTCAACATCCTTTTGTTTAGGATGCAATATTGTTTATACATACTGTTACTGAATGTTTCTATATGTGGTAACCTGATAGTAAGTATTAGGTTCCTCTAATTTAAGGAATGAACAGGATTCAATATTTAAAGTTCCTTCTATTAAAAGTCATAGTTGTGGGCCTTCCCGGTGGCACAGCGGTTGAGCGCTGGGTTGCGAAGCTGCCCGCAGCCTCTGCAGCACCGTTGGATCCCTGGCTGCTCCCCGGCCGCCAGAGGAGGGTCCCACATGGCGCGCAGACCTCTCCTGCCGCCCGCTGCTCCCCTCAGCAGTGTACTTCGGTCCTTCTGCCTGCTCTGCTCCCTGCTCTGGCTCTGGTGAATTCTCTCACCCTCCCGCACTTCTGACTGTACCCAGTGCTTGTATAAGTAAAAAAAAAAAAAAGTCATAGTTGTGATGATATTCTTCCTTTAAACTGATTTATACTTTCACAATTCTACAAATTCTTAATAACACATTGCTCTAGGGTGACACTTCAAATCTGAGCATTTCACAGTATTTTAGTAACCTTCCTTTCTCAGAACACCACAGGGAACCATTAGCATCATTCCCATTTATAGAAGAGGCTATTAAAGCAAATGATGCCAAGCCCTGGTCATAGTCACTTGTCTGACTATCTGACTGGTCTGGTGGTGAAGATAGAATTTACAACCCCCAATTGTCAAGTCTGCCACTAACAGCCAGTATATGATTCTTCTAAAATACTTATTGTTGCTTGCATCTGCTTTACTAAATCTTGAAAGGAAAGTTAAGACCAATAAAAGGAATAAGCACTAATAGATACCACAAAGTAGAAAATTAGTAATTAAAATATCCCAAAGGCATAGATATTACAGCAGAATTATGCATACAGTTCATATTAGCTCCAAATAAAAATTATAAATAAAACACTTAAAGTTTGTTCTTTATAATGGCTGATACTGTAGCATTTACTTAATATATTGTGATGGAGTTAACAAATACTTAGTTGTATCAATTTCAAGCAATTATGCTCATGGAAGGAATTATAGTGAATAGTATGATTATAAAGGAAAACAAAAACTACAGTAGTGTAGACAATTTCTAAGTATCTATTTCTGTACTAAGAAGAATTCACCAGCAATCCACCTAAATGTTTATTATAGTTATTTTATGACAGGGCTTGCTGAATTTTTGGTCAGTCTAATGACTGCTTTATACTAGTAGAAATTCATGAAAACCCAAGGGGATATTATTTATATAGGTTATACATATCATTAGTAGTTGTATAATAAATTAAAACTAAAAGAAATTACAAAAAAATGCACTGAATGTAATAATAAATCATTTTACATATTAAAATATTTTTTAAAAAATAATAAGTATATAACTAATATATTCCAAACAAAATGATTGAGAAAGTGACATTATTTTTAATATCTGGATCAAAAAAAAAAACCCTTGGATTTTCATATCTGCTTTAATATTCAATCTACCTTTTTAAGGTATTTAAAATTTCTGTTCTTAGATATACATTTGAAAAAGGAGGGAAGGAAATATTTTAATATATTTGATAACTGCACATTCTTCTCTGATGCTACATCATCAGCTCAACAAGTGGAGTTTCTTGAAGGACAGTTTCAATGTAATTTAAACACAAATCAATGAACTTTTACACTGTTTCATTAAAATCCATTAGTCTGTCAGAATTTGTATGAATTTATATTGATCAATTCATATCTTTCTAATATTAATATTTTACAAAATATTAAACATTCATTTCCAATTAATACAACAAATCTCATAGCTAATATTCGAATATTTGAGATATATTTTCTAACAAATATCTGCTATGCTATATAAAATTTTGGATATATTGTGTCAAACACCTTACTACACTTTGTTGTGATTTTATTATTGTCATTAGTTTACTTTCTGCAATTTCATAGATAGGAAAATTCACATAGTAATACATTTTAAAAATTTAATTATGTCTATTTTATAAGAGCACTAGAGTGTATGTTCTGTTATATCCCATTTTTTTTTTTATTAAAGAGTCTAACAGTTTCATTGTTGAATAGAATGTGAGCTGCTGATTTAAGATATCTTGTTCACAATTTATTCTTCTGTTTCTCAGGCACTATAAGCTTTAATCAGAAATATGTTTTCAATTTTATCAAATGTCTTTCAGCACTTCTCACCATTTTTATATTTATGCAGTATGTTTTATTAATAGATATCCATTATCAAGACAATTTTGCATTGATAGGCAATATTCTGTCTATGGTGGATATTTCTTTTCAAAATGCCATTGAAAAGACTTCTTGACTAAATTGTAACTCATAATATGGTTCACAGTTATTCAAGAAAATCTCTGTTGAAAAATACAGCTTTTTTCATGTTTCAGAATATATATAAATTCCCCAAGTAAGAATTTAGCTAATAAGTTTCAGAGATGCTTAAATATGTAGCTCCTGAGAAGATATAATAAGAATATCTTGGTTAAAAAAAATAAAGAAGAAAATTCAGAACTCTCTTCATACATACACAATTGAAGGTTAGTTTTCTGACACTCCACTGCATCATGAGAAAAATCACCTTTATTCTTTAAAAATGAAAGATAACATAAAGACATAATAGATCACTTGTAACGCATAATTTCAAATACTTTTCTTAAATCAATAAATTTAAACATTAGAAATACAAAATTTATTTTTATTCATGGAATATTAAATGTAAAACAACATAGCATTACTAATCGATATTCTTTCCAATTGATCTAAAAAAGAAAATAGAAATTTACCCTCATGGATTAATGGGAACATTTTAACATCCCTATATGAAAAAAAAGGAAAGGGGGGGCAAAAGAGTAAAGGAAGGCAGGAAGAGGGGAAGAAGAAGGGAAGAAAGAAACCTAGAAAAGATACTTTACATAATATATACCAAACATTATCAAACATTAGCAATCAAGTAACAAAGAATATGATATGCAAGAAGAGGGAAATGATTAAAAATCAGGCAGTTGAGCTAAATAGACTTTCCCTCAATGATGATATAGGGATGGCCAATTGACACATTTAAAAAATGCCCACTTTCACTTACTCTTAGGAAATGCAAATAAAAACCACAATGAGGTACCACCCCACACAGGCCTATACCAAGAAGACCAGAAACGAATGTTGGTAAGTATGCAAAGAATGGGAATTTAGACTGACCCAGAACTTATGAAAAACAGGATGAAGTTTTCACAAAATATTAAAAATGGATCTACCATATGAACCAGCAATTCCACTCAGAGACTGCACAATACTAATTTAAATGGAAATATGCACTCCTATATTCACTACTTACAATAGTCAAGTTAAGGCAACTGCCTAACTAACCAAAAACAGATGCATGAATAAGGAATATGTAGTATATGCACATAATGAAATATTACTCAGCTACCAAAAATGATAAACCCTTGCCATTCATGACAGCATGGCAAAAACTGGAGGGGATTATGCTAAGTGAAATAAGTCAGAAGGAGAAAAATATAGAGTGTCACTTACATGTGGAATATAGAGAAACAAAACAAAGGGTCAGATAAGCCAAACTAATAACAAATCCTAGAAATCTGTAGAACTGAAACTACCAGAGGGGAGGGTAAAAAGGAGGGTTAAGTACAAAGTGAGGAGGGAGCACAATGGAGTAAGCACAATGGTGGATTGTGGGTGCTTGGATGATGGGTGTAACAACACTGGAAAAGGGAGTACCTACACCTCTAAAACACAGTGTTGTTAACTAAATTTATCTTAATAAAAAGAAAAACCTAAACTGTATAAAGTAAAAAAGTATAATAAAACAAAAAAAAATGAAAAGCACATTGCGAACAAAATAAATGGATCTTCAGGTAATTACACTAAATGAAATAAGTCAGAAAGTAAAGAACAACAATAGAGAATTTTACTTATTTATGGGCTATACTAACCAAGGAAAACAAACTAGAAAAAATAATTCAAAGACTCTGTATAAACATACTGGTTCAAGGGGAGAGGCAGTGGAAGGAGGAAGAGGGAAGGGGATCAGAGATTGACAAGGGAGTTTTGGCAGAGGCTCAGTAAGGCATTTATACATATGAGAGTTTAAAATGAGCCCTCAAGGGCCAACCTGATGGCACAAGGGGTTAAGATGCAACCTATGAAGCTGTCCACAGCCACTGCAGCAGGAGTTCAATGCCAGGCCAGGGAGCAACCCACATGGCACAGCAGACCTCTCCTGGCTTACCTGCTGCTCCCCTCAGCAGTGTATTTCATTAGATCTGCCTAATCCCTTCCTGCTCTGTCTCTGGTGAATCCTCTCACCCCCCACACATCTGGCCTGTACTCTGGTTCTTGTATGCAAAATAAATAAATCTTTGGGAAAAAAATAAAATAAAA
The DNA here is from genome assembly GCF_964194135.1 of Talpa europaea. Taxonomy (NCBI): domain Eukaryota; kingdom Metazoa; phylum Chordata; class Mammalia; order Eulipotyphla; family Talpidae; genus Talpa; species Talpa europaea. Next base: position 106,623,359 of record NC_140072.1, on the reverse strand, counting down.
TGAACCCTCAAAATGATATAGTTATGTATATTGACTAAAAAATTAATAAAATGTTAGGGAAAATGAATTTAAGGAAACTTAGGTAGAATTTGTAGTATGGAATATTATACAAAAAGGCACAACATAGAGATAGAACTTTAAAAACTGGAGAGCAATTTTAAGTTTTTTACTGAATACTAATCCACTTATATTTGAGACAAAAATCAGGGCCAGAGAAAGATCCAAAGGATATGAATAGATGGAACAGTTCTTGGATCTCCTGGAGAGCTGGTAATTATATTCCTATCACCCAAAGTACAAAAACATGATAAACATGGCCTCATAATGAGTACTTAAATGGAACTGCCTGGTTGAGAAATAGTTTTCTTTGGTCCTATCATCCTCTCTATTTTTTTCTGGATGTTACGATCAAGCATCTAATGACTTTTTTTGCATGGTTTCTCAGGGTTATTTTTATAGTTAATAGTCTAGAGCGATAAGGCAACATCTCCATCTTTGCTGAGAGTAAACTTGTATACAATAGCTTATGGCATGCAGATACTATACAAACCTACCTAGTTGACAGCATTTTCTTTGGGCTCATCATGTTACTGCAGATGACATGAAATACCCACATAAATCTGCTGATATTCACGCTGCTTGCTCTGCCATAAGAAATAATGCAAATCCTCTACCACTTACCTGAAAACAATGAGTGCCACCATCTCCAACAGCTAAGAGGTGCAGATCAGTTATGTAACACTGGGTATAGCTGAGTAAATCTGAACTTAAGTATTAATAAAATCAGTTGGCTAACTGACGTAAAACTGTACCAGTTAATAAGATATTTTTGGTAACAAAGGCTTACTTTTTACCCCTATCCAGTTTTTCATTTCCTTAATTGTTTAGGACCCAAGATTGTGGTGATATTGTTGGCATGGTGCTGAAATATATCTTTATTACTAGACGCATCCTTAGAGACTCCCAACAAGGTGAATTTTGTAGCAAACAATTGCATACAGTACTAGAAACTCTCTATAACCTCTAAAATTAAATCTGCACTGCTTTTGTTCAGTGCACTTACAAGAATTTTACGTCTTTGAAAAGTGGATTGCTTATAAGGCCCACTACTTTACTCATTTCATTGATTCATAGAAATGTGATTTAAAGATTAAATATTTTACTTAGAATACATATATACTACCAGGTGCTATTCTAAGGCTTTTACATTACCTATGTAGCCTTCACATATGGGTTGAAAAAACTGCCTTTGTCGAGAATGAAGCAGAGTAAATAATAGATATTTTATATATGTATAAAAATCTCTAAATATTTTTGTGAAAAAAATTAAAAATGGTAATGCAATTGGCATGTTACTTGTTAATATGTATGAAAAGTTATTTAAATTAAATATAATTTTTGTTTAAAAATTTAATGCCCGTGTATCAAAAATAAATAATAAAACCTACATTTATCTTACAGATTTAACTCAGTTCCATTAAAATATTTAGTTATATAATGAGGCAGGATTTTCTAGAGTTTATTTAAATTTAAAGAACTTATAAGGTAATTTAAGTCAGTAAAATATATAATGTATATAAATATATAATGTTTTGAATAATTGCAGTCTTGCAGAAATTAAGTGTGCAAAGGTCAAGGGCTGCTTCAGGACATTAAGAAAACAATTTAATATGAAATATATACATGCATAATATTATATAAATACAGTTCATAATCTAACTTATTTTATGCACGCATTAGGCCTAAGGCACCCTATTTAATATTCATGTTATTCTAATAATGAGCTTAAACTAAATAGGAATGAAAATTAGCATGCATTCCCATTGTCAAATTGTATCTTTTTTCCTTGTTAAGTAATTTGGCAAGGTCTTTACAAACAACAGTGTTCTTTTTCATGGAAGTATCTATTGTTTTCAGGCTTAACCTTAAGACAGCAAATCTGCTGTTATTATACATATAGCTGAGATGAATAAAGAGTTGAAAAAACTTATTTTGGTCCATGCTTCACTTTTATAATACTTTTCTAACTTAAAATGTTTGATGGTATTGAGAAAAAAGGAGACAAAAATTGTATGAAATATGGCGGCATACAAATATTCAATTATTTTTAAGCATCCTGTTCATGTGTGCATATGTGTAATCTATTCTTAGGATCACATCACCCATCAAACTCTAAGACAAAGACTTAGGTCCAGTAGCTAGGTCATTTGGGGCATGACCTCAGGAAATACAATTGAAGAAGTGAAAGTGAGACATGAGCAGGTGAAAAGGGAATGGAAAGGACAGTAATGGACATATTACCTCTAGGGTTACTTCAACGTTCTGCAAGATGACATGGAAAATTCTTTAAAAACATCTTGAAAGGAACAAGTAAGTTGAGACTATGTGTTTTTATCAAATCTCTTATTCATCTGTTAAGAGTTACCCTAGACAGAATGAACATCTGAACCATTCCATTCTGCAGCTTAATATAACTATGCAAACTAGTAGTAGGTGAAAGTGGGAAAGTGACATGCTAGGAAACATCTTCAAGAGCAAGTGACTAAAGAGATATAGGAAAGAATATGAAAAAAAGAATTGACTAAAACTTGAAATGTAGATCTGCCCATATTCTGCACTGCTCCACTCTTTTATTGATACCTGTGCATAGTAGCCCATTATAATGTATGTTTGAAATTGTATTTTTTTAATAGAGGTAACATTGCTTTACAACACTGTATATGATTTAGGGGTATAGGATCACATCTTCTCAGATGCATGTTACCACCCCCACTTACCAGCAAAGAACCCAGAGTAGTCTACTGTAGTCCATTCCCCCACCTCCACACTGCTCTCCATTCTCCAGCCTCTCCCTCTGTAGTCAAAAAATCTTTAAAATGGGAGGATCAGAGGATAAGCTCTTCTGTGTCCTTATTTATCATTTTTCTTCTATATCACTCATATTGGACAATCTTCACCCTCACATAGAGCTTCCGCTTTCTATATTGCCTACCCATTGGAGGGACACAAATTTTCATTGACATGGTGTCTGATTCCTTCCCGTTTTCAAAACACAGTTTTTTTGTAATTGCATTTTTACTGTTTCTAGTCTGGAAACATTCAAAGATGCTTCCATGAACCCCTTAAATTCTGAACATTAGCTTGAGTACCCCCATTATGTAGCTGTATGCATCATGCTTCCTTATAAGCCTTATTAACCTACAATATTGTAAACCCTTCTCTGTCTGATAGTCTAATAGCTTTAGTAGTCCAAAATGATGAGATGACATACATAACTATAAATTTATTTGAATCCTTATTGTGCACATCCTCCAAATGGGGACTCTAATTCTGACAGGTTTTAAATTGTGGGAATAGGAGAAACAAAGATCCCAAGTGTGTCACTGCACATGTTGACTTGTGGCAAACCTCCACTAAACTGAGAACACAATATCATTTAATGACCTTTGCTTCAACATACATATCATGTATTAGAATATAGCATGCTACCATATTGGGTTTATTCCCTGAGTAGCTATCTTAGTTAGGCCTAAAGAGGTTATTTCAGTATGCCTATGTCACCAACAGCTATTGGATGATATATAATATTGGGATAACCATTGTTCCTATTTTTATGACCCCATTCATAATAAACTGGTTCCCTTGATGTGAGAAGCAAACACAAGCAATTCTGTGTCAAACTAACCTATGTGACTGGTAGTAGTCTCATTCTATGAAAAAAATGAGGTAAGTGCTAACCCCTAAATTGAAAATGGCTCACCAAATACTATGCTTCTTTATTTAGGATAGAGAGCAAAAGTTGTATAAGTTGTTAACTCAGAATAAATGTTGATAAGACACCCCAGACCACTGGAATTCTAAAATCTTCACTAATTAGCTTTCATTGTCAGCTCTGGTTCACAGGACAGGGAGTGCTGAGATTCTTACTGTGCCCAGCAGTGCCTTTCTAACTGTTTTAGTGAAGGAAGGGGACTCAGTAGCCCTCTGGCTATTGTCTGACATAATTCATACTAACATGCCCTGAGCCTCTTTACCCTTTCCATATCTGACAAGCATTTCTGACTAACACTATCTTCAAACTTTAAGAAGAAAATTCAGAAACCTCTGGGATCTATATTTATTTATTTTAATAAAGTATTCTGTCCACAAAAATATTCAATTTTACTGTTTGGGTTCCCTGAAACTTGCCCCTAGTTATTATTTCTAAAGAGGTGACCAGCAGAACTAGCTTTAGATAGGGCAAGATTCATCTTATAAGACATCCATTTAAAGTGAGGTCTTATATGTTCTTTAAGTGATTTAACCAAGATGGTGCAGATTAATTCTCCCTTGCTGGAGGATTTGTGACAATCTGGAACTACAGTTTTCTAATATATATCCATCCCAACGTTGCACACAAAGAAACTCAAGCATAACTAAAATTGAAAATAAAAAAGAAAGCTAAGGGATGACAATTGAAATGTGAGAAAGGAAGGCAGAATATCATTTAAGAAATAATTGCTTAAATATGCAAATTACATTGTATAACATTATTGTAAGGAAGTTTGATACTAGATGAAAGTGGAATAACACCTATAATGCTCTCAGAGAAAGAAAATATGATAGAAATATGTCATCTGACCCTAAGGTTAAACAATAGGTAGATACTTGTTAATAGGCCAAAAGTCAAAAAGCATTTCTTTGAAACATTTCCAGCCAAAGTAGAACTGCTGCTACAAGTACTGAAATTTGAATAGATTTAAATAGCTAAAACTAAATATCAGAGATGATTTTAATTACAAAATTTATTTGGAATTAGGAAACACTGATGACTCAAGTAATAAAGATCAAAATGTATTATTTAAATGGAAACATTATAACTTAAAGAAGCAAAAAGATCAAAGTATGAAAATAATCAACCATAATCAAGAATTGATAAGCAATGTGATGACTGTACTTATTTCTGCTTCATTAGACATTTAATAAAGATACTGTATCAACTCTATCTGACTAATTTTAATAAGTGATTTAGATTTACTTAATGTTTAAATAGTTAGTATGTTATAAATGGTCTGAAATGCAAACACTACAAGTAAAATAAAAATAAATTCTCCAAATTATAGAAGGAAAATATTAACTTTCAAAATCTATATAAAGGGCCTCCCCTGGTGGTGCAGAGGTTGAACGCTGGGCTGAGAAGCAGCCCACAGCCTCTGCACTGCTGGTTTGATCCCCGACTGCTGGCAAGGGTCCCACATGGCGCAGCAGACCTCTCCTGCTGTGCCTGCTACTCCCCTCAGCTGTGTATTTCACTCAGTCTGCCTGTTCTGCTCCCCGCTCTGACTCTGGTGAATTGTCTCACCCTTCAGCACTTCTGACTGTACCCAGTGCTTGTATAAATAAACAAACAAACAAACAAATAAATAGATCTTTAAAAAAATCTATAAAAATCACTAATACCTCACACATCAAATATTTAAGATAAACACACAAAAAAAGAGAAAATCTATCCTAAAATATTATGGCAGAACTAAAGTCCAAACATAATCTTACCTAGCATTATGTACATCAAACAACTCATTATTCACAATAAAAAGATCTTAAGATTGGATCACAATGCAAAAATGGATGCACATCCACAGCAAAGATAGTACAAAAGTTTTCTGTATTGTCTCCAAGATGGAAGCCATCAATTCCATCCCTTTTCTCATCTTTGAATTCATCCCTTATTCAAAATAGAATTAATCCCTGTCCTTCCTTTGTGGCCTTTTGATGAATAAAATACAGCAGATGTGATACTGGAAGATTCCTGAGATTAGATCATAAAAAGTCTGGCACCTTCTATCTGAAACTTTTGGAATGTGTATGCCAAGGAAAACAGAAACCATGTAAAATATTCGTGTATGATGGGCCTCCATTCAGGAGAAATACCAATCTGGTCATACGGAGAAGTCAAGTGGAGAAAGAGATTAATGTGTGACCAAGACTGAACTTATTGAGCAATTCTAGACCTAAAGGCAGACATGTGAATGATGATCCCTTCCCTCGTCTTCTACCCTGACTGCCATCAGTTTTACTTACTTCACTATCTCTGTATCTATCTAAAACTATTGCATAGAGAGGCACTTAACTCTTACATATTGAATGAATTATCTGTTGAAACTGAAATTCCTCAATTGTAGGAATTTTAATTACAATTGTAGAAAATTTTAATGTAGGTGATCAAATAGAAGACGCAATTATCCACAAAGATAACATTAACAGTATCCTATTGATAAACAGGTTATATATACATATGTTTTATGTGCATTGCTTTATGCTATTAATTTTATGACATGATTTTTAGTTAAGATTTAAATTAAGAACACATTTTATGTCATTCTATTTTCTACAACTAATTTTAATAGCTATACTTCATCTACCTAAGCAATATTTGCTGAGAGCCTACAAGGTCTGACCCACTGTGCTGGGGATGATTATATACTGTTATGAAACAAAATGTCCCTGGTATTGCAGAGTTTTAATCTACTATGGCAAACAATCAATATATGTTGCTATTTAAGTTCCCTGAAAAAGTACCTCCAAGAGAGACTTTACTGTGCAGCAGGCATATTAAGGAGTGCCCTTGGGGTCAACCTCTACAGAATAGAGGGAAAAGAATCTGGGTTATGCAGGAAAGAGTTTATAATGGAGTTTCCACCACACCTTTGGCCAATCCCACAGGAGTTCTAGAGCTAAAAATATAATCAGTTTGTCTCAAATTGACAGAGATGACCAGAACCACTAAATACCTACCAAGATTATATTAGAAATACTTATAACATCAAGTTTGTTTTTGTTTGGTTCAGGTGAATTGTTAATAGATGGAAGAAAAATAAACTGATATATCAGAAATAAATGTTGATAAATTATATGTATGAAACTAGTTGTACCAACAATAATTTATGGGACATCAGCTAAATGACCAATTAATATATTCACTGTTCCTATCTCCTCTCAACAACAATGATTTGACATCCATACACAGGTAAACATACACTTGTGAGAGCTTTGGGATCCAGGCATGAGACTGTGACATTCTGGCACAGTCCAATACCAGAGAGCCATTTTGAAAGGCAGGTTTATACCAGGCAGTGAACAAACCAGTCATAACCCCAGTTACTTATCCAGAAACAGTTCCATATCACTACAGATATGGCTAGAGCTCTGTTAGGCCTAGATTCTACCCCACTGCCATACACTAAGAAACACAGGATGGTTTAAGCCACCTTTGTTTTGGGTAATAGGCATACCATTTTTGTTGCTTTTCCAGCCGTGGATCCCTAAGCAGCCCATGAACAGGTTCTAACCCCTTTTTTACCCCAAATGGGACTCACTGGAGGTGGCTACAGTCCAAATTAGACTATAGATTTGGAATGAAACACATAATAAGTTCCATCTCATCCCACTCACAATCTAAGAGCTGCTCTGCTGACACAGGAACGTGGCAGGGGACATTCACACTCCTGTCAGCATTTCTGAAGATACCCAAAGGGTCCTATATTTGATTCAAGGCTCTCCAACCACAATTAGGAAGCAGTACAACTGACCCAGAGACTTGGTGGGAAACATGTCCATCCAGGCTTCCAGAACCAATTTTGCAAAACTATCTTTATCTTAACTCTGGAACAGGCATGGATCCCAATTTCAGGTCCTCTCAGTGAAGGTCCAGGGTTAGTCATATTCAGTCAGAGACCCATCCAGTGAACAAGCAGAGTCTTCCCGGGGTCCAAGTGAGAGTCACAGTCATCGACTTATCTGGTAAAAGGGGTCTGAGGACTCAACTAGACATCGTGGTAGGGTCTTACTTTATCCCTACCATAACTGAACAATGTACTGGAGGCAGTCTCCTTACCCAGGAACCAGAAATGCGGCAGCCTCTGCCGCTGAATGCCAGTGACCTTACTGGCAAAGAGGGAGGCCTTCACTCAGACACATAATACATCTGAGTGAATAAGACCCCCTTCCCCTGTGCGCTGGACTGGACAGTCAATGACGGGTAAGATTGGGGGCAGATTAGAGAAGGCACTGGCTAGCCGCATGTCTGTGACTCCTGACGACCTAAGACAGGCACAGTCCCCGAGGGGCTTCATCATGATAAACTTTGACGTTCACATCAAACAAGGACTACATGCCTATAAGCCCAATCTAGGCACTAAGCCCGCAGGTAAAAACCCCTCCTTGGTATAAGAAAATGGCTGCTACAGAGCGTCGCCTACAAACAAGCCTGATGGAATTACCTACAAAGCAGTTTAACCATTAACCAGATAGTCATTGTTTCTGAACAAGCAGCAACTTAGCAACCTGTCTATAATTATACTATTTTTTCACCTACTTTGCTTTTTCTTTATATGTGTACAATCAGTTTCAGGAAATGCATGATAAAGAAAATAGTGTGTGGCAATAGTAGTTTTAAAATAATCATAATACGTCTCACATGAGACAACACCACAAAAATTAAAATGCTTACGTAGAGAATAAATTGCTCGTGATCACTAAAAGTAAAAGGTAGCAGTAGTTAAATATTAATGCTTACTGACAATTGTGGTTTTGGGAAACAAAACAAGAAAAGCTAGCTTAAAGAATGCTGTTTTGTGGGCCTCCCAGGTGGCATAGCGGTTGAGCGCTGGGTTGCGAAGCTGCCCGTGGCCTCTGCGGTGCCAGTTCGATCCCCGGCTGCTCCCCGTCCACCAGAGGAGGGTCCCACATGGTGCGCGGACCTCTCCTGCCGCCCGCTGCTCCCCTCAGCAGTGTACTTCGGTCCTTCTGCCTGTTCTGCTCCCCGCTCTGGCTCTGGTGAATTCTCTCACCCTCCCGCGCTTCTGACTGTACCCAGTGCATGTATAAACAAGCAAAGAAACAAACAAATAAATAAATAAAACATGCCTCTATAAAAAAATTTAAAAAAAAAAAAAAAGAATGCTGTTTTGTGTAATCAACAAGAATTGTGTAGAAATAGATTCCTGTAATCGGAACCTTGCGATTGTTTAGCGTTCCATGCCATGGAACATCGATCACATGTACCTGAATGATAAAGTAAATGTCTTTTGTATGACTAAACATCTCATGCTGAGAAAAATAACTTGTATGAAATCATCCATTGTTTAAAAAAGGTATAAAAGTGTATGATGATTTTGAGCAAATTACATTCAGATCTTTACTCTTGAAGTGTGTCTGTCTGTCATTTATGTGCCGAATCCTTGACCATCCTGCACGAGTTTCACATCCCTGGGACGGCCTTGCCAGTCTACCGCTGTGCTGGTCCGCAGCACAGAAATATGCCCAATCCCTTTATAAAAAGCCCATCAACTGTGAATCTTACTATAGACCCAGCTGCGACTCAGCGCGACTGTATTCTACAGGTAATCCCAACAGTAAATGGGAATACCAGAAGTACTTTAACTGTCAAAATAGATTTGTACATCTTTGCTCCTTAAGATAGATAGATACCAATGCAAAGTTAGATAGATAATAAAGACTCAAATGTGACAAAGGAAATTAATAAAGGAAATTAATTAATAACTGACCACAAAGAAATGCGTAACTATTATTTGTCTGAGATGCAACCCAAAATAATTATCTTAAAGAAACTCAGTAGGCAGTGGACCTCACCAAGGTGGCAATATTGAATGATCCTTGCTTTGCTCTCCTTCATAAGAGAAACAATGAATAACTATTCAATAAAGGAACACCACTGAGAACCCTGCATCACTGACTTGAAGCTGAAAAATCCCCTGTAGTTCTGAGGCCAACACAGACTGCATTAGAACAGACGCCAGTGATATCCAAGAATGTGTGTGACAGAGGTAGGTAAAGAAGGACACGTGGTGGTGTTGGTGTGGGGAGGGATGGAAATGGCAGAGTTGCCAGCCCAACGAAAGGCTGGAGAGCAGAAAACAGATAGCCTGAAGGCGCACACCCTTGACCAAGCTGAAGCACAAAGCAAAGGAGCTGAGGTGTTCCACACAGGCCAGGACCCAGCAAGGAGGGCAACAGAGACAGAGCTCTAGGCTCCATGGCCTACCTTTTCCCCTTGGGATATGGACTGACACTGTGAAGTGTACTGACAGCAGACAGAGCTGAGCTTCAGATCTAGGGGCCTACAGAAGAGAGATAACAGCAGTACAAACAAACAAGCAGACCCCATCCAGGACTTCCAGGACATAGTTACCCCTCTGCCACCTTCTCGTACTCCATCCATAGCAGTGTTTTGTCTAACATGCCCTGCTTACCTACAGCACATACAGTAGCCAGCAGCAACCAATAAACACACAAATTAATTAATGATACTATTGTTCTATAATAATAAAATCTATTAATAAAAACACTATCATTATGTAATAAAAATTTATGAATAAATAAAACCATAGCACCACCTAGAGGAATGGAAAATGATAAACAGCTCAGTTATAAGTTGTTAATGCAATGTAGCTCTTTTTTAACCATAATGAAAAGCAAGGGATCCTTTTCAAAAGTGATTGACAAGTCTAATAGAAAGAAAGAGGAATATAACATTAGGCAACTTTAGACTTGAAGGTAATGTGGTATCATAAGGAGAGAATGGTAACTGTAAAAACCAGACTTAAAGACACAGAATGTTTAAAAAACATTTTTTTTAACTGAAGGTGACAGGACACAAACAACTCACCTATTGTCATTTTAATGTTATGTGATTAGAGCAATTATAAAAGATACCATAAATTCTAATAGCTTAAAATACTATCCTATCCTTTACAAAAAATATGTTCCAATCCCTGTTTCAGTACCTCTAGATTACTTATCATGTAATGCAATGAGATTTGATAAATCAGTGAAAATTTTCATTCTTAAAAAAAGTTTAAAATCTAGCCACAAAGAAAGATGTAATGAACAATCCTATAAGTCACAGGTAATCTCCTTTGATATTATACAATATTGTATTAGCTCCTTTTCTGTGTAATTTATATAGAGGAGGCCATCCATCACTCAACAAGTATTCTGTACAACATGAAAAAAACAGAAATGTCTGTGGTTTCATGAAATTTATCATATAAAGTAGTTTATTTCCAGTACTTTAATGAAAATAAATTGTACAATGTGCTATTGCCACTATTTTCCCGACAATATTCTTATTGCAAAATTCGGTTGTTTTCAATTTCTAATATTAAGAGCAATGAGGTTGAATGTTTTCAGTAGAAATATTTTCTAACCTTGAACTTTATTTCAGTAAGGAAATATTATTATACCTAAAGGTATAAATGTAAAGGATTTATGGATTTCACACATGATGTTATTGGCAAATTAACTGTCAAAAATTTTAGGCAGTTACTCTTTTTTAGCAGTAGATAAACAATGTTTATCTAGGTCAAGTATCTCAATATAAAAATAACTGGAGCATTATCTTAAATATATGAACCTTAGGAAATATTACAAAAATGTTCAGAATATATGAAAACAAATTGTGAATAAAAATATATAGTTAACTGATAAAAATGTCGAAAGTAGAAATATTTATGTACTATAATTGAGACTAAAATGCGGTCTCTGTATATTGGTTTCTATACTACAAACTGAGTCTCATTAACTCAAATGTCCATTGCTGCCAAACTCAATTTTTTATACATTCAATTATGTTAACAAAAGCCCCAAACAAGGAGAATTGTTGCCATGTAAAGGACTGCTGTGTTTAAGCCATGAGACATTTACCCTCCCTCTGCAAGCTTTTCTAGTTCCTTGTGCCATACAGACCCAGTCTCTGCAGCCTTTGCAAGCCCTCTGAACAACCAGTTTGCTGTGCTGCTGGGCTACGTGTGCCTACAAACTTAAACCCCTTAAGAAATCCCCAGCAACCCCTGGAGCAGGCCTGCTGTCAGGGGCTCCCCATGTGCAAACTAGTCAAAGCATTTCTCAATAAACATATACGCTAGTTACCTGTTATCTGTCCCCTCACACCCTCTCCAGTATGTAAATATTTTATGTAATTTTTGCTGAATATATGGATATAACATTATGTTTGTGTATAGCAGCTTGGATACAAATATATGTGTAACAAAACTGTAAAGCTTTTCTTCACTAGGGAACCAATGATAACCCTTAGTTATTATGCCTTTCTTGTGTTTATTCTCTATTTGATCTGATGATTTCTATGTAACATGGGGCATGTGAGGAAATAATGGTTCATTTTCCAGAATTATTTTCATGAAAACATGGTTGGATAATACTTTGCCTCTGCTTATGTCCTTGCTTAAGGTATCATTTAGGTAACATTGATTTCTAAAGGAGGACTTTTTTCTCCATTATCTTCTAGAAAAATATTTACTGAACAACCTGTTAAATAATATCATTGACCTTGGAGTGCTGTAGCTTTTCATTCATTTTTCTACTGGTACACTGTCATTTATGTTTGGTTTTCTGGCTATATTCTATTTGCCATCAGCAATGTTCTCTAGTAGGCAAATTCTTTTGTGTGTGTATGACAGTAAATAGGGGAACATTTTATTCTACCTCTTCTGGCAGGATGAAGAACTTCCTTTTAAAGGTCCCAGAAAAAAAAATAGACCCTGCACTGATGCTAGGATGTTGTTCTTCATAGTTAAATTCTCCCCAGCAAATTTTTTTCAATTCCATATATTAAAATTTAAAACATTCTAAACTAAGTAAATAATTGCATCAGATATTATAAATAGTTGGCCATTTTAAAGTAAATAGTAAATTCCATGAAATACATCTTTTTCTTTGACTATTTTCCACCTACACTATTACATCTTATATATTTAATATTTCTAGCTCTATATATACAAAATAAAGTATAACCTTGTATCAGATAATTACCCAAAATAGGATATTTACACTTGGTAAGTAAATAAAATAACCTAAAACATAGTTTACTACTTACATTACCATATAATTTACTTATTTTAAATTAAGAAAACCATCCAAGAATGGACAATTTACCATATAGCCACACTCAAAAAAAAAATGCTTAATAACTACTCCTGATCTGAGACTGCTAAGTTAGCAATTGAATTGGTAGAAGAGATTTCTTCTCATTATATTTGCAAGCCAAAATAAAACCAAACCACCTGATTGTTTCAGTTAGTAGTGAGTGGATATTTTCTGAAAACAGATGGAGGGACAAAAGATGCTCTACGTAAGAAGAAAATCAATTGTAGATACAAGGAATAAAAATAACACAAAACAATCATCAAAATTTGGGAAATAGCATTTTAGGCAAATGAAATCCTAATACAGTGTCTTAAATTAGAAGTTTGTTTCGTATTTCAGGTCAAGATGCGTGCCTAGGTCTTTATGTGTGGCTCTATTATCCTAAGGGTCCCAAAGTTATTCCTGCCTTCAACATTTTGTGACAAGTATAAAGGGCAACAGAGGGAGCACAGAACAGCAACCTTAATGGAGATGACATGTAAGTGATATGTATTACCTCTGTTCATATTACATTGGACTGAATTTGGTCACAATTCATTAAAGTGACTGGGAATATAATCTGCCACTGTCAGGCCTGTTACAGCTCCAATTCAGGTAGTTATATTATAGAAAGGAAGAATGGAAGGATGGATGCTGAGATTCTGTTATCAGTCTCTGCACAGGCTTGCATAAAAGTTGAATACAAACTTGCATTTTTATGGAATATGAAAAGGGTCAGAGGAGCTTAAACACATTTAGTCTTGAAGGAAAGAGACAAGGTTGTTGAGTCAGACAGTGTATACATAATTTAAGGCCATGTAAGCTGTGATAAGAAATGTGAATTTTATTCACAGGTGGCAGAGAAGTAATTGAAGTGCTAAGCATGAGAGTGAGAGATACCATTTATCATCTAAAATTATCAAAATTACTCCATTGTGAGGAATAGAGTCCTGTTGGGAATGAATGGATGGATGAAGAGCAATTATAATCTTTAGTCAGACTTCCAGAATAAAGATGCTGATGGTGGCTTAGAGGAATCAATACAATTTGGTTACATTTTGGAAATAAGACAGACAATGCTTTCTAATGAATTATATATGAAATAGGAAGTAAAGGGGTGTCATCAAGGATCACATATTTGACTTTGGTGTGAATAACTAGAGACATAGAGATGACATTTACAAAGATGGAGGATACTGTCTCAATGAAACAGTTTTATTGAAGTACAACAATGATGAGGAAGCCGCATGTTAATTCATGAGCATGTTAATTTCAAAACACACATTTAGACATCCAAACAGCATGTATTAATAAGCATTTGGATATAGGAGTCTGAAACTAAAGGCAGCTGTTAGTATATAGAGCAATTAGAAAGCCTCATTTTATAGATTTTATATACAGAAAAATAATGTTGAAGAGGGAAGGGGACTGAGGGTAGATAACTCAGGTATGTCAAAATTTGCCATTATTCAAATGAGGAATTATTAAGAAAGAAAGAGGGAATAACAGTTAAGAAATTTCCAAAAGCATTGATACTATTGAAGAAGAGTAATGCCAAGATTGTAGATATTAAAATTATGGTATAAAATTCACTGCTTATAAACTCTGAGAAATCACAAAAGAAAAGGTGAAAGTTATCAGAAGAGAAGTATGTTAAGGCAGGTTCCCTGGAAAAAGAGGCTGACACTCCGTGTATGTATGTAGTTTGTATGTTTGTTTGGTAGTTATCTTTTGGGGATAACATCTATGAGGGAACAAACAAATAGAACATATATAGTATGAGGCAACAGAGGACTTAGAAAATCCCATAGTGAAATCTTGAACTGGACAAATCTTCAGATTTGTCTCCAAGCAGCATCAGAATCATTCTTTTCTTTCCTGAACCAACATTGATCAGATAGTTGTCTGTTGTCCTCCCTGCATAAACTTGGGCAAGATAGATCCCTTCAGACTAAGGGAATCCCTGGGAAGGGATTAGGTGTTGAGCTGTAAGAAATCAATGGATTCAGAAGATGGTGGGTTGAGTCTCTTTGTCCTGAAGGGAAGTGGCCATTCAAATAAACTTGCAAGGTTGGAATTATTGCTCCAGATTCTAGGAGTGCTTTCAGAAGAATGCCTCTGTTTTCACCATCTGCAAGGAGGTTCTATCACCTTAAATCCTACCATTCCACGGGTCCCTATGACTGAAAGTGGTCAGTGTATAAAGGCAATATCTCTACCAGAAGATAATCACAGATGAACCACTTAATAAACTCCATATTTCCATATGCACTGAGAAGAGGTTGTTTGGACTGCATTCTAGTTTCAATCCTTCCTCTGTCCAATCTGACTTCTTTCTCCTTTCTTTCATGTGTGCTGATCCCAGGTCTTACTTTAAAAACATTCTGCTGTTTAATTTCCTTATCATATTTACTCCCTAAAAAAAACATGTTGATGGCAGGAATTACACAAGAGCACAGGCAATCAGATGGGGCTTCAGAATGGAATTTTGTACCATATGCTTGACAAAAAAAGATACTATAACTGGTGTGGTGAAACACATAGTTTGAGATTGGGTAGTAGTGCAATTGTTAATACTTTTAAAAGCTATCCATAGAATAGTTGACTATGCTGGTGGAAGGGAATTTGCAAGCTGGTTTAGTGTATAAACCACATAGACTATAGTGGACAGACTCTTAGAGTAGTCACTATGGTCTTTACACCTTATTGTTCATGTTCTTAGGTAAACCCTCCCCTTGTAAATTGGAACTGTCACATGCTTCTAATCAACAAATATTGCAAAGGTGATAATATCTACATAGCTATAGGCACAGAGTTATATGATTACATTTCTGAAGTTTATAACACACAGCTTGTTATTGTTTCTCTCTTTTTCTTAGTATGAGAAAGCAAGTGGTATATTGGGGAACTTCATATAGCAAGGTCTTCTGGCAATCTCCAGGAACTATAAGCATCTGTCAGCCCCAAATAGTAAAAAAATCTAAATTAAGGCTCTCATTATATCTACGAGGAACTGAATGTTGCTACAACTATACATATAGGAAAACAGATCCAACTCCAGCAGATGCTCCTGATAAGATTGCAGTATAACCGATATCTTGGTTGCAAATTTAGGATTCCCTAAACAGAGAGCCCAGATAACCCATGACTGGACTCTTGGCTCAAAGAAACTGGAAGATAATGAATATTAAGCCACATGCTAAATGTGTGATAATACTGCCATATCTTAATAGAAAATTAAAAACACAGACAATGAATTCAGGAGTCTATTGCCAAACTACATAGGCACACTAGGGAAAAAGAATGCAAATCCGAGCAAGATTAACCAGTAATTGAAAACCTACTGTGAAAGCCAGATTTTCTCTTATCTGCATATAAAGAGCCTGCCATATCTTACAGGAAGAAGGTAGTGAAAACCCAGTGCCAGAACAAATAATTAATCATCAGAAAAGCTGAACTCTGAGCAAGGTTTAGATTCTAGCAAAGCTGACTTTACACCAAAGTCAGAGTTTTGGATTAGAAAGAACAAGATGGGTTCCTAACATGTGGATGGAGAGATCTGGGTTCCTGCTCCAAAATTCTTGAATTCTGAATTTGCCAAGGAAAACTATCATACCCAGTGAAGAATTAACATTCTCTCTTTCCTTGAATGTGAGAGTAAATGTTTCAGAGCACTCTTGAAGAAACATGTACTACCTAAGGAATGAAATTTGGAGATAATCCAAACATGCGGTCAGGATGTTCCATGAAATGTGGATTAAACAATGGCCACCGAACTAGGGAAGTCAAAAGGACAGACATTCTCTGGTAGCATGTAATGATGGAATTAAAATGCACCAGAAAGTAAACATACTGGAATGGATATACAGTAGCTGATTATGTTCCAAGGAAGGCCCAGGAGATATATCACATTGAAATGTCACAGTGGATGTCCATGAGAAGAAGCACCAGCATTACTACTATTGCTGCTAAGCAGGAATCACTAGAAGCCTGAAATCACCCACAGATGCCCACCAAACACGGGTTTGTATCCTAACAATAAATGTATACTTCCTTATGATAAAGTTTTATCTCCTAAGTCTTTTTCACATGTTTTCTGGCCATGGGTCCTTCTATGGGCAAGTGTATAGCATTCTAAATGACTCAGTAAAATTAAGCACATTGGAAGACCCTAATTTCTACAGTAACTATCTTCCCAATATTTTCTAACATATTTTAGACAGATTGTACATCTCAATTTTATGCCTTTGCTATGACTATTTCAGCTATGACTATTTCATTCACCTCATGGTATACTGAGGCAGCACCCACCTCTTTTCTGTGAGGAGGAAGTTCTATGTTTGGCACAACATGCAGATCTTGCAATAGTCCTTTGGTACCCTCCAGAAAGGGTAGGGTAGGTGAATACAAACATTTACAAGTCTACTCTGCTCCCTTGAAACCAGGTTCCAGAACTCCACACCCAGAACATGGATTTCTAGCATCGAGACTATTGGTGAGTCAGGAAGGCAGTATGTAAAGGATAAATAGAAATACCACAAAACTACCATTTTTCAAGTTGCTTTTCATTGATTCTGTATTTGCTTCACTGTTGTAGGCCTTTGACTGGTTTCCAATATTCCAACAAAGTTAGTTCTGATAGTTTCTGCTTCTTTTTTAATGTTTCTGTAGAGAAACAAGAGTTTGGAGCTTCCTATTTCATTTTGCAGACCTAAGTAATTTATGTTCAACTGCAGTAAACATAAATTATTATTTGCCAAAATCAATTAAAGGTATGAGGATCAACATTTTTGTCTACCTACTATAGCAATATCCATACCAGTTTTTCAGCTCTACTGAGTGCTCACTATGTTTTTTTAGTTTTGCTAAGAATTTTTCTTCTGCTTTACTAATATCTGTCTATGATTCAGTACCAAAATCAAAACCACATTTCTAAGAGTTTTCACAAGGTAGGAGCCTAATCGTGGTACCAAATTTTTGTCTGTATTTTCTGCATACCAAGTAATCTCAAAATATAGTGACTTAAAAAAAGAAACATTTACAATATTATAGGATGACAGTTTGAGTTGGGTACAGAGAAAGAGTTCTTTGGCCTCAGCGAGAATTTGATAACTTGGAATGGGCATAATGACCTAGTCTGCCTACTGTATCCATTCACCCGTGTCCATGCTTCCCAGTTTCGGCAAGCTAAAGTTCCTCTAATCAGTTAGACAACGCTGCAAATTTACTCATTCTCCAAGGTGAGATATAGATGTGTTCTGTAGTTTCCAGGATAGTAGCCAGGTGTCTATGATTTCACTATCAATATTTTCATTGTTACTTCACACAAAAATCAAAGTAGGGCATGAAGTAACGGAAATAGTCAACAGGAATATTTTGATTCACATATCTCATGTAATTACTGGACTATTATTCCCTTTTATGCCTGTGTCACATGAGAATGTTGGTTTGGGTAATTCACAGTTTGAGGCACCTAAGGCCATAGAAAAAGCTTCGGTACGTTTCTCTAAAACACCAAAATCAAGACTTTGCTCCATATTATATTAAGTAGAGACCAATCTTATTTTAAAAAATAGAATATTTTCCCTTTTTTTTTTTGAATTGTCAGAATATTTTCTTTTTTTTACATTGAGAATATTTGTAATATTTTCCTTTCCCCCCTTTTTAACATTTATTCTAGCATTTTCAATAAAATTCTAACAGAAGATTTTTTTTTATTATTGATTTGCCATTGTTCTACAAAACTATGTAGCTTTAAGGAGCATAGCTTCAAACCTTTAGTGACCTTTAGTAATGTATACCATATCTTATCTACCACAAAAATTCTACGAGCATTTTTCACTATCAAATTGATCTTCTCTACCCACTCCTTCTATCTTAAGTTAACCACCAATTTGTTGCCAGAATCATTGAGCTTTGTTACTTTGTTTGTGTTGATGAGCCATAGAATATTTTGATCTATACCAGAGAATATTTTCAAGAGATAGTTATTTGCTTAAACAAAAATACCAATTCACTCTTTTGATTTTTCAAAAACGTGAAACATGAGCCAAAGTATTGCCAAACCTGTTTCTTTGTACTATTTCCCTTAGACCATCTCAACTATATGACTTAAATTCTTCATTCTTAACAAATTCCACTTGCAAGATGCTTGAAACTGAGTCTTCTTTGTCACAATGCTTTCTACTATTAGTCTTGCTAACTGATGCTAGCTGAATCAACTTTCTACTACTCTAAGAGATTCATTGACCAGACAGCTATAATTTTAGTGAACAAAGAGAAGTGTATGGTTTGCCAAAATGCCATTCTGAGACGATGTCAACTGGCCACCTTAATGTCATTTTTCCTTCTAAATCAACAGGCTATGTTTTGGAATTTGCCTAGTAACAATATCAAACATAACAGAGAGATTAAATATCTAGATTACTTTGCAATTTTTGTTTCATTCCAAATATATTTCCCCCCGAAGCATATTTTCTTAAAAAAAAAAAAAAAAATAAGTGGCTGCCAAGCATGATTTACATTAGAATCCACAAACCTCATAATTACAGCAGGTCTATAATGTGTCACTAAAACATGTCTTTATAATTTAGCAAGGCATAGCTTTAAAAATGTCAAATATTTGGGGCCTCCCTGGTGGTGCAGCAGTAAGCGCTGGGTTGTGAAGCTGCCCACAGCCTCTGCAGCACAGGTTCGATCCCGGATCCTGGACTGCTCCCCGGGCTGCTCCCTGGCCACCAGAGGAGGGTCCCACATGGTGCGCAGACCTCTCCTGCCACCCGCTGATCCCCTCAGCAGTGTAATTCAGTCCTTCTGCCTGCTCTGCTCCCTGCTCTGGCTCTGGTGAATTCTCTCACCCTCCTGCGCTTCTGACTGTACCCAGTGCTTGTATAAATAAATAAAAATAAATCTTAAAAAAAACTTAAAATAAATCAAATATTTGCTAAAATTACTAAAATCTATTTAGTATTTCTGGAGTACTGCTTGCTTTTAGATAAAATTGCACAGGAAGAAGTCAGTAGAGATAGTAATATTTGAAAATACTTTAAAACTCTAAGGTTGAAAGTAAGTTAAATAGCTTTCTTTTTCTTATCATGACCTCTAGAAATTAGGAAAATATAACTTATTTTTCATAAAGTCTGCCAACTTACATAATTTATAAGTTAATACCTCAGAAGTATAGATCAAGATGCATAACTTTCCTAAGGCCACAAAGGTAGGGTATGCGAATCTTCAAATGTCTCATTCAAAAATTCTCTTATCTGATAAATTCATATCAATAAAGAAACCCTCTAAATTATCTCATTATAATGTACAACCATTTATAAATGGGTTTCCAATGAGCAAAAAACAAATATATTGATATAGCTTCACCAACCTTGCAATATTTCTTCAAATGATGAAAGGCTTGACCAGTTTTATGAATATATTGAAAGGAAAATCCCTCGTAAAGAAATCAAAAGAACTTGATGTGTAATCAATAATTCAATAATTCATTTGTTTTGTAAACTTTTTTCCCTCATGGTACTCTCTTATGTGAGATTAGTAACACAAGAGTTTACATATTATCATTACTTTGAAGTACGATGTAAGCACATGGTGAATTTATTTTATTCTCTATGCCTTAAACAATGAAGGATTTATATTACAAAAATGACTAGATGATTTTTTTCTTCTTAATTGTTCTTAGGGAGCTTATTTTCTTTGCTTGAAAAATTTTAGACAGGTAATAAAATACATCAGTGGTAGAAGTAATAATTGGACTAGAAATGCCAATATCAACATATATATACACATAATTATATATGCATGTGAATGCATTTATATATGTATATGTGTGTATATATATTCTTTTAAAATTTTTGTTTCTAAACTCAATATTTTAAAAATGAAGTAACATCACTTTGTAAGATTATATAAGTTTCAAGTGTGTAACCTTATGAATAAACATCTGGACATGCTACCTTAAGTTTACCACCAGACGTCCAATTCTATCTTCTTTAATGAAGGAAGGAAGGTAGAATATTTCCACTTTGACTTTATATTACCGTAACTGGAGTCTTAGTCATATTGGTCTTTTGTAAAATGAAAAGTTGATGGGGGTATAAATTTACAATGTCTTTCACTACTGAATGAAGAACCAAAAATCTTATCTCAAAAATAAGAACATTTGACAAGTCATTTTAATTCTCTCAGATTGAAAAGTTTAACTTAGAGTAGACATCTCTTTGTTCTAATTCTAAAATTAAAGGTTTGCTCAATGTGAAGACTTTCTATGTTTATATATTTAAAAAGGTGTGACAGCAGCAATTCCAAGGTTAAGCTTAGCCAATGACACTAATGAGAATGAACTATATTCTTTTCTGATATCACATGCGTTACATGTCAATAGGACAGAATACTGTTTTCCTCTAGAGAAAGATTATTTCAAGTATTCTTAAGAATGGCATGTAAAATATTATTTACATGTGTTCTGCTCTTTCAGTAAATGGACATTAAAGTACAACCTAGCGTCACATTATTATATTTTTGATTTTTTGTATCTTTCTTAATAATAAAAATAATGAAGCTATATTACTCACCCTGTATTATGTATTATACATTTGCTTTGCATATATTATATCATTTAATCTCATAGGACAAACTGAGTATTAGCATTTACTGATGGTAAGATAAGGAAATCACAGTAAGAACCCTTTAAAGCATTTTATTTCTGGGCCTCCCCTGTGGTGCAGTGGGTTGAGCACAGCGCTGTAAAGCTGTTTGAAGCCTCTGCAGTGCTGGTTCAATTTCTGGCCGGCCAGGGAGAAAGCCCAGATGCTGCAGACCTCTCCTGTCTCGCACACTGCTCCCCTCAGTAATGTCTTCGGTCTGTCTGCCTATTCTGCTCCCCGCTCTGTCTCTGGTGAATCCTCTCACCCTCCCGTGCCTCTGGCCTGTACCCCAGCTCTTGTATAAATAAATCTTTTTTAAAAAAGCATTTATTTCTGACAATCATCAAAGAGATAACTATTATATACCCATTAGCATATATATAATTTCCTATCCTGCTAAACAAGAAAAATACAACATATATTTAACATGAAAATTAACAGCTGGAAAACAAAGTAGAGATATGTATGAAACCTCCTAAAGATGATATATAAAGTTATTTTAAATAAATCAGCATTTCTACTAAGAAATTATAAATATTCAAGGATTAATAATAAAATTATTTAAAGGAAATGAAAGTTTTCATCACCATGGTTATTCAGACATTATTTATAATAGTCAAGAGCTGAAGACAACAGAAGTGTCCACCAACAGTTGATTGTATAAAGATGTGGCATATATATAATATGTAATACTTCTCCCCAATAATAAAAGACAAAATTCTTGCATTTACAACAACAAGGACAGAACAAGGAGCTATTATGCTCAGTGAAATTAGTTAAACAGAAAAAGTGAAATGCCACGATGATAATTCATGTGACAGAGAAAACAAATAAAATAAAACAAAAATGAGTGTTTAATATTCTCACACCCAGTTGCCAGTCATATTCAAGAATACCTAGCACTTGCATATCAAAAAGTTAGAATTTTAAACTCTTCTCAACCTTGGAAGTACCAAAAATTTATTTTGGAAGCCAAAAAATTAAACTGGACATTTTTCCCCTTTAATATTTTGTTGTAAATTACTCTAATTACACTTAGAAAATCTGAATGACTTGGAGTCTCATTGAGAAATAAAGCATAAAAAAGAGAAAAATCACAATGATTAATATTTTAAGGTGGTTTATCATTTATATCTACCAACAAAAATATAAAACTAAGCACATAAATATATCAGCATCAAACCTGCCACATTTACTAATTGTAAAAATATTAATTTCTCTGTAATTTCCTTTGTATTTTAGTGAGTTTTTTTAAAGATTTATTTATTTATTTGTTTGTTATACAAAAGCACTGGGTACAGTCAGAAGTGTGGTTTATTTATTTATACATACATACATACATACATACATACATACAATGAGCACTGGGTACAGTCAGAAGTGTGGGAGGGTGAGAGAATTCACCAGAGCCAGAGTGGGGAACAGAACAGGTAGACTGATGAAATACACTGCTGAGGGGAGCAGCAGGTGTCAGGAGAGGTCTGCGCGCCATGTGGGACCCTCGCCGGGGCCGGGAATCGAACCGGTGCTGCAGAGGCTGTGGGCAGCTTTGCAGACCAGTGCTCAATTGCTGCGCCACCAGGGGAGGCCCTTGGTGAGTTGTTTTTAAAGCAGCTTCTTTTTTCATCTACATCCATCAGCTATTGCTGGTCTGAAGATGTTTTGAATCTTAAGAACTCTGATTTAAAATTCAAACGGTTAAGTAAAATTTGAGTAACTCACACATCAATATAGTAATTTTGAAATTTTTGAGGGACACATCACAACATGCACTGAATATTCTTTTCAGAGAAAAAAAAGCTTTCTATCCTGAACTAAGTGTGACTGTGTAGGTCACCTTCATTAGCTAAGGAGAGTCACTGAACAACCATAATTCTTATGACAAGTCTTCAGATGAGCACAAAAGAGAACTACTGGCATTTCTACCATTCATATACTTTTACTCTTTATTTAATTTCTTTAAAATTACTTATTTTAAACTTTCTATCTCAGGTCTCAGGAGATCTGGAAAATTCTAGTTCTGTGGCTTATTGTTGTTGCCTTTTACTGACATCCAACATCACTTGCTTCCTTCCATTTGTATTTTTGCAAGTGAGCGACTTAGTCCATAGTTGATAAGAATCTCCATATACGATTGAGCATATATTCTTTCAATGAAATAGATACTTTATTTTTTCTGCCACATTAGACTATTTTACATATAATTTTTTTCTGAATGGGGTGTCTTGCATTTATAGTTACTGTAAGTTTGAGGTGCAAACTGAGGTAGAGAGGACTACTGATTCATATTATTGGAATTTTGAAAAAATCAACTTGTTTCAGACCAGAAATTCTGTATCTTTTAGACATCTTTTTGCTTTCTTATATGTTCACTTTATTCTTCAGACATTTTTTGGAAGCCAAAGATTTACTGGTAGATAGGCATAGGAGCTCCCTCTGTCAAATCAGCTTTCAATTTTTTGCAAATGCCTATTCTTGGACAGTAATCCCATATAAGAGAATAGGATATATGATTCAACTGTGGCATATAACATTAAAACCATGCAACTGAAAACCCTATCAGTACACCTAAACAAAACAAAAATCACGAACGGGGGGAAAAACTAAACTAAACTAAAACATGTTCAATATATTTCTCTTCATTAAAAGCATGTTCCTAATTAAGGGGGCAGAGTACTTTATGAGAACAAATACCAAGTCTGATCCTTTGCATTCTGGGTTCATTGTGTCCTTCAATGTCATCTGTACAGTCAAAGATAATATATTGCAAGAGATCTTTTAAGGGCGATGGAAATGTTCTAAATCTTATTTGTGTAAATTGTTCAACTTTTTAGATTCACTAGAAATAGGTGAATATCATGGTACATAATTCATTAAATTTGTTAAGTTTAGTGTAATTTAAAAGGAACACTTACCCCCAATCTGTTTTATCAACTGGGTCATGATTTACACTGAGTCCAGTGATTTCTGCTTAGATTTTAGTTTCATTCTCCTGAGTGTTCATTTCAGTTCTAATCCATCCAGAAATTTCCATTAGCCAAGAATTTTGATATGGCTGGCCTTTCCAGATAGATTGATCTTGAATTATGTATCAGAGAACTTTCTTAATATTGTAGAATATCTATGGTGACCTTTCCTATTTTTCAAAATGGATACAGAATATTTTTCATATTTCATTTTTATTATCTAATTAATTTGCCCATAAGGGGACAATTTAATTCAGATTCAGACTCATACTTTGAATTGGAATCCCAACATACTTTTAATAAATATTTTGCAAAGTTCTATGTAGTACCTGTTACTACAGTTGATATTTACTAGGGCTATTGTAACAAAGTACCACAAATTGGGTAGCTTAAGTCACAGAATTTTTTAATCACAGTTCTTGAAATTGGAGATCCAAGATAAAACTATCAGCAGGGCTTGTACATTTTGTGGGTGATAAGGACAAGATATGTTACAAGAATTTCTCTTCAGTTTGTAGATAGCTATCTTTTCCTTTTGTCTTCCATTTGTAGATGTTTTATGTCCAAATTTCCTCATTTTAAGGACAACAGTCATAGTAAATTAAGCCCACCCTAATGACTTTAATTTTAACCTTATTACCTCTTTAAAAATGATCTCCAAATACAGTTATTCTGAGGTATAGGGCAGGTATTAGAACTTCAACATATGAGTTTCTAGAGGGACACAATTTGACACATAATAGCACTTTCAACTTTTGTAAACAAAAGATATTCAGTGATATGACTCTTCATTAATGTAACCCTTATAAAATATTAAATTGTAAAATTTAATCAACTACATTAAAAGTTATGTATGTATTGCACACATACATACATATTAATATATTAAAGCATTTGGAGATATGGGGGGGCAAAGACCACAGTGAAGAAAATCATATAAAAGGAATGAAATATTACAACGTGCATGTGATATGTCATGGTTATTTTGAGTTTTAAGTCTGACACTATGACATTTTTTGACACTGCAATGACTGGCTGTGAAAAGAACATGATCTTTTACTCAGCTTTTATTCCTCTTTGCAGGCTGGTGCCAATGCTGTCAGATTTTCTAACTTTAACTGAAATCTATGGTGTGGGAATTTCCAAAGCAACCACACAATACATAATCACTAACTCCCTATATGTAGAAGATTGTGCATATGTAAGTATCTATTCTAAATAAGTAAATGTCTCCTTTGATGAGCAATTTTCTCTAGTGATTTCAAAATACATATGCATCAAATATATCAGCAAAAACGAAAGCAGGTATCATTATAGAGAGATAAAGTTAGTGGTTTTACTACCATACCAACATTTACCAATACATTATGAGGTCTCTAGTGGAATGTTAGATAGGAAGTTCACTTTCACCAAATACCATTAATTAACAATGACCTGTAGGATATATTACAAAGATAAAATGCTAATTTCATAAAAGAAGAAATTTGATATTTAAAGTTCCTGAATTTTTCTAAGGCCTAGAAATATTTTATCTGTGTATGTTCAGTTATACTTGGTTGCTTCTGTCACCACAAATTCATTAAAACTACAAAGAATTGGCCCTCCCTGGTGGCACAAGGGGTTAAGTAAAAAGACTAGGAAAGTAAAAAGGGGTACAGTAAAAAGACCAGTGCTTTCAAGGAGCTGGGGCTGGCGGGGTAAGTATGAATAGATGAAGAGTGAGACTATTCTGTATTATACTACATGACATATAAATGTCATTATACATTCATCTAAACCCATAGAATGTGCAAAACCAAGAGTGAAACATTATGTAAATTATGACTTTGGGTGATTATGACTTGTCAATGAATGTTCATCAGTGATAACAAGTGTACCACTCTGAAGAGGAATGTTGATAATTGGGGAATTTGAACATATGTGGGAGCACAGGGGCAGATGAGAACTCTGTATCTTCCTCTCAATTTTGTTATATATTTCAAACTGCTCTAAAAATGGTCTTTAAATATAAATAAGCAAAATTTCAAAATAAAAGTTATCTTGAATATTGCTACATTATATATGGAAATATACACATACACACACACTTTTCAGTAACTGATTGCATAATGATATAATGACATAACATCATTGTATTACTTCCAATTGGCTAATTTCCAGCTATTTCTGTGAATGCATGAATAACAGTAGCACATTTATATGAAAGAATTTTTCACTATTTAATATTATTTCCATCAGATAATCATTTCTAATAGTATTCTCTGAAATGTGTCAGGCAAAAATTGTGCAAAATAAGGTTATTTTTGTTTTTCCTGTTACAATTTTATTTATATTTTGAGCAATGATGAAAAACTGCTGGTAACACTTAAGTAACTAAATTGGGAGTCACGAGTGAAAAGTCATCACAGTATTTTTGGATCAAATTAAATATGCTTGCTCTTTTGCATTCTTTTAAGTATTAAAAGACCTGAAAAGACCTTAATGCAAGTTGTTTTTCCAAAACCCACATCTTGTTATCTTTTCCACAAATTAGAGATATAGACTACTTATTAGTTAGCCATATGCCTGACTGAATTTTTTTAACAAAAAGGAAATTTTTAAAAAATGATCAGTAAAATATAATATGGTATTAAGAGCAAAACTGATTTCAAATAAGTTGCTGAATTCATTTTTTGAGCTTTGAAGGTCATACTGATAGAATGTTACTTCCTCTCCTCAGAACAAAAAGTCAAATAAAAAATGTCAAGAGAGGGTGTCCCTGGTGGCGCAAGGGGTTGAGGCACAACCTATGAGGCTGTCTACAGCTACTGCAGCGCGAGTTTGATCCCTGGCCAGGTTGCTGCCCACATGGTACAGCAGACCTCTCCTTTCTAGCCCACTGCTCCCCTCAGCAGTGTATTTCAGTCAGTCTGCCTATTTTGTTCCCCATCTGTCTCTGGTAAATCCTCTCATCCCCCACACCTGTGGCCTGTATCACCTCTGCATCAGTTTCTGTATGCATAAATAAATAAATCTTTAAAAAAAAGTCAAGAGGGAATAAGTTGCAAAAATCACTATGAGATTGGGCTTCTAAAGGCACACCTAATTCAAATAAAAATTATTCCAAAGGAAACATCGCAGTTGCTGCTATCTGTCTCACTGATTGTCAGACTGGCCATTTGTAGATCAATTGCCAAAATAGGCACTTGTGATAGGTTTTCCAATCCATTCCTTGAATACTGTTCATGTTCCAGATTAGTAAAGGAAAACCACATCAGAAAATAGCAACACATTGTAAAATAATAATAGTCAACCTCCAGATACAAATCAGTTCTTTTGATTGTTAACAGACATCATAAATTTGAGGCTCTCTTGATAATGCTAGGACACAGCATTCCTCCTCAGTGCCTGCAGGTTGTCACTGTGCTCACTTTGACTGCAGAGCTAAATCTCATCATGATCTCATTAAAACCTTAGGGAGTAGAAAATTCTGATCCGGAAATTTCTCAAAAAATAATACTCTACTTCTTATTCAATTAATAAGCTATTTTGATTCACTCTACCTGAGATATAAATACTGGAGAATCAGTGATAAAAATGACTCATGTCAATGAGCTCTCAAAAGGGTTCCTGCCATCAGTCTTTGAAATTGGAATCCTTTGGTATTCATGTATGACAGAACTACCAACTGTTTCTGGAAAAAGCTGGGAGTGGTCATTTCATAAATGCCTGGTGTTTCTCTGTGTACATTTCATTATATTTTGATTAAATTTCATATTTTACTTTCTCTATGTTCATAAAGTATGTGAGTCAAGATGTCTATTACCTACAATTTGGGAAAATCCATTATCAATCCCATATTAATTTACCCATTTTGGGTTATCTTTCATAGGATTAACCTATCTTGTTATTTAACTTTATTGAAATTTTCATCATAAGTTAAAGAAGCAAGGAAAGAGGAAATAAAAGGGGAAAAGAGAGGTCAGTTGGATGTTATTGAAGTTCAAAAGGAGAGAAAAGGTAAAACTGAACTAGAATAATGCTAATGGGAAAAAACAGATTTTATGAAATTTTCAAAGAAATAGTTCACATAATTAAGGCAATAATTGTATGTGCATTATCAAACAGGTAGCTCTCAAAATTATTTTTGTGATTTAAAAACTGAAAGAATAATGATTTCAGTAAAATGGTAATAATATGAAAGAAAGCAATTTTTACTAATAAAGAATTCCATTTTACACAAATTGTCACATCTTAAAAGTGGAGCAAGAAAATTGGACTTTATTCTAAATTGTTGGTTTTTTTCCCTTGTCTTTCTCCATTGTCACAAATACCTAGAAATTATTTCCAATCAGGTACTTCACAGACTTTTAAGTACAAAAAAAAAAAAAAAAAAAAAGAAGAAGAAGAAGAAGCCTAACAAAAGAGACTGAATAGTGCTTTTGCTTGGATATGTTTCATGAGTATTACTATACCAGAGAGTCCTATTTGCCAAGCTGCTGAATGTGGTATTCTTAGCACAAAATGTATTTTTCTCTACTAGTAAGGAAAATTTGAATCATTATGTGCTATTATTTTTTAAATTAATTTATTTATTTATACAAGCACTGGGTACAGTCAGAAGCACCAGAGGGTGAGAGAATTCACCAGAGCCAGAGCAGGGAGCAGAGCAGGCAGAAGGACCGAAGTACACTGCTCAGGGGAGCAGCGGGCGGCAGGAGAGGTCTGCGCGCCATGTGGGACCCTCCTCTGGTGGCCGGGGAGCAGCAGGGGATGGAACCAGCGCTGCAGAAGCTGCGCCACCAGGGAGGCCCAATGTGCTATTACTTTTATCAGTGAAATAGAAACTTTTATTTAGTGAATGTTAGTCACTTATTTCTTGTTCTGTTTCAAATAAATATTTTATTTTAAATGTTATTGTATGGAACTGCTCACTTTATAAATTTAATTACAAAAATGCAATCTATGATATCATTTCTTGTGATAGACTATGGCAATAAAATTAATGATGGAGTATCTTTCAGCTTTACTGAGATATAGTTGAAAAACTGCATATATTTAAAAGTGTACATATGATAATTTCACATACATATATTTTTAAAATAATTGCCATAATCAGCTTAATTAACACATCCATTCTTCATACAGTTATGTTTATATGTATATGTGTATGTGACGGCTTAGCAAATTTGATACATACAACACAGTATTATTATTATTAGCAATAATCAGCAAGCTGTACATTATACCTTTAGTGATTATTCATCTTTTAATAGGTGATATACTTGAGTAGTATATTACCATAAATATCATTCCATTTTCCTGGTAAACACCATTCTATGCTGTTTATATGAGATTGATTTATCTCTTTTAGATTCCATACATAAATGAGAACATATTTTTGCCTTTGCCTGGTAAATTTCACTCAGCATAATATGCTCTAAGGCCACCAAATTGTTATGACTAATTCTTTATCATGAATATTATTTCATTTTATGTATGTGTATGACTTAACAATGGGGATACAGTTTAATATTAGGGATAGATTTTAGGTGACTTAATCATTGAATTAATATAATATTAGCAGTAGATTTTGTATGCTTAGGAGTCAGGATGAACAAAACACCATGAAATTAAATCAAGCATAAAGGAAAATGATATTATCAAGAGATGCAATAAACATATAAATTATGAGAGTGCTATCAATCTAAAATGCTACTATGCATGATAAGACCACTAGAAAATAGGAATTTGGGAACCACCATGATATATGTGGTCAGTGGTTGACCAAATATCAAGTAATCTACTGTATTCATTCTTCTAGTATAGGTACAGATGATGACCATACTTCAGTTACTACAATGATATTGTAATGAATGTGGGATTCAGATTTTATCAGGAAGTGACTACCATTGCTTTGGAAATATCCCATAAGAGCTACTGCTGAATCATATGACATACCTATTTTTAATACGTTCAAGAACCTCCATACTGTTATCATTAATGGCTATACTGACTAACTGACATTTCCACCAACAATGCACAAGGATTTCCTTTTCTCCATATCCTCATCAGTTCTTGTTATCTCTTTTCATTTTGATAATAGACATCCTAACAGGCATGAGATGATATTTTGGGTTTTGATTTGCATTTGACCTGTAAATTGATTTGATTTGACTAGTAAAGTAGAATACCTTTTCCTTTCCCTAGTAACCATCTGATTATTAGAGCTTTGTAACATAGTTTGAAATCAGGAAGTGTGATACCCCTAGCATTGCTCTCCTTTCTCATGATTGCTTTATTTCCTTAATGTTGAGCCAGATCTCTGCTCCTGCTCATATTTAACATATTTAAAGAAATAGCTGAGATCTTCCTTAACCTACAGAAGGAAAGTGATACCCAGATTGAGGAAACCCAAGATTTCCAAAAGAAAAATGAGGCAGAGACCCACAACAAATACATTATTAAATATCCAAAGTTAAAGATGTGGAAAGAATCGTAAATGGAGAAAAAGAAAAACATTCTACTCTATGGAATGGGTTTGTTTTGGTTCAGTTTGTCTTTCCTTTGTTTTGTTTCTTTATATTCCACAATGAGTGAAATCATTAAGTAATTCCCCTTCTCTTATTGACCTAAATCATTTACAGTAACCACTTCCAATTCCATACATGTTTTCACTTAGGGTAGGAGTGAATGACAAAGTAGGGAGGGGGCCCAGTGACAGAGGTGAGGATTATTGATGCTTTGTTGGTGGGCATGTTGTAGTAACATACATCTAAAGAGGTGAGCGCTGGGCTGCAAGGCTGCCCGCAACCTCTGCAGCGCTGGTTCATTCCCCAGTTGCCAGCGAGGGTCCCACAAAAATAAATAAATAAATAAATAAATAAATAAATAAATAAATAAATAATAAAGAGGTGTGCACTCATATATACAATTCACGTACAGTGTTGTAAACCAACATTACCCCAAACAACCAAAAGTTGATAAACCTTAATTATAAAGATTCATGTGAAATTCTAAATATAAGTTGATATAATTCAAAAATTATGAATGAATGATAGACATTATTCTGTTGGATAAATATCCAAATGTCTTGAGACCAAAATGCCTCACATGTTTATAAGTCAAGGATAAAAAGATAATTGTTTAGAGATATACACCTCTCAGTTGTAATCAGATTGCTGATACTTAATAAAAGAAAATAGACATATTTATGACATAAAAGTCAAAGTGAAAGAAAAACAACAATCTTTTCCAAACAGAAGGTACATCAGATTTATTTAGTATTATAAATATATAAATGATGAAATATAAGTTTTCTTTGATTGCCATAAACATACAAAATAAATACATTAAATATATTATTGTTTAAAAGATATTCCAGCTGAATTTCTAGCTTATCAAGTCTTTTTTATGTAAGTTATTCTTTAATTGATACCTATCTCTGTTTAGGGTCCTAAAATAGTTTTATGCTTCCCAAAATCTTATGTTTCCTTTGTTTGATTTGGCTATCTCAGAGGGAAAAAAAGTGATGTTACAAATTCAATAACAATAAAGTATGTTTTTGCTGATATTTGCTTCATATTTTGTGATAAGTTCATATGCTGCTCAGTATATAGAATTGGAACTGCATTGGACAGATTGGGGATATAGAATTGAAGATACATAAAGTGTTGTGTGTAATCAAGTTTCTATACCATGATAGGTAAGATGGTATAGAACTTGACGTATTCTATTGGCATCTCTTGAAATAAGTCTATGTAAATACAGTTGCATAGCTCCAATTTCGCCCAGTGTAATTGTAACACATTATCACAAAATATGAAGCAAACATCAGGAAATGCTGATATTTTTCTGTGTATAGATTGCTAGGTCAAAATTTTTTATTTGCATAGAAATTACTTGTAGGAAATTTAAAATACCAACCTGGAAGTAACTGCATTCATAACCATAAAGACAATCCCTTGCTGATCTGATTTCTCATACAGCTTAGAAAGCACTGCTATTTTTTAATCTCAAAATTAACTTTAAAGATTCAATCTAGGGCCTCCCCTAGTGGCGCGGCCCACAGCCTCTGCAGCGCCATTCGATCCCCAGACACTGGTGAGGGTCCCACATGGTGCGCAGACCTCTCCTGCTGCCCACTGCTCCCCTCAGCAGTGTACTTCATCAGTCTGCCTGTTCTTGTTCCCCACTCTGACTCTGGTGAATTCTCTCATCCTCCCGTGCTTCTGACTGTACCCAGTGCTTGTATAAATAAATAAATAAATCTTTAAAAAAAATTCAATCTAAAAAATTTCACTGCAACGAGTGTTCATTCCATTAGTTCTAAAAATACAACCCCATATACTTCTTGCACTCTCACTTTTATTAGCCTTTCTGTAGTGTTACATCTGAATTAACTTAACCTTCTGGCCTATAGCTTCCTTTCATTATCTTAATGAATGCAAGATATTCTGAATTTCATTGTGACAATTTAGAAATTGAGTTCTGATTGCAAGAGAAGATGATAATTTAATTCTCATTTTATTCTGAGAAGAAAAAATGACTATTTTCACACATGATCAAGAAGTTGCAGAAAATTATACCTAAACCATCACAGTTAAAGAAAATGCATCATTAAAGGTGTAAAATGAATTGCAGTGAGTGTTCATAGGAGCTTTATTTGTGAAAGCAAAAATCCATAAACAGCCCAAATCCATCAGTAGATGAAAAGCCGAACAGATGGTAGTATATGCACATGACATACTACTCTTCTATCTTCTACTTTGCCTTCAAAGTAGTTTCTACTTAACTCCTTCTTTTCCCCATCATGTTAATCTGATTTCAAGATCAAAATGTGGTGTGTATTATACAGTCAAGTCCTGTACCAAGAATCAATGTCTGACAAATTTCAGACAACATATCTAAAGTTAGGTCTTAACAGACTGTCCAGTCTCTTAAGAGTCAGTCTCTGCCAACAGAGACTAGGCTCTGATTCCTATTTTCCCAGCACCTTCTACAATATCATGGATGTTTTAATGAGGAAGAAGGCAACCATCTGCCTATCTTTGTCTATCACATGTTGACTAGATTCCTTCATTTTCTTTGTTTGCCATGAGGAACTATATCCTCAAATAGTAATGACTGCCTAAATAGTCACATTGTTCAGATATCTTGCAAGTATTGAATTCTGATTACAATTAGTTTTCCCTGCAACTTCGAACATTCCTAAATTGTTCCACTTACTTACACTGAATTATGAAAGTACCAATTATTTCTCATACCCAAAACTGATTGCTCATGAAATATATATATGTATTTTCTATCTAAGCTTATATATTTAGCTCTACTTGCCCACACTATACAATTTCACCAACACTCAGAAGAAACTCCCCTATAATTGAAAGTTGAAGCCGCCATCTTAAATAATTTTTTAGGCCTACCCAGTTCCTCCACTTCATGGCCAATCTGTGGCCTGAAGTTCTGAGGCTGCCTTGGTTCCTTTAAGAGCCTGGTAATTGACAAAGCTTTTTCCAGATTTAACTTCATTAAATAGTTCCACTATTATTGCCCATTTTCTAGGGTCATTAATCTGATTGAAGACCCCCTGGGCTTTTTCTTAGTGTACTAAATGAGGACTGTAAATATGTTGAAAATTTCCCCAATACTTTAAAAATAATTATAGATACATCAAAAATAATTATACAGTATATAAAATGTTGAAATTATTTTTAAAAATGTATTTTGTTTAGAAGGTGATACTCTGGAATTCCATTTCAATTGCATTAAATTAATATGATACATTATAACGATTTGTGATATATAAGTAATATGATACTTAGGTGGCTTTTTAACTTAAAAAAGTACTCATATGTTTTCCTGCTATATAGAATCCCAAGGTTTTCTTTTTCCTAAATAAAACTATAAATTTTCAGCTTCTGTTTAAAACTTTGACTTTAAAAGGAAATGGATCAGTGCATTATTATTTTCTTTTGAGATATCATTTAGAAACTCAAATTATGTTCTTAAAATTTAATTGAATTGAATTCACTAACAAAATATATAGAGTTCTTTTAATACACATATTGATGGGAGCTAGACAGGTCACAAAACAAATTTATGCTGATACACATAAAAACTTTTCTAATCATTATCAAATGGATAAAGTATAATATTCTGTAAAAACTTCGGAGTTACAGGAGCATCTATTCCACAGTATAATTTCAGCATTCATAGTATTAAGACCAACAAAAATTACATTTGAAGACATTTACAATGATTACCTTTTCTAAATAGGGTGATAACTGAATTTCTCTTCAGTTCTTCCCTTCAATATTAGCCCCCTAACCATCCACGAACATTCATAAATTATTTTCAGTTATTTTTTTAATAATCAGAAGTAATAATTTTTCTTCCCTTTGAACTGAGTCACCTTATGGTATATTAGATAATGATTTTATAATATTGTTTGATGCTTGTCATTAATGGAAATAAATACGAACACAAGTAATTTCATTTTTAAGAAAACTGTTCTAATTGTTATAGAACCTTAGAAATATCATTGTAGAAAATAAATAAAATATACATTGTAGAAAATAAATAATAACTACATTAAGGTTCTGACCTAGAGTGGTTATAGCATTCCAGTGATGCTTTTGTTTCATAAAACATTTGAACATTCCTACTTAGAATTCTTTCCAAGTAAAAGACTCAGTATACTGAAAAATTTCTCTGATAGCATATATACATGTTATAAAAATCAATTTACTTTAGAAGCATTTAAATCAACACAAATTTAAATAATTTATTAGAGCCTCCCTGGTGGTGTGGGGTGAAAGTCTCAACAATATTAAGATATTGCCAGCCACTGTGGCATGAGTTCCATCCCTATCCCCAACTATGGAGCTAACGCACATGGCACGGCAGGCTCTCTTTTCTCACCCACTAGCCTTGCATTTCAGTAGATCATCCTGTTCTGCTCCGGTGAATCCTCTCACCTCCCCACCTCTGACCTACAGCCCAGTTTTACATGCATAAATAAATAAATAAATAAATAAATAAATAAATAAATAAATAAATAAATAAATAAATAAAAATCTTAAAAAATTATTAGTTTGTGAAACTCAGGCTTTGCATAAAATGTTTATAAAAACATGAATAAACACAGTACTGAAATGGTTTAATGTTAATCATTGATCTCAATTCAAACTGTTTTTAAGGTGAGTTTATGTATTTGTCTCAAAACTGCTATAAAGCAGTTTGTCTCAAAACTGCTATAAAGCAGTTTCTATTTAATATGTATTAAATAGAAAAAATTATATGCTTTATTTTATGATATGTGAAAGCGCATGCATTTGGTAATATTCAACGTCATATTACAAATATTAACTCTGGTTTGTAAAATGTAGAGAATATACTTCAAGTGCCTTTTGCAGGAAGTATTTTTAAACTTTTCTTGAAATATGAGATATCATAATTTACCAAGAGATATTGTACAAAGAAAATGTATGTTGTATCTTATAGCTTACATATATCTAAGTTTGTTTTTCCAAGATAAATGTTATCTAAGAGCTATCATTTACCCATTGGTCTTGAGGAGATTTATGGGCAAATTCTTGACAACATTTCTTATCCAATAAATCAACTTAAGGGTCCTAATACATATTATATATATCATTTCAAAATACTTTGTAAACTGTATATTATCTCCCAATTTAGCTTAACTTACCTCACAATTCAAAATTAGCTTTTCTTAGTACATTCTGTTCACTGCCTTGGTACATTCTGTTCAATGACACACACATGGCTTGTGTGTGTCATAGCTCCCAGCACAATTTCTGTCCCACACGGACAGAAATTAAAAGCTATACTATTGTGAGGTAAAATGCATTACAATGCATTTTGCTCCCATGATAAATGTACAAACTTGCTAATAAACACTAGCCACCAGTAGGTAATATTCATCATTTGTGGAGAAAAAAACTGTATGTGATAAATTAGTTCATGATCAAACCAATCAGCAAAAAAATGAAAGCAATAAAATTGAAGTCTTAATATGATATTTAATATGCATAGGAAAATCAATGTAATTCATGTTTGGAACATGTTTTGTCACAAATATTAATTTTATTTTCTTTAGAAATGTAATTTCATTAAATGCCTTATCCTCAAAGGAAAACATAGCATATGTATACAAACAAAAAATGATCAAGCTATAAAATCATAAAGTAGATATTTAATGTTCTAAAAATGGATGGAATATGTTCACCCAAAATATTTATTCATAAAACTTACAACAACAATCTGGTACAAAGGATAACCACAAATACAAATGTAGTAGGTGAATTAAATAAGTTTTACCATGAACAATAACTAAATGTAAGCAGTCCACGAACATTTATTCAAAATACAGTATGCCCTAGACTAATAGGACTTCCCCCTTCCCTAGGGGCATCAAAGAAATCATGTAGGAAAGAGGAAAACAGACTTGGAATCAAATAGGAAACTATTAGGAGGATTAAGATAATAATCTCTAAATTGGCAAGCAGGAATGAGATCTCATCAAAACCTAGATTGCAAGTATACAGACCCTACCCTTGCTATATCAGACTGTTTCTCCAATTTATGCATTATCTCATATTTCTTTTCTTATTTTCAATACCTCTATTGATTATAATAGTTGACTATTTTCAAATCTTTCATGATTTTAAGTAATAAAGCAGTTCCTTACATCTTATAAATTTCTCTTATAGGGGCCTCCCTGGTGGCGCAAGGGGTTATGCACCACACTGAAGCAATCTGCAGCATCCACAGCACGAGTTCAATCCCTGGCCGGCAAGTGAACAACCCACATGGTGCAGCAGACCTCTCCTGACTCACCCGTTGCTATCCTCAGCAGTATACTTCAGTCAATCTGCATGTTCTGTTCCCCACTCTGTCTCTGGTGAATCCTCTCACCCCTCGAATCTCTGGTCTGTACCCTAGCTCTTGTATGCATAAATAAATAAATCTTTAAAAAAAATCCTTCCACTATGTATGTATTTTCAAACAGGAAAATGTTTTTGCTATTTGTTTAAATTAAACTTAAAATGGTTTGATACATGACACATTTTTTGTGTATACATTCCTATAAAATTACCCCTAAGTTAGAATTTGAGAGTCTTTGACATTTTTTACTGATTTTGGAATAACAGGGTGATTAAAAAAAAAAAAAGGATGTGGTGATATAAGTTGTCTATTAATTCAGGTACTTCCCCTTATCCAAGTGGATGACTTTTTAAGAGATATAGCTGTTTTGGAAGTTTGAAGTTTCTGAGTGAGTTTACCTCCAGATCCTCACCTAAGTTTGCCAAGTTATACCAGATGTCAGACATGTCCCATGAGAAGAAAATTTGGCCAGTTTCTTCAATCTGACTTGTCAACCAGCTGTATTCTATGCTATAGTCAGTCTTGTTAGTCATGGATAAGAGCTCAGAAAGCACTGAGACATATGCAGTACCTCCTTCCTAGGGAGGAACTTGGCAGCCAACTCCTGTGTAGTCTATTCCCTAGTGAACTCAGCTGGAATATGCCTGGAACACCCTTTGCTCCTCTAGCTTAAGGTGTAAAATCTAAAATCAACTTTCAATATCAGTCAGCTTTGTGACTTTCCCATGGCATTACTCTAGTTTACATTTGAATTCCTAAATAAACAAGGGGCAGTTACAGAAAAATGATGAGAGATACTAAGGGCTTCTGGGCTTCTCCTTGACTATGCTACTCTACCAGTCAGGGGAGAAAATAACTTGAGAGAAGAATTTAGGAATATTGATATCTTAGAAGGAATTTAAAATAATGAAGAAAATGATAAAGGAAAAATATTAGGAGGTCAGAGAGGAGTGAATGTATCCATTTCATATCGGTGAAAAGCCAGTTTTCTTTCTTTGGCCAAAAGTAAAACTTCACTTCTGAGAACAGTGCAACTGTGAATAGTGTTTCCTTTACTTTTTTGGGACTCTTTTTTTCTTAGGGATTTAGAAAGTTAAGTCCAACCTGGGAAGAAACAGCCGTAGCACATCTGTTTTGAATTCTTACCAGAAGTAAAATTAGACAATAATATAAACATTTGATACTAATGATTATGTTATATCACCTATATTCTAGGAAAGGCATGACCATCTGGAATGGTGGTTAATAGATTCAGTTAATAGTGACTACAGATTTTGTTCAGACCAATATCTATAACTAACTTATGAGTATAGCACCTGTTATAGACTGAGTGTCTGTGCCCACCCCCTCAAATTAATGTGTTGAAATCCTAACCCCTAGAACGATGGTACTTGGAGGTAAGGTATTTGGGAAGTGATTAGATCATGAGGACAAAGCATTCATGAATAAGATTAGTGTCCTAATAAAAGAGAAGCCCTTTCCCCTTCTGCCAAGAAAGAAGACAGCAAGATGACCATCTGTGAATTAGGAAGTAGGTCTTCAGTGGACACTGAATCTGCTGCCATATTATCTTAGACTTCCCATCCTCCAGAATTTTGAGAAATGTATTTTGATCTTTAAGCCACCCAGTCTATGATATTTAGTTATAGCAATGCAAGGAGATTAAGACAATATCTCAGGGAAAATATACTTGCAAAATTTAATTCATATACATAATAATAAATGCAAACTGTTTATAGAAATTATTTTTAGAGTCAGTATTCAGCATGCAATCCAAATGCGATTTCAGATTTACTTCTTTATTTGAAATGAATTTTACCAATTAGAACTTTGTTGAATAATAATATGTCAGGTGCACTCCTTTCTAAGGATTTAATATAGAAAAATGCATGAGTCTTTTTTTTCCTCTATCAAAGTAATTTCTGACTACTTTTTTTCTTTTTAATTTGAATTGTTATGATTTTTCCAAATTATCCCCCATGAAAGTTTGATATATGCATACTGAATATTTGTTGATATACTGCACATATGTTTAATTAAATATAAAAAATTAAAATATTTCCTAATTCAATTCAATAAATCAAAGAGACTAGAATAATGTTAAAATGGCAAAATCAAAATTTCAAGTTAAAAGTAAAATGTAAACATTAGTACCATTTAACTGTCAAAATTTTTTGCTAATTTTAATGTAATTTATACACATAAATTGGAATGTATGAAATTACTTGTATATGTTAACATAAATACATAGTAATAGATACGTAATCATGCTTTAAAAATCTTCCAAAATTATCACACCCCCAATTTAGTTAATACAACAAATTTCCTGAAAAAATATTTTTAATGGACTTAACTTTAACTTTTGCTTAAGATGAGAAAATAAAGTATACCAACAGGATATTCATTCAGATTTTGTCAATGTTTTTTTTTTTCTTCTCAGCACTTGGCATAATGATAGAACTGATTTTGTAGAATTGTCAATAAATAAAAACACTTTTATTTTCAAAATCCAAGTCACCCACAGAACATTGAAGATTAAATATAAGTGACACCCCCAAAGCAGGTACTAGTAGCCCTGATGCATGTGTAGGCTACTTCTCACAATTCTTTGATCATACACATTCACTCTCTCTCACTCACTCTCACACAGACACACACACACGCACACACACTATATCTGATATCTTTCATAGTTCAATGTCAATTCTGCTCATGTTAAACCCAAGAAAACCAAAGTAATTGATTTTAAAGGAATGTAATTTTGTTGGTACAATTAAATTTTAAAGTCCATAAATACACATAAGTACTTTTTCTTCTTCCCCAGAGTCTATTTTCTTCTCTTTCAGAGTTGCATTGCCCCACTGAAATTCAATAGCCTAGAATCACAATTATTTTGAGGGAATATAAATTATATAATTTTTCTCACTTATAAGAAAATGGTAATTATATCATAAAATATTATTTTACTCACAAAATATTATTTTAAACAAAACTTTCCGATACTATATTATCTATTATATAATGATGATGATTTTCACCTTCTATTGTTCTACTATTTTAATTCATTATGTTTGTTCTTTTTCTAGTAAAAACTGATAATTTAACAAAACTAAAGTTTGTTAAAGTTTAGTAATTTAACTTGTTAAATAGTTGACTTTTGTCAAAAGTGCGGAAGGGCGAGAGGGCGCCAGAGCGGGGAACAGAACAGGCAGACCGATGAAATACACTGCTGAGGGGAGCAGTGAAAAGTTAATTTCTTACCTTCTCTGTAATAACTTAAATAGCTGCCTCTCTTCAATTACAGAATTGCTGAAACCATGTTTTTATTCTGGAGAAGAGTGCAATTCAGAATAAAAGCAGCATATGCTCCTGGATTCCAGAACACCAGCTTTGCATTTGTAAATGAATAAGTATGAAAAAGAAAAAGTTCTCTACCAAAGCCTTATCATAACATTCACTATCCTATCTTTATGCCTCCAAACCTACCATAAACATTCTCCATGTAAAATATGAAATAATGAAAATATCTGTGTGTGTCTGTGTTTGTGTGTTTATGTGTGTTTGAGGATCTGTGTTAGAAAATGCATAACTACACTTACATACCAAATATAAGCATAAGACTAAGCAATAAAGTAAAATGAAATTATTATAATGGTGAAATAAATTCACTGACATGCAATGAGAAGACTAAAATCCCTCAAAAACACTACTGTATTTTTTTGCATCTGTGTAATTTATTAAGGATTTCCCATAATTAGAGCAAATTTTGAAATTAACATTTCTATTTATTTGTTCTGTTTTAAATTTTATATTTCTTTTTTAAGAAAATACATTGGGATGTATCTAAAAAAATTCCTTAAACTATACAGAGACTGTGTACACAGGTCTATACAGTGCCCTGAGCATTTTAACCTCACCATGACCTAAAACTGGTAAAAAGCATTTCCTTGGCCATCATGATAACAAATTTCTCATGGTGGATTAAAACTTTGCAGCGATATTTTTTTTGGATATCTGACAATTTGTGTACAAAAACACTTACCTAGGCTGTCTAATTTACCTTAGTTTGGATACTGTATATAATGTCTTTAAAAAGCTTTAATGAGAAATGTACAAGTAGATTACCAAATATAACATAATTTTAAATTTTCTGAAATATGCTGTGAAATGTCTAAGAGAAGGTGAAGAGATAGTCTAAAAAAGTAGGCACAATGCAGCTACTTAGTAAAGGGTTTTTAAAATATGACAAATCATCTGTAAATATATGGAAGTTTATGTATCCATCACATGAATAAGAAGCTGTATCTGCAATTAGAAAGCAAAATGTGAGCAGGAAGAAGGGTATAATTTGAGAGGATAGATTAATAGTAAATGAATCATGAATAATCTTGTGTCAAGAATGATCAGATGATGGTTTACAGAAAACTAGGATATATGTTTAAAACATTATAAAAAGTAAAGCACAAATTCATATTATAGCTATTTGAGTGGATATTGAGAAAAGCAAATGAAGCAATGAGGGGTATTTCAATACAGGAATTTGACTTCTAGAAATGGCATAGTGTTGGGATTGTACTAATCTTGTCAAAATAGCAATGAGATTAGTCTAGGTAAAAGATGACTGATAGAAGGATAAATAGATGATGGTCTCCCAGTTTGTGTTTGTTTGTTTATTTTGTGTGTGTGTGTGTGTGTGTGTGTGTGAGCCATCATTTGATCAATCTTGTCACAAGATTATTCATGATTCATTTACTATTAATCTATCCTCTCAAATTATACCCTTCTTCCTGAGATGGATGGATGGATGGATGGATGGATGGATGGATGAATGGATGGATGGATGGATAGCTAGATGGAGATACATCATATAAATATAAATAGATGTGAACTAGAGAAAAATAGTTTTGAAAGGTATCTGTTGGGCTGCTGAAACCAAAACAACAGACCGGGTGTTACATAAACATAAATTGTTTTCATACATTTCTCAAAACTGAGAAGTCAAAGGTCCAGGTATTGGCAGATTTGGAAGTGAACACCCATTATCTATTTCTTAATTGCTATCTTCTCCATGTCCTCGTGTAAGCAAAAGGTGAGGGAAGGTCTCTGGGAATCTTTTATAAGGGCTCTAATCTCATCGCTTCCAAAAGATCCACTTTCAAATACCACCACGTTGCAGATCACATTTCAACAGAATTTTAGGGGCACAAATTCATTTCATAACAAAAGATTAGCCTTGAAAGAACAGCATTGCAATGAGTAAGATTTGTCACTTGGCTATTTTGTGATTTAGGGCATCCCTAAAACCACAAACCTTGTAAAAGTCAATGGTTCTTCAGTCTTACTGTTTGAGGAATCAGAGGGCACTTGTCAGGCAAGTATGCCTTTGTTGAAATTTAAAAAGTAAATGTGACAAGCCCCAAGATATGCATATAAACACCAATATATTCTTGCCTGCGAAATAAATTATGCATGTGCAGGGAAGACACATGTAGAATTGAAAAAAGAACAAAAAGAGAAAGCTGAAATCAGTGGGTGGCTAATTTAGCTGCTAGTAATCCAAAAAAGGCATCATTTGGCATTTGACTTCAGATCAAGTAACTATGTGTTAGAATAAAAATAAACACTCTCCAAAAGAAAATAACAGAATTCAGAACCTCTGAAATATACCATCCATAATGTCCAGTACATATTACACAACTTACTACAGAATGTGATCATAGTTGAGAGGAAAAAACAAACAACACAAGAGTAAATGCATTCAAGAACCAAGATACTACAATTAGCAGAAAAGAACTATAAAGATAAAAGTCATCTGATGTACTTAGTAGCAGATTAAAGATGGCAGATAATGGAGTCATTGGGCTTAGAGATAATTTAGTCTAAAATAAGAAAGAAAAAAGATTCAAGATTAAAGAAAAATTCTCAATTACATGCAAGAAAATATCAAACCATTAAATACACATGTAATTATAGTTCTAGAAAGATAGGAGAGAAGAGACAGAACAAAATATTTTCATAATCATTAGTTGAAATCATACCCAACATTAAGTTGTTATTCAGATAACATCATGAGGTGAATCTACCAAAAAAAAAAAAAATCCACCAAGACAAACCACAGTCACGCTGCCAAAATCTAAAGTTTGAGAAAAGACACTGCAATGACCCAGAGAAAACTGAGAAATTACTTTCAGGAAAACTACCAAATAGCTGACATCTGATTGCTCATCATGAAGAATAGAGGCAAAGAGATAATGAAGTTGCATTTTTAAATGCTAAGAGAAATATAAACATATGCCACATTGCATACATATGAGAAATTACCCAAAAATAAGGATATTTCAGGAAAAAACCCAGAAGGAAACATAAGAAAAAACTTTGATGTTATACAGGTTGAGTAAATTTCATGTTGTCACCAGCAGCTTGGAAAAAAGATCTAACAAACATGGAGAATCAGGTAAAATAAATAGTACATTGTTTCTGTAGGTTGGAAATAATAGCCCTGACTGAACACTGCTCTTTTCCTGAGTGATGAAACTTAAAAGCACACCTCAGAACAATCAAATTGTTCCCCCAGGAACTCAACATATCTAAAAGAAACTACCAGAATATTGAAAAATATATAAAATATCTATTCCATGAAATAAAACACACAAATTCTGGTAACCAGTCTAAAATTGCATGTCATAGAAAGAAACAGAAAAAGAACCCATCATATGGGGGGAAGTCGACATAAACAGACTTAGAAACTATCTAAATGAAATAGAGACAGAAGAAAAGGCTGGGGAGGACAAAAAGAAGGACCAGAATGCCAATGAGTTGTGCAATTTCAAGCAAGTAATCAGCATCCCAGCAGAAGAAGAAACAGAAGAAATAAATATTTGAAGAGATGACAATCAAAAACTAACAATTTGATGAAAAACTGAGCCCATAAAGACAGGGAGCTCAATACCCCTCAAGTAAAACCAACAATAAGGAAAAAACACGGAGGTCATCACAATCAAACTGCTCACAACCCATTATAAACAACAACAAAAAAAAAACAAACATAAAAACAGTTGGAAGTTAAAGACACATTCTGTAAGAGGACAGTAGATAAGAATTATGGCAGACTTCTCATTGGTGTCAACAGATTAAAAAAAAAATGAAACACTATATTTAAGTATTGGAAAGAAAAGTAAAACTTCCAGACTAGAATTTTGTACCAGTAAATGTGTATTTCAAACATGACATTTATAGTTAATAAAGCTAAGTAATAAAACCTGGTTGAACAAATGGGAAGGGGTAAGAATTAAGAATGAATAAGGAGGTGTTTAGGTTACATATATGTTTTAGGCTTGGATATACGAGTGGATACTTATATCTTTCTCCAAAATTAAAATTAGAATACTGGACCCTTCTTAATGTTTAGAAGTGCTCTGTTTTGGACACTTATGTTTAAAGCTCCTCTTGAGAATCTATATAGAAGCATCCTATATATTTTGATTGTACAACTTATCAGAAATATAAACTCAGATGTCCTGGTTTTAAAACACTCATATATAAACACATGTA
Organism: Talpa europaea; assembly: GCF_964194135.1. Lineage (NCBI taxonomy): Eukaryota > Metazoa > Chordata > Mammalia > Eulipotyphla > Talpidae > Talpa > Talpa europaea. The sequence continues at coordinate 106,578,379 of NC_140072.1, read as the reverse complement.
TGTCTCTAATAAGTTAGTAAGCAAGTGCATATTTTTAGCTAAAACTAGAGATTTAATTATAAAAAAAGATGATTTTCATCAACCAACATAGTATTAATTTATTCCCATGTGCAGAATTGCTAATATGGGCCTGATTGTTGTAAAAAAGCTGGAATAATACATATATTTATTGTACACTAAGAGAGGAAAAGTTAATTTCTATTAAAATTTGACTCCTTTAAAATTATGGGATTATTTAAAACTAAATTTTTGAATTTTTAAATTATATTAGAGTTGATGGAACCATAAATTAACTGAACATTAAATATTTATGCATTCAGAACAACTCATTTTTACATGAGAAATCTTATTCTAGATTATTTTAAAATCCACCATTAGTGTTATACTGTTTGGATCTATTTTTGTATTTATAATACTAATGCTGACTTTTCAAAGAAACCTTTAAACACTGTATTTCCAAACGTAGAAATGCCAACCCCATTGCATATGATATCCTCTTTGTAGCATTAGAAACACCCTGAAAGTGTAGTTCTATTTTGGCAATGCTTTGCAAGGAATTTACATTTTATTTTCAGTCCCCATAGTCTCAAAATAAATATTCAATAAATCCACTTTATCTGTCTCTGGGCAAAAGTGCTTCGAAAAATAAGAGATTCTTTGTCAAATGTTGATGTAAACCAAGAGCTTTTGTTATTTTACATGCCTCCAAGGAATATTACCTTTAGGCTGACAGAAGGAATGACAAATGCTGAATAGCACCCAGCAGAAGTGACATAATACTCAAGAACAGCACTCTAAAGTGACAACAGCATGCACAAATATAGGGTGAAGAAAAACTTACTAGGAATATTTAAAAATTCTACCATCTAATGAATTATGGGCTGTCAAGATAGGAACACATACAAACAGAAAAGCAAACATTGGAGAAATAATGATTATTTCTGCGTGGCCTTCTAGATGGCTTAAAAAAAAGCAGTGAGTCAACATAAGATTTGAATATACACTATAATCAGAGGGTATCATTTTCAAAGAATGCTTAATGAATTCTAAAAGTGTATGGTATGATTCAGATTTTATATCTGCAATATTTATATCACAAAAAGAACAGATAATTTGAAAAGCTGATATCATTTATAAACTGCAACATCATTTTTAAAAATTTAATATTATTAGAAGAATGTAAAAACTTAAAAGAAAATTAACACAAAATCAGTACAGTTATCATTATCGGTGTTTAAATCATGATTCAGAGTAATATTTAGTAGCTAAGAAAATAAACTACTTCCCACTAGAAATCTAGAAACACTTTGTTCTCAGCAGAATTTGTGCAAACAGCTTATAAACAGATTGCTGAGTCAAAGATAAAACTATTGGGTATGAAAAAAGTCATATTGCTGATAGTCCTGAAAGAACAAATTACCTTTGAAATGGGAAATCCTTGACCAGCTGAATGGAATTTTTTTACAACATTTTTTCTTTTTCTTTACCTAAACCATATATTGGTGCTGAGTACTGGATTTTTGATTTCTTAGTCATTTCTCAAAGGAAAGCTAACTGAAGTTGAATCAAGTATCTCTTTATTATGGAGAAATATTTAAAGATATTTGATTAACCTTAAAGAGCTCAGCTTAACTGAGGTGCAAAGATGGTTTTTGATTTGTAGAATGTAGGGATTCTTATCTGTTGTGTTCCTCATTAAAATATCAGAAGAATAATAGTTTTCTATAACCAATGGCCTGGCAAAAAAAAAATCTCAATCAACGTTTTACCTAATAAACAAGTTTTCTGGATCCTGCATGGTTTTTATCTTATCTCACTATCATCATTCGCATTAATATAATTAAAATTTGTTTTGGAATTTTTAAAGTAAATAAGATTTTAAGGTAAAGATCATTCTATTAAAGTATTTATCAAACCATATACAGGAAAAAGTTTTCTTTAGTATATAGCAAGTCATTCTAATGTAGAAAAGGAAATTAATATTCTGGAATTATCTGATTTTATGATTTTATAGTTCATCTATGCCTTCTTTGACCATGCCTTTTGAATTCAAAGTAATCCTATTTTGTAGCTACTAAAATTTTTATTTTAACAGCTCAGAAGTATCACAACAGAAGCAATCTACTTCTCCCAGTCTACTGTAGCAAATCCTATTATCAACAAGTTTTCTCAACACAGTCTTTAATACCTATATTTTCCATTTGTCCGAGAAGTCCATTCAAGTATTAACATTAGCAATTTTTAAACTCAATATTTCCAGTTTTATTGTATGATGTTGCTTGTATTCAAAGTAAATCTGAAATTGTAAGGTATCACATATCAGTGCATCAAAAGATGTACTTTGAAGCTTGTAAATTGGGTACCCACAATTTTAAAAGAAATTTTGAATTCTTAATGTGATTAGAAACTCAAAAAGTTAAAGGACACAGTTAAAAGATCCAAGTTTGTTTTCTGCCAAACTTGTTAGCTTTAATATGTACGTAACAAAATTATGTCCAAATTTGATCATGATGTATAATCCTTTCTATGTATTTGTTACCCCACTATTATTTTGAAGAGAATGAGATATCATCTTGGTTTTAAAATCAATTCTATGGAAATTGGTTTGAAAACAAATATCAAGCATTAAGTGTAGGAATAGTTATTCGTAATTGAAGATTATTTCAATTATTCAGATAAGTGATGAAGGTGGCTTGGTTCATCATTATGACATCAGATGTGTGACACTTTGACTTTTATATAAATTCCAAAGTTAGATTAATCTGAATTGCTATTGATTGAATATGGAGTATAAAACAGAGAAAAGTACAAAGTCCCTTAAGTAAAGAAAGAAAATTATAGTTATCAACTCGATGGGAAAAAAATGTGGGTGAATAGGGATTGGGGATGAACAAAACTGACTTAGACAAATTGAGTTTGATATTTATATTAAGTAGATAATTGAAAGTGCAATAGGATATTCAGTATATAGGGCTAGATAGAGTTCAGTAAGATGACTAGATAGTGACTAAAATTTTTTTTGATTCATGAAATAAAATTTAACTCCTTGAATTACAAAGATATCTTTTCATTATAGTTGTGGAATTCTTATAGATGTAGATTTTATGAAACAAGAATAAAAGTTATTTAGAGGGATATCATTTGCATCATTTCCAAGTTAATTGAATAAGTAAAATCAAGGAAAATATTGCACTATAAAAGATCTGGAAAATAATTTTATTTCATTGAGTGTATTGTTTTATGTATACTAAACGTGAAGAAAAGAATTAGACCAAAAGGTGAAGATAGAGAATTAGTACCTTTTCATACAAAATATATAAGAGCACCAAGACTTTTCACTTAAATATCAACTTAGTGTAAGTTTTATAAAGCTATTTTTAAAAAATAGCAAATAGTAAGCAGTTTGATAAGTTTTATAGATGAATATTAACTATCTGGATTTCAGTGATTAATAACTAAACCAAAGAACATAATTTTATAGCCTGAGAACTGAAAGATCTTTATACTAATTGAGTTAATTCTCCAAAAAAAGTCAGAATTGCAGCAAAATAATTATTTAAACCTGATAGTGAAAATAACTTAAATTTCCTAGTGAAGTCACTGACAGAAAGAATGTAATGCTATACCACAGAATATAATCACACTGCTACAAAATATATGAATTCAAAACATAGCATTGCTTAATAGCATTGCTTGATATTATTTTAATTATTGGTATTTCAAATGAAAAATGCTGTTAACTGCAGTCTTATTTACTTTAAATTAAATTTTAAATAATACACAGCTCCCTTTCGAAAAATCATTCACAGCCAACAACTCCCAGGAGAAAAATTCTGAATGCTATAGCCTGACATATGAGACCATTAAGTACTACCAAGAGTCAAATTTCTAATTGTATCTGTGGGCACATCCTAGCAGGTTACACTGTACTGTTCAGATAAATACTTTAATTTGTGTCTCAGAATAAATTTCTACCCAATATGTAATCTTCATATAGTCTAAAAACTTTCCTCCATGCTCCAAATCTCATGAAAACGGTTCCATATTGTGGATATATAAACTAAAAGTCAATCTAATTCTCTGTATTACTGTGGTAATTCAACAGTTAAGCTTATTGAAATGATTAATTCTCCATATAATCAGTATAACTATATCATTACATAGTACAACTGGTTATATAACATAAATCATATATTAACATACATACATATATATTCCTCTAGTTTATATCACTTAAAGCATAGTAATGCTTATATATATTTATTATTCAATTTAGTTACATACTACTTAGCTTGTGATAAGTACTAAAATTAATTTCCTGAAAGTATTGGTGGCATATCAACTTACCCTTGTAGGGTTAGAATAGATATAATAGTGATGTGTCCCTTTCCTAGTTACATACGGGATACAACAGGAGTAAACTTGTATGTGTGGGTTTGCTTTATGAGATGATATCAGGAATTATCAAACATCCTGGAAAATATCAGATAGCAAATAGTTTAGGACATGTGCCCCATGTGGTCTGTCACACAAATACTCAACCCTGCCTGGTAGCACAAAATCAGCCATAGGCAATACATAAATGAGTATGTTTGTGACTATTACCAATAAAATTTTATTTGCATATACAAGCAGTGAGCTGGATAACTTGCAGGTCATAGTTTGCCCACTTCTTAATTTGTCTAATATTATCTATTAACAACCTCCAATAATTATAGAAAAATAAGTTAATTTGGGATCCAAACTGATGGCTATGTTATTTTTTTTTTTAGAACTGGGGTACAGGCCAGAGTTGCGAGGGAGTGAGAAGATTCACCAGAGAGAGCAGGGAGCAGAACAGGCAGATGTACCGAAACACACTGCTGAGGGGGAGTAGCAGGCAAGAGAGGAGAGGTCTGCCTATCCTGTGGGTATCTCCCTGGTTGGCCGAGTATTGAACTCATACCACAAAGGCTATGGACAGCTTTGCAGTGCTGCGCTCAACCCCCTGCGCCACCAGGGAGGCAGGGAGGCCCTGTTACTAAATTTGGCTGCAATTCTATTCTTTTCATTGACAGTTTCTTTCTTTTTTTTTTTTTTAAGATTTATTTTTATTTATTTATACAAGCACTAGGTAGAGTCAGAAGTGCGGGAGGGTGAGAGAATTCACCAGAGCCAGAGCGGGGAGCAGAGCAGGCAGAAGGACCGAAGTACACTGCTGAGGGGAGCAGCGGGCAGCGGGAGAGGTCTGCGCGCCATGTGGGACCCTCCTCCGGTGGCTGGGGAGCAGCTGGGAATTGAACCGGCACTGCAGAGGCTGCGGGCAGCTTCGCAACCCAGCGCTCAACCGCTGCGCCACCGGGGAGGCCCTCATTGCCAGTTTTTGATGCAAGCATATCAATTAATGTTCTGGGAAAGAGAGGTTTCACAAATTACCTAAAATATCTACAGATGTGAAAACTGCAAGTACTAGGAATATTTAAGTCTTCCACATTGATGACATCAGAAAAAGGTGGTAATCATAAGTTTTTACGATAAATTTGGAATGTAAGTATATAGTTGGATGTGAATTTATTTTTTGGAACAAGATGATTTTTATTTCTATATGAAATGCATGGATTGCCATTTCAAATAATATTATTTACTGAATAATTAATATGTAATAAGAATATTATCTATGTAGTTACTCACATATCCTTGAAACACTCCGGAGAGGAAAGTGAAATTGTTACCATTTCTAGTTCACAGATGATGAAATTGAAGCAAAGACATTTTAGGAAACTGCCCAAAGCTACACAGCAGACATTTAACAAACCCTAGGTCATACGCTACCAGTTCAGCAGTACAACCTGACCTAGTTCAAGGCATTGGTTTTGTCTGGTTTATATTCCTGATTACACAGTTTCTTAGCAGTTGACCTCCAGAAAGTATTTTAATCTCTAGGTTTTAATTCCTAATGTACAGAATGATTAGAACAAACTATTAATAGTTCATTCTCAAAGGTCTTTTTTTTAAGTAACATAATTAAATTCATTAAAATCCTCAGCTTCATAAATATATTTCATTGCTTTCCACAATGTTATTCACATTATTTTTTATAAATTATTATACTGATACTCTATTTCCATTTTCTCATTAGTAGTAACCTCTGCTCAGGGGCTATGATTGAAATTCCTGCTCTGGAGAGAGGATTCTAGTACCATTATGGAGAGATTATGGAACCTAGATTCAAAGAACCAGTCATGTATACTTCCTTTAAATGATTTCAATCCTCAGTTTTATCTCATAAAAAAAATTCTTTTTTTTTTTTAAATACTGTGCTTTTTTAAAAAAATATTTATTTATTTATACAAGCATTGGATACAGTCAGAAGTGCAGGAGGGTGAGAGAATTCACCAGAGCCATAGCGGGGAACAGAACAGACAGACTGACGAAACACACTGCTGAGGGGAGCAGCGGGCAGCAGGAGAGGCCAGCGCGCTTTGTGGGACCCTCCCCAGCGGACAGGGATTGAACCAGTGCTGCAGAGGCTGCGGGCAGCCTTGTAGCCCAGCGCTCAACTGCTGCGCCACCAGGGAGGCCCACATAAAAAAAAAAAAATTCTTAAGAAATAGTGGTGGGCCTCCTTCGTGGTGCAAGGGGTTAAGCACTGCACTATGAAGCAATCTGCAGCCTCTGCAGCACGAGTTCAATCCCTGGCCTGCCAGGGAGAAACCCACATGGCGAGGCAGACGTCTCGTCTCCTGTCTCGCCCGCTGCTCCCCTCAGCAGTGTATTTCAGTCAATCTGCATGTTCTGTTTCCCACTGTCTCTGGTGGATCCTCTCACACCAAGTCCCCTCCACCCCCCCATCTCTGGCCTGTGCCCCAGCTCTCGAATGCATAAATAAATCTTTGGGAAAAAAACAAAAAGAATTAGTGGTTCTGAAATTTGTATTAAAGCAGTTGTTATAAAATAAAGTATATTGTGACATGAATGCTAATGCTATTGACATATATACAGTGTACATATATATATTAGTTACAATGTAATTTTATGAAGGAACATTAAAATCTAAACAAATATTAATTTAAGTGATTTTTTCAGAGATATTTTTCAGAGGTCAAGGCAATTTCAGTTGTTTGAATATTGGTTTTAGTGGTGATCTCATGAATGTAGGTGCTTATTATTACTCAGGAAATAAATTAATGGCCTTTTCTTATAGTCATACATGCTAAAAAAAAAAGTAAAACACAGCAACAATTACTTGAGCTAATAAATTAGCCCAGGGCCTCCCCGGTGGCGCAGCGGTTGAGCGCTGGGTTGCGAAGCTGCCCGTGGCCGGTTCGATCCCCGGCTGCTCCCCGGCCACCGGAGGAGGGTCCCGTATGGCGCGCGCAGACCTCTCCTGCCGCCCGCTGCTCCCCTCAGCAGTGTACTTCGGTCCTTCTGCCTGCTCTGCTCCCCGCTCTGGCTCTGGTGAATTCTCTCACCCTCCCGCACTTCTGACTGTACCCAGTGCATGTATAAACAAAACAAACAAACAAACCAGCAAACAAATAAATAAATGCCTCTATTAAAAAAAAAAATTAAAAAAAAAGACATTAAAAAAAAAAATTAGCCCAGCAATGTTGTTGACTACACATTCAAAATATAGAAATCAATTATATTTTTCCATACCAGGAATTAAAAATTCATAAATAGTCATTAGAAAGAACAAAATGCTTAAAATTATAGTTAACAAAGCTCAAAGACTGTTCACTTACAACCACAAATTCTTGTTGAGAATTTAAATAACCAAATGAATTGAAAAGCATCCAAGTCATAGATAGTAAGAAAATTATTAACATAGCGATAATCTCCAAATTCATCTGAAGATTTAACAAAATTCCCATGACAATTTCTCAGAAGTTGATAAAGCGTTCTGATAATTTCCAGTAAAATTCAAGAGACCCAGATCAGTCAAAAGAATCTGGATAAAAACAAATTGGAAAACGCCCTTATCCTATTTCAAATCTTACTGCAAAGTGACAATAATCAAGACAGTGTGTTAATGGATAAATATTTTGACCAGTGAATTAGACATTATACATAAAAGCACAAAACTGAAACAACCTAAATACCCCTTCCCTGCTGAAAGGGTAAAAATATGTGGTATTTCTATACAACGAAAATTTAATTTGCTATAAAAAGAGTGAACTACTGATACTTGCTACGAACTAGAGATAACTTGAAAACATTCCAAGTGAAAAAGAAGCAACTAACAAAAGATCACATGCTATATAATCCCACTTACATGAAATGTCCATATTAGAAAAATAAATGGAGATAAAAAGTAATTATTGGTTACTAAGAATTGGAGGCTGTGGGATGAAGAGTGTGCCTGATAATGTAGCTAAGGGGTTTTTTTGAAACAACAGAATTTTCTAAAATTAGAGTGTGATAATGGCTATATGACTCTAAATAGACTAAAAAAACATGGAAATGTACAACTTGGAAGAGTCAATTTTATAATATGTAAACTATATGTCAAGCTGTTATCAAAATCAATTCAAATGAATTTATTATCATTATAATTACATGTCTTTCTATTTATAATTTTTAATCTTGTGGTTCAGATTGTTTATTTTTATTTTTTATTATTTTTTACATTATTGTTCATTTTTAAGCAATATTTGCTTCCCTCTACCCCCTCAGGTATAGTCTCCACAGTTTCCTTTACCAATGCACCCATGCACAACCACCATCACCAACCCCCTGTACTCCTCCCTTCCTCCCTCTGATCCCTCTCCCTTATCCTCCCCTGCAGTATGCCTCTGATTTATAATTGTCCATTTTGCTTTTTTGTGTTTTGTACTTTTTTTTTTTTACACTGATGTCTTATTAGGTTCCCATATAGTCCTGCTACAAGTGAAACCAAACGATATTTTTCTTTTTCCTTCTGGCTTATTTCATTGAGCATAATTCCTTCTAGTTCCATCCACGTTGCTGCAAATGGCATGAGTTTATCTTTTTTGATTGCTGAATAATATTCCATTGTGTATATATGCCACATCTTCTTGATCCAGTCATTTATTTTTGGACATTTGGGTCGTTTCCAGGTTTTGCCTATTGAAAATAGTGCTGCAATAAACACAGGTGTACAGGTGTTCACCGCTATTCCAATAAAAATCTCAATGACATTCTTCAAAGAAATAGAACATATACTGATGAAATTCATATGGAACCACAAAAAAAAAAAACAAAAAAACACATGACTAGCCAAAGCCCTACTGATGAAAACAAAGGAGAAAGGAGGTATCACAATTCCAAACTTCAAGCTATACTACAAAGCCATAATAATTAAAACAGTTTGGTATTGGAACAAAAACAGATACACAGACCAATAGAACTGAATAGAGAGCCCAGAAATAAAACCACACTTATATGGACAACTGATCTTTGACAAAGGAGCAAAGAATACGTAATGGAACACAGACAGTTTGTCCAATAAATGGTGCTGGGAAAACTGGACCACCACAAGCAAAAAAATGAAACTAGACCACTACCTTTCACCATGCACAAAAATCAACTCAAAATGGATAAAGGAACTGGACATAAGACCTGAAACCATAAAATATATAGAAGAAAATATAGGTAAAACACTACAAGACATATGTCGCAATAACATCTTTAAAGACTCATCACCCAAAGCAAAGAAAGTCAAGGAAAAGATGAACACCTGGGATTACATCAAACTGAAAAGCTTCTGCATAGCAAAAGAGACATTAACCAAAACAGAGAGACAGCCCACTGATTGGGAAAAAATCTTTGCACTCCAGTCAACTGATAAGGGACTGATCACAAAGACATATGAAAAACATACAGGACTCAACAAAATCAAAATAAACAATCCAGTCAAGAAATGGGCAGAAGAGCTAAAAAGAAACTTCTCTGAAGAGGAAATGAAAATGGCCAACAGGTATATGAATAAATATTCAACATCCCTTATCATCAGGGAAATGCAAATCAAAACCACATTGAGATACCCCCTTACACCAGTAAGAATGGTACATATCAAAAAAAACAAGCACCAACAAATGTTGGTGAGGATGTGGTGAAAAATAAACTCTCCCACATTGCTGGTGGGAGTGCCAACTGGTCCATCCACTATTGAAAGCTGTCTGGAGGTTCCTCAGTCTACTAAAAATGGAGCAACCATAGACCCAGCAATTCCACTACTAGGGATCTACCCAAAGGACACAAAAATATTGATTTTGGGCCTTCCCGGTGGCGCAGTGGTTGAGCGCTGGGCTGCGAAGCTGCCTATAGCCTCTGCCGCACCAATTCGATCCCCAGCCACCTGTGAGGGTCCCATATGGCATGACAGACCTCTCCTGCTGTGCCTGCTGCTCCTCTCAGCAGTGTACTTCATCGGTCTGCCTGTTCTGCACCCCGCTATGGCTCTAATGAATTCTCTCACCCTCCAGTACTTCTGACTGTACCCAGTGCTTGTATAAATAAATAAATCTTAAAAAAGAAAAAAAAACACATTGATTCTATTTATAAATATTAAGTGACATCTGATAAGCTTATCCCAAAAACTAAATTCATTATAATCTTATGGATGATAATAAGAGAGAAAAATGATTAGCCACTGGAATTTAAAAACAGTAGTCTGAAGATAAACACACCTCCTTTTCTCTATTATAAAGTCCAAGGAAGAACTTATCAAATAAATGATCTATTATACTTTCAAGTGTCAACATGACAGCTTATTTCCTAGCCTCTATTATATTTTAGCACCGTAGCTATAATGACAAAACTGTAACTGTGAGTCAGAATTCCAATTATCACAGAATAAACTAAAAGTGGAATGAACTATTAAGTACAAAACACATCTATAAAAAAAATTCCTAGTCTTTAACCTTACCCAGGTATATATGGACTCTCCCATTTTGTGTCCAAAATAATAAATAGTTGGAAATGATCTATCCCATATAATGAAAATAGGAAGATGAAGTTAACCAAGAATTAGTAAACAGTCTTGCACAGCTATGATTTACTGGATAGAGAAACAGATTTCAAGTTTGAAAAGTTGTTATTGAAAATCAGCCCAAACACCCACATAAACAAAAAGGATTCTCATATATTGTACTTCTCTTCCTGTCTCATGTATTTTTTCATATATATGTATATATGAGATATATGTACATATGAACTATATATAAACATGCATTTTTTAAAAAATATAACACCTTGTACTAGGTAGTCCTATGAAGTGTAAATAAAAATCAAATGTTGGAGTATAAAAAATGATAGAAAATACATGAATATTAGTGCCTCATTAACATAATTTCATATGGCATATAATTAAAGGGGTAAAACCATGCTGAATAAGTACATTTTAATAATTCCAAATGTATTTTCATGTTTTCAAAATATATAAGGATCATTCTTAGAACACTTGTTTTTATATTCTACATGCCATAAAAAAGATTTATATAGTAAAATAATATACACAGGGTGTTTCCTTATTGTGCATTGCTAAAATGGCAGAAGTCCAAATGCATGAACCATTACTTATAATCATCTTATTAGAATAACAAACAGCAAGATTTCTGAAGTCTAACATATACCATCCAAACATCAATGATTTTAAAAGATCACTGCATGTGATGACATGAATAATATTTATAAAATCAGAGACATTTCAAAATAATAAAAATTTAATTTTGAACACTAAACAGAAAATGAAGATTCAATATAGCTGTTTGGCAAAAATGATTAATAACAAATAATAGAGCAAATATAGCCCATAAATAGGAATATACAATTCAGAGGGATTGAATTGCTGTATAGTGTGATAATGTTAGTAGGTACTTTTTCCCTGTAATAAAACTTATGTTATTCAATCATTTATCTAAAGAAGTTTCCCACAAGAGAAAAATAAACAGAAAACAATTCTTTCCTTTCCAGCTGAACAAAAAGTCACATAAATCAAAATGTCATCAGTGAAGTGGTAGTACTATAATACACAGCCCCATCACATTCTTCAATGTATCTTAAATAAGTATCACAGAGGAAGAGAAGCAAAATATACCCCTTGGGGTGCTCTCTGAGACTTCTTACAGTAAATGAACAAATGCCCAGTGCTGCCCTTTGGGACCATAGAAGGAATGAAATCACTGAAGGTAGGAGCCCATCAAGCCATTTCTCAAGGCCATTGGTGTGCGACACTCCTGACACTAGGTTCATGTTATTCAACATGAAAGTTAGTGGAGAGGAACTCACTTTTTTTCCTTAGAAATCTGATTACTTTCACAGATTCCCCCCTGGGTGTACATTGCTTTCATTGTAAAGTCATTTCCAAATAATGTCTACAGATAAACTTTTAAGGTCAAATATAAAAATCATTGTGAAGAATGAAAGCAAGTTTAAAAAATAGTCTGTAAGAAAACGAGGTAATATTGTGCATTTTACTTCCATATTAAGTAATTTTCTTTTCTTTCAACCAAAATTATGTGTAAAATTTGGCAAGATGGACTATATAATATGCAACAGGAATAGAAGGAAGATACGGAGATAATTTTACTCATAAAATAATACAGGATTAAAGATTTGGGGATTTTATTTTAAAGAGATTTATGGAAAATTAAAGGAAGAAAGAAAATTGGACAATTGCCTATGCTAAGATTTTCTGCAGGGGGTAAATATATCTCAATGTGTGTATATTCCTTTTTAATCACTAGCTGTATACACAAATCAGAGGGATATGTATGTGTACATATTATTCAGATCAATTCACTTTTTGGAAGTTAATTTTCAATACACTGGTCATGTACCTTAGATTCAGCAGAGTGAGTCCATAGGTCTCAATTGTATTTACTTGACCCTGCAGCAACTGATTTTGTGCTCTACTAAATGTATGAAAAACATTTTTTATTTCATGGTCTCAGTTACTGAGAAGTGAAGATATAAAAAGGTACTGTTGCTATGTGTAAATAATGTAAAGCATTCAAAAAAAGCACAACTTGCTAACTTTCATTTCCATACAGTTATAAATAGCATTGATGAAAATTGCCATGATTTTATTTGAATTTTGGGATATCAAATTAGGATTCATAATATATTTCTTAAGAAATTAGTACTGGATGGCTTCACTTATAGCAGAAATATAGGGGAACAAAATAAGACATCAGTGTAAAAAAATAATAACAGTACAAAATACAATAAAGCAAAAATGGACAATTATAAATCAGAGACACACTGCAGGGGAGGAGGAGGGAGAGGGATCAGAGGGAGGGAGGGAGGAGCACAGGGGACTGAGATGATGGTGCACGGGTGCATTGCTAAAGGAAACTCTATGGGGATTACACCTGAGGGGGTGGGGGGAAGAAAATACTGTTTAAAAATGAACAAGGATGTAAAACATTAATAATTTAAAGAAAAGAAATTAGCAAGAATTTTCTGAAATATATACATCAGAAAATATGTATGTTGAAAATCCTCTGATGCGCAATCAGGAAACAAAGTGTTTATAAAAGTCCATGTACTACCTGGACTTTAAGTCCAACCTTTGGTAAGGGCTATTGTCACTAATATATGTGCAATGCAAATCAATTGGCTAATCTTTAAAAGAATTGAGAACATTATTTATACTTTAAAAATAACAAAAAATAATTGAATTCCCTTAGGAATTTTGAGGTTGAATGATTCTTTAACTCCAAATTATTCTTGTTGAATGGAATGCAAGTATAACTTAGTGGCCCAACCTTAGATGGTAGATCTATTTTGTTTTCTCAGGCCAATGAGTCACAAGAAAATGAGAACTATATATAAAATTACAGGAAGCACTGGGTTTTTTATACATAGAAATGAATAACTCAGATAAAACTTTTCAATCAGAAAGTAACAAAATGGAAAAGAATGAATACAGAAATATCAATATTATTTTATATTACTTATTAAGTGTTCATTTCTCAGGCAACAGAAAATGATCAAGGGGTTAAGCAGAGGGATATATTACCCTGTTGGGAAAAGAAGATACTACTAAATATAGCTCTTTTTCATAAAAAATGTTTGAGTCTTGATGTATATTTCCCATCATAGACCACACTTCTTCCTTAAGCTTCTCTGATTTCATTGTCATTATTGAATCATTAATTCTACTTATGAGATCATTTTCTTCCTACTGCAGCTGCATTTATTCTTATAACAGACTTCCATAGTTTATTTGCCTCCACAGATTACTTTTTCTTCTTTGTTTTTTCCAAATAATTACTTCTGATCTTGGTAATATTGGTTCTGTTGTTTACAGCCTATATACGTAGAGACACAAATTTAATTTCAGCAATCTTGTTTTCTCTTTGTATTGCAGTAGTATTTTGTATCCTCAGATAGCTATTTTCAGTTATTTTGTATTAAATAAGCTAGTCTATTTTCTTTTTTTTTTCTTTTTTTTTTTTCCAAATTTTATTGTTATATTCCCCATACAATTGCAGCCCCCCCATTCTGACCCCAATCCCTCCCCTCCCGCCCCCGCCCCCCTAAAAGTGTCTCTGGTTCATAGTTTTTTGTTGATTTTGATTTTCACTTTCTTATACTTATTCATTTTCCTGGTCCCTTATTTAAGTTTTCTAGATTCCTGCTATGAGTGAGACCATCCGGTATTTTTCTTTTTCTTTTTGGCTTATTTCGCTGAGCATGATCCTTTCCAGCGCCATCCATGTTGCTGCAAATTGCATGTGTTTATCTTTTTTGAATGCTGAGTAATATTCCATGGTATATATGTACCACATCTTCTTGATCCAGTCATCTATTTTTGGGCATTTGGGTTGTTTCCAAAGCTTAGCTATTGTAAACAGTGCTGCTATAAACATAGGGGTGCAGGTGTTCTTTGGAATTGATGTTTCTGTGTCCTTTGGGTAAATACCTAGGAGTGGAATTGCTGGATCATATGGAAGCTCTATGTTTAGTAGGTCCAGAAATCTCCACACAGCTCTCCACAGTGGTTGGACCAGTTTACACTCCCACCAACAGTGCAGAAGAGTTCCTTTTTCTCCACACCCTCGCCAGCATTTGTTATTGCTAGTTTTTTTAATATGTGCCATTCTCACTGGTGTAAGATGGTATCTCATGGTAGTTTTGATTTGCATTTCCCTGATGGCAAGTGATGTTGAACATTTTTTCATATGCCTGTTGGCCATTTGCATTTCCTCTTCAGAGAAGTTTCTTTTTAGCTCTTCTGCCCATTTTTTGACTGGATTATTTTCTTTGTTGTTGTTGAGTCTCATCAGCTCTTTGCAGATTTTTGTGATCAGTCCTTTATCATTAGTGTTGGGTGCAAAAATGTTCTCCCAGTTGGTGGGGTTTCTCTTTGTTTTTGTTATTGTCTCTTTTGCTGTGCAGAAGCTCTTTAATTTGATGTAGTCCCAGCTGTTTATCTTTGCCTTCACTATCACTGCTTTGGGTGATGTGTCTGTAAAGATGTCTTTGATGTGCAGATCACGTAGTGTTTCGCCTATATTTCCTTCTATATATTTTATGGTTTCAGGTCTTATGTCTAGTTCTTTAATCCATTTTGAGTTGATTTTTGTGTATGGTGTGAGGTAGTGGTCAAGCTTCATTCTTTTGCATGTAGCGACCCAGTTTTCCCAGCACCATTTATTGAACAAACTTTCTTTGCTCCAATGCATAGTCTTTGCTCCTTTGTCAAAGATTAGTTGACCATAAATCTGTGGGTTTATTTCTGGATTTTCTATTCGATTCCATTGGTCTGTATGTCTGTTCTTGTTCCAATACCATGCAGTTTTGATGATTATGGCTTTGTAGTATACTTTGAAGTCTGGGAGTGTAATGCCTCCAATCCCTTCTTTTTTTTTCAGGAGAGCTTTGGCTATTCGGGGTTTTTTGTGATTCCATATGAATTTCATCAATAATTGTTCTATTTCTTTGAAGAATGACATTGAAATTTTGATTGGAATAGCATTGAATCTGTATATTGCTTTTGGAAGGATGGCCATTTTAATAATGTTTATTCTTCCAATCCACGAGCAGGGGATGTCTCTCCATTTCTTTGTGTCTTCTTCTATTTCTTTTAACAGTGTTTTATAGTTTTCTTTGTATAGGTCCTTTACCTCTTTTGTTAGATTTATTCCCAAATATTTGATTTTTTTTGTTTCAATAACAAAAGGGATGGTTTTTTTGATTTCTTCTTCTTCAGATTTATTGTTTGTGTATAGGAAGGCTACTGACTTTTGCGTGTTGATTTTGTATCCTGCCACTTTACTGAACTGATTGATGAGTTGAATTAGCTTTTCTGTGGAGTTTTTGGGGTTCTCTATGTATAATATCATATCATCTGCAAATAGTGATAGTTTGACTTCTTCTTTTCCTATTTGGATTCCTTGGATGTCTTTCTCTTGTCTTATTGCCCTGGCTAGGACTTCCAGTATTATATTGAAAAGCAGTGGTGAGAGTGGACATCCTTGTCTTGTTCCAGATCTTAATGGAATTGCTTTCAGCTTTTCACCATTGAGAATGATACTGGCTGTTGGCTTGTCATAGATGGCCTTTATGATGTTGAGGTATGTTCCTTGTATCCCAAGAATTTCAAGGGCTTTTATCATGAATGGGTGTTGCACTTTGTCGAAAGCTTTCTCAGCATCTATTGATATTATCATATGGTTTTTATATTTCTTTTTGTTGATGTGTTGGATAACGTTGATTGATTTTCAGATGTTAAACCATCCTTGTGTCCCTGGAATGAATCCTACTTGGTCGTGGTGAATTATCTTATGGATACATTGTTGGATTCTGATAGCTAAAATTTTATTGAGGATTTTTGCATCAGTGTTCATTAGGGAGATTGGCCTGTAGTTTTCCTTTTTTGTGTTGTCCTTGTTCGGTTTTGGTATTAGTGTAATGTTGGCTTCATAAAACGTGTTTGGTATTGTCCCTTCCTTCTCAATTTTTTGGAAGAGTTTGTGAAGGATAGGCACTAATTCGTCTCTGAATGTTTGGTAGAATTCATTTGTAAATCCATCAGGTCCTGGGCTTTTGTTTTTGGGGAGGTTTTTGATTACCATTTCAATTTCGCTAATTGTAATTGGTCTGCTTAGGTGTTCTATTTCTTCTTTATCTAGCTTTGGGTGATTGTAGAGTTGTAGGAATTTGTCCATCTCCTCTAGATTGTTAAACTTGTTTCCATATAACTGTTCATAGTAGTTACTGATTATTCTTTTGATTTCTGCTGTGTCCGTTGTGATTTCTCCTCTTTCATTGATGATCCTGTTTATTTGTGCTTTCTCCCTTTTTTCCTTTGTGAGCCTGGCTAGGGGTTTGTCTATTTTATTGATTTTTTCAAAGAACCAGCTCTTGGTTTCATTGATCTTTTGGATTGTTTTTTTAGTTTCAATTTCATTTATTTCTGCTTTGGTTTTTATTATTTCTTTTCTTCTACTGGTTTTGGGGTTTTATTGTTGTTCTTTTTCTAGATCTTTGAGCTTCGAGATTAGGTTGTTTCTTTGAGTTCTTTCTTGTTTCTTGATGTGAGCTTCTATTGCTATATATTTTCCTCTTATTACTGCTTTTGCTGCATCCCATACATTTAGGATATTGGTGTCCTCCTTGTCGTTCAATTCAAAAATTTTTTTAATTTCTTCTTTGATCTCCTCATTAGTCCAGTGGTCTTCCAGTAGTGTGGTTTTTAATCTCCATGAGGTAGGAAAGTTCCTTGCCTTCTTTTTATGGTTTATTTCTAGTTTGATGCCTTCATGGTCAGAAAAGATGGTTGATATGATTTCAATCTTGGTGTATCTGTTGATGTTTGTCTTGTGCCCCAGTATGTGATCGATCCTGGAGAATGATCCGTGTGCGCTTGAGAAAAATGTGTACTCCGTTTTTTTGGGGTTTAGTGTTCTATAGATGTCTGTTAAGCCCAATTGCTCTAGGTCCTTATTTAGAGCTTTGGTTTCTTTACTTATTTTTTGTCTTGTTGATCTATCCATTGTTGATAGTGGTGTGTTGAAGTCTCCCACTACGTATGTGTTTTCTCTGATGTCTGTTTTCAGAGAGGACAACAGTTGTCTGATATATTTTGGTGCTCCTTCGTTTGGTGCGTATATGTTAATGAGTGTTATTTCTTCTTGAAGTATTGTCCCCTTGATCATAATGTAGTGACCATTGGGGTCTCTTTTTATCTTTTTGAGTTTGAAATCTGTTTTATCTGATATAAGTATAGCTGTTCCTGCTTTCTTTTTTGGTCCATTTGCTTGTAGGATTGTTTTCCATCCTTTAACTTTGAGCCTATTTTTATCTTTTGTAGCTAAATGTGTTTCCTGGAGACAGCAAAGGGTTGGGTTTTGTTTCTTAATCCAGGCTGCAACTCTGTGTCTTTTTATTGAAGAGTTTAGTCCATTTACATTTAGAGTTAATATTGATATGTTAACATCTGTATTTGCCATTGTGTTTGTCTTTCCTTTGATTTTATTTATTTATTCTTTTAATAACTTTTTTTTTTTTGGCCTTCTTTCATTGTTATTCGTCCCTCTGAGGTTCTGGCTTTAGGACTCCTTGTAGTATTTTTTGGAGTGGGGGTTTAGTTGCAATGAAATTCCGGAGTTTCTGTTTGTCTGGGAAGGTCCATATTCTTTCTTCAAAGAGGAAGGAGAGCTTTGCGGGATAGAGTATTCTTGGTTGGCATCTGTTTTCTTGGAGTCTGTTGACTATGTCCCTCCACTCTCTCCTTGCCCGTAGTGTTTCTTCGGAGAAGTCTGATGTCAGCCTGATTGGCTTTCCTTTGAATGTTATCTGTTTCTTCCCTCTTGCCAGCTTCATTATTTTTTCCTTGTCCTGGATTCTTGGGAGCTTTACTATTATGTGTCTTGCTGTATTTTTTCTTTCGTCGTGGAAGTTTGGTGTTCTTCTTGCTTCTTGTATATCAATTTTCAGCTCCTTCTTCACATTTAGGAAGTTCTCTTCAATTATCTCTTTGAATATTTTCTCTGTTCCTACTTCTCTCTCCTCTCCTTCTGGTATTCCTATAACTCTTATATTTCCTTTCCTCATGGAGTCAGATAGTTCCCGAAGTCTTTCTTCATTCTTTTTCCTTCGTACTTCTCTTTCCTTTTCTGTTTTGGTTCTTTTTATTTCTGTGTCTTCAAGAGCACTTATTCGTTCTTCCATTTCATCAATTCTGCTTTCATTGCTTTTCCCAGAATTCTTTAGTTCTTCCACTAATTCTTTGATCTCCTGCATTTCTTTTACTTCCCTCTTTAGGGACTCAATTTCATTCTTCTGATCGTTGATTATTTTTCCCTTATCATTGTTTTCCTTTATGACTTCTGTCAGTTTTTTAATCACGGCAATTTTAAATTCTCTTTCTGGAAGGCTCAGAAGTTCTTCCAAGTTACTGTCGTTGCAATCTGGGGGCTGGTTTTCTTTTTGTGGTGTGCTTTTTCTCTGGAGAGTTGCTAGGTTGCGTGTGGTTCTTCTCCTCCCTACTGTCTGTTTTCTAATTTGCCGTATGCGTTGGGACACTGTGTTGTTGGGACTGGCCGGCATCTTGGGTGGGCTTCTCTTCTCCCCTCTGGTTCCTCCAGGAGTCATCTGTCAGTTTCAAGCAGTCTTTATTGGAGAAAGGTCCCTGTCCTAAAATGTCGATGTGGGGACACACTCCCCTGTGCGCCTGGTCTGCCCCGGCGGTGGGTTCCTGCTCCCCCTCTCGGCTTGGACTGCAGGTCAGAGGGGGTCTGGCGTGGGCGAACTTCCCCCGCTCACCTCTGGCTCCTGAGGAAGCCTTCTGCAGGTAGTCTTTACTGAAGAAATGTCCCTGTTCTAAAATGGTGATGTGGGACACACTCCCTGCGCGTCCGGTGTCAGGCACACTCTTCTGCGTGCCTGGTCTGCCCTGGCTGTGGGTGCTCGCTCTCCCTGTGGGCTCAGACTACTTGTTCGGAAGGGGCCGGGTGTGGGCTAACTCCCCAGCTGGCCACTAGCTCCTTCAGGAGCCTGTGCTGGCTACAAGTCGCTAGGTGGCACCAAAGATCTCTCCTAGAGCCCTTGGGGAGCTGATTTTCCACCCCGTGGGACAGGGAGTAAAGCGGGGATGGTAGGGTACACCTCAACGGCTTTGGGGTGCTGTGTCTGCCTTGTGCCCCACCGTCGTGGGGAACCCACGCCCCTAATTTCGTGCCCCGGGTCTCAGTTCCAAAGCCCTCAGTTCCAGGATGCGGGCTGTAGCCCAGTTCAGTGGCGCGGGAATGGCGCCTTTTGCACCGCTCCCATGCCTGGGCGCCTGGTTCCTGCTTACTCAGGGAGGGACCTTCACCTCAGTGAGGACCTCCGAGCGTCTCCCCGCAAGCCTAGGTCGTCTCCCAAGCCTAGGTCGCAGGCACGGGGACCTGGGCAGCCACGATCCTGGTCTGCACTTGCTTTTCAAGCGCGCCGAGCGCACTGCTATCCGCGCAAGCTTACTGGCAGCCTGGGCTGTGTGCGTGTCTCCCGGGGTCTTTGTTCTTCTCTAATGGCGCCCGGAGCCATTCGCTCACCGCCGCGGCGAATCCTGCAGGGTTCGCCTCAGCTCCCTTTCAAGGGGTGTGGTGGCTGCAATAGTTCCTTTCCACTCACAGTCTCGCTTGCTATGTCATTTTTTTTTGGTGGCACTTTTGGTTTGTTGTTTCCCTCCTCTCTGCCGGTCGGAGAGTGCCGCCTCTGTGGGCGGGGGAGGGGAGCAGGGTTCTGCGCTTCCCTCCCTTCTCGTCCTCTTTTATGGCCACTTTCTTCTTCGGGTAGTTTGCTGGAGTCACCCGTTTATCTTCCGTGTCCCAGTTCTCACTGGGACCTGCCGCTTTTCCTCCCTATTAACTTTTTTTAATGGGAGATCTTACTCGCAGCGTCTCCTCGCCGCCATGTTGCTCCGCCCCTAAGCTAGTCTATTTTCAACAAATCAAACTGAAAGTCATCTGTAACTGAGTAACAGGAGCTGGGTTTACTTCTGCCCTCTCTCACCCACTTAACTAACTAGAAAAGTAGATAAACTAGATATTCTACATGAAACATACAACAGAATCATTTGAAATTTCAAAAACCAATGAAATAAGCCAGAAAGAAAAAGAAAAATACCGGATGGTTTCACACATAGCAGGAATTTAGACAACCTAAATAAGGGACCAGGATAAAGACTAATTATAATAAAGTAAAAATCAAAATCAACAAGCAACTACAAACCAGAGACACACTGGGGGCAAGGGGTAGGAGGGATTAGGGTCAAAATAAGGGGGGGTGGGAATTGTATGGGCACTATAACCAAGATGAAAATGCATACATTCTGCAAAAATGAAAAATGATGTGAAAATATATAAAATAAAAAATAAAATAAAATGAACAAAAAACAATAAAATCAAGTATTGGAAAGAATGTGGTACAACTGAAAATTTTCAGGATGAAGTTTGTATAAGTATTTTAAGAAACATTTTGGCAGTTTTTTATGTTCAAAAGTTATACAGTACAAAAGTTCTCCTAGATATTTACCCCTAATGAAAAAAAAGCATGATACTTCAAATAAAATATTTTATGAATACATAATTGAGTTATTTTAAATGGCTTTTTATTTTATAGAGATGTAATTGACATATAGTATGATGTAAGTTTAATAAATACTGCTTAGTAATGTGAAAGCAGGAAAGCATTTTTACCTACCAAAAAAAAAGTTAGTACAAATTTATCTGAAAGATTTTATAATACATGTAGGCACACTGCTTATCAAAGAGGTACTCTATAAGAAAAGCAGTTACTAAATTACCAAGTATAAGTTTGACCAATTCAAAGATGAATTAAATGCCCAATTTGTAGAGAGATGGCAAGTTTAAAAAAGAAAAAAATGCTTATGTTAATACTTACTAATAATAGTGACACTTACTCATCATCTACTGTATTTGACAGAAATTAACCTTTTAAAAAATTTCCAGGAAGACTTCTATTCTGCTTAATTATTCCATGAATAGTGGAGTGTAAATTAATCTTCACTTTGTGTGTTGTCAAAATACTGTCTTCTTTATCTTTTTATGGTGTCAATTATTTTATACACTACACTCTGTTATACCCAAGACTAAGAGCATTATAATTCATAAGAAAAAATCATGTAAGGCCTCTGTCAATATCTCTACAAAAGTTAAGAAAATACATTTAAAAATCATTATAATAATTGATTGATCCAAAGAACTAAATTTTTATATTCTTTCCAATATGATACACAACACGATGTAATGAACCTAGTTGACACAGTATTGAATGTATTGAATGCAACATTTCATTAAGGAAGCTGTTTTGCTCTACTTATTTTTAACTAGGTGGAAAATATCTGAACTTCCTGATATCAGAAGTTGTAGATTTCTTAAAAACATGTCTATAAAACAGTTGATTATTTAATGTTTGTAGTACACACACAACTTAACTCAGGATATTTTGGCAATTCAATCTAAGCAATAAAAAAGGGGGGCTATTAAAAATTGTTTTTAAGAAGACTTGCCATTTGGGAGTCATGTTTTAATAGAATGTGAAAGTTTAAACTCATATATAATTCTGAAATTTCTAATTGGTTCAAAATGGTTTAATGGAAAAAAAAATATCTGTATCAAAAACTTGGCATTGAAGGCAAATGTTTCTCTTTAGGGCAAAAATAGAAAGGTTCCAAGAGAAACAGATCAAGGAATAAAAGTTATGGTTATT
The DNA here is from genome assembly GCF_964194135.1 of Talpa europaea. NCBI lineage: Eukaryota > Metazoa > Chordata > Mammalia > Eulipotyphla > Talpidae > Talpa > Talpa europaea. The sequence goes on along the minus strand of NC_140072.1, from coordinate 106,555,711 downwards.
ACAACACAGGTGTTTTTCTCTTTCTTTGAAAGGAGAAATGAGATAACTCCTAGGACTCCTTCATCAAAAACAAAAACTCTCTTTCTCTTTTTCCATGTGGTAGCTAAGTACTTCAGTTGTTTTACAACTGCATTCCCCTTACCATGGCTAAGTCCTGTGGCAGTGATGGAAGTTTTTCAACTATGTCTTTATCATCTGTAAGATCAAGCATGAAAGGAATAGTGGGATAATGGTATTACACATATGGATTTGTCCAAATGATGCATGTCTCACAAAGGAAAACAAATTAACAATACATTTGTTTCAACATGGGGGGGGCATAGTATGTCGCAGTTTTCTTGTTCAATTATATTCATAAGCCCAGATTCATATGTTTTACATGTGCCATAACAATGACACAACACAGTTTACCAAAAAAAGAGGGGATATTTTCATCAGGGAATACATTGGTTGTGTACTTGATCAGTAGACAAGTTTTACTTCCATATATATTCCCTATCGACCATGCATTTGATAACTGGCATTTGAAGATCATGGGAGCAACTGCACAGGAAGTAAGAAAGAAGCTCTGGTGTGACTCATCAATACCCCAAAGCTTCTTGTACATGCCTGACCAGATATTTAAGGACTATGTCCTCCCTATATGATATTGTATACTTCAAGTTGAAAACTCTAGACTGAGAATATATGACTTAATATCCTGGATGGCATTAGGAGTTGACTTTACATCTATGAGATACAGCTAGTTTGCTGTCAAATAGGGAAAGTACAAAAAATTTAATTGTGAGTGCAAAATAAGACGGTATATATCAAGTGTTAAAATTGTGCCTTTCTTTTAACAAGTGTTCGATGGATGTACTTTATTATGAATTTAGCATTGCTGAAGATAGTATAAATGATTAAAATAGGATTGAATTTGAAATTAGAATCCATAGATTTGGTCTCACTAAGCAATTTATAATTCTGGCATTCTCGGGTGATGGATGAGTGCAAAATGTCACCCAAGTGAGTGTAACTGTATTGGCTGCATCACAAATTCATAAACACTTAGCAGGACTTGTGCCATGAAGTCATGTATAACCTGGTACATAGGGAAAAATTAAGCTCTTTTATAGAATAAGAGGGATAGATATTAAACAATTTCACAGGGCTAAAAGCTAATCCTAAATCTAGACCCTGAAATGTTAGGATGATTGTTCCATTCTTCTAATTGCTATTGAACTAATCCTCTTATTTCTCTCTTCTAAATATCCTGGTGGTATTTGAATGGTCTGCAAACTGCATTATTATTGTCCTTAGTGCACTAGTCACTTTTCTTTGATTTGCCATCTAAATATTATTCCATCTCCCTATCTCCTTCATTACATCATTCATCATACAGCCAGTCACTTCTTCAAAAATCAAGTATATGATTACACTACTTCCATTCTAGTGTTCTCAGCAGACTGCCGCTGCCCTCAATTTAAAGTCATATCTTCATTATGTCTTATAGTAAATGATATCTACCTCTTCAGTGTTTTCTGAGCTATTTTCTCTCTCAGTGTATATGACATTATATTTATTGTTCGGACATGCTACATTCTCTAATATCCTAAGGATATTATCATTCTCTTTCCTTTCCCCAGACACTTACCCTCCTCATGCTCTGCCCTCCATACATAAACACACATAGATTAACCTTTGTTTTTCAGTTTACAGTTCACTCCCTTTCTATCTACAGCATTTTAAAACTCTCCCCCTTGCACTGCCATAGCATACATTTCCTCTACTCACTTCAGTTACCCAAATTACTAATTTCATTTTGTCTTACTTTGTTGATGCTAGGTTGCATGAAATTGCTGTTTCTTTATAACTATCACAGTGCATAGAATATAATTCATACTTAATTAATACTTTAACATTTGAATTTGAAACTATAAGAAGCTGCTAAAGGGTATAAAGACTACAGAGACATAGTCAGCGGGTTGAATATAGAAGATATGTACTCATTATTCTTTTCCAGCATCTACTGTGCTTCTTTATGATACAAGCTAGAAAATATAAACTATACTGCACTAAACTAGTTAGTATTCTAGAATGTGAAGGAGAGAGACTAATATATCTAAATCTGATTTGTTCCCATATTTAAAACAGCTTTTAAAATAACACTGACATTTAATTTGATGTTTAGATTAAGCTTTATATGTGTGTATAATGTGTGTATATGTGTATATATATGTGTATATATATGTATATGTATATACACATGCACACACACTCACATGACTGCATTGGAGTTAACACTGATAATGCAAAAGCAACAGTACCCAAATGTACTGGCACTTTAGCACAAATCAATACAGAGGCATTAACTATAGCAACAGTCACTACATACATGGCTAGTAGAAAAATTGTAGAAATAAAGAATTAAGCATTTGACCAATATAACCTTGGAAATAAATGAGTCTGTCTATTAAAAAATTATATCATTTGTTGACAATGATAAAATTCTAGCTTCAAGTGGAAAATTATAATTTTGGAAAGCCTGAATCTATCACTAAGACCTTGACAGCTTCCCAATATTTAAAGGATTTTCAAAAAAGATCCGTTGTGATATTTGTGAATGAGATTTTTGATATTGCATAATAAAATATGTAAAAATTTGAATGGTCTGCAAACACCATGAATCAATATTTTGTAAATGTTCAATGCACAATGTTTCAAAATTATGAAGACATAAAAGATCAATCAAATGTGTAAATGGGCTAATGTCATAGGATATGAAATGTATTGATGAGATTTCACATTCTGAGTTATAACTAATCTCTAAGAAGCTACCATTTTTTCAAGTTTTGTTGCAGTATCAAGGAAAAATAGCTACAATTCTCTGAATATCATTAAAATACATTCCTTTTTTAACTGTCTTTGTAAGACCAGACATCCAGATATTAAAGTGGCTTGCAAAATTATAAAACTATGTCACTCTTCTAATATTTGAAAATACAGTGAGAATATTTCATAAAATTACATATGATGTTTCTTACAATGATTTTGTTATTTTTAAATAAATTAATAAATATTAGGCCTCCCTGGTGGCACAAGGGGTTAAAACACAACCTATGAGGCTGTCTGCAGCCACTGCACCATGTGTTCGATCCTCAGCCAGGGAGCTGTCCACATGGCAGCTTTCTTGATCCACCCACTGCTCCCCTTAGTCAATCTGCCTGTTCTGTTCCCCACTCTGTTTCTGGTGAATCCTCTTACCCTCCAACCTCTTGCTTGTGCCCCAGTTCTTGTATGCATAAATAGCTAAATCTTCAAAAAATATAATAAATATTCAGAAAAAGTATCAGTTTTAATACCTAATACAATATATACGTATTTTACCTGTGTAAATAAAAACTCTTTGGGGTCAATAATTTTCTAGAATGTAAAAATAATTTTCTAGAATGATAACAAAAATTTTGAGAACTGTCCAACCAGACAAAGTCAGCAACTAAAGTCCCTGATGAGAAGGATATAGCCAAGATCTCAGAAAAGATACTCCCTGCGCAGTTTCTCTCAAGATCAACTAGCAAATATATATAAATGAGATGTCCTGGTGAAAATCCCAGAAACCAGAAATGATACTTGGACCATGAAAACTGAGAAAAACTGCATTAGAGGGGTAAGAGGAACTGTTTAACTTTGACAACATTACCCATACCCCAGGCTGGCACAGTGCTACACAGAAGATCTTCCAGTGACTGAGGTTTCCCCAGTTGAAAGAGAACTCAAAGTGAACTCCCATCTTTCCTAGCATTACAGGATGCTTCCTGTGAAGCCCACTAGGTTTTGTGTCATAGGGATGACTGGTAGACTAGACTACTAAGGGTTAACTATAAATGGTGAAGGAGACAGGGCTCACAGTAATCAGCATGCTGACCTGGCAGTCTATATTCTTGCAGTAAATCCTAAAGCCCATCTGAGCAGCAATGTCAGACAGCACCTTTTTTCAACTGTTGAACATATTTTCTCAAAAATGACCTGAAAAAGAAGCCCACAGATGACCCCAGGGAAACTTCACAACCCATCCTACAACACTGTACATGCAATGAGCCAAGAATTTAAATAAACCTCAAGCATTATCCTAAAACTGACCTCTTGTGAACTCAGGCAGTCTCAGAACACAGCCTATTTTTTTTTTTAAGAAACCAGCCTATTTTATCACCTACCTGTAGAACATAATCTATAACGCTTCCAGATTAATATAATCTATAGTCTATTTCACCCAGGGAAGCCAGCCTGCAACTCTACCCAATCAGAACATAATATGCAGCTACACATCATTAAAATATGCAATAGGAACCCTACCCAAGAGGACAAAATTGCTTATTGTCACACCCCATCTGGTTGCCAAGAATAGCTACTGGTATGCTTGACCAAGTTGCCTGACCTGCAATAACTCAGTGTTTGATCCTAATCTGTAGTCCTGCCTAATTTGGAGGGAAAACTTATCACCCTACCTGATCAAAAAGCATGACCTCAGGATCATCTAACTGAGAAGTGCATCTTTCATCTCTGCATAAATGAAGATTCCAGCCAGAGGGGTCATTCAGATGTAGAGCGCAGGACCCATCCCAAATAGGAGTGATTGTGGAGCTTAGCTTATGGCCTCACCCAACAATGGAGTTCAAACAGAGACAGCATCTCACAGAGGGATACAGTTTGCAATCTTACCAAACCAAAGGTGATTAAGGCCCCAGCTTTTGCCTCCATAAGAACATGGAACCCAACCAGAAGCCTCAACCACCCATCAACCAAGAGCCAGAAGACTAGCCTGGACAGATATACAACTAGTAGGCCAACACTAAAATGGAGATCAGCCAGCAGTCCTACTACAGACAATCCCAGCTGATTCATTCAGAATCCCAGCTAAAATAATCCCAAACTAATCTCTTCCTGCTGAAGAAAACCTTTAAAATCTGGAAGAGGAGACTATTATTTCCTCAAAAGTGTAGATACCAAAGCAAGATTATGAAGTTCCAAAGAATCTTTTGACATTTCTATGATAAACTAATAAAACTCCAATACCCTAAAGAAATTTAGAAATATGAACTGTCAGAGAAAGAATTCAGAACCATTTTCTTGAAGAGATACACTAAACTACATGAACATATATAGAGAGAAATAAACAAAACTAGGAAAAGAAGGCATGAACAAAATGAGAACTTCACCAGCAACAGAAAACACTGAAAAAATTCCTAGAGCTGAAGTATACAATAACTGAACTGAAGAAATTAATAAAGAACTTCAACAATAGACTTGAACAAGCAGAAGAATCAGTAAAAGTCAGTGAATTTCAAATTCAATTTAAAATTATCCAGAGAAGGGCCTCCCCGGTGGCGCAGCAGTTGAGCGCTGGGTTGCGAAGCTGCCCGCAGCCTCTGCAGTACCGGTTCGATCCCCGGCTGCTCCCCGGCCACTAGAGGAGGGTCCCACATGGCACGCAGACCTCTCCTGCCACCCGCTGCTCCCCTCAGCAGTGTACTTCGCTCCTTCTGCCTGCTCTGCTCCCCGCTCTGGCTCTGGTGAATTCTCTCACCCTCCCACGCTTCTGACTATACCCAGTGCTTGTATAAATACATAAATAAAAATAAAATAAATCTAAAAAAAAATAAAATTATACAGAGAAGAAAATGAAAACAGGATGAAAGAGAGGTAAGAAAAGTTACAAGACTTACAGGAAACCATCAAGTAAAATAACAAACATATTACAGAAATCTTAGAAGAGACGGAAAATCATATCTGTTCCTCCCCCGTGGTGCAGTGGATTGAGCACAGTTTATGAAGCTGTCCGAAGCCTCTGCAGTGCAAGTTCAATTCCCGGCCAGACAGGGAGATTCCCACATGGTGTGGCAGACCTCTCTTGTCATGCCTGCTGCTCCTCTCAGCAGTGTATTTTGGTCCTTCTGCCTGTTCTGCTCCCCATTCTGTCTCTGGTGAATCCTCTTATCCTCCCACGCCTGTGGCCTGTACCCCAACTCTTGTATAAATAAAAAATAAATATTTTTTTAAAAAATAAAAAAAATCATCTAACCTAGCTTTACTTTATAGCAGATGGTGCTGTGGTTTTATGTGATTTTACTTTTTGACCTTTGCTGTCTTCCATAATTCCTGAGACCTGTCTTACAGCTGCTGAGTCAAAAAGTGGGGGAAGGGCCTGGAGGGCCCAGTTTCTAGTGCAAATGTATATTGTAGAGTGGAGAAGGACTAACTCATACTTGTGGCACCAACAATACCCTCATATGTGGGATTCCAGAGTTGAGACTATTGTCTGTGCACTGTCCTTTACTTCAAAAGGCTTATACTAGCAGTGGAATACTATACCGCTATATAAAAAAATAAAAGAAAATGATGAAATCTCACCACTCCCGATATAAAAGAACTGAATGGAATTATTCTAAGTAAAATAAATCAGGAGGATAAAGGAAAAAAATAGAGGATAATTGTATTTACAGGTTGCATACAGAGAAATAAAGCAAAGGAACAATCAAAACTGGCATAGCGACCCTGCCTTAATCTATATAGAAACTATGTGGAATATCTTCTGACTTATTTCATCAAGTCACAAGGCCAGAACAACTTTAAAAAACAGGGAATGAGACACTAGCTCTTCAGTGTGTGGAATTATAAATGAATATGTCAAAGTATAAGGATACAGGGAGATGTAAAAATTGATATTATCAGTGTAATCAGTGTAAACCATTGTTTTAAAATCACTGGTATGATGTTATTTTAACAGTCTTCTTCATTGCTTGATCTCATCATACTTTAAGTAATTAAGAATACTTTCTTACAAATAAGTCCAGGACAAGATCTGTGAGATATGAACTTAAAAGATATCTATTATTGCTTGAACAAATGATTAACAACTGTATTATGTAACATGCCAGACTTGCAAAGTTAGATATTTTATTAACTATAGCATAGAAGTGAGCCAGATGTTTGGTTATCTATCAACAATTTTGTGACCTGTCAAGTATTTGGTAATGAGCTGTCTGAACATTTATGTTCTATATGCCCTGATTTAAAGCTGGATCCCCAAAGCTTAATGATTATATGACTTGAATGATAAGCATTTACATTTCATATTTTTGTCCTGAAGTAATGCTCTTTGTTTTTTCTTCCTTCATAGATAACTTCACAGAGTGAAGGGGTTAGAAATTGCCATATGAATGATGCCAAGGAAAACAAAAAAAATGAAGAAAAAATAAGTTCATGTAATATTGAAAAGATATTTTTATATTATTTTTTTAAATCATTGTATTCATGCCTAGCACACCAAAATTTGAAAAATAATGTCAAAGTTAGAAAAAATGAAAAAATATATGTAAAGATTTTCTGATGATCTCACAAAGAAACTGTGACTAAAATATCTAGATGATTAATTTAAAATAATAACAAAGTATGTATTCTTAAATCTTTCTTCTCTCTGTGGGAAATCCTAATCTGATTTACAAATGTTTTAAAATTTTATTATCAGAAGAATATTTTTATCATGCTTATTTTAAAAATCTTTAATTATGTTATAATTTCCCGTTGAATTTGTTCTTTCTACTATGATAGTCTCCTAAATTTGAATAAATCAAACATAAAGCTAAAACTTACCAAATATTTGGTATTACATATTGGCTTTAATATTGGCAAGTGGCTAGTGACATATTTGAAAATAACTATCACATATAGTAAATCTATTCTCTATTATCCATTAATATATTTTAATCATATTCTTTTTTATGCTATATTAATTTCATTTAAGTATCAAGACTCTTCCATCCAACAATGCTACTGAGAATACATTTCACATACTAATCTGTCTGACTGCCTATCCTTGCCTTTCTATTTGTCAATGGTGGGGTGGATTCCTTTTACTCAGGAAAGAGAAACTGGTTGTTTATTGCCTTTGCCACTAATGAATATGTTGCAGAGCCAGATGGCAAAGCTGTTGCCATTGACATGCTTTACATGGACTGTATCAAAAGAACAAACATCACTTGCTCTGTAAGTGATCACATCAACTTTTCCCAGGTTAGTACCTCCAGTCACCACGCACAGGTGGCCAAAGACAAACTTTAATAATCTCGCCAGTCTCCAAATCAATCTGAATTCTGTCATTCACCTTGAAGAAGTGATGAGGATAATGTATGATATGAGAATAGTGGGGTACCATATGAGGGATTCCTTAGGTACCCACAAAGATCTTTCTCATTTTGCACAACTTCTACTTAGTCTACACAGAGAAATTATTGTCAATGCTGATGTCATCCACAAAATCAGCAGGGGAGGTTATATTAGTGTGGACAATGCCAATGATTCTGATAAAATTTTGTATTCAGATCTTTTCACAGCATATTGGAGTATGCTCTAAATAATAAGAGGGAGCTATTCTCTCAGCTTGTGGACACTGGTGGACAGATAAGGAGCTAGCACCAAAGTTGTTTATCCAGCATCCACTGATTTGGAGTTGAGACGTGCTAAAGATATTTCTCAAAACCATGAACTATATCTGCTCTAGGTACCAAAAGAGGCTGTCTTTTTTTAAGTCAGAATTCATGTTATCCTTTCAGGGCAAACCCAAGGACCTACATCTTTCTGGAGCCACACAAGAAAGCCCTACTGGTCTCTCATCTTAATTCATGATGCCTTCAAGCATCATAAAAGCAAACAAATGATCTTTGAAATACAACTCAAATTTGTAAGTAGCTGCAAAGATTCATATACAGGTTCATATATATATACAGAGAGATTAATATAGATAGATAGATAGATAGATAGATAGATAGATAGATAGATAGATAGATAGATTTTTCCCTAGTTCAGTACCTGGTAACAAATTCCGAAGTAGGCAAATAGAGCATGTAAGATTATGTAGAAAGAATAAACTTTTAAATCACTCTTTATCTTCAAATCAAAGATGTTTTTCTTTAGGGTAGAATCAGCTGGGTATCATCTCTTTGTAGGATTTTGGCCATTTTTTGAATTACTATAATGCTAATTAATCTGTCAGTCTTTCAAATAAATCAGAGGGACTTAAATTTCAGGCAACTATATATCACTCTGCAACATCTCATATTTACATGAAAAATTTCAAACTGCATAATTCCTATCTATCAGAGAGGAAATTTTTCTAATCCTATTGCCAAATAAAGACCTGGACTAAATAAAAACAATATTTTGAAATGTGTTCCTCCAGATTGCATTTCCTGAGATAGGTAAAAGACATTAAATGATCTGGTTCTTAAACACAAAAGCTAAAAGAAAGAATAATATATCTGGGGTTGCTCAATAATATACACGGGGTTTACAAAAAAATGTAAATTATAAAGTAGCCTCACACTGGTTTTAGAGGTAGAAAGACCAAGTTTCCAAAATTGTCTTTCACATTAGTTACATGGGTTTGAAAAAAAAAAATTAACTTTCTTTCTATGAGAGACATGCATAATAACATTTCTGTGAGAAATTTTGGGGATTAAAACTAATGACTTATGTAAATATTTTGCATAGTGTAATTCCTATGTATGCAGTTGTTGTTATCTTTTTTTTTTAAGATTTATTTATACAAGAACTGGGGTACAGGCCAGATGTGCGGGAGGGTGAGGGGATTCACCAGAGACAGAGCGGGGAGCAGAAAAGGCAGGCTGAAATGCACTTCTGAGGGAAGCGGAGGCAAGACAGGAAAGGTCTGCCGCGCCATGTGGGATTCTTGCCTGCTGGCCAGGATGAAACCCAAGCTGCAGGGGCTGAGGACAGCTTCACAGTGCTGCGCCTAACCGCCTGCACCCCCAGGAAGGCCCCCTTTATACTCTAAGCTTTAGTTGGACATAAAGACACTGCTGTGTTTCTACAGTCTAGAAAAAATCCTGAAACATTATATGCATGGTAAATATAGATATAAGTAAATACAGGTATAAATTCTTAGATAAGAATTTAAAGCCATGCTATTCAGCAGTTTGAGATAACTTGTTACATTAAAGTAAAGCTCTTTCAATTAAACAAAAGGTATTATTTAAATTATCTTTGATTACTTATTACATTAAGATAACATGAATTAACGCAGTTAAACTAATATATGGGATATACACATGGGACCTGACACTGTGTTAAAAATATTAGATTTTTAGGGCCTCCCCTTGTGGCGCAGGCAGATGAGCTCTGTGCTATGAAGCTATCCACAGCCTCTGCAGCACCAGTTTGATCCCAGATGGACGAATGGCAAGGGTCCCACATGGTGCAGCAGACCTCTCCTGGCTTGCCCACTGCTCCTCTCAGCAGTGTATTTCATCAGTCTGCCTGTTCTGTTCCCTACTCTGTCTCTGGTGAATCCTCTCACCATCCTGCATATCTGGCCTGTACCCCAGTTCTTGTATAAATAAATATTTTTTTAAAATTAGATATTTAGATAAAGTCATGAATGAAAATACTATGTAATTATTGAAAATATACTTTAAAATGTGGTTCTCAGGAATTTAATGTTTTATACTTGCCCAATTTTGAATTTGTTTATATTTTTCCTAGTCTTTTCTCCTTAGTTACAACATATTCTCCTCTATCAAATGATCCTCATTATGTCTAAAGTCATCTTAAGTATAATTCCATATTAATGTATTTTTCTGCACCATTTTTGCATATTTGCAATCTCATTTTTCCTGAAATTTTTACTTATCCATCTTAAATGGTACAGGATATGGTTATCAATTATATATATAGGTATAGTGTTTTAAATTATAGAAACACTTTAAAAATTATAGGAAAATTCTTGCAGTGTTGATTATTATTAATAAAGTTTAAAGTAGCTGAAAAATCATTAACTTAGAGACTCAAACAGCCCTAAGATAAGTAACCTTTTTCTACCAAAGTCATAGTAAAACATCTGAGTTATGGCAAAAAATTAAAAGCTGGTTAAAAAGTAGATTAATTTCAGAAGTGCCAAAATGACTTGCATACATACTTTTCAATAGCATGTAGGACAAAGTAACATTGGATTAAGGTGATAAAATACATCTCAGTAACATACAAGTGTCTAAACACAGACATAACTGATATGAGATTGATTATGATTTGGTAAATATGTAGATTAATTGATTATCAATAGTAATGTCAAGGTAACAATAGAATAACATGGATTTAAAATACAATTAACAACAGTTTATAATTCTGGAAGAAGGGTAATTGTTGGCCTGCTACTCCTAGGCAGCCTATTCATCCACCATTTTGTCACCTAAACCAGGTCAAAGTGGTCCTACCAGTTAGGAACAGGAGCCCAAACCCTTAAGCCTTTCAGATCAAACAAGAGCACAAAGCTGGATCACACTGGGAAGGTTATGCATCACATAGAAACACTTTAAACGCCTGGAGGGCTGAGGACCAATGCATAACATATACTCCTGATTTAAACATCACAGAGGTATGACCAGGAATGCCCAGGGGGCTGAGGACTGATGTATGAAAAAGGACCCCAGAAGCTGATCAGTGGGGATCCTTGTTGATAAGATTAGAACCATGGCTGGGGATTAGGGTGTAGCATAAAGTAGATTAGAAGTGCCTGGAGGGTAGACTCACAATCCCTAATCTTCCACACCCTTCCCTTTCCTTAATCTCCCTAATCTCCTTAAAACCAATTACATGTGTCAATAAAAGGGCCAGGATCTTGCTCTTCAGCAGCATCCTGCATTATGTAGCCTGCTCCACGACTCCCATTTGTCAGTGTGGTGTTGTCCGACGCAACAGGTAATTAAAGGAAAATTTCATTCCTAGAATTACATGGGGATATGGAAGAAAATAACAAGTGACTTGACTTTACTAAATGGAGTACACTACATAATAACTACAAGGGGAGAGAAAAATACATGAATTTAAATAAGAAAAATAGAACTAAAAATAAAATTACAACAGAACAACAGAAAAATATAGGAGAAATCAGAAGACACAAGTAAATAGTGGGAGGACAATTTCTTACTTATTTTTAAAACAAATATAATGTAAAACTGTTTAATAATAAAATTAAAGTGTTATGGGTCTAGTCAGTTTATGCACTTTATATAAGTCACATTCTATAAATAAATATTTATAGACATTTAAAATAAATAAAAAGATAAAGATATACTATAAACATACTACCCAATGAAAGTCTGTTGATCATATAAAATATGTGTATTATAGAAAAGTAGATTTTACACCAAAAAGCATTACCAGTGATAACATAACATAGTGCAGCATCATATATTATATGTTGGAATATTTTTCTATGTATCAGTGAATAACTGAGCAGACATCAGTACAATATAAAAGACTTGAAAAACAGATTTTAAAAGTTACCTAATGCCCATTTATAGAAGACTGTACCCAACAACTCTAATTTAATTTTAACACAAATATTGATTGTATTTCCTGAACAAAAAGGAATTAAGCTATAATTCATATTATCATGCCATATTCAGAACATATGTCACTGTGCAAACAACATTATACTTAGAAATTAAGTTGCAAATGCATTTTTGAAAAAAATAAACAATAGAAATTATAAAGCATTTTGAAATAAATTTAAAATAGTATATGACAAAATTTGTGTGGTGATGTCTGCTTTCAACCAGGTGTAATCAACTTTCAAGAGAATTTACCTCTCCTCTACACACTGAGGAAATGACAGCAATGAAGAAACAGTTTTCCTACATTGAACCAAAGGCATAAAAAAGCCACCAAATAACCTGTAGTGTAAGGTAAAAAGTATCAGGCTTTTCTGCCCTCCCGCCATTAGGGTAGATGAGGGAACCCTGAGGTCCTGAATGCATGCCTGATGGCGGGCACTTGGAGTAGGGTGTGGGCATAGGTAGATGGGATTCGACTGGGCTTTTAAGGTCGGCGTCACCGGGATGAGCAGAAGCCAAGAACGAACGGAAGCCCAGAGAAGAAGAAGCAGAAGCAATCACCGGAGAGCCCAGATAGTGAAGATTTGCTGGGGGCTGGGAGGATTGCCAGCCTCCTGGCCCCCCAGCACCCCTGCCTGCTGTGTACCAGGTAAATCCCAATAAAAGAACTGCAAAAGCCACTGAGGACTCTGACTTCTCCTTTACCCGGTCTGCTGGATCAGAAAACCTGCACTGTGTCCTGTCCTGACCTTAAATAACCACAATAGCAAATGCAAAAATAACATTCTTAAGAGAAATCAAAGTGCATATAGATCTTTAATAGATTAATGCAAATATTCTTTTTAAAATTACAGAAAAAAATTAAGCAAAATTTATATAAAAATATAATTTAAAATTAAGTTGGTTATATTTGAGAAATGCAAGACTAGGGAACATTTTAAAATATTTCCACAAATATTGAATCATTACGTTACACATCTGAAACTAATGTTCTGTATCAATTACACTGCAAAAAACTATGTAGTGGGCCTCCCCGGTGGCGCAGCGGTTGAGCGCTGGGTTGCGAAGCTGCCCACGGCCTCTGCTGTGCTGGTTCGATCCCCGGCCAAGGGAGGAGGGTCCCACATGGCGCACAGACCTCTCCTGCCGCCCGCTGCTCCCCTCAAGCAGTGTACTTCAGTCCTTCTGTTATAGGACAGGGAGAGGGGCAGCCCAAACCCCGCAAACCTGCCTATTCTAAATGGGTTCTGCCATCCGCCGCATCAATACAAAACAAAGGAGACTTTAATGGGAAGGAACTGTAATACAACTAGGAAACAATACAGGAAAGGCAAAGAGTCTAGTTTCTAAATCAACAACCCAAAGTTACCCGTCCCCTCGTGGGTAAAAGTCCATCCAAATGGGATTGGCCCAGAGCAAGGCCCCAAAGCCTGCCACAAGTCTAAAGCATCTTCCAGTGGGGACCCACAGAAAAGGGTCACAAACAACCGGACAAGCCCGGAAGGAAAAGAGCAAAATCAACATCAAGATAAAAGCTGCCATTGTCACCTCCCCATGGGTCTCACCCACATCTGTGTCACCCAGTCCACGACCAAAAGACAAGCGCAGTTTCTTCACGTGTCTCTAGGCTCCATGCGCCTCCTCCAGGTCTCCTGGCTCCATCCTGCTTCCTACCTCAGTCTCTTCTGCAGCTTCTCCTCTCCCTGCTCAGCTCCACCCTCCCTTGGGTGGGGCAGGGAACCTCCCCCTTTCCTGGGGACCACCCTGTTACACTTCTGCCTGCTCTGCTCCCCGCTCTGGCTCTGGTGAATTCTCTCACCCTCCCGTGCTTCTGACTGTACCCAGTGCATGTATAAACAAAATGAACAAACAAATAAATTAAAAAAAAAAACTATGTAGTATTCCAAAATTCAAAGTGGAAGAAATACATAATTATTTGAATTTTAGAAGTCTTTAAATAATAAAATTAATGAAAAATGTGAAAGTGTACCCACACTTGAAAATCTAAATGTAACAGATTCTCATCACCGTCACTTCTACTAAGAATCTTACAACAGGTAAAATCAATAAAGAGTAAAACAGAGGGAACAATGTAACTGCAAATATAAAACATTAAATATTTTTAAATATCCTCATATAGATGATATAATTGCATGTGAAATCCCAAACAACAGGCAGATAAACTATTAGTATTAATAAGGAATTTTAAAGCCTCCAGAAAAAAAAAATATATATGCAACGATTTATCTCTCCAGCAACAAAAACAATTTGTATGTCTCAAAAATATATTTCCAACATTTTGCAGATTAAATACCAGGCCTTTTGGCTTTTTACTACATGAGAGGAGCTTGGAAGCTGCTATTGTTCCTAATAACAATTGAAAAGCTCAACACACTGTAAAATGAACAACTCCCCCTCTTGAATTTAAGGGAGGACACAGGGGAAACCACTGAACCCATCCCCCCACCCCCAAATTAGAGAAACAAACAGGAAATCATGACTGATTTACCAGCGCAAAGACCAGGAGGGAAAACTGCCTCAGGAAGCAGTTGTGGAGTCAGAGAAATGAAACTTATTAAGCAATTGCTAGAGGGTCAAGGAAGACTGGTCTCAAAGTCAAAAATCTCCCAGTGTAGAGAGACTTACCTTCTGGAGCTCAACCAGGCAACTAATAGAGCAGAAAAATTCCCTCAGGTTTAGGCACAGGGGGATGAAAAAATAAATAAAATGCTGGGTGACAGTCCATAACTGATCCTGCCCTCAGGTGAAACTAGTTAAACAAAGCCTGGCCATTAGGGATATTAAATGAACTGACCTGAGGGAGTGAAAAGACCCAGGTCCAACCCACTCTAATCATCCTATCTGCCTAAGGGGAGAGAGAAAAATGCCACAATAATCAGGTGGACAGAATCACCCATTCTGTGACTCTTTCCCTGGTCATCCCTGTCACTCACTGGGCTTAAGAACAAAGTAGCAGTGGTAGTGGGGATGGAGGAATGTTGGCCACAGCAACACGGACTTCTACAGACCAAGGCCCAGCTGCCCATTTGATTACAGAAGAGAACAATACTGAGTCACCCATCTGTCCTGTAGGTTAAATGAGTTACAAATCAGTCATTTTATGCCCTCCCACCACTAGCATCTATGAGTAGCACCTGTGGTCTTGCATGCACACCTGTAATCATGGTCACCTGGGCCCAGAGAACACAGGGCATGTAAATGGGATGCCTGTGCTGAGGGGGTGGGACATAAGGGCAGGAGGGAGGGAGGGGGGAAAGGGAGAGAGAGAGAGAGAAATACTGAGAGCAAAAGCTGGTCTGTCCGCTGATTCAGCATTAAAGGTCTATAAATATCTACCACGGGCTCCAAAATTATCTTTTCATCTGCTAGAAGTGACAATGAGCCTACCCAGCCTGGATGGTTGCAAAACAAGGCCCCATATCATGGAGTGATCAGTCAAGTACCTGATGGCAGGTTTATAGCATTGAACCACTTCCATTATAGAAGAAGCCGTATTTTATTCTTACTGTAATAGACTGTTACTCCGAGTTCAGATTTGCCTTCCCTGAATGCAGTGCTCTACAAAAACTACCATCTGTGGATTGACAGAACATCTTATCTGTAGCCATATTCTATATGACACTGCATTTAATCAAAGAACTCACTTCGTAGCAAAAGTAGTGTGCACATAAAATTCACCCACCTTACCACATCCTCCGATGCTGCTGGCTTGATAGGAATGTGGGATAGCCTTTTGAAGACTTATTTAAAGTAGCAACTGGGTGACAATATCTTGAAAGGTTGGCACGAGATTTGCCCAAGGATGATATATTAACTGAATGAGAATCTAATATGTATTGCTGTTTCTCCACTAGTTAGGATTCATAGTTCCAAAATCAAGGAGTGAAAATGATAGAGGAACTACTCACTATCACCATAGTGATCCACTAGCGAAATTGTTGCTTCCTGTGCCTGCAATCATATGCTCTGCTGGCCTACAGGTCTTAGTTCCAGAGGGACAAATGGATGAAGCAATCCATTGAAATGGAAGTTATGATTGTCGCTCAGTCACTTTGGACTCCTCATGCCTTTGAACTAACAGCTAAAGGAGGGAGTTACTGTTTTGTCCGGGGGGTTGACTGTAATTAGCAAGGGGAATTGGACTCCTTAGCGGAGGTAAGAAAAACTGTGTGAGAAATACAAGGCATCCCTTAGAGTGTCATTTAATATTATCATACATTGTGATGAAAGTCAATGAAAAACTGGGGGCCTTCCTGGTGGTTCAGGAGGTTAACTGTCAGCATTATAAAGCAATCTGCACCCACTACGGCATGGTTTGCTCCCCAGCCAGGGAGCTAAACCATATGGCACAGTGGACTTCTGTGTTGCCTGCTGCCCCTCTCAGCAGTGTATTTCAGTCAATCTGCCTGTTCTGCTCCCCATTCTGTCTCTGGCGAATCTTCTTGCCCTACACCCCAGTTCTTGTATGCATAAAATAAAGTAAATCTTTCAGAAAACGGAAAAAAAAGTCAATGAAAAACTGTCATAAACTAATCAAGATTAGACTACTAATAAACCAGACCCTTCAATAACAAAGATGGGAGTAATTCCACCAGGTAAAGTACAAAAAGCAACTGAGATACTTACTGACTGCCAGTGTATGACAAGGAATGGTAAGCACAAGGAAGTAATAAATGCCAACTATCACCACATAACCAATTAAAAATTTAGGACTGTAACTGTCAATAGGATTTATCCTTATTTTGTTATGTATAACAAAATAATCAGAATAGAATGTTGGTAAAATAGAGATGGTAAAGGTCCTTTGATAGGTGTTAGATAGAAGGCACATGTTACTGGAAAGAGGAGAAAATGTACCTTTGTTATAAAGTAGCAAAGAAGTTAACCAAATTGGGTTCAGTTTCCATGGTTTTGTGGAATGCAGAACTTAGAAACAATAGAAGTGGATAGTTAGCTAAGGCTATTTATAAACAAAGAATTAATTGAAGGTACATTTGGTTCCCCCCTGGCTGCTAATAGCAAAATATGAAAAGAAAAGCAACTGACAAAAAAAAAAATTGTTACACAAAGAGGAAATAGAAGTTACAGATGAATTATGCTTCCAATCTCAGATGTACATGATTTAGATGTATTTAGATGATATTTTAGACTTTATACTTTGGAATTAATGATGGAATGAGTTAATTTTTTTGGAATTTGAGGGATGGATTGAAAGCATTTTTGCATGCAAAAGGGACATGAATATCGGAGGTCCAGGTTAGAATGTTATGGACTGGATGTGTCCTCTCAAAATACATACATTGAAATTTATCTTTGGATGTTTTGTATTTAGTAGTGGGGCTTTAGGGGGGTAAATAGGGTTAATTGAGATTGTAAGGATGGAGCCCTCATGGATGAGGTTCACTTTAGTAGAGAAAATTTGCTTCCATTTTCTGCTTTGTGCCATTTTCACACATTGAGAAGTTGGCATTCTGTAACCTGCCAGATCACTCATTAAAACCTGAAATATGCTGGCACCATGATTTTGGATGTTCAACCTCTAGAACTGTGAGAAATATTTTTTTTTAATTATTTAAAAGCAACAGTATGCCATTTTTGTTATAGTAACTCAGATTGACTATGGTATGTAATACAAATGTTGTTCTTTTTTTTTTATAAGTTACTCATTAATGCTTTTTTGTGCTTTCTTGGTCTTTTCAAATTTTTGCTTTATAACTTATTGTCTGTTAATTGCCTTTGATATCTATTTATAATGCACAATTAAATTTAAGTTGTATTTGTGATAGCAAATTTCAGTACATTTAGTGGACATATAGTGGGACAATCTTTCAGTTGCAATAATCCTAATAAATTTACAAATCATTCCAAATACAATCTTCTTAAAATGGGTACCCATTGTTAACTTCATCTTCTCTGTAGTACAGTTAATAATGTCACACTGTGCTTCATTACATAACCTACAAGTTCTCAACCTCTTTCAATATCCTTCATTCACTTTTCAATTCTAGTGTCTTAATATGATTCAGAACACATGCATAGTTTTTGTATAATTACAAATTCCCTCTTCAAGAAATATGACCAGCACAATACCAATTATGTGCAATTTATTTATAGGAAATGCATATCAAAGATACAATCAGAGCTACTTTTTAAATCTACTGTATATTTCCTAAGTAATCAGAACTGTGACCTTTTAATATACTACCTAATTTTATATATTAGAGATTATTTTGTAGTACTACTGCTAGAAATTCCACGTGGTTAAGTAGATAAGATATTAAAGTTATACCAATTATTTTCTTTGAATAGTCTGAATTAATGAATTAGGCAGATTTTTAAATTTTCAAATATTTCTCCAATACTTACCTATATATCTCTAATATTTAAATAAGTTCATTCATTTTAGAAAAAAAGTTAAATGTATAAATTATCTTGAGATTCTTTAATAAGGAATCTAAAGTTCATTTATCATTTATCAGAAATTAAGATGACCTTATCATTATCTGAATAAAAAATCAAACTACTATGTTTTGGGTTATATTCTCTCAGGATTATGTCCGCCTGTATGAATGACCTCTCCACTCCCCATCTCATACTCAGAAATATACTGAAGTATCTTCAGTTTTTGAATCTTTAAAACTTTGAAACAGAATTTGATGTTCTATTAACAGATGGTGGAGAGAAGCAGATTACAGACTTAGATCTCCCAATGAATGCTGAAATGTACCAAAAAGCCAAAAAGAAAAAGCTATAACACAGCCAAATAAACAGAAACAAAACTGCATGCTGTGAAATTTGAAAAGAAAAATAGCAGCTAATAATACTCTGGCATAGACCAGCACGACACGTAATGCTAGTGCTGAACAAAGGATGGAGTACTGAGTAAGGGGAGTAAATGAACACTCAGAATTGTGTGAAATTCCTCACTACCATGAACAAAGCAGAACTGGAGTCAGAGAAAGAAAATATGGAAAAGAATGCTTCATTCTCCTCTATGATTCTGGTTGGGAATAGCAGTGGAAACATCTGCTACAAAGGGTAATATCAACTAGAAAACATGAAGAAACATAATTGCTGCCCCTGATATAGGCACTAGGTTCCACATATTCACCCATCCATTTATTTATTTAACATATCATTACTGACGGTGTTCTAAGTAAAAGCACTATTGTAGACAGCAGTAATGATGATGATAATGAGATAGCATGGATCTCTACTTATACAGAGTTTAAACTCTTGTGGGTGAGAAAGACATATAACTACAGAACATAAAATTATTTCACATCATGATAAAGGATTCTACTGAATCATTAAGGACAAAGTGATGGAAAGTGAGAAGGCAGGCACCATTACATAGGGTGGCCAGGGCCCCCTAAGGGATAATATTTTCACTGTAGCCTGAATGATGAGAGGGGCACAGCAGGGCATAGATCCAGAAACAGTGGTTCCAGCAGAGGTCTGAGGAGGAACAAAAGCCTTGTGGGGAAAACAGATTCACCACATTCCCTGACTAGACTGCTAATGAGAAAGAGTGAGACAGAATAAGCTCATAGAGGGCAAACAAGCTAAACCACACACACCATGAAGAGTTGGGGTTTTGCCTGAAATGGAGTTGGAAGAAACAGGGATATTTTTAAATTGGTGAGTGATATTATTGCCTTGCATTTTCAAAAGGTTATTTTAGAGACAGTGAGAAGATGGGTTTCAGGCTAAAAAGAAGAGGAATCACTGTGTCAGTTTGAGACCAATCTAGATGTCCTTATGAGTGAGAATGATGGGTGGTATATTGGTAGCTCTGCTATGAAAGGGTTAATGAGTGGAAATATTTATTGTTTGTAAACTGGTTGTTAAGAAGGTGGAAAATAATGGGATATGTTCTGAAATCCAGATTATACCTCTAACAATAGGATGCATTTCTAACATCTAAAGAGTCATGCAATGCAGAAGACACACATGGATTCATTTTCTGCAACAAAAGCTGTACAATTGAGCTTTCCTTCATCCTTTATCATCCCACAGAGGATGCTACATAAGTCATAGATACTTGATCTTTTATCAGCTATTTTAAAGTCAGGAAGAGAAAATGAAACTAAACACCTTCCAAGAACATGCTCTTCCAGGAGAGTAGATTTTAAGCACATGGCACAGGAAATAGAGGCTGTGGTAGAGCACACCACACCAGGGCTGATGAGGCTGGCAGGTGCCATGTCTCACAGCTTGTTCTCCAAGCTGTCCCAATTATAGGCTTTTTGCTTCAGACATCTTGACTTTATGTTAATACCTCTGAGTCTGTTTATTCTGTAGTGTACTGTATTCCTGCCTAGTTTGAAATGTTCAAGTCTTTTAATATGCCTTAAATAATTTGAATTTTACTTGTAATCCATGACAATTTTTTTGCTTCCTTTGTTCAGCTATAAACATCAACTGATAAAGAAAAAGCAAAGTGATGCACAAAAGTAGAAAATTGAGTGATAAAATAGAAAATATAAAAGAATAAAAAACTAAGATCACCTAATATCTTGAGACAATCATGAAAAAGGAGCAGGGACTTACCATATCTAAAAGTTTTCTAATAAAATACAGCAATTGAAATATTTGGATTGACATAATAATTAATGAGTAAATAGTTGACTAAATCAATAGGAGAAATAAGGAAGGGAGAAATATAACTAAACATATACGGGAACTTACTAATATTAACTTTCATATAAGTGGAGAAAGTATTCTATGAATAGGGTATAAAATTATCTTCCTATTTAGTTAAGACAAAAATATAACACATATTAGTCCATACATAAATATGAGTTTGGGATTGAACTTGTGCTGCAGTGACTGTGGATAGCTTTGAATGTTGACACTTAATCCCTTGCACCACCAGGGAGCCCCCACTGTTGCCACTCTTAAAGGGTGATTACAGCAGTGTTTATAATAGTGAAAAACTGAGAACATAAAAATCCATGAGAATATATGCAAATATATTCCACATATGAATGAAATGATCTGGTATTTGTCTTTCTCCAGACTTATTTCACTTAGCATAATATCCATTAGTTACATCTATGTTGACACAGATGTTTTAATTATTTGTGGATCTGACATTTCTCCTCATAATTAAAGCTACATAAAAAAGCAATTTTTGCTTGTGCTGCTCACTGCTGTTTTCCTATCATCCAGAGGAATTTGTTTTGTATCACTCAATTCATACTAAAGAATTAATATCATAGTGTTTATGTAAATTTGACAGCAAATATAAATTAGTCTTATTATAAATTTGAATTTATATGATTATGGAATATACATATAAACTTATGCTGAAAAGAAACCTATCACGTTTATGCTTATTATTATTTAACTGTATTTTTTTATTTGAGGTAAAACTGGTGTGCAACACTGTATTTGACTTAAGAGGTGTATAAATACACACCTCTTCAGAAGCATGTTACCCTAACACACCACCAGCAGCACCAAGGCACCTGTAATCCTCCATCACAGTCCTTTGGTCCCAAAACACATTGTTTCCCCACCTCCCAACTTCCTCCACTAGTAGCCTCAGTTTCACAGTCAGCTTTCTAGGGCTATGTTGTTGTATTTAAGATTCTATTTATTTATATTTTCATAGAAAAATTAGGGCATAGCCTAGAGGTTTGGGGAGAGGATTCACCAGAGACAGAGTGGGGAGCAAAACAGACAGATCTGCTGAAATACACTGCTAAGGGAAGCAGCAGGCAATGTGTGTATGTGTGTGTATGTGGGTGTGTTAGAAAATACAAATTATCTTTAAATTATCTTTATATATTATTATATTTATATTATCTATATTATCTTTATATTATCTATATATAACATATTATCTATATTATCTTTATATTATCTATATATAACATATATTATCTATATGTATTTTCTATTATATCTATATTTTAGATATATCTCTACTTCTATCTCTCTATCTATCTATCTATCTATCTATCTATCTATCTATCTATCTAGTTATATCTGTATCTTCCTGCGGATGAATGAGAAACTTTGCATGATGTGATAAACCCTCTCAGTGATTCTGACAAGGATTTGGTTCTCACATTTTACAGACTAGCTCCTTGAAATGTGGAATTGTGGACTATGGTAATCAAGGTAAAAATGACATGATTGCATAAAAATAAATTATCTCTATTTCTGCAATATGTATGCCAAATAACTTTTACCAGAGTGTATGTGATCACTATTTGCTATTGTAAGCTTTAAATCTATTTATCTGTCTTTTCTTCCCTTTCATTGCAGCTCTACTCAGCTGTGAACTTGCCATTGCCAAGACTTAATGGTAGGCCTTAGAGATCTACTTGCTCCATGGATTCTTGGTATCAATGGAGGTTTCAGAAGCACACTGTCCATAGGTTCTCTAATTCATTCAAGGTGGGGAAGTTCCACTAAGATCATTCTGCTCTCCAAGCCAGAGTGCTTCATGCTATAATAGGAAAGAGTCAGAATAATGAGGAGACCATATCTATATCTACTTTAATATCGAAATTATATTAATATATTTTTTTTACTATATTAGCACTCTACTGTTGTGCTTACTTTTATAAACGTGTGGTGATACTGAAATAAAACTGCTGCCGTAAAGGAGAGACAGTAATTTTTTTTAATGCATGTTAATAAAACTTCAAATTTCCTGGTTCTAGTGCATATTAGACTCTTAGATTAGAAATTTAGAATTTTTAATAGTTTTATTAAGGTATAATTTATGTACCATTAAATGCAGTACATAACCCATAATTTTTAAAGTATATACACAGGTCACATGACAATAATCTAATTTTAAGTGATCCCTCACCTCAAAAAGAAACCTTATGCCCTTTGGTAGTCACTCCCCACACCCTCTGCCAGCCCTAAGCAGCCACAATACTACTTTTTACCTGCAGACTTTCTTTTCTGATCATTTCATATAAATAAAACCATACAAAATATACTGTATGTGGTCCTCTGGGTCTGTATTATTTCACTTAGCATAAAGTTTTGGAGATCCGTACTTTATACATTAAGTGAAGTAACATAAACTACACTAAAACAATAGAGGGTTTTTGAAAGGCCCTGTGCAGAAAATGCAGTGTAAAGAAGAGGAACAAAATTTAATTTCATTTTTCTCTTTCATGGTAGTACTTTTAGAATTTCATGGCTACACCAATATGAAGAACACACTGCTAATTTGTACCGATTCAACATAGTCTCACCCATCCAAAAAGTGACCCATTTCATCTTATGGAATATTTCCATAAGATGATTAGAATCCACTAATCATATATGCCAAAAAAAAAAAGACAGCATTTTATAAAATGAAACCCGAAAAATAATTTAGAATCAAAGACTTTGAAAATTAACTACACCTTAGAATATCTAAGTAACATAATTTACAAGTAAGGCAAAGGACAATTATCTTTATCTACATGGAATTTATGATACTCATACTTAAAAGAGTGCTAAAAGCTGTCAAAAAAAATCTTCAATATGCAGTACTGTCCTAGTTCCTTTTTGGCATATTCGTGAAAGGGTATAATTTTCTGTAATTTTTCCTAACAGAGTTATTAGGATGAGACCATTAAGTATAAAATTTAAAGTATATGAGAAATGGGAAGATTATAAGACACATAAAATGTTTTTACTAAAATCATTTATTCTTCTAAGACCTTCCACAAGTAAGCATCAGCAGAATAAAGTCCAGACATTTGTTTTATAGCTTAGTTTCCTAATGTATATATTGAAACATGTTAAAGCCTGGCCAGGGAGTAATGTTCTATGTCCTTGCCATGATCTGGGTGGGACTAACAATTCAGAGAGAATGGCCAGGCAGTGAGGACTGATGGGAAAGGAAGACTTGTAGGGAGAAGTCATTCTTGGCAGATTCCTGTGTCACAGCTCCTCTAAGTACAGCTGGGCCACTGCCCTTGTCTTGGAACACGACATCTAATCACCAAGGACTAAAGGCCTATGACTGCCACTCTGCTCCTGTGACCTCAGCCTTAGAATAGAAAAATATAAGGCATATTGACTAAAATTTAGTCACAAGTACTAAAATGAACAAGAAACACAATTAATTAAGCATAAAATAACAAATTCAAAAAGCATAATGAATTTTAAACTAAGGACTTTTTTGTGCACAAGTGATAAATTGTCATATTTTCTGTATCCAAAAAAACAATTGTAGGTATTGCCTTAATACAATAGTTTAAATCCAGACATTAAAATGTTTTTTAGGGCTTCCCTAGTAGACTAGGGGTTAAGTCTCAGTGCTCTCACTAAGGCAAGAGTTCAAACCCCAGATAGGGAGCTAACCCACATAGGGCACAGCAGACCTCTCCTGTCTTGCCCCTGCTCCCCTCAGCAGTGTATTTCAGTAGATACACCTGTTCTACTCCCCACTCTGTCTCTGGTGAATTCTCTTACACACCCACCCCTACCACACCTCTGGCCTACACCCCAGTTCTTCTACAAAATAAATATTAAAAAAATAGTTTTCTATTAAGAATCAATCAAAAGTTTGTACAAAGCATGAAGTTAGAACATTACAGATGTTGGTTGTTAACTCCAGATTCTTGAAGATAAATATTGTCTCTGTAAGGGCCTCCCCGGTGGCACAGAAGTTGAGTGCTGGGTTGCAGGGCTGCCCACAGCCTCTGCAGCACTGGTTCGATTCCCGGCTGCTCCCAGGCCACCAGAGCAGGGTCCCACATGGCACACAGACCTCTCCTGCCGCCCTCTGCCCCCCTCAGCAGTGTGCTTTGGTCCTTCTGCCTGCTCTGCTCCCCATTCTGGCTCTGGTGAATTCTCTCACCCTCCCGTGCTTCTGACTGCCCAGTGCTTGTATAAATAAATAAATAAATCTTTAAAAAAAAAAAAAAAGATTGTTTCTGTAAGTCATTTATCACAGGCATATACTATGAAAAGAATTCAACATTTATGAGGTTATGAATGCAGCTGCTAATTATTATTTTAAATAATCAAATTTATGTCACTTTCAGAAATTTATAAATAAACCTTACAGGGGCCTCCCTGGTGGCACAGGTGGTTGAGCGCCACAGTGTGAAGCTGTCTGCAACCTCTGCAGCGTGGGTTCGATCCCGCCAGCTGGCGAGGGTCCCACATGGTGCAGCATACCCCTCCTGTCTCACCCGCTGCTCCCCTCAGCAGTGTATTTTGTCAGTCTGCCTGTTCTGTTCCCCGCTCTGTCTCTGGTTAATCCTCTCACCCTCCCACACATCTGGCCTGTACCCCAGTTCTTGGATAAAAAAATCTTAAAAAAATAAAATAAATAATCCTTACAGTAAGACAAATAAATTTGACTATTCTACTCTGAGTAAAGAGAAGGTATCTCTTTATGTTGGCACATACTAATGCAAAATGTCTAGTTTCAACTGTGTAGTCTTGTTAATAAAGTTTAATGAACATGAGCCAAAAAACATAAATTTTTTCTTCTATAACAGAAGATGACAGGGGCAAACATAAGTGGTACAGGGCTAGCATGTTGAAACAGAAAATTATTTGAACTGCACATAAATCTCTGTCATATACTTTGTTTCTCTGAAGATAAAGGAACAAATTAGAGCCATTTACACAACTAAATTTTATTTTATTTTCTAGTTACACATTCTTCTTTTAAGACTTATTTTATGAGTGGCCATTATGTAGTACAACAATTTGTCAATAGTATAAAACGCCACATGCTCAAGCAACTTATATTTTAGTGTGGGGGATAAATAGAAATTCCTAAAATGTTAGTACGTAAAGCAGTAAAATAAGTCTTTGCATAAAAGACTAAATGCAAGAGAGTCATACTATTAGAAGGAGTGTAGGGGCCTCCCTGGTGGCACAAGGGGTTAAGATGCAGCACTATGAAGCTATCCTCAGCCACTGCAGCACAAATTCGATCCCTGGCCAGGGAACTAACCCACATGGCCCAGCAGACCTCTCCTGTCTCGCTGCTACTCCCCTCAGTAGTACATTTCAGTACATCTACCTGTTCTGTTCCCCACTCTGTATCTGGTGAATCCTCTCACCATCCAGGCCTCTGGCCTGTACCCCAGTTCTTGTGTACATAAATAAATAAATCTTTAAAAAAAAAGTATAGATTGCAGTTTCTTTCTAATACAAGGAAAATGTGAAATGTGAATTTTTCAATATCAAGGTATTAAACCTAGAGGAATGACTTATAATTAAATTGTATTTCCAACTTTGCATTAAAATGTATATTGTTTCATAAAATTAACTATTAATGATGATATTACAAGTCTGATATGAACTTATATTTACTAGTCTCATACAGAACAAAAAAATGTTGGCAATCTCTTCCCTCTGCCCAGTGTGTGTGTGTGTGTGTGTGTGTATAAATTTGGGAGTATGTTGATCTGGCATACAGTGACATCAGTAGATACCAAAATTCATCCTGTCTCAGACTGTCTCAGGAAACAGTCTTTGAAAATGTTCCTTTCTTTATTCCTATGACATGACATACTGAGTGGAGCAACTGCAGGAATGCTATCAAATTTTCCTTTTGCCCCACTACATTTCCCATGTTGTTTTACTTTCCTAATTAAAAAGTAACAGGTTCTGGCCATGTGTGTTAAATGATGAAAGTCACATTATATTCAAACAGTGAAAAATCCACACATCAATCTCCAGCCCTTCCATTAAAAACCAAAATGAAAAAGCATGCATGTCCTGGATTGGTCAATTATAAAAGGTTTCAGTGTCCACGTGCCTAATCAAGGCAAAGTGAACATGAGTGAGAAATAAGCTTTCATAATGTAGACCACTAATATATTAGTGATGTTTGTTACAAAAAGTATATTCTGGCCTATGCTGAATAATACAGCAACCTTAATGTTTTCTTATTCTCAATATTTATTTGGATTCTGCTTCTTTCACCTGCCTTTAAATATACTGAACTATCATGTCAGGATTTTATTTCTTCCTAACACTAACACTTATCACTACTTATCTATTTGCTTGTTTGTGTAGTTGTTTAACTCCTAATTAGAAATGCAAGCTTCATTAGAACTTGATGTGTATTTGTATTGTTTAGCATTGGATCGACAACATTAGAATGTTGCCTGCTACAAAGCAGTTACTTTTTATCTTGCACTGACTCAAAAAAATACATTGTAGGTGGAAGAACCCAAAATATGTAGCTCAACAAATTCTTTAAAATATTTCTATTTGTATAGCAATTACTTAATTTTATTTACTAGAAAATGTTGAGTCCTTGGCAAAATACATTAATCGGTCAATTTTTCTCAGTTCAGGAAAGTTCCTTCCACTGGTGCCTAATTAATTTAGTTCCATTTGTTATTTATAGAAATACTAGTTAATCATATGCTTTGATTTTAACCCCTCCCCCCAAATATATGGTATTAGGAGGTGGGGCCTTGGGAAGAGTTTAAGGGTTTAATGCTCATAAATGGGATTAGTACCTTGTAAAAGACACTTCAGTAAGATCTTTAGCCACTGATGTGACACAGCAGAGAAGGTGTTGATTATGAACCAAGAAGTGGATTCACATCAGAATATGACCAGGTCAGCACTTTGACATTGGTCTTCCCAGTCTTGAGCACTTCGTGAAAACAATTTCTGTTCTTTAAAGTCTACCCATTCTGTGGCATTTTTTTTTCAGCAGTCTGAAAGATTGGAACATCACAGTTATATGAATTTTCCAAATTGCTAAGTATCTTAAAACGTCTTTATCCTTTATCACATGTTATCGACAATCCAAGGAAGTGTCATATGACTGATTCACAACTCTTCCTTTCAGATCAGTAGCATTTGTCATTTGTGTTTGTACAGAAAAGAACAAAGCCAATCTGATTTTTTAAAAATAAATTTTATTTTTATATTCCCCATACAATTGCAACCCCCCTTATTTTGTCCCCAATCCCTCCTCTCCCCGTCCCCCAACCCCCATAGAGTGCCTCTGGTTCATAGTTTTTTGTTGATTTTGATTTTCACTTTCTTATAGTTATTCATTTTCCTGGTCCCTTATTTAAGTTTTCTAGATTCCTGCTATGAGTTAGACCATCCGGTATTTTTCTTTTTCTTTCTGGCTGGCTTATTTTGCTGAGCAAGATCCTTTCAGCGCCATCCATGTTGCTGCAAATTGCACGTGTTTATCTTTTTTGAATGCTAAGTAATATTCTACGGTGTATATGTACCACATCTTCTTGATCTATTCATCTATTTTTGGGCATTTGGGTTGTTTCCAAAGCTTAGCTATTGTAACAGTGCTGCTATAAACATAGGGGTGCAGGTGCTCTTTGGAATTGATGTTTCTGTGCCCTTTGGGTAAATACCCAGGAGTAGAATTACCTCACACCATACACAAAAATCAACTCAAAATGGATTAAAGGACTAGACATAAGACCTGAAACCATAAAACACATAAAAGGAAATATAGGCGAAACACTATGTGATATGCACATCAAAGACATCTTTATAGACACATCACCCAAAGCAGTGATAGTGAAGGCAAAGATAAACAGCTGTGACTACATCAAATTAAAGAGCTTCTGCACAGCAAAAGAGACAATAAAAAAAAAAACAAAGAGAAACCCCACCGACTGGGAGAATATTTTTGCACCCAACACTAATGATAAAGGACTGACCATAAAAATCTGCAAAGAGCTGATAAGACTCAACAACAACAAAGAAAATAATCCTGTCAAAAAATGGGCAGAAGAGCTAAAAAGAAACTTCTCTGAAGAGGAAATGCAAATGGCCAACAGGCATATGAAAAAATGTTCAACATCACTTGTCATCAGGGAAATGCAAATCAAAACTACCATGAGATACCATCTTACACCAGTGAGAATGGCACATATTAAAAAAACTAGCAACAACAAAATGTTGGCGAGGATGTGGAGAAAAAGGAACTCTCCTGCACTGTTGGTGGGAGTGCAAACTGGTCCAACCACTATGGAGAGCTGTGTGGAGATTTCTGGACCTACCAGACATAGACCTTCCATATGATCCAGCAATCTGATTTTTAATGGAGATCCTCTACCTCATTTCCAGACAGGCAGTCAGTGTCCTTTATAAAGCATGGTTTTCAGACCTTAAGGACTTTAGCTATTTGATACATCATGTACTAGAGATCCCTCCAGATTTTTAATAAAAAAAAATTGCTTTCAGTCAAGTAATTTTCTTCTATTATATATTACGTGTTCACTTTGAGAGCAAGGGTTCACGTACTATTTTATTTAAAGACTGTGGATTGTTTATATGCAAGCATGGTCATGATAAACATTTAAGTGAATTTCCACTGATTCTCGAAATATTTACCCTATTTAAGAACTGTTTCTTTATTATACTTCCTTCATTCTGCCTCCGTTTTTTTCTCTTTTTGTCATATAGCATTTATCATTCTGATTTTCTATTCTCTTCAGCATAAATTTTTGAAGGGTAGACACTGTTTTGTGAAGGAGTATTGGGGTCTAGAGCTTGGTCAGTCATCACTGAGAAACACACAAATAGTGGAATTAGTAGTGAAAAATAAGTGTTAGAGGTTTAGCCTTTCAGTGTATATGGGTTATTTGTGACTTGCAGAACTATTTATTTGTAAAATCCAGCTAGTTTCTGTAGCCAGTACCCACGACTGTACAGTTGGCTCTCATTTTTATGTGAGTGATTTGAAGCTTTATATCATGTAGGACAACATGACAAACAATTCTCAGTGGGCCGCTATTAAATCATACACTTTTAGAGCCTCCCCTGGTGGCATAGCGCTGGACTGTGAGGCTGCCCGCAGCGCCGATTTGTTCCCCCGGCCACGGGCGAGTGTCCCACAAAAAAAAATAAATAAAATAAAAAATAAATCATACACTTTTACAATTGTCTTCTCCCTGGGTGTTGAAGTAAAGGAAGGTGTGGTTCAAATATGTAACTCTAATGTCTAGCTAGCACATAATAATTCTTTAATAAATATTTGTTAGAATCGCAAGTAAATTAACTATCTGCAGAAATAAAGTCCAAAATACTATAAAGGACATTAACCCCAACCAGCCATCAAAAGTGTAAAATTCATGTTTTAATATTCCATTCAAAACTCTAGACATTCAAAGAAGCGGTAAAATATATCTTATAAGCTGGAGATAAACGTATGAATAAAAATAGATGAAGAAACCAGTTCACATACAAAAATGTAAACCAATTCTTCTCAATATTACCCATTCTCTTAATCATTTAAAACAAAACATAAATATAATAAGGTAAGAAACAAATGACGCTAAAAAAATGGGAGATAATATTTTTTTAAAACTTTAGTGAAAAAATACACCAGACGATTAACAGTAGGTGAAAAAAATCATAGAAAAGAAAATGTCAGTGCACCCAAAGGCATTGTGGTGGTAGCTATTTGACATGAAACACAGACAATAATGAACAGATCATAAAAGATGTAAATAATAATATCAAAGAATCTTTGGAGGAAGAGTTTAGTAGATGGATGAATAGAAAACATTTGAAGAGAAATGGTAAAATATTTTCTATTTTTTTCCAAAACAATCCAAAATCACAGATCCAAGCGAATCAAAAACCCCAAAACAAGTAAATATAATCAAATGAGTCACATCATACTCAAATGGCTAAGACTCAGTGCCAAAGCTTTAAAAAAGAGGAAAAAAATCATATTGATACTAAACAAGATTGTCTGAACTTTTGCACACCAGCAGACAAATGTGCAGACAGGGAAGCAGTAAACAACAAGCACCCTTAAATTCTATGTTCAGTATTTTTTTAATATAAAAATAAGGAATTTTTAAGATAAAGCAGAGAAAATATATCACTATTAGGTCTATATGGCAAGAAATGCCATAGGAAGTTTGTCATTCAGAAGGAAAATAATACCATAGATGTTTGATAGATAGATAGATAGATAGATAGATAGATAGATAGATAGATAGATAGATAGAAGATAGAAGACAAATGATAGGTAGGTAGGTAGATAGAATGATCTACACAAATCAAAGATATGTGCCCTACATATTAGCATAACAAATCAGAGTAACATACAGGGAGATGTTATCAAACTTTTCATGAACTGGTTCCTGCTATAAGTAGATTTCAAAGTAGGAATGTCCTTCTTTGCCAGAAGCAACAGGAAAATAAATAGACAACATTGGCTGCCATTGTGTAATTTTCCAAAAATTCCAAGAATTTTAATTACCATCAGGAAAAAACCTCTCCATCTCCATTTCCCCTTCTACTTTACTTCATGGTGATATTCACTCTAAACTGAGACAAGCAAATCCTACAAATGACCACCAGACTAACATTAGAACAAATAATTGCCTATTGTCAAGAATCTGATATTGTGGTCATTTTAGGTCAAATTTAAAGGAAACAAATGCCTCTATAATTATTTGGTTTCTTTCCAATTAAATCTATATTCACAGACATTCTTTGAAAATAATTATAGTGGCTTATATTTACTATAGGAAAAAAAGAGCTTTAGAATATAATATCACTACAAAAAAACATATTTCAGGGCCTCCCTGGTGGCACAGGCAGTTCAGCGCCGCACTGTGAAGCTGTCTGCAGCCTCTGCAACGTGGGTTTGATTCTGGCTGGCCGGCGAGAATCCCACATGGCGAAGCAGACCTCTCCTGTCATGCCCGCTGCTCCCCTCAGCTGTGATTTTAGTCAGTCTGCCTGTTCTGTTCCCCGCTCTGTCTCCGTTGAATCCTCTCACCCTCCCGCACATCTGGCCTGTACCCTGGCTCTTATATAAAAATAAATAAATCTTTAAAAAAATACATATTTCAGTTCCTCTAAGGTTTAGAAATTTTAATGAGCATTTTTGTTTATCTTTCATAAATCACCGTCAACCTAACTTTATACACACTTTGAAACTAAAAAGTGTATTAGACCTTCTCATTACCAAGGTTTTTATTTTTCAAGGACTAAAATAGCAAATAGAGACCAATTTGTACATGTAAAACAATTTATAAAATATTTATTACTACTACTTCTAAAGTCACTACATCACTAACTACTAGGGCTGATTGTTAATTCAGTGTTTTGACTATTTTTTCAAATTCAGCTCTTTTCAGTGTTACTAAGAATAAAGCAAATCTTTTTTGCCCTTTCAGATATTTCTGAATACCTTCATCTAAAATTATTTTCCCTGAAATAAAAATATCTGAATTTCTATTTCAAGAGTCCATAGTGCTTAGCATTTTTAGACTATGTATTTACACAAAATGGTCTTATGAAATTCTTAAAAATACATATTTTACCTGTTTGTAAATAAATATATTTTCACAGAATATCTTTTACAAAATCTCATATAAATTATCACTTCAGCTCACTTTGAACTGAATAAAAAAGCAAGCTTCAGAAAATATTGTAAAAATTGTTTGTTCTCTGTTCTAACTGTACACCCCACTGAAGGTAAAAAACATTTAAAGAGAAAGAATCTAAAATCACCATAAGTATGCCCCCCTAGAAATGGACTTTTACATCTAGTACTCACTACAACACTTCAAGCAATAGATAAATAGGGAAATAACATAAAGAAAGAAAGAGAGACCACCGAATGAAATACTAACAAATAGAAACTTCCGAAGAGGTAATGACAGGAAGGATATGAATTGATTTTTGGTAAAATATTATGTAAATAATCAGAGTAGTCAAATTACAGCACCATATATTAAATAATGCCTTGCTCTATGATAAACAGAATTTATCTGGAACAACAGATTTTATTCTGATAATTTTGGTTTGCAAATATAAAGAAGCAAATATATGATTTTTTGTCAGAATAACTGTAAAACACCTCATAATCTAAAATTTCAGTTTTCTAATGTACCTTGTCACTGAATTTTTCACTACATTTCACTAAGAAACATAATGAGTAAATCCATACTCAAAATAACAAAAAGATGGTTATTTTCTTATAAAGCATTACTAGTATACTAGTAAATACTGTGATCAATCTTGTTATTTTAAACTTAAATCATTTAAAATACATTAAGAAATGTAAGAAGAAAATGACATTTTTCTCCTGTATTATTGACAGACTCAACCAAGATGCCTTGATCATTAACAGCTGATTTTTTTCATGCTTTTATAATATCAATGACAATACCAAGTTTCTCTTACCTTTTGTAAGAGAAAAGCATATTTAAGTTTTAGGTCAAAAGCATATTTAAGTTTTAGTTTTAACCCACACCAATATTAAATAAATTTTATTAATGTGGGTTATGAAGGCCATCAAACTAGTAATGAAATGGGATTACAATCATGTGTTTTTTTAGACATTATATCTTTGTATTTTTAAAATATTTCAGTAGGAATTTCAACGATAATTTATCAACACCTCAATGTTTATAATTCTCTTAATTTTAAAATAAATTCAGTGTTTATTAAATCATTAGATTAAAACTCAATTGCAGCTTCTAATTTGGAATTGTTGGTTGGGAAATATATTTGCCATTCTTCTATCTAATTACAATATAGATATTTTATTTTATTTATTTATTTTTAAAGATTTTAGATGCAATTCTATTCTTTTCATTGACAGTTTTTTTTTTTTAAAGATTTATTTTTATTTATTTTTACAAGCACTAGGTACAGTCAGAAGCGCGGGAGGGTGAGAGAATTCACCAGAGCCAGAGCGGGGAGCAGAGCAGGCAGAAGGACCGAAGTACACTGCTGAGGGGAGCAGCGGGCGGCAGGAGAGGTCTGCGCGCCATGTGGGACCCTCCTTTGGTGGCCGGGGAGCAGCCGGGGATCGAACCTGCGCTGCAGAGGCTGCGGACAGCTTTGCAACCCAGCGCTCAACCGCTGTGCAACCGGGGAGGCCCACAATATTGATATTTTAAAAAGTACTTTCTCTGACAAGACAGGAAGAACAGTTTTTTTTTTCCTCTAAGGTTGTAGAGGTAACTTGTGGACCTGTCATAGCTATTTCGGTTTATACATGGTGAATATTCCCACCTTTAGAAGTATTTTAAACCTCACTCTTACCTCCTAAAATTCTATGATCAGTCTATCATAAGGAATGAGAAAATCAGTTTAACTCAAACTTTTTTGAGTGTGAACTTAGGAGTTTCTTTTATATGACAAAATCTGATGCTTAGCTTTGTTATACATAAGGTGAGGTGCTATATTATATGATTCTTCTCATCTTTTATTTAGTTGTTAATATACTAAGATGTGCTCTCTTTCTACTAAAATATTAATCATGAAATGTGAATGATAATACACTGCTTTACCTGACTTTAAGAACACTGCCTATTATAATAATGTCTTTATAGGTATAGTAAAATTAAATATGAATCAAGTAACAGGTTAGTCTGAGTTATAAAACTATACATCTGTCATGGAATCCTAGTGATATACAAAAGCATGTCTTATTTTTCTATAATCTCTATGACACAGAGATTAATTTATGGCTCAATAATTCACATTTTTGGACTCATCATTTATAAAACATGTAATTATCAGACTTATTTTCAACATAGTTTTGACTTCTTTTCTAATTTCATGAATTCTATAAACCATTATTTTTGTATAGGAAAGTCCTAAAAGAATAGAATATAAAACTCCTACCCATCTGCCAAAATGTGCAAGACATATAAAATAAAGATATACTGTGTGAAGGGATGAGTTGGGTTAAGGACTCAGAAGGAGAATAAATATAATTGGAATTCATTATTATGCAATACCTTACGTTTCATCCACATTACATACCTCTGGAATCTGAAGGCAACATGAGTTAAAACTAAAATTGTGAGGATTTTTACAAAAAGAAAATAATTAATTACATAGATCCCATTTTAGAAATCTGATATTTCCCTAGAGAATACCACAACAACAAAAAAGAAAATAATAATGTCATTCTAAGGTAATATCTAGAAGCCACTGGGGATATTTATTAACCTCAATTACCTACTGCTGATTACCTGCTCAATTGTAAAGAAACATGTAAGGCTACTTCAGGCATAAAGCTCATTTGGAACTTATTTGAGGGAGATCAAGACCTTATGAATGAAATGTAAATTCAGCTCAGGCATTTCTGAAGTCTCAGTTGTAAGGGGAGAAAAAGAAATAACTCATTTTTTGAACATTTTAGAATCATTTTAAAAATCTGATTATAGACAAAGAGACCAATGCTTTAATTGGGCTCTGATCTCATTTTAATAAGTCAATGACCTCATTTTAACAGTTAATTACACCTAGACGTAAACTGATACACCCATCGTTAAAATAATAGTATGTAATCTTTATATTACATGAATGATGTACTCATTGTAACAAATTCACAAACGCCTTAACATTATCCATAATTCATTGTTTAATGATTTTTGTGGGTGATATAGTTCCATTCCCCCCATATCAAAATATACTAAATTAAAATTAAGAATGTTCTTTCATCAAAAGATATTATTAAGGGATGAGAAAGAAAAGCTACCATATGGGATCTGATATTTACAATATGTACATACAACAAAGCTTTAAAATTAATGACAAACATAGAGTCCTCTCACCACCCACAAAATGAACAAAATTGTGAAAAAGACTCTTCAAAAATGGGAAAACATCAAAAGAGTAATTAAACATATGAAAATATTCTCAACATCATTAGTGTTCAGGGTATTGCCATTGCAACCACAGTGTGAGACCAAACGTACTCTGCAGACAGAAGTACCATATGTTAGCAACAATCGGGAGCAAATGGAAGTCTCATATTTTTCTGGTGGATCAATAGACTGGAATAAAATTGCTCTAATTTACCTAATATAACTAAAATTTTGCATACACTATGAGCACCAATTATGCCTTCATATATATATACAAGAAAGCATACATACATGCATACATACATGCAAACTTATATATATTAAAATATTCACATTGGCAATATTAATAGTCAAAATAGAAACTACCTAAAACCACACTAGCAAAATAAATTGTGATATATACTCACAATTAAATA
Organism: Talpa europaea; assembly: GCF_964194135.1. Lineage (NCBI taxonomy): Eukaryota > Metazoa > Chordata > Mammalia > Eulipotyphla > Talpidae > Talpa > Talpa europaea. The sequence continues at coordinate 106,519,324 of NC_140072.1, read as the reverse complement.
ATATTTAAATATGTGAATAAAAAATTGACTACACACATGAACACTGGATCAGTTCAAAAATAGTATGTGAAATAAAAAATCAGTAATAGATGAGTAAATTCTGTCTAAGTCAAATTTTAAACAGTTAAAAAGCATGCAAAATTAATCTGTGATTTTACAAGGCAGGATATTGGTTACATTTAAGGATTAGGGACAGATGGAATTTGAAGGAGGCTTCTTGGATCATTTAATCTTACAGCTGATTATTCAGGTAAGCTATTATTTAGTGAAGTGTGCTATATTTCTTATGATTCATAAGTAGTTTTGTTCTTGTATTTTATATGTATAGCATATATGTATAGCATAATAAAAATAGTGGATTTAAAAATTTTTGAAAATTAAAGAGCAGAGTTTTGCTTATTGGATAGGATGATGGACTAAAAACATATTATAATTTAAAAAATAGAAGATTGGCATAGAAATAGAAAAGTAAACCAACTGAAAAGAACAGAGGCTCAGAGGTCCTCCCCGGTGGCGCAGCGATTGAGCGCTGGGTTGAGAAGCTGCCTGCAGCCTCTGCAGCGCAGGTTCAATCCCCGGCTGCTCCCCGGCCACTGGAGGAGGGTCCCACATGGCGCACAGACCTCTCGCTTGTATAAATAAATAAACAAATAAATCTTTAAAAAAAAAAAAAGAACAGAGGCTAACAGATAGCTTTACAGAGAAAGGAACAAGATATATGCCCAAAATTGCACTGAAAATTAATAAAGATAATTGTTTAAGCACTTTGCTTTATCTTTTGGTTTTAGAAAAGCCACCATACCTAAGAATTGATACCTAACTTAAGGTTCAAATGATTAAAAGGAAAAAAAGTAGAAAGTAAAATTATAAATCTAAGGAAAGGAAATACTGGAGAATATATTTATAGCCTAAGATTTAGAAGTAATTCTCAAAATATTACCAAAAATGTAGAAACATTAGTATGAACAAAGACTGTCACTGATTAAATTTTCACCATACTCCTCTGAGGGCTTTGCTAGGCTAAGTCCACACTTTGGACTTCTCTGTCTTTTTTTTATATTACCCATTTTTAGCAAGTATAGCTAAATGAGAATAGTAAGCTTCCTGATAACTGGTCACCACCTCAGTATCTGGCCCAATTTATGCCCCACACCCCCCACAGGATATCTGACACCCTGGACTGCTTGCAGTAAGAGTGTTGTCTGATTTGTTTAGCCAGAAACTCTTACCCATCATGTCTCTCTGAGTAATTTTGTATCCACCAACCCCTTACTTAGCCTGCTACTTGGCAATAAGTCTCCTCTATTCCTTATTGATTCAGTTTTATACTAAGGTCTCTTTGCCCTATTGCAGTATTTCCTAAGTAAAATCTGTTTTTAAGGACTTTACTCCCAGATCAGGTTTAGTGTAATTCATTTTATTATGTCAAAATTTGGTTGATGAATGACATTGATAAATGGCAGCTTAAGCAAAGATATTTGTAAAATTAAAAAACTAATAAGAAACAGTAATCCAAAATATGTGGTGACATCCGAAAACCAACATTCACTAAAGAAAACTGGGGGAAAAATGTAATAAATATAAATGTATAATCAGCAATGAAAAACCAAGATTTTCAAAAAAAGATGATCATGCCCATTTGTGAGAGAAATGAAAACTAAAACAAAATACATACCAGATTCTGCTCACAAACTTATCCTCCTATTTCAAATACAATGTTATAAATCAATGTTACCTAAATAAAAAATAATGCTATTTTTAAAAAAAATCAGGTGATTTCAGCATTAAAAAAAAGGGTTTTAATAAATGATACGTTGGAAATTAAAAAATAGATCTAAATAAAAATTTCATAATTTGATAATGTTAATTCCTGTAATAAGGTAGGAGGAAAGGAAAAGCAGGAATAAAAAGTAATTTTTATAAAACTCTAACTGAAAGGGCTTAGGGAAAATGGATCATTTCTATGTCCTAAATTTACAGTATATATAAAAGAGGTTTCCTGATTTGATAAACTAGCTCTTCATGATAGAAAAGCATTGAAATAGAATTTGGAAGAGAATGAATATATTGTGAACAGGAATTTGTTTTTAGTCTTCTTAAAAGACTAGGTAATTTCAAAACTGAAAAGATTTTCAAAAATGCAGTTATACTACCAGTACAATATATGTTTTATATATACATAAATATAAGATATATGCTATCTATCTAAATACATATGTATAGTTTTGTGTATAGTTGAGCACAAAGTACAAAAAAAAATACAGTATGAATAAACTTACAAATGATATGAGGATAAAAACTAATGAATTAAGACCTAACAGTAGAAAATAGAACTAGTTTTACTATGGTTCTATAGTATAGCAGTAAATTGTGTCTGAGGTGCATTAACAAATTCTTATTAAATCAAGTAACTGTCCCCATTGTAAGATTTACCTGTTTTTTTTTTTAAGTCAAATCATATTACCTGAATTTATTATGAAATAGTATAAAAGATATATAACTATATATAATTATATGTGTGTGTTTTAAAAGCTGTCCTAGAATATTCTAAAAATATTATCATTCAATTTAAATGTGATGATCATTCAATTTAAAAATAATAATGCCACATTATTAGTATTAACTTGTATTCCAAGCCTAACAAAAACCCAAATGCCTGAAATACTGAATCCTCTTAACTGTATATGTGATATCAGATAAAAATTAAAAGATAAATGCTCAGGTTTATAATTATTTAAAAGAACTACTTACTACTTTTCTCAGGAACAAGTAGTTTTTAATTAGTAGAATATAACCTCTTATGTTTGGCATAATATATAATGTATTCAGTAGTCAATAAGCCCATAATTCTTGATAAGAGGGATACACTGAAAATCCTCTACATCAAAAACTTAATTGCTCTGCTGTTCAGGGAATCAAAAAAAAAAAAATACTATTCACAATGTCACACAGTTAATTCAGTAGATTTTATCATAATTTCAAACAGCTAAAAATGAAAGTGGGAAGCAAATTCTCTATTTTTTAAAATTTTTCACATGCAAAAAGGAAAGGTTTATTATAAAAAGGGGAGGGAAGGAAGGGATACTTGCACAGGCACAAGCGGGCAAAAAATGCTGCGGAGAAGCAAGTTCTCAAAGCAGGAGTCAGACTGGCATTGTGAAAGAGTAGAAATAGAGGAAGAGAAGACAGATCACTGGTTTACAGAGGCTGGAAATAGGGGAAAGTGGTGAATAAAAGAAATGTTTGTGCTGATGGAGCAGTTATTTATCTTAACTGGTGTAGTGGCTACATGATAGCACGTGTTCATCAAAACTCATGAGACTATATAATAATGATTACTTTTTCCCTATTAATTATAGCACAGTAAAACATGCAAAACTACTGGAATCAAATCAGTAGAATTCCAATAATATAAAAACAGGTGTTGTCATTTTTAAATTCCCTTAAAATAGTTGATGTTCTCTATTAATAATCTAGAAACAAAAAAAAGCTATATTTGTATAATTTTAGTTAAGTGGGTACTCTTTAGTTTTGTATTGTTATTTAACTAATTACCAGCACAAAGTGTTTTATAACTCCAGTTATTAGCTCACAGTCTTTTTGGTAAGAAAGTGAACATGGCTTGGATGATACACCTGTGATTACTTATTTGGCAAAAGAAAATTTGCAGATATAATTAAGGTCTCTAATCCTCTGACTTTAAAACAGGAAGATTAGAGTCTGTATGTTTAACCTTATTAGGAGTAATCCTTTAAATGAACAGTGATTTCTCTAGTGGTGGCAGAAAAGGTTGTCAAAGACAAAGTATGAAATGAATTCTATCTCCAGTGGCTGACTTGAAAAAGGAAGGGAGGGATCTGCCAGAGAATGAAAGTGGTCTCTTGAGAGCTGAATGTACCCCCAGCTATCCTTTCCTTGGTACCCTAATGTGTCCACTTGCTAGAAAACTTTTGAATGGTTCAAGTTTTCCCTTCAGCAGTCCTTGAAAATTAAGTAGTAATGAAACCCTGGAGATACCTTTCTGCTTTATAGTCCATTTTTTTCCAAACCCTGAATAATCCTTCTCTATTTTAAACCTTAGGTCTAGCTAAGGGGGCAAGTTGGAGAGTCACTGTAAAGTTATGTGTTCTCTCTTGTCCAGCTGCTGACTTTCTTTCACACCACTCACTCCTTCTTTCTGAATATTACTTCCATGTAACTGAAAATTACTCAGAAGAGTTGACAAATAATTGTATAGTTTTTCAGTGACTGAGATATTTTGGATTCTAAACCATTATGATAAACTACATGAAACTTCTAAATATTTCTAAGCTGTTAAGTCAACTTCATGTCTGTAGCAATTCTTCTTCCTGTCTTGGAGATAGTGGATGAAGGTCTCCTACATTCTAGAGTTTAGCTAGTGGCTTTGCAATTTCTATTCTTTTTTTGAGCTTTTAGGATTTGATCTTTTATTTGGCTATCTTTCTTTATTATAGAATGTGACTTTGTTATGCTTTGTGTTTTTAAGTTTTTTCATAAATTTATATAGTCTACTTATAAGCACTCAGCTCACTATCAGGTAAAATTTTAAATCAGAGAATATTACATGTTTCTCAGAAAGATTATAATGAGTTTCTGTTGCCACTGAAGAATGATAGGTTAGTAATGATATTTTTTGAGTGTCTGTTCTATGTCAGGCACTGTTACAAGCATGTATATTAACTAATGCACCAACTCTTACACTACCTATCAAATGAAGAAAAAAAAATCTGTAATATTTTTTCTCAATATTCCATGGCTTGTAAGTGGCAGATTTCATAGCTGAATAAATCTGGTTTAATTCCTAAGATCTGTTTCTCCACCGAGCTTCTGCTTGATCAGATTTTTAAGTTTAAACACTAAAATCATTTCAGTGTCAATTCCATAACATTTAACATCATTTCTCTCCTTTTTTAACTTATGGAAATAATGTATCTTCAAACAGATAAAACATATAAAGGCAATGCTAGATAAATGCATTTCATTTTATGATTCTGTCCCTTTAATAATATTACAAAGCTCAAATATTTAACCACAGTCAACAGAAATTCTGACAAGTATTTGGATGTGTCTGCATTCATTAATTTCACCTTACCTCCATCAACTAATTAAATGTACGACACAGTTTGTACTGATGTTCTTTTCCTCCAAAACCTTGTTGCCAACAGAATGTCATGCCACTATCATCCCTAAAAATTCCTGACAATAATGTCATTTTTTAAAAGGTCATTTTAGATCTATCACTCTGGATACATGTATCTCTTTTCTTGAAAAGGCCAAGTTATGTAACTTTCTTAAAATGAGAGAGATTCCATTCTTTTCTTAAATATTCATATGCAAAACAGGGTCATAAATACCATTTGAAGGGCTTAGATATTTTCAGCAACCTTGAAGCACACAATACATGAAAAATTGTTACCCTAACTTATTATGTTATCATTTACATGAATTTCTGTGTAGCTTTCTTAGTGAACCCAGATTTCAAAAGTTGCATTGAAAAATACTATGAACACAACAAAGATATGTTAAGAAAAAATATGTTGGTACTAAATCAAAAGTATTATATGACATTTTGCAAAAATGATTATTTAAGATGCAGTTTCTTTTTTCTCATCCAAGGTTATAATTTTAGTTTTAGGCATTATATAAAGTGAAAACAAATTCTTTGATCCTCACTGTGCACAATTTTTGATATCTTTGCTTATTTACAATCATTTTAGTCTCTAAGTTTTCTAGGACAAATTACTTGCTTGTACATGTGGCAAATAGAAATAATGTCCCACTCCACCTAATCTCTGGACCTATGGGTATGTTGACTTACATGTGAAAGGGACTTTGCAGAGAAAGCAATGTTGAAACTCACTTGACCTTAAAATAAGAAGGTTATTTTCAGTTATCCAGATTTACCCAATATAATCATGAGTGTCCTTAAAGATAGACAAGAAGGCAGAATATAAGTCATTTTATGGAGTACTACACACAAAGGAGACTGAAATATTGTGTATACTTTTTTTAGTTTTGAAAATCCTACCTTGAAAATATGTAAATATAAGAAAAATGACATACTTCCATCTTAAGGTAATCAACAGGCAACTATAAATCAGAGACATACTACAGAGAGGGAAAAGGCAGTAGGCTCAAAACAAGCGTGGGAAGAGCACAAGGGACCATGGTGATAGCTCATGGGTGAATGGGTGGTGGGAATTTTATGGGGACTATAACCAAGATGAAAATGCATACATTGTACCAAAATGAAAAAGATGTAAAAATACATAAAATAATTAAAAATAATTTTTAAAAAATTTCATGGTGGGAGCAAAGTTGTGAATCAGGAAAGTTTTAACCAGTTATTCTTGGGGTGGAAAAAGAGAACTTAAAAGGATTATTAACATTATTCTTTGTGCATAATGAATCAAAAAAGACTGAATAAGATAATGAGAAGCAGAAGTGACTATGGAAAAAAGGAACAGAGACATGCAATGCTGATATCTTAGGGGAGGAAGGAGAGGTCTAAAAGTCAATGAAAGTTGGAGGCCAATAGGAACTGGATAAGTAAACCAAGGGGTCTTCCTTAGAGTATCCAAAACGAAATCCACTCTTACTAAAACACCTTGATTTAACCCATAGAGACCTCATCAGAATTTTGACCTACAAAAATATACAATGACAAATTCATGTTGTTTTAAGCCAATGAAACTGTGGTAGTTTGCTTTGGGACTAATAGAAAATCAATTCTCTACACCCATACTTACTAGTGATTGTATTTTTGAATCCATGAACACAAGAGTGAGATTGCTGGTCAGTGTATTTTTAATTGCCTACTAAATTACCTAGATTTCAATTTTAGCAACTTCCTAGCTCAAACATTTCCCCAAAGAATTGTGTTGAAAGCACTGGAAGGCCATATGCCCTTCACTAGCATTATAAAAGAAGCTGGTAGTTCTAAAGCTGTTAGAGAATGATTTGAGTGAGAACTCTCACTTCTGAGTCAGTGTTCTCAGACAACTGTTCACTAACTTGCATTAGATATGAGGATACACTTTTTCTAGAAAAAAAGAATCACCTTTTTTTTGGTATGGTATTTGAGAATATTACTAATTTAAAATTAAATTTAAATAAAATAGTTTGGGCACAATATGAATTTTTAAAACTAGAACCTCCAATTTTATTTATTTTGTAAGGATTTTTATTTATGCATACAGGAACTGGGGTGTAGGCCAGAGGTGCTGGAAGGGAGAGGAGTCACCAGGCAAAGTGGATAGCAGAACAGGTGGATCTACTGAAATACGCTGCTGAGGGGAGCAACAGGCAACACAGGATAGGACTGCAGAATGTGGGTCAGCTCCTTGACCTGGGATCTAACTCATGCCACAGTGGCTGGCAATAGCTTGACAGTGCTGAGATGTAACCCCTGCGCCAACAGAGAGCTCCAATTTTATTTACTTTAAAGTGAAAAGGTCTCAATTACTAAAATATATATATATTACTGTATAATTTTACAGTGGCACTGATCTTAACAATGACCAATTCTTATGTTTGTTGTCTTTTGAGTATTTAGCATTTCAAAAAATATGAAATAAACCCACTTTGCACAAATAAAAAATGATATAAGTGTAATTTGAGTGTGAAATCAATAATATTAATGTAATTAAAAATGTAAAATATCACTTTTCACATTTGTGTATTTCATCTGTGACAAAATTGAGATAAATCCTAGGAATCCTTCAAATATTGTGACAATATTTTCCAGTTTCTAGTGATCTAGACATTATATATTATTTCACCTAATATTTTTGAGATTCATAAAACATATTTATGTTTCTCCTATATGTTTACACCAAAAATAAGTACTAATACATGGATTATTGCTTTTTGTCAACTGAAGATAGAATAGTGTGCACTGATTTACTTCATAAATTCCCTTATTTACACACAAAGACTAATGCTAATCATCCGTTTGTTGAATACTCTTTTCCCACACAAGAGTAACTGATTAAAAGTTTCCTGATTCACAAGTCTCTCTTCCCACCATAATATTTATAAGCATGGATAAGCTTAAGTTGGAAGTATGCCATTTTCCTTATATTTACATGTTTTTAGGGTAGGAGTTTTACTTGGCATTCATGTCCTGCCGACCAGTAAATGAATCACTTAGTAAATTAAGCTATTGGGAGTTTGATAGTTATTCCTGCTCCAAAAAAAATATAATGATTCTTTCTGAGTGAAAATTTAAGTAAGCGTACTAGCACACACAGAGTATACATAGTATACTATGCCCTAGGCAGTTGTTAATATATTTGATGGTCATAGATAATCAACTTAATGTTTTTCTTCTTTTTCCATTCAATGTGTCCAAAACATCTTATCTGAATGTAATAGAGATTTTTATCCATTGGATTTTTCTTTTAACACATATTAGTTTGTAGACTAAGGTAACTTATTACTCAAGCAAAATATGAATTTTATAAGCCATGTCTGCTAGATGTTAATTAAGACAATGAAAATTGGCACAAGTTAAATAATTATTGTATATATACATTATATATAGTGTATGTGCATTGTTGTTTACCACTAAATCATGAAACTTTTTAAACACATAGCTCTAACTTTTAAGCAATTGTGAATAATAAACACTCAAGTAATACCTAGACAAAATGAGATCAGTCTTTATTTCTCATAATAGAACTGGAGACTAAGCATATCAAATATGTCTATATTCCAAATAATCCAAATAATATGTATTTCATCATAAATCAGAAAAATTAGTAGCCTACAAATTCCTATATGAAGATTTTAAAAGGGAAGGAAGGGCCCACCAGCCACGGGGCAACCCACATGGCCCGGCAGTCCTCTCCTGTCTCACCCGCTTCTCCCCTCAGTCCTGGTCAGTCTGCCTGTTCTGTTTCCCTGCTCTGTCTCTGGTGTATCCTCTCACCCTCCTGCACATCTGGCCTGTACCCCAGTTCTTGTATAAATAAAATAAATCTTTAAAAAAATAAAAGGGAAGGAAAAAAGTCATGGAATCATTTAAAAATATTTAATAATGCAACCCTTATATGGCAGAAAAAGATACATATAAAAATGTTAGGTTCTTTACAGAAGAGTTTTTTTGCCATAGATTTAAAATATCTCAGACACCAGTGTAATTAAATGTATGCCCTGCAAATCTGATGTTGATTATGTAACTTTTCAGTATTTCCAGAGAAATCCAACATGCAAGGCACAATACAATTAAATCATTTTTTCATGCAGATTAAATTAATAAATAGACTACCCTGGGTATTAAAGCATAGTGGTTTCCATGAATACCTGAATTAATGACTATGTAAGAAAATTATGTTCCATAAGTTACATATCTAGTACATTTATGACTATATACTTTAATTTTGTGTTTTTAGTTGTATTATATGTCTGTAAGGATATAACTTGTTAGATACTTTAACTGTGAGACACATCAAAGAAATTAATATGGAGCATAGGTAATGTGATCAAATATGGACTTTTTGAAATGATATTGCTATATAGTTACATTAAAACTGAAATATCTCATTCTTATATAAATCTTAGTTTGAAATCAACATATACAATTAAATATGAAAATACAACCCGAGATTCAAGATTATTCTTTTTTTAAATGAGAGTTAGAATATGATTATCTCTTTGTTTTATTATTTTTAACTAAAGTTCATTATTTATAGTTAATATTTTCATATAAAAATCAATATACTTATTTATTTTTATAAGCTAACATCTACTTTGAAATCAAATCCAATTTTTGTTTCATAAACTGAGAAAAAAATCAAGGTTCAACAAGGTTTTTTGACCTGCCCAAGGTTAACAAAGAGAACTGTCTGCAAACATTTACTTGACTTCATTAGTTTTGTATGTGAGCCTTATTTTAAGGATATTTAAGAAGTAATGAAAGAATAATGAATTTAGAGGATTTCTATTTACTCTCGATTGTATGTGTGTTTATATGTGTTGCATTTAAACTTGAATTTGATGCACCAAGATCTTTAAGCACCCAACTTTTACTTGCTTATGGTATATCTCTTTCCAGTGTCAGTTATTTAGGGAAATCTCCCCTAGTATATTCAACATATAAAAGAAGAATAATTCAATTAAAGTGTTAAATTGTGAGGGATCCTTAATAGAATCATACTACTAATACTACATGAAAAATACCACCACAGAACCTCAAAACAACTTTAAAGTCAATTATTATTTTTAAAACTATGTAATTTTTGATGCTTAAAACATGCCACAAATATTAATTTTAATAAATTCTATAATGCATTATTTCTTTCAACTATATTGGCATATATTCATTCTTTTGTATTTTCTTTTTATTTGCATTACCCAAGTTTACATTTTTAGAACAGTGACTGATTCAAATAAAATGCATCTTCCACATCTTAACACAAGAATACTATAGGTATTTAATCAAATACTAGTGAATGAAAGAACTAATGAATGAATGTTCCTGTTATTACTACAATATTTCAAGAGGAGTAGAACATTTAGGGAGTCAATGATGATTAGCAATCACTTTCCCACCATCCCTCTCTCAGAAAATGGGGTGCTGGGGTGAGATTTGCCACAAAGGTGCAGTTATTCAAGAGAAGAAGTGACATTCAGCTTATACTTTAGCATCATGCATAGATATGCCAGGGGAACACAACACTAACCAGGGAACTCTAAGAGGAGGAAATTAATGACCAAGCACAATCTGAAACATGACATCCTGCAGGGAAATTGCTGAGCACCCTGAAAATGCTCTGCAGAGATTTTTTTTGTTGTTGTTGTTTTGATTTTTTTTCCCCATTCACAGACTTGTTGCACATATGGGCCTATTTTGCTCGTAGCTGCCTAATGTTTCAGAGTGAAGAATGTGGCAGCATGCAGAACACTGTTGCAGAATAAAGCTGCTGATTATGGGAGAGTGGCCAGGGAGGAATAAAATTTCCCTCTTGGGAATCGGTTACTAGTGCGATCTCAGATGTATAAAGAATTGCTTAGCTAAAACTTATCTGAGAGTCAGTCTTTTGCCATTTCTCTCTCTATATATATAATTTTCTACATTAAATATTTATGTACATGCTAAATAATATTAAAACTACATGTGACCGAACTTTTCTTCTGAAAAAGAAATGTGAAATCTGAGCAGGCTACCCGTGAACAATTTCAACCGGTGAAGAAAACAAAAGTGTTTGTTAAAGAATAGATGCTGTTGTATATTATACAAAGCGTGTTGATGCTTGAAGTGTCTTCTAATTGTTACTTTGGTAAAACTGTCTCATTAAAATAGAATGTAGTGTGACTACAGATGTAGAGAATTTAAATTTATTGTTGAGTTTCAACCTCTAATTAGTGTCAAGATGCTTTCTGTGACACAGAACATTCATATTAATCAGATGCAAGACACTTAATTTTGAAATTAACACTTGCTGTCAGAGAGAAGTGTATCAATGTGACATGTACAGGCTATTGGCCTGATAGGCCATTTGCCACAGAGAGAAAATGTACCAGCATTACAGTCAGTCTTCCGCTGAGAAATGAGTGCAGGGCAATGCTTGTATCTCCTGAAGCTTGGAGAAATGGTAGAAGGCTAATAATGCTCACGCTACTCTAATTGCCAGTAAAAGGCCTTTTTGATTTGGATTCTATCTTTGAACATCTGGCCTGAGAGTATTAGGCAATGTCTTGTCACTTTACACCATTCTCCAAAACTGCACATGACTCATTAAAGACTGTCAGATTTTTGCCTGAAACTAGTTATAGTTAGCATATTAAATAAATCACTGCCTATTGTGTTCTATAGGGAATAAAAAAAAGCAATTCATACAGGACGGCTTCCACTTGAATCAATATGAATTGATGGTTTGAGGTATATTCTTTAATTCAAATATAGAAATGAAATTTTAAAAGGGAGTTTACTTTTTATAGTACTGATATGAATAAAATAATTCATTTTTTTAGGTCGGTGCAGCATTTAAAGTATGACATAATGGAATGTTAACACTTAGGGAGTTAGCAACATACAATAATCACTTTTTTAAAAAATTATTCTCTTCATTATATTTCTTTTCTACAGTTTTCAAAGATGACATGTACTTTTTTTATTTAATTAAGTTTGGTTGATTATTGTTTTTATTTTTTACATCATTTTTCATTTTTGTACAATGTATGCATTTCCAACTTGGTTATAGTCCCCATACAATTTCCACCACTCTCTACAAAGAGCTTATGAGACTCAACAATGAACGCTTTTTATGATGCTTGTTATCCATGTTCTGCAAGAGCAGAAGTAGCAAATTTGAACCTCAATAGAAATATATCCCATAAACATAATACAGACCAAGTATCTTCTGTCTACGTGTAAGTAATTGCACTATGAAACTATTTTAAATAAAAATGTCATTACAAATTTTTGTCACTTCTGTCAATAATTTAACAACCCCAAAGACACATAAACAATTTTTTTAAAAGTGTTTCCATATTAACTTTGTATGATGAAAAACAAAATTAAAAAGTGCAAATATTTCCATCAGCATGTAGAAAAAGTTGCAATGACATTGACTAAATTTTATAAGCCATAGAATCATACCCTAAGTCAAAGTTTTCAATTTTCTTATTTTCACAGTATCATCTTAAATTAACATACACTATACTAGTATTTGATTTATGCCTAACAGTTTTCATAATTCATTATAAATTTAAAAATAAATCTTAAATCTAAGTGAGACTTTACAATTTATAAGTAGATTTATAAACATTAATTATATCATTTCATCTTCACAATAGCCATGTGACAAAAACATGAATAATAATTTGATTATAGAAACTGAACTCTTGAGGACTGAACTGTTTGATTTACAATCCAGCACAAATTCTCTCTCTGTATACATTCCCTATCTGACTAGCATCTATCTTTCTCCTACCTACCTGCCATCCTGCCATCTATCATCTCATGCCTTGTTCATGCTCTCTCTCTCTCCCTCCCAACTCTCCCCCTCCTTCTCTCCCTCCCTCTTTTCCTGTCTGTCTGTCTGTTGTCTGTCTGTCTGTCTGTCTGTCTGTCTCTCTCTCTCTCTCTCTCTCTCTCTCTCTCTCTCTCTCTCACACACACACACACACACACACACACACTTATATAGAGTTGTTAAAAATGAAAAAGTCTTCAAGTCTTTTTAATCTAAATTGTGATAGCCTGTCAAACAATTTATGAAATCAAAGAATAGTTACAAACCCTACACCAGGTACCAGCTAAGGAGGAAAGGGAAGGGCTGGAATCCAGTGCCAGAAACATAGAAGGACTACAAATCCCTTGTCTGCATAGGAGAGAAGCCCCAAAGTGGCAGTCAGAACAGAGATCCAGGAGCCAGCACTGGAGGGCCGTGGTCTTTCTGAATGTCGACGGCAAATGGCTTGTGCCCTTCATCTGAGTGTTATGTTTACAGACATAATAGTTGAAAAATATTTGACAGAGAGTCCATGGAAATCTCAGAGATAAGCTTTTCCTTTACCTCTGCCCAAAATTTAGACTCTACTTTAAATAAATTTTATATAATGTACTGATATTCCCAGAGGCCATCAGCAAAATTTTCTGAAAAACTCTCAATGAACTTACTCCTTTAAGTGTTTATCAGAAAAGTTTTGTCATTAATATTAACATTTATTCCAGGTTATATTTTCACCCTGGTAAGTGTAATAGGAAACAACATGATTATATAATAAATTTTTGTTCTTTTTGAAAATCGTGATGGTAAGAATTCTGATAAAACATTTATTTTTAATTCAGAAGGAAAACTGCTTATTCCCTGATTATCACATTCTCTATGGATAACTGTAAATTTTGAGAAAGTGAATTTCCTTCATCAGTAAGGAGTCTACATATATCCTCTGTTTATGGTGTTGATTCTACATTTAGGATTCACACGTTGATTAATATGAAAATTTTATTTATGTAAAACAAACACTGGGATATTAAGAATTATTTATGTATAAGAGACAGGAGATTACCCAAAATGATTCATTTATCCCTTCTTTCATTTTGTAATAAAAACGTCTTGGAGAGAGACGAGACATTGGCAGTGAAGACTTTAGACTCACCTTCTTCATCTACTCACAGCTAGATTGCAACAGAACAAAGACAACAAATTCTGAAGGACAAACATAAGCCTATAGCACATACTATGTGCGATGTCTGGAGAAGGGGGGCCCCACCTAGCAGTGGAATGGGCAAAAGGATAGCCTGGATGGGCAAGGTCAGCCCCAGCGGCCCAGCAGGCCATGCAAGCAGCAGAGTAGATCTGGCCAGCAGCCCTCAGACAGTAGCTGCTGCAGGCCCCAGTGAACACAGGACAGGACCTGGAAGCAGCCCAATGGCAGTAGGACCCTGCATAACTCAACCAGCCCCAGGATGGATCCTAGAAGCACCCCCCAACTGGCAGGCCATGGCAAGCAGTGTACAATTGCAGGCCCAGCCAATGGCCACAGATGTGACAAGCCCCAGAAAAGGCAATTGCAGGGCCTGGTCTTGGAGGCTGGTGCTCTTGGAGCAATGACCCAGAGGGTACTACTTGAAGAGATAGTTTCATGGATAGGAATGTGGTGGATCATCCTTCAGATAGAAGAGAATAGTGCAGACTTCAGTGGGGTTGACACTAAAGAGATTCACGCTACACTGAACAGGAGGCAGGTGGAGAAAGGAATCTGGGGATCGCAGCCTAAAGTAGGGGACACCAATGGCAGTGGTGTGAGCTCAACTAGGAGCCTGTAGGAGGGATCAGGGAGGTTGTCTGGAGGCATACCTCCTTAAAAGAGGGAAAAATCTTGTGAAGAGTTTGGGTGCTCCACAGAGGCTGGATCCCCAGGAAAGATAACAGCAGAGCAGACATTCTGATCTGCCCTCCCTCTTCCACTCCAGATAGTGCTTAGCTTGTAAGGCACAATAAGGGTGCAGAGACTGCTAAGTGTCTCACCCCAAACCCTATAGGGGAGTGATAGTGGCAGTACCACAAATATAAGCCAGCCACATGCCAACTCATCCACACCAACATTTGGATCCCTCCAAAATCCTCTCCACCCTACACACTCAGCTACTACAAAATACATCTGTGTACACACAGAAGCCAGTAAAGACCTAAATATATACATACATACATGCAAACAAAACCATAGTGTCTCCTGCAGGAAAAGTAAAATACTATAACTTCCTATGTTACTGCTGAAGATATCAAAAACAATAATGAAATGAGGAGAATTCAAGTAGAAAAATGGGCAGAAAAAAAATATAATCCATGAAAATTTGAGACTTCAGGAGAATATATCACACAGTGAAAACAAATCTCCAAAGTATAAACTAAAAATCATGGAAGGTTATAACTCCCCATGAATAGCGTTCAGAACTGCTATCACAAACTCAAAGACAAGTCAAAGTAATTACAAGAGAATTCAGAAAGGGATACAATGAAATTCAGAGAAAACAAATTAATGGGCTCATAAATAAAAGAACAGGAGAAACAAGTTGAAGTTTAATAAGAAAATAACAGAAATTTAGTAGGTAAAGAGTTCAATAAATGAGACCAAGAATTCTAAGAAAGCTTGGAAACTGATAAGACCAAATGGAAGACTGAATGAGTTACTTTGAAGATGGTAATGCACAAAGGACCAGGTGGAAGAAGAGAAATACAAAGAAATACAAAGAGGGGGAAATGAAAAAATTCTTTGAGAATTATCTGTCTCCTTTTCACAATTTGAAGCCCTAGTAGTTCATTCCTGAACAATAGAAAAAGCCCTCATACATGAAGATTGCTTCTGAAGAAAATCCTTGGATTGTTTGATATAAGATGATCAGAAATTATCCACTCACCCAAATAAGAATGTGATTGAAAATCTTTGGAAAAAAATTTCAGAGATCTACCATCAGAATCTAAGTCTTTCATAATGTGAAACAATTTTCTGTCAACATGATCAAGAAATCTCTAAAATTGCCATCTTAGAAATAAAAATCCACACATGTTGGGGGTGTCATGGTCATTTCAGTTGGATGCAAAGGTTACATAAATCAACTTTTACTTTGTTAATATTGTTTTGCTATCTCCCATTTAAATATTTTCTGTGAGAAAATAGATGAGACAATTACATGAGGAAATAAACCATTTTGAACCATTGATATTCTTTCATTATTTAATAATTTTATCAGCTTATATGTGCAGGCATATTGGATGCCAATATATCACACACATGCATTCATGGGGGGCAAGGGTAGTTTTTTTTTTCCTTCGACTTGTTAAAGGGAAGGTATACACAGTATAACAAATTTCAACATCTAATTGTAAGTAGTACACGTTATTTTATAATTTATTTTCACAATTAATATTTGCTTCCTCAGGGTCATCATTAACCTTTAAGTAATATTTCCATACATTTGAATGATACTTATATAGAACATTTATTTAAACCTTTAAACCAGAATTCTTGTTTAGAGAAAACAAGATTATTGCATTGCAAAATAGTTAGCTATAGTTTCCTATTTTAAGCAATCAATAAAATATTAGGTATGCCACCAAATGGATCAAGAAAATGGATAAAATCCATGTTTTACTGTTTTGAGAATTTTATATTTCCAAAAGTAAACTGAGAATTGCAGGGATATATTTGACCAAAAATCAACAAAAACAATAATATTTTGCTAATTTTTAGAAAGGTGGTATTTTTGTAGGTAAATTTTAACTCATTGAGTATATGCCAGTTGCATTTATGATAACGCTGTTGCTAAAAATTAGTTCTCATGAAAAATGCAAGAACTCTCTACATAAAGTCACTTATCTGTACACAGGTTTTGATGCCAATCATCATCTTTTTTTGTGAGTGATTTGTATATAAGCAGAATCATACTTTGCACAAGTTTAACAACAGTTGATGAACTATAGATCAGCAGGTGAACAAATTAGCAGCATCATTTATCAAGTATCATTTGCAGAAGAACGATTTCCTTTGCTCTCTGTGCCCCCTGGAATTTTATAATATTTGAAAGAATTCCAGGTATACAGAGTTCAACATGTACTCTAGTCTAAGCTTATCCTTAAAATAGCTAAATGATGTGTTATTATGTATTTCATCAAAATTGTACCTGGCTACTTAAACACTAGGCATGTGTTAGCTAATGTTCTTTTTACCAGGAACTTATGAAATGAACAATGTCTATATAGGACATTTGGAATTGGAATAAAATGAGGGTGAACAGAGAAAATTTAATGAGAAGAAAACCTCATATACTGTTTGCAGGAATGTAGGCTGATACAGTTCCTTTGGAAACAGTATGGAGATTTATCAAAATATTAAAAATAGGTCTATCATATGATTCGGCAGTTTGATCCCTAGGTATCTACCTGAGGAATGCAAACACACTAACAATTGAAATGGAAGGCCTCCCCAGTGACACAGCGGTTGAGCGCTGGGTTGTGAAGCTGCCCGCAGCCTCTGCAGCGCCGGTTCAATCCCCGGCTGCTCCCCGGCCACGGGAGGAGGGTCCCGCATGGCGCGCAGACCTCTCCTGCCGCCCACTGCTCCCCTCAGCAGTGTACTTCGGTCCTTCTGCCTGCTCTGCTCCCTGCTCTGGCTCTGGTGAATTCTCTCACCCTCCCGCGCTTCTGACTGTACCCAGTGCTTGTATAAATAAATAAAAAATAAATCCTAAAAAATAAATAAATAAATTTAGTTTAAAAAAATTGAAATGGAGCTATATATACTTTTATGTTCACTGCATACTTTTATGTTCACTATTTGTAATAGTCGAGTTATGGAAATAACACCCGCTATTAAAAAAAAAAAAAGATGAAATTCATTTGCAACAAAATCTATAGAACTGGTGGAGATTGTGCTAAGTGAAATGGCAGGAGAATGAAAAAATACATGATCTATTCACTCATGTGGAATACAGAGAAGCAAAACAAAGTAACTGACACAACTGAAAAAAAGAGACAGATCTAGAAATATCATGACAGCATTGAGGCTATGGGGGAACGGATATGGGAACATGGTCTATGAAAACCGACGATGGGTGTTTTGGGGGTGGCTGTGGCTGTGCTGGGATGACAAACATCTGAGGAAGTATGGTCCTATTCTCCTAAATCATATATAACATTGTAAATCAGCGTTATCTCAATAAATAAACTAAAATTATAGAAATAAAGCCCTGCCTTCAAAAAAGAGTGATGAGAAAAAAAATGAATTAATGAATGTAATTGCTTACATTTTTTTTCATCCTATGTCTAAAGTTAAAGGGGGCGATACAAGCTGACAGGTGGTCACAGCAAGTTTACTGGAGTAGAAAATCATGTATAAATGTGTTCCAATAAGACAGCTATTCTTGTAAACTGTGTACTTGTTTGGCAGGTGGTCTCTGTAAAATATTAGTGAAATTCTTCTGTCATACTGGTGTAAATGAGGTCTAGCAAGAATCAGAAAGGGGAGAAAAAAAGATGTAATGTGGAAGGGGAAAAAGAGATGCAGAGGAAAGAAAATTGCAAGGTAAAGGGAAAAATTGTGAATGAAGGAGAAAATGAAGGAATAAAGGAAAAGAAGACTTTTTTAGGATCTCAAGTACAAATTTCAATTTTATTCTTATGACAATATAAAATGTTTAGAGTATTTCAAGTTGATAAGTGATATAACAGGATTTAAATTTAAAAAAAATAATTCTCTATTTCCACGTCAGATAACTGATTACAGGTGGAGCTAACAAAGAGGGAAATCAATTAAGAGGATATTCTAGCATTCCAAAGGCAAAAAAGATGGTGCTATGACTAGGTTTAGTACAGGAAACTAAGTTGTAAAAGAAGATTCAAGTAAGACTCGGAGTATTTTAAGAGGATAATTTTCTTACTCTTCAGTTTGTATAATAAAAATGATCCATCCAAGCAATTTTTCTCAGAATACAATTTGCTTTAATCCAACTTTTACTTTTGCCTAGAGTAGAAGTTTTTAAAATTCTGCCTTACCTGATATTTAATGTCCCTAAAATTACCTCTTTTGTGGCTCTTCAGTGCTCTCACTATAAGCTATTGTGTCTTCCAGGCACGGATGTCTAGTGAAAGCTATTACATTCTCTGCTGGCTGCCAACACTACTGCCAAGATTCCGTTTGCCCTCCATTGTCTACCACATGATTCTGGCACCATATACTACATGGCTGCTCCTCTGTAAAAGCTGTAAACATTGCTCTGTAACCCTAAAAGTGACAGCTGACTGCCTTCCTTCAGTTAGTCAGGATGACCAAAGCATAACTGCCTTCAACTAGAATCTTCAAAACATTCTTACTGTTACTTACAATTTCTAGCCCCCTTAATATGTGTGTGTCAATGCATACACGCACACACACACAAAACACACACACACACACAAATAATGGAATAAAAAAAAAAACAGGGAAAACTAGACTTTTCCCAAAAAATGGATATACATGGCCAACAGACACAGGAAAAAAGATTATAATCATTTATAATCAGGGAAATGCAAAGCAAAACCACAATAAGATTGAAATATAAATTCACACATATGATCTATTAGATGATCCAGCAATTTCACTCCTAGATATATAACCTAAAAATGCAAAAACACTAATTTGAGGGGTATATGCACTCCTGTGTTCCCTGCAGCACTATTTACAATAGTCAAGTTAGGGAAACAATTTAAGTGACCAAAAACAGAATAGTAGGTTAAAAGTGGTATATGTACAAAATGGAATAATATTTATTCATAAAAAAGATGAACTCTTGCTATTTGCAACAACGTAGAAGGAACTAAAGTGGATCATGCTAAGCAAAATAAATCAGAAAGATAAAGACAAATACTGGATAATTTCACTCATAGTTGGAATATAGTGAAACAAATTGAGTCAGATAAAATCAAACCAAAAGCAAACCTTGGCAATCTGATTATAAATTTGAGCCTTCCAGAGCAGGGCGAGGGGGAGCAAGAGAGCTTAGTGGACTATGACGGAGGATTGTGGGTGCCTTGATGGTGGGTGTGATCTGGTACTATATATCTGAAGAGTTATAAACTTTATCTCTGAATCATATAGTGTTATAAACCAGTTACCTCAATAAAAATAATTAACAAAATTTTATAAGTATACTTTAAATGGTGTGACTTGTATTTATTCTTTGCAAAATAAATTTCTTTCAGTACTACCTCTGTATTTGTTTATTATAAAGCTTAAAATGAAAATAAATCAAAATGATATTTTTCACTTAATGTCAGAAGGAGGCAATAGAATTATGAGACTATAGTTGCCCTGCTGGAAAGCAAGAAGAGAAGGATAAAGAGGATTTTCAGGGAGAATAGAAAGATTATGACGCCAAAAGGGACTAAGTAGAAATCTATAAAATCAAGACAGATCAATTTCAAGATACAGCCATATGGACTGCTTTTATTCTGTATAGTAGTAACAAGATAGGTCTATTTGTATGTAACTGGTGGCTGACGCCAAGGACTGTTACAGGTGGTGCCCCCTGGAGGGAGATTGCTGATGAGGATAGGGCACCCCAGAGAAAATGATAAAAAGTATTGCATTTTGGGGTAGAGTGACTGATAATATAAGGGACTGCAGAAGCAACCATGGGTTATTCATTTTTCAGGATCAGGGTTCAGGATTCAGAGTTTGAGGATTCAGCGTATAGGAATCAGCATTTTTGGGGTCAGCAATTTTGGTCCCCACCATGCCAATCTTCCAGAAGTCTCCTATGGGTTTCTCAACATGGAGAGGCCTCCAGGCAGCCAACCTCAGAAAGGAAAAGTTCAGAGGCTTTGGAGTTAGCCAAGCAACTGAAACTGTTCCTGTATTTGCAGCTGTTACAACCTGACAGAAGGCGAAGACCCAGAACTGGGTGCCTCTGAGCTATGTGAGTGTGGCCATTTGTTGGGTCATTTAGCTGCTGCAGCTGCTGTTTTGAGTGTGGCTTGTCTGGTGCTGTCCTGGAGCATCTCGGCAGCTCCAGGAGCATCTCCTATTGCGTCTTCTGTTTTCTTTGTGAGTTGGAGCCTGGCCTATAGTCTGGCTGCCACGTGTCCTCAGTGGCAGAAAGAGGCCATCTTGGGCATGTGGCCTAATGTTCGGGATGGGAGCTCTGCATCCTCAGTGGTGGGAAGACACGAACTTAGCTGCTTTTGTTTCAAATTTGAAAACACTGGACACTGCTTCCAGTGAGGTAAACAGACGTTTTTGGCCTCTGTATCTCTTTGACTTTCCCTGGTCTGTTAAATAGACCCCATTGTTAATGCTCTCTGAGGCTGAGTAGTCTTGCAATTTTGTGCATGGGTGAAGAACTCAGAGAGTGATCGGTCAACTATTTGGGTAGTGTCCTTGGCCAGATTTAGTGTCCCTTGCTTCTTGTATCAGTACTGCTAAGATACGGCCAGGACACAAAGAAGACAAAAAAAAGGTGCAAACAAGTGTGCATAGCATAACATGTATGTTTGTAAAATAACATGTATATATGTTTGTCTATATATTTCTATAAACATGCAAAAATGGTATCTGTTGTAAACTCTAAAAGGAAGAGCTTTAGCTATGTAAGGAAAGCAATTTTTACTCTTTGATAAATTTTTTGTATATATATTGTCTTATAATTGTTTTTCTTATAAAAAACCAATTGCATAACCACAAAATAATGTATGTTCCCACATAGGATTAAAAAAGAAATTAGAACTACTTTATTCTCATCTAGATTCTAAGCTTCTTTTAAGTGGAGAATCATTTAGTTATAGTTATTAGCACTCTACACATTCCTTGGAAGCATTTGAGAGTAAAATTTAAATAGACCATTTAATACCTATGATACTGCCATTGTCTGAAAAGTGGCTGATTAGAGCTCACATGATACATTACAAGATATCAGGGTCAGATGAAATATGTATATAGACTGGACTGGAGTATAAACTCCCTTAATGCATTCAATCCTTTTAAAATATTTTATTGGTGAAACAAGTCTAATAGTTACATTCTCACTGTGCTCTTAGATTTAAAATCCAAATATAGAATGAGGACCGTGTTTTTATTTCTTGGTATTATTTTCAGGATTAAAACTCAGTAAAAGTGAATATGCAAGTTATAGAAAAGAGAAGTAAAATAAAATCAACAATTTTCTAGTACAATTCTACTGATGGAGTTAGGAAACAGCAGGATTTAATTTTCCATCTCATGAAAAATATGTCCAAATTCAAAGCAATGAAAATCTGCACTCCTACAATGGATGTTGCTGAAGAATATAAAGGAATAGCAATGAAAAGAAAACTTTCAATATTTTGCATACTCTGAATGCCATGAAACTTACCCTTACTATCCTACTAAGTATTAAACCTATGCATCCAGGCATAATTCAAAATACTAGCCGCATATTTATTAAATCACAACATAAACCTCAGAAGTTCTTTTAGTTTTTAATATATATAAAGAAATATTTTTGAATAAGAATGTGATGTTTAAGCAATGTTTTTTTCATAGCAAGTGAAAAAGGTTCACTTGGCCTGCAATCCTGCAGAGCAATCTGATTTTTATTTTTAATCTTCACAATGGTTACCACATGCTGTGGCCAAATAAGACTTACAGTGATAGGTGCCAATCATTGTAATAGCTGAAATAAAGAGCTAAGTTGCTTCATGCCCATTCACTTCATGCATATAAGCATGCTTTGGGACAGGAGAGATTATTACATAACATGAAATATAGGAAATACTGGGGAAAAGAAAATTATCGTGGAAAACTAAATGAATATGCCAACAAATATTTATTTAACACTTGTCATTTTCAATCCATATACCTGATTATTTTGATCTTCACATAATTTTTAGCAGAGCACTTTAAACTTAGTAAGAACAAAGCAGAGACTGAAATAGATATTATGAATTCACTACATGTTCCATTGTATTTACTTAAGTTAATCATTATGATATAATCACAGGCATTGTGATTTAATTCATCCTTTCAAAAGAGCAAGCTCTTATTAGTGCATTACTCCTGCTCCTTAAGAGTAAGCCTCTGCAGAACTGTTAAATTGCCATTTCTGGGTTACTGAATGACATTTTTATTAAAGGGGCAGGTAAAACTATTGTGATACATATTTTGTACTGTAAACTGTCCTTGATTAGTTGCAAATGATATTCTTTATTTATTCAATTACTATCTTACAAAGTACAATGAGTTATGTAGAAAACTGATTTAATATTTTTTCTTTTAAGTTTACCATGTCAAGAGAGAATGGATTAATTAACAAGATTCTATTTAAACAGATTTGATCTTTTTCTTTAAGATTTTATTTTATGCATACAAGAGCCAAGGCACAGGCCAGAGGTGTGGGGGGTGAGGATTCACCAGAGACAGAGTGGGGAGCAGAACAGGCAGATCAACTGAAATAAACTGCTGAGGGGAGCAGCAGACAAGTCAGGAGAGGTCTGCTGTGCCATGTGGGTATCTCCCTGGCTGGGGATAGAACTCCTGCTGCAGAGGCTGCAGATAGCTTCACTCTAGGTTGTATCTTAACCCCTTGCACCACCAGAGAGGCCCTAAACAGATTTGATCTTACAGGACAAAAATGTATTTCATCATTTCTCGGAGTCATTTCTTTGATACCCTATGAATTGTTTAAATGATTTTTTTATAGTGAAACCATTGTGGAGAATATGCAATGTACCGAAAGAAAGCTTTTTGAGTTAAAATAAAACACTTTTCCCAAAATATTTTACAATCAAAATAGATAAAATTGTGCAATAAACTGACGCATACTTACAAATAATACCAAAAAATGCACATTTTCTTAGTAGTTATAGTGTGTTGGCACATATCTGCACCATTGATTTTTATCCCTTTTTCTGTTGAATTACGGCTTCAAGTTTCAGTGCACTGATAGGAAAGGACACAGTTATGTTCTAACTTCAGGTATATGGAAAAATAGAATTCATATTACATGGTAAACAACAAAAAGTAATATTCTTGTTCATAATAATTAGTACATTTTAAAATATACTTTTATTGTAAAAAATTAGTTGTATATTGTATTGTAAAATTAAATCAAGATTTAATACTTTGTATTAGTCTAAAGTAAATCAAAATTATCCAAATTTTATGTACATGATAACCAGTCACAATAAAATTAGGCTTTATTCTAGAGAAGAAAGGTGCAGCTGGTAAAGTATAGTTATTAACAATTAACAATAGGTCCCTTGCATAATCTGACTAAGCCCTTTGAGACAGCATCTCAATAACCATTTTACTTTTGCTAAGTGTTTTCTTGGTCCATTAGGTTGAATCCAATTTTCATGGTCCTGTGTTACAAAGAATTCTGTTCCCTCCACCTTCAGGGTTGTCTGGTTTTTATTTGATCCTAGTTAGGGTTTAGTACAGCTACCTTTGAATAAAAATGGGCAACACTTTATGATCAATGCAGCAATTGATAGGAAGGATAATTCACAATTTTACAAGTATATAAAAGTATAAATTGTTGGAAATCTGAATATTTTATTCTAAAATCATTAAACTATGCTATATAAAATACATCATTCTTAAGAACTCTTTTGTGGTATTTCATCAGAACTTGAGTTCAGATTTTTTTGTTAACAACTCTCTGAATTCTATTAATTATTCAGAGGGCGTAAGAATATTCTTTGTAATCTTTCCTAGGGTTATTCATTTAGCTAGATTTGTTTAATTTTATATAAGATACATTTGAGTAAGTATCCTGCGGTACTTTTGTGAATTATATTTAATAACCTTACTTTCTATGAACAGTTTATGGAGACAGTTTTACAAAAAAAGATTCTGGCAAATATTTTCATACTGCAGGAAAGATAAACCCAAACTGAAATTCTAGATTCTAGGGAAACAAGAACTTACACATCTGTTTCCATATGCTCTGTATGTGTCTGTGTGCATGTGATAATACATGTAACTTGAGATATAATCTTATAATGTCAGCATGTTTTTATTTTTTAAAGATTAATTTTTATTTATTTTTGCATACAAGTACTGGGAAATAGGCCAGAGGTGAGGGGAGTGAGAGGATTCACCAGAACAGGAAAATCTACTGAAATACATGGCTGAGGGGAGCAGCAGGTAAGAGAGGAGAGGTCTGCTGTGCCATGTGGGTCAGCTCCGTGGCTGGGGATAGAAATCACATGACAGTGGCTGGTGATAGCTTGATAGCACTGAGACTTTAACCTCTGTGCCATCAGGGAGGCCCGTCAGCATATTTTTCAATACACAACACAGTATTATTAACTATGTTGTACAGCAGATCTCTATAACTCATTTACCTCACATAACAGAAATAATAAAACTATTAAAAAGCAACTCCCTCTAAACCCTGCTCCCTAAGCTCTGATGACAACATCTTATTCTTTTCTTCTGAGTTTGACTATTTTAGATAGTTCACATAAGTGGAATCTGAGAGAACATGTCCTTCAACAACTACTTCATTTCATTTAGCATATTATCCTCCAGTTTCATCCATGTTGTCATATATGGAAAGGTTTTCTTCATGTTTCAGGTTGAATAATATTCCATTGCGTGTACATATACCATATTTTCTTCATCCATTCAGCTATAGAAGAAAATATAGGCTGATTTCTTATTTTAACTACTGGGAATAATGCTGCAATGGAGTGCATATATCTCTTGAAGATACTAATTTCAATTATTTTGGATATATATGGATAAATAATTATATAAAACTTTCATTACACCTCCAACAAATATGAAATATGTAAATACATGAAACAAATACATGTATATAGAAATAAGGAAATAATATGATTGATAATTTAATATCTAGGCCACAGAAAATAAGTTCAGATCTCTGAAAGAAGAAAATGTTAGAAGCTTGACTATTTGAGAATATATTCAAATATGTGTAAGAAAGAATGTTTAGAAAAGTTAAAGATATTCAAAATAACTATTTTTGTAAAAAAAATAACATATTCTCTACCAAAGAACTATACCTCATAAATTTATTATGATTATTATCATGGGTATTGTAAGAATAAAACACTCATTCAGAGAAAGAAACTAGGATATGTCATCTAACAATATTGTACTAAAATTTTCAGAAAACTTAAAACAAAAAAATCCTAATGGCTGTTTTTCATCATAGACTCATTCAACTAATATTTACTCCATGCCCACTACGTTCTAAGTCTAGGAGTTGAATAGCATTCCCAATTCATTTTTTTCATTGCCCTCAACTAATGAAGTGGCCAACCTCCAACCTCAGCCTGATCCCTGCAGCCTGGAATTTATTCCCTCATGTGATTGTGCCAGTATTGCATAACATATAGGATACTATAAAATGATAATGCTTCACTTCAATAAATTGATTAGAAAACACTGTGGCGACTGTCTTGAACACTTTCTCTCTCTTGAATTATTTACTGTAGTGGGATACATAAAGTGAGCAGTCATAACCATAGGCCCATGTGGTTAAGCACTGAAGCCCCTTGCCTGTAGGCATGGAAGTGAACTTGGAAGTCAATCTTCCAGGACTACTCAAGACTATAGCAAGTAACCAAAGCAACAATGGATGTTTTGATTTTAGCTTCATGTGAAAGAGGGCCAGAAGCAATCTGTTAAGCAGTTCCAGACAGTTGACACTCATGAACTTAAAAAATAATAAAAGTATGTTGTTTTGACCTGCTAAATTTGGGATGATTTAGTATGCAGTAATAAATAAAGAATGCTTTGGTATCTAGAAGTAGCAAACTGTTGTAACAAATACCAAAGTTGTAGAACCACTTTTGGGCTGAGAAGAGGGCTTTGCAGAGTATTAGTAGTGAAATATTAAAATGGAAGGACTCTATTACAAAAGAAAGGAATTAGCCTTTGTCAGGAGCATAGACATTTGAATTAACACAGGAGTAACAGGGGCCTCCCTGGTGGAACAAGGGGTTAAGCACAACACTGTGAAGCTATCCACAGCCTCTGCAGCATGAGTTCAATGCCCGGCCAGGGAGCTACTCACATGGCACAGCAGACATCTCCTGTCTCACCCGCTGCTCCCCTCAACAGTGTATTTCAGTCAGTCTGCCTGTTCTGTTCCCCACTCTGTCTCAGGTGAATCCTCACACCTCCTATACCTCTGGCCTGTACCTCAGTTCTTGTATGCATAAACACATAAATCTTTAAAAAAATTTTGGAAAGCATTACTGTTATTTGGGTAGAGACCATGTATGCTGTTCCACCTTATAAAGTACACACCCCTCACACACAAAAAAAGAAAAATAAAGTCACCAACTAACATATCAGTATGAGTGAAGTAGGGAGACCCCGTCTAAAGGATTGAATCCTATCACCATTCTTTCCTTCTCTATATGATTTTTTCCACAGAAATATCAAGAATTTAGACTGAAATGGAAATAGTACAAATTTTGGACTCCCAAATTCTATTGGAAGACAGCTACTGTGAAAATTTCTCAGCTACTAACATAAGCTCTCTACTACTTAAAAGGAGGTTTGACTCAAATTGTAGAACTGAGAATTCAAAAAGGAGCCAAGGTCTAGAATTAAGGATTATTATTAACAGGACTTAGATGTAATCAAGGAAATTCCACTGAATTTTTATTCCACTGAAGTTCAAAATTGTAATGGACCAGTGAGTTCTCTATGCACCCCATTTTCTCCTTTGATAAACAAAAAATCTTCGTTATGAGTTATCCTATTTCTGTATCTCCATTAAACATTGGTTTGCAGGGGTAAGATAATTTGTCTGGGAAGTTTATTAGTTTGAAGAAATATTTGCAGAGCTGAATTTATGAAACTAAACCCAGGGAGCTCAATCTGGATTTTAAGGTGATTCTGTATTGGAGGAATTGGAAGTTTTTGGAGATCCTCAGAGAGAGTGCTTATTTTTGATACAGGATTGATAAAAATAACTAAGGGACAGAAAGTGAACTATGTTGTCAGCCATCGAGATGACCTCCAATGTTTCTCCATTATTCACGCCCTGTACAATTACTTCCCACATATTAGGGATCATTTGTACATGATTTATCTATCAGTATAAAAAATATTGACCAAAACAAAATACAATTTTGTATTAGAATTTCTGTGGGTCAAGAATCTAGGCCCAGGTTAGATGGTCCCTTTGCTTCAGAATCTATCACAAATGTAATATGTGTTGATTAGGGCTGTGTTCTTATTGAAAGTCTCAACTCAGAGGAGGAGGCTTTTCTGAGCCCCATTCCCATACCAGACAGGCTCCCCATGTGTATAGCATTCAACCCACCTGGCTTTGTGTGTGCGCGCGTGCACACACACACACACGAGACAGATAAAGACTTACACATCAATATTTTGAAATATTTAAGGATTTTAATACCAATGACTTATTGGTTTTGCAGAAAATTTCCTCAATTATATCTTAGAGAATGGCTTGCTTTAGTCCCTCACTAAGCATCTGTCATCTGTCTTACCATCCACTAGCTCACTAAGAATCATAATATCTGATTTCTTCTCTGGAAACATTCACAGACTCTTGACTAACCAATAAATTTAGAATAAGAGTGGTTGCTTCTACTCTGCATTCAACTGCTCATGCTTCTGGTAAAAGTTGTTTTCCTTCATTTGGAAAATATCCTTTTATCATTACATAATCAAGACCGTTTTTCCTAGTGATTTTCCCTTCTTTCAGGAAATTGATTTTTCTCCCTACACTGATATTCCCTTCAAAATAAAATCCATTTTTCCCTATCTCATGTATAGTTCCTGATTCTATATCCCATGCCAGCTGCCACCCAATTTCAATCTCCCCATTTATGTCAAAACTCTTACTAAGAATTGACTGTTTTTTGTTAAATACCTCTTTTCCCATTCTATTTGTGATTCCAAACAGACTCCTATATCTGCAGAAAAAGTGCGATGTTAAAATTCAGTAATCCCACCTATTGGATATCTATCTTAATGCCTTGGAAATTAGGTGACAATAGACTTGACAGAAGCTGGAGAGTTGATGGATCTGCCCAGCAAGAGCAAGAGTGATGAGATGCTAATAGAGAAAGAAAGGGAGGGAAAGGGCTACTTGCCATCTTTGTCTTCTGCTCCTTAAACTGCAAGTGCCACACACTGACTTCCTCTGAATAGAAAACAGATTATCCAGGAACCTGGGAAACATTGCCCTAATGAGTGAGCTCCCAGATGAGAACAGTTTTTAAGCAAACATGGTCAGTCCGGTAAGCATAACAATGATACAATGTGTCTGAGCAGAAACAGGCCTTGGGACTAAAACAACAAGCATTGAATAAATATTGCTGATTCCATGAATGTTCTGAAATGTGAGGTAGATTGGGAAGTTACGATGTATTAGCTTTTATAGATATTCTTATGTTAACTAAAACAGAAAATAGAAATATACACTCCATTTTATGATATATATATAATTTCAATTTGGTATAATTATACCATTATGCATTATATGTTTATTATGACTGTATATATACTAAAAATACATAGTAAAGGCTATTTTAAGTATTTTCTAAAATAAAAAAATGGTAAAATTAAATTTTAAACCAACTAGAAAATTTTTAACCACTAGAAAAAATTATTGCACATAGGAAAAATTTTTAACTAGCTGAAGAAATATTTTAGCCTTTTAAATTTGCCACTAAATATTCTATTCCACATAAACATCTTTTAAAAATGTTAATGTCTCATATAAATGATCCTCAAATAAATGTAATGATTGGCTGATTTTTCATCATATCATGGAGGTCAGAAGAGAGAAGAAAGTCATATTAAAATAAACACATGCAATTTGCAGCAACATGGATGGCGCTGGAAGGGATCATGCTCAGCAAAATAAGCCAAAAAGAAAAAGAAAAATACCGGATGGTCTCACTCATAGCAGGAATTTAGAAAACTTAAATAAGGGACCAGGAAAATGAATAACTATAAGATAGTGAAAATCAAAATCAACAAAAAACTATGAACCAGAGACACTTTTAGGGGGGCGGGAGGGGAGGGATTGGGGTCAGAATGGGGGGGCTGCAATTGTATGGGGAATATAACAATAAAATTTATTTAAAAAAAAAAATAATAAAAAAAATAAAAGTGCTGAAAGGAAAAAAAAATCACTGTGAACAAAGAGTTCTTTATCTGGCAAAATTGTCCATTAAAAATGATGGAGAGGGCCTCCCTGGTGGTGCAAGGGGTTAAAACACAACCTATGAAGCTATCCGCAGCCATTGCAGCACAAGTTTGATTTCTAGACAGCCAGGGAGCAACCCACATGGCACAGCAGACCTCTCCTGACTTGACTGCTTCTCCCCTTAGCAGTGAACTTTGGTCAATCTGCCTGTTCTGTTCCCCACTCTGTCTGCGGTGAATCCACTCACCCCCTACACCTCTGGCCTGTACCCTAGATCTTGTATGCATAAATAAATAAATCTTTAAAAAAAGATGGAGAAATTAACATATTCTCAGATAAACAAAAGTAAAGGAGTTTGCTACCACAAGACTTGCCCTAAAGGAAATGCTAAAGGGAGCCCTTCATGTTGAAATGAAAAGATACTAAGACAGTAACTCTAAGCTATATGAAAGAATAAAGACCTTCTGTAAGGCAAATGCATGGACCTAAATGTAGTTCCCTATTATTGCATTTATAAATCTGTATATTTCCTAGAGGATTTAAAAGACAAATATATATAAAAATCTGTTATTATACACACAATAGATAAAGATATAATTTGTGACAATGACATCCTAAATATTGCAGGGGCAAAACTGAGCTCTATAAAGGGAGAGTTTTATATTCTAGTAAAGTTCAGTTGGCATCATTTTGAACTACATGTTATTCTTTTAGGACACTAAATGTAATCTCCACATAACCACAAAAAAAAAAATCTGAAACCATAAACAAAAAAATGAGAAGGGAAAAAAATAATTCATTATAAAAAAATTCAACTGAACACTAAGAAGGTAACAATGAAGAAATCAAGGGACAAAAAGGTATGGGACATACAGAAAATAAATAGCAAAATAGCAAGAGTAAGTCCTTCTTTATTAATCATAGTTATTTTGTTGGATACTGTCATATTTACATTAATTTTCTACAAACCCCACCAATAATTATTGAATTTATACCTCATAACCACTGACCTAGCACTAATAGCATATTATTTTAAATTTTTATTATGGTAACATTTTACAACACTGTATATGCAAGTAGATTAAATTCAACAATCAAAAGACAGAAATTGAAGAACTGGACACAAAAACAAAATCCAACTATATAGAGACTATCAGAGAAGGAAATAGTAAGTGAAAGTTTGGAAAAATACACTATGTGAACAGTAAACAAAAAAGAGCTAAAATGACCCTATTAATATTAAAGGAAATAAACTTTAAGTTAAAACCTATGTCAAGAAATAAAGAGGATCTTATAGAATGATAAAAAGGTCAACTCATGAAGGAGATACAAAAACTATGAACATAAATATTGTTGTTGGTGGGATTTCAAATGTTATCAGAGCTGTGAAAACAAGTTTGTTTGTTGCTTAAGAAGCTAATAAACACCATGGCACAACAGCAAAATGGTGCAAACAACTCAAATCCATCAATAGAAGAATTAATTTTAAAAATATAGTGTATATATTATAAACAAAAAGTATGTTAAAGAATCATAGGGATTGTCATGAGGTGAGAATGGAAAGTTATTGTCTAATGATCATGAAGTTTCTCTTTGGATGATTAAAACACTTAGGAACTAGATAGCAGAGGATAGTTTATAATACAGTGATTGTAACATAATTGTACACTTAAAAATGGCTTAAAGAGCAATTTTTATTGATATGTACTACTATTAATATATATTTTCTTATTGTAGTAATAATACAAATATATTTAAAAGAAATATTTTTAAAAATTAAGAAAATAAGAAATATTTAAATAAGATTTTTTTTTATTTAAATATTCTTTTAACTGCAGGTTTATTTTCCAGGAGGTTAGTTATACCTAAAGCAAGTCTGAGTCTTTCCCAATAGCTTTGAAATGCTCAAATCTTTCACAAGCCCTCGGTTGACTCCACTTGAGTAATGTGCTCAATCCTGAATCTATCACATTGATCCTAGGAATTGAGTAATCTAATTGGACTGTCAGTGTTAACTCTTAAAACCACAACTGTAACCAAAAGTGTAGATAATACTACCTGGAAAAAGGTAAGAATCAACCTCTTCTTAGAGAAATTCTGCAATCAATAAAGAGGAAGGCAAATCAAAGTAACAACCTGAGATAACTGTCTTTATCATATGTTTAGAATTAGACATAAAACTGTAAGTTAGGAGAAATTAAAGTTTTAACAAATATCAAAATATTTCACAGGATTTTCAAACTACAGTGATTGACGTTTTTCATTGAACTGTTGCACAATGAAATATCTCAAATAAGATATTGGATTCTGTAAATGTATTGTCTTCTAAATCTCTTATTTGAAATAATTTCATAATGAAGGACGATCAAATATTAATTAGCAATCATTTTGCAGCACTTAATAAACTTTAGAAACTGGCTGTGTGCTTGGCTAAAGAAATAAAACATCTGACATTGCTTTTATTAATGGCTCCTGCTATATGACATTAACTTTCAGAGACATGCTTCCTTATCATAGCATTGCACCTCCCTTACCCCTTCATATTTAAGGAACTCAATCCCAGCAGTGAAATACTGGTTTTCTGGCAAATACCCTACTAAAATTGTTTTCAATTTCCAAATGCTAATTATTAAGTAGTTGAATATGGCAACTTCTGTATTTTGATTGCAATGTCTAGAACACTGAAGAAAAGAACCAATTTGCTCCTATTTGAAGTAAAAAAAGTTAGTTTCTAGGGTGTCCTTCCAGATAATGCATTTATTTCAGTTTTCTGCCTCACAATGAGATCTGGAAAGATAAAGTTGTTGGACCATGATGGAAGGTGAAGATATTTAGAGGCAGAAGTGGTCTTGACACCCTGCATGTAATAATATTTTGGAATAGTATGTTCAGATTAAAATAATATTATTGAAATGCTTGACACATTCAGAAAAGAACATGCCTCTGGACATGATGCTGTAATGAATGGCAAAATACATTAGAATATCTGATGTGAAAATAAGTTTATAAAAGATAAATTATGAAGTTGGCAGACAAAAAATTTTGCTCAAGGTATTCACATATTATAAATGTCACTGGCAGATGAATGTAAATGTAACTTTCAAGGGATATGTTGAAACTTTTGTGACAGCTTTTAGAGGAAAACAATGAATTATCTGACACCAGAGTAGTACAATTTACTACTGGGTTATTCTAGGAGGAGTAGTTACAAAATGTTATTTTTAATTAGCTGCCTGCTTCTACCTAGAGGATTTGGAACTAAAATATTTTGATTAGTGAAATTCCCCTCATGAATTCCATTTATAGAACAATTCTTTTTCAAAGCAGGTCATCCCCAAGATCTTTACCCTTTTGGTCAGTTACCCCTCACAGGGCTCCAGTAAAAAGTGCAGCTTCAGGGTCTCCCTGCAGCTTCAGGGCCTCCCTGGTGGCGCAGCGGTTGAGTGCTGGGTTGTGAAGCTGCCTGCAGCCTCTGCAGCGCCTGTTCGATCCCCGGCCACCAGCGAGGGTCCCACATGGCTCGCAGACCTCTCCTGCCGCCCACTGCTCCCCTCAGCAGCGTATTTCAGTCGATCTGCCAGTTCGGCTCTCCACTCTGTCTCTGGTGAATTGTCTCACCCTCCCACGCTTCTGACTGTACCCCAGTGCTTGCATAAATAAATAAATCAATCTTAAAAAGAAAAAGAAAAAGTGCAGCTTCAGAACTGATAAGACTCTTTTTGCTATCGTGCAGCAGTTTCAGAATTTAGGGTGATTGCGGCTATTAATCATAATCACCTTGTAACTAGAATGATAAGCAGTGGCATAGTATTTATTATTATCACCCCAAAGTTTTCACACCAGTTTAGCCAGTACAATTAATTGGACCATTGTGGTACAAAATATCAAATGCACCTCTAAACTGCTTAAGTTCTCTTAAGATAGTTGAGACATTAGGAGTCTCTGGTTTGTATTTACTATCATTTTATATCAGTTCGTTAGGGTATGGTTTGTGGCAAATAGCACGCGTATTTGGAGAATCTGAGAGAGGGAGGGACTCTAATTTTGTGTCCCATAGCTAGTGATAGGTAGCAATAGGTATTTTATTCCTATTCAGGGCTCATTGAAGACTTCTAGGATATCTTCAAACATTTTATTTGATGGACAACTTTGGCAATTTAACATCATCAGAAGTAGGAAAAAAAAATTGCTTTACTCCATTGCCAGAGGAAAAGGCATGTCAGCAAACACGAGCCCAAGGGATTTGGCAAGTGTGCTTCATACTGATTTTGTCATGGTTTCATGCCTATGGTTTGCTGAGCACTCTATTCTAGAAAAACTAAACAAATGTAAACTAAAGTTCCTTTTGCATCACTTCTCTCTAAACCACAAACATAAATACTTTCATAATCTACCATTTGAACTATACTAATGGAAGAGCCAAGTTGATCAGAATCACAGGTGTCAGTGTTAAACTCAGACTCTAAAATCTTGCTTTCTATCTTGCACTTTCAGCCCTCTCTATCATGCAAATTCCTTTCATTTCCACATAAAGAAGGTGGAGAGCTGAAGTCCAAATTCATGAATAGATGTTATTTAATTCTAGGTGGTATATTTTATCTTTGTTTCTTCTTAATGCTTTTTGTAATAAGTCACGCATCAAGCAGAAAGTATAAATCATGTATGAGAATCACTAAAAACCTATTTAGCCATAAAGCTTGGTTTAAAAAAAAAATAGTCTCAAGATCATAGAATAATGTGCAGTTCACATGGGTCTCTGCTCCTCAGATATAAAAAGTGTATTGACTTAGCTGATATTAAAAGATAATTTCTTTACCTACCTATAC
The DNA here is from genome assembly GCF_964194135.1 of Talpa europaea. Lineage (NCBI taxonomy): Eukaryota > Metazoa > Chordata > Mammalia > Eulipotyphla > Talpidae > Talpa > Talpa europaea. The sequence goes on along the minus strand of NC_140072.1, from coordinate 106,484,347 downwards.
ATCCTTGAACAACAGTAGTTTAATTTTCCTCACTATCAATTTTTTGGAGTTTGGTAAAGTGGGAAGTTGTAGTTTTTTTTTTTTTCTTTTTTTTTTTACTGCCTTGAAAGTAAATGTATCTTTGAATAAATTTCCATAGTTTTATCAAACAGTACAGAAAACACCCAGATAATTTAAATTCAGTCCATATTCTAAAAGTGTATATGCCTCTCATATTCTTAGTATCCTGCTGAGTTTCCTTCTTTTTCTCAGTATGCACTCTCAGAATTTAGCTCCTATCTAAATTTTCACATTGACTGTCTTCTATATCAATTATTAATAGATCATATGAAGTTCAGAATCTGAAAGTTCAGCAAAAGCAAAATGAAAAACAATAGGAGGCTTTAAAGTGTTTAGGTTGGATAATAAGAACAGAAAATATTTATGAAAACCTTACTATGTTCCTGGGACTGTGTGAGGCATTTTATATCTAGTAATTCACTAAATTTTCACATAGATTTAATGATTTTCTAATTACCAAGAAGGAAAGTTGAAGCTTGGAGAAGCTAAGTAATTTATCCAGCATTACTCAAAGGGATTGAGCCACTTAGCTCAGAATTGGAAGACTCAAAAACCAGTGCATTTAAATGTTTTTCTCTGTGGCTCTGTTGCCCACATAAAGAGATGCCTCATGACAGAAGTCAGTAGATTTATCTAATTCAAGAAAACTGTGAAAAAGAAATATTGTCCAGACTGCCGTGAAACAAGATCCCTTCGTATGAATCCCAAAAGTACTTCCACAATTCTGATGGAAGTCACTTTGAGCACAAAAATTGTAAGCTATGAATTTGGTACAATATTCAAATTCTTTGTTCCTAAAACATTATTCAATATTTATGTCCCGTATGTTTTCCCTCATATCTCAAATCGATCATATTCTTTTTATTACCATTTAACCAATGATTTCCAGGGGAATAAGTGAATTTCAGCTAAACTTTGAATAGTGGCAACATTTCTAATAATTATTGCTATTGACTGATTGTGTCCTACTAGAATCCATATATTGAAATCATAGACTTCCATCTAGGTGATGACATTAGGAGATGGGCCTTTGGGAGATAATTATGTCATGAGGATAGAGAGAGTTTTGAACTTGCTCAGGACTTATTGCCCTTTTCTAGTTTTCTATTTTGGAAGGGGACTGCCTATACAGACAGCTTCACCACTGTATTTTGGAAATGCATAACATTTTTGATTTCACATGTTCATAGCAGGAGAGTAGTTTGCTCAGAATGAACCAGACCTTTTGCTTTACCCATAACTGATTGACATATCTAAATGACACTTTGGATTTTAAAGTTGATTCTGGGGAAAGTAAAGCATTTGGGAGCTCTTCGGATAGAACGCATAAATTTTGCATGGACTGGCATGAATTTTAAGGGTCAGGGATGTGATGTTATAGATTGAATATTTGAGTCCCCCTTCAAAATTCATATATTTAACTCTTAACCCTGAAGGTGATGATATTAAGTGGGACTTTTGAGAGGCAACAGCGACATGGGGGTAGAAACCCCATGAACAGTATTAGTGTTCTTATAAAAGAGGCCTGAAAGAATTTCCTCTCTTTTGCTACCATGAGAGAACACAGTACAAAGAGTCATCTGTGAACCAGGAAACAGGCCCTTATCAAATACTGAATCCACTAGCACCTTTCCAACTTCCAGAAACATGTGAAATGGATTTTTTTATTGTTTATAAGTCACCTATTCTATGAATTTTTAAAGTAGTTTAAATGGACTAAGACAACTAAAACATTTTTCCATTCATGAGGGAACAATTAAGGATGAAAATAGTGACTTAAAATGGTTGCCTCAAATGAAATATTCTTTTTTCAGCATTTGAGAAGAAGCATGCTTTTGAAGAGATTTATAGATTATCTCCAATTATGAAAAGAGTGCAGACTTGAAAGCCCAAAGATGGAAAGAAAATAATAACACTCCAAATTTAAAAAAACATAAAAAACAAATTAATAAATTTGCCAAAACAAATAATATACATGGGTCCATTTCATTATGTTTAAAATATAATATTTTAGGGCCTCCCTGGTGGTGCAAGGGATTAAGACTCAATTTATGAAGCAATCTGCAGCCACAGAAGCATGAGTTCAATCCCAGCCAGGGAGCTACCCACATGGAACAGCAGACCACTCCTGTCTTGCCTGCTGCTCCCCTCAGCAGTGTATTTCAGTCAATCTGCCTGTTCTGTTCCCTACTCTATCTCTTGTGAATCCTCTCACCCCCTGCCCCCGCAACTCTGGCCTTTACCCCACTTCTTGTCTGCATAAATAAATCTTTTAAAAATATAAAATATAATATTTTAGGACATAATAATTTTTCCTACCAAAGAACTATACTTCCCTTCTCTAATGACCTCAGAACTGGTAAAACTACTTGCTTAGTCACTGAACTATAAGTGATATATCAATGTGGAGATTTAGGGCTTAGAATATGGGTATTTATGCTTTCTTTTATTTCAGCCACTAAGAAGGACAAAATCCATGAAAAATCATCTTGGATTAAGTTGGTATGGAAAAAAAAGTCACTGAGATTTTTGGATTATTTTTCTAACACACAGTAGAGAGAATGAGAGAGCACAATCTAGAGCAGTTTTAATACAATAGATTGATAGAATACTATCAAAATTATATTCTAGAGGTATTCAAAATCATAGAAACCCCTTTTGGCCACCCACATATTCTAGCTATTATGCATCCAGTGCTGTTAATGTGATGACCATTTAGCCATGAGCAAAAAAAGAACTCTCCTCTCAAAGGATTTACATTCTATTGGAGAGAAAAACAAATACTTGAATTTTATAGAATGTTAGAGGGTGATAAATATTGTGGAGAAAAAAAAACAAAGGAAAGTTCAACTGTTGGGAACAGTTTGAAATCATTAAAGTTCTCAGGCAAGATGCCACTGAGAAGATAACATTTTAACACATATCTGAAAGAATTGAAGAAGCAGGACTTGAGAGTATCTTTGAGAAATCTAGGTAGGAAAAGAAACCTGGACAAGGTCCCTGAGCAAAGAATATAATCACAGCAAGGAAATGAGGTCCAACAAGGGTAAGAGAAAGCAGCATAGAAAACGAGGTCAGAAAGAAGTTATTCAGATCATGTGAGTTCTGCTGATTTGGGCTTTAAGATGAGAAAAATTGGCAGCCACTAGAGAATTTAAAGAGAAATGCAATGAGATACAATCTACATTGGTTATTGTGTTGTCTGCATACTAAAAAAGCAGAATCTAAATGAACTGTTTAGAGGATTTATTTACAATCTGGGAAAAGTGATGGTGACTTCAATAGGATAGTAGTAGAAGGAGAAGATTTTCTTGAATTCTGGATATTATTTGAATATATCGCCACATGGATGTAGCGACTGATTAAGAATAGAATTGATTATAACAATAAATCAAGGATGAGTCACGCTGTAGACTGAGTAACTAGAAGATTGGATATAATGACTGATTAGGAATAGAATGTAATTATAAGAAGGTGTCAAGGATGAGTCAAGTTTTAGTCTGAGTAACTGGAAGTTTGGAACTGCTATTAACATAGAGAAATCTAAATGATTTGAGGATTGGGAAGGCAATGAAAATGATTATTACAATAATGAGCATATTACATTTGAAATGTCTATTAGATATCCAAGTGGAAATGTTGAGTAACTATTGTATGTGCAACCTAGAGTAGAGAAGCTTTGAATAGGCTGAAAATATAAACTTAGGAGTCAAATACTTTACATTTAAAGCCATGAGAGGGGTAGACATTCTACAGAAGTGAGAGCTGAGATCTGATTTATACTCACATATATCATAATTTATAATAATTGAAGTGATAAAATTTATGGTTATAATCAGTTTTGAATCTCCTTGTTAGTACAGAATTATTTATTAGACTTTGTGCATAAATAATTTGTTTGCCAAAGAAATTCCTAACATGTAGCATATATTCAAGCCAACCAAAACATATGCAGCATAGATCTCCTTTTTCTTTATTAAGATGATACTGCATTCATATTTTATAGAAAAATGATCATATGTAGTCTAGTCATTCACCTAAGTTGTATTCCTGAATGTATAGGTGAAAGAATGATTAAAAACTAGTAAGATATTTCCTAGGTGGAGTGACAAACAAAATTAAGTTAAAAAAGAGAGGAAAGCATATTATCACATCATTTTAAATAATTGCAAATATAATAAAGTTTTTTTTGTTATTTTCCAGATAATAATGTTACATTTTAGTAATACAGATGCTATATTTCAAAGACAATCCAAAGAAATAAGCAAATGAGAAAATACTAAGAATGATTTTTTAAAAAGTTGACAAATTATCCATCAATTCACTCTAAAGTGTATAATTTTTAGGGGAGTCAATACCAATACATAGTCCTATTCAGTTATTATAGGGATGATTCCAAAACACTTTCAGGTAACAGTCTACACAAATATTGGGAAAATATAAAAGTATGTACATATTTCACCAATCTACAAAACTATGCCTTTCTTCCTTCCAAAAATAAAAGGATCCACAAAAATATCAAAATAAGACAGAAATAAACAGTACTGATAGCCATCATCTCATAGCTGACAAGCTATTAAATGTTAGGCTATGGTGTTCTTTTGAACATAAATAGTTTCACAAACTCTCAATATCAGATGAAATTACTCTGTGATCCTGATGGAAGGAAACAAAATATTGCAGTAATCTCATCTGAGCATACACAAAAAAAAAAAAAAAAAAAAAAAAAGAAAGAGAAAGAAAAACCATGCAACCAACCAAAAGACCAAATAGCTCCCCGCAGGACTACCACAGATAACAGTTATTTCTTTTAACAATTACAGTGTCGGCCTTGCTCTATTTTTCCACAGTTCTAGAAAACAAATACTTATCCAAGAGGAACTTAAAATTCTCCTGAGTATGACTTGACTTTAGTCACCTTTCTTCCTGACCTCAATTTTCACAGAGAATTTTAATTTAGAAATTTTCAATGTAAATTTTTTCTCAGTTCCTTTGAGATGTAAATCTTCTCCAAGTCTTACCAATTTCATAACCCCAAAAAGTCTTTTTTCAAGAATGTGGGAGCCATTATTTGAAGTATAATCATCAAGAAAGATAGGCCCCTATTTTCTAGCCTCTATGCAAGGGAAGGAGTCAAACTTCTTCAATAAGAATCAATTAACACACACACATGGCCCAAACACTTGACCAACTTCTTGCCTCATGCCCTCCAGTATTTTTCTGGCAGATCACCCAAGCTTTTGAAAATTTCCCTGCCTTTGGCTTCAGTGGAGTTGAGTTAAATCTCCCTGCTTACAAACTTTAATCCCCACTGAAACAGTGTTCCTTGAATGCTTGCTTCCACAAGATGCAATTTTTTTTTTAAAAAATACTAAACAGGATTGCCAGTGTTTTCCACAACATTTACTCTTAAAAAGTAACCTGATTTGGGCCTCCCTGGCAGCACAAGGGGTTAAGCACTGCACTACTAAGAAGTCCACAGCCTCTGTAGCACGAGTTCAATCCCCGGCAGGTCAGGGAGAAACCTACATGGCACAGCAGACCTCTCCCAACTGGCCTACTGTTCCCCTCACCAGTGTATTTTGCTCAATCTGCCTGTTCTGTTCCCCACTCTGTCTCTGGTGAATCCTCTCACCCTCCACACTTCTGGCCTATACCCCAGCTCTTGTATGCATAAATAAAATCTTCAAAAAAAAAAGTAACCTGATTCACTGAAGCTTCCCCCATTATCTAACACAATTGCAAAACCTACAAAAAGCCTCTGCTAATATCTTCATACTAGAATGATATATACCTTTCCATAATGTCTGCTGTCTGACAACCAGTGTGTTTCTGGTAAGCATGGCTAGTAATTAATACCCAAACTAACAACATCTCTTAAAAAAAAATGGGGAGGAATTTTAAATAAATTAAGAATATATAAATCCAAAGTTATGAAAAAAATTGCTAACTCACAAGCAGTTGTTTGGGAAAGAATGATATAAAATGGGTTGCCAGACTGTGGGTCCTCACCCACGTGCTTAAAGGGGACTTATTGATGCTAAACTGCATCCACACACAAAAGGTTAATAAAAGCTTTATTTACAAGGGAAAGGGAAATGTTCAAATCATTTAAATTATCAGATAATATGTAAAATTAAATGGCACAAGCACATACATTAACAGCATCATTCATTCACAGAAGCATTAGAGGACAGTGATCCCGGGCACTAAATTTGGCAAGGAGCACTAAATTTGGCCAAGGACAATGCCCAAACAGTTTACTGGTCACTGTCTGAGTTCTTCACCCATACACACAATTGTAAGACTACTCAGGCTCAGAGAACAACAATGGGATTTACTTAACAAACCAGGGAAAAACAAAAAGTTACTGAGGCCAAAAATGGCTGTTTACTTCACCCAAAGCTGAGTCCAGTGTTTTCAAGTCCTAAGCAAAAAAGCAGGTAAAATGGCCTCTTCCTGCCATTGTGGACACACGGCAGACAGACTCTAGGCCAGGTTCTAACTCACAAAGAAAACAGAAGACACAACAGGAGATACTCCTGGAGCTGCCAAGATTCTCCAGCACAGCACCAGACAAGCCACACTCGAAACAGCAGCTGAACAACCCAACAAAGGGCCATACTCATGCAGCTCAGCGAGGCCCCTAGCTCTGGGGCTTCGCCTTCTTCCAGGCTGTAACAGCAGCAAAACTGGGTACAGTTTCACTCACTCACCTAATTGCAAAGCCTCTGAATTTTCCTATCTGAGATTGGCTGCTGGAGGCCTCCACGTTCATAGGCCCACAACAGATTTCTGGAAGATCAGTGCAATGGGAGTTGAAATCGTTAAAGATCCAAAAATGCTGAATCCTGAACACTGAATAACTGTGGCTGCTTCTGCAGTCCCTTATATGTCTTAATAGTCACTCCACCCCAAAATGCAATACTTTTTATCATTTTCCCTAGGGCTATCTATCCTCACCAGCAACCCCCTACAGGAGGCATCACCTGTAACAGTCTTTTGACTTCAGCCCCTGTTACAATAGGAGAAACAATTCTGCACTGTTACAAAGTGCATTAAGCCTTAGAGTATAAAAATATGCTTCTTAAACTGATACTTGAAAGATAAGTGAAAATTAGAGAAGGAAAGAACTATGAGTTTAATGAAATTTACTGAAAGAAATCAATAAATTCGGACATAAATTTTGATGAAGCTAGTTCAGAGAAAACACTCAGATGACTTGACACATGAATTATTGTAAACATTAAGAGAAGAAATAATAACATTCTTACACAAAAATTTTCCTTAAATAAAAGAGAAGGGAACATTTCCCATCTCATCCTGTGTGGTTAGTATTACCTTAGTGCCAAAATCAGATAGAGATATCATAAGAATAGGCAACTTAAGATCAATATTACTCATTGAACATTGACACATAAAATTTAATATAGTAATAGCAAACCAAATTCACCACTATATTAAAAATGATTATACACCAAGACCAAGGGGAATTTATCCAAAGAACATACTGTTGTTTTACAATGTATGAATCAATAAATATAATAACCACATTAATAGAAAAGATACCAAACAGTATCATAGTCCACTAAATGCAGAAATACATTTGACAAAATCGAATATCCATTAATGATAAAACCATTTTTAACACACTATCACAGAAGGGAAATTCTTCAATCCTATAAAGGATACTTTATAAACCTTACATTATAAAGCAATGGGGAAAAGCTGAATGCTTTCTTACAAAGATTGAAATCAAGGCACAGACATCTATAGTCACCCCTTCTATCCACTACTGTCTTGGAGACTGCTCTGTAGAAAGAGATGAATGAGTGACAAGAAGGAAAGGAAGGACAGAGGGAGGGAGAAAGGAAAAGAAAGGAAAGGAAAAAGACAGAAGGAATGGAAGGAAGATAGAATGGAATGGAGGGAGACAGGAAAGAAGGGAGGGAGAAGGGAAGGAGGTTGTTTTTATTATGACTTGATAATATATGTAGAAATACTAAAAGAAGCCACAAAATAATTATCAGAACTAATAAGCAAGTTTAGTAGAGTGCAGGATTCAACCTAATTTATAAAATCAATTACATATATTTTTTTAAAGATTTATTTTATTTATGCATACAAGATCGGTGGTACAGGCCAGAGATGCAGAGGATGAGATGACTCATCAGAGACAGAGCAGGGAACAGAACAGGTAGACTGACTGAAGACACTGCTGAGGGGAGCAGGGGGTGAGACAGGAGAGGTCTGCTGCACCATGTGATTGCTCTCTGGTTGGCTGGGGATTGAACTCATGCTGCAGAGGCTGCAGATTGCTTCATAGTGTGGTTCTTAACACCTTGTGCCACCAGGGAGGCCCAAAATCAATTCTATTTTTGTACCTAGTAACACAATGTAACAAAACAAAACAAAACAAAAAACCAAAAAAAACAAGCACTTCAACTCACAGTAGCATCAAAAAGAAAATATAAATAATAATAATATAACAAAAGAATTCCAAGATCTATTCAGAGCCACAAAATATTATTGAGTGAAATTAAAGAACACTTAAATAAAAGGAAAAACATCCCATACTCATGACAGAACACAGTATTGCCAAAATGAAAATTCTCCTGGAATTAATCTATTAATCCATTGCTTTTTCCACAGACTCTTTTTTCAAACTGCCAAGTCAATATTGATATTTATGTAAGAATCCAAAATATTTATTGAAAACGAGTAAACACAACTTAATGAAGACTATAGTTATTTTAACAAATTAATCTTGGGCACAGTAAAAGAGAGGATTTAGACTCATACTTCATACCCAAATCATTGCACACCCACTAAAAGGTTTTAATTAGAGATACAATAGTATGCTTTGGTGAGGTGCAATATTGTCATATTGATGGCAATATGAAATGGTACAGCCATTTTAAAAAAAACATTAGCGATTTCTCAAAAAATTAGTGTAAACTTACCACTCATCAAAACAGTTCTATTAGCAATTTACTGAAGAGTAATAAGCATACTCACATAATATATATACACAGTATTTGTAGCAGCATCATTCATTATATCTAAAAAACCCACATGCCTATCAAATGATAAATGCATGAATAAAACATTGTGGGATATTCATATAATAGGATACTATTCAGTCTTTTAAAAAAGCAATTGATTTTATCTTTGAAATTTCATTTTGTAAGTGTATAGGACAACGGAGCAAGCATGTTTGTAGAAGAGATGAATACAACGTGCACATCTTCCACCATTCATTGCTCCCTGGTTCACCTGCAGTGTTTATGATGTCCAGGAATGCTTTTCTGTGGAACCACAATGCATGAGAGTTTCATGAGACCCCAGTGAGCAAAAGAGAGAGTTGTATCTCTGCACACAAAAGAGGTGGGCACTAACAGCACCACATCCTCACCAGCAAAACTGAATTACAAGTTGAATCACATGCAAAAAGGAAGACATGAAAGACCAACAGACCTTGTTACAAAGTCTCCTATCATATTGTTCCCCTCTATTAGTCAACCATTTACACTAAAATCATGACAGAGAAGGAACAGCAAAGATAAGACAATCTTTTCTTTCAGTCTTCTCATTTTTTTAAAGATTTATTTATGCATACAAGAGCTGGGGTACAGGACAAAGATGCAGGGGTTGAGAGAATTCACCAGAGACAGAGTGGGGAACAGACCAGGCAGACCGACTGAAATACACTGCTGAGAGGAGCAGTGGGCGAGACAGGAGAGGTCTGCTTCGCCATGTGGGTTTCTCTCTGGCCATGTGGGTTTCTCTCTGGCCCGCTGGGGATTGAACTCATGCTGCAGGGTCTGTGAATTAAAAGTGAAACACAGTTGAATTACTTTTGTGCAGCATTTCTACTCTACTGGTAGCAACAAAACACAAATGCATACAAGCTATGAAATACAAAGTGCATAATTTCAGTGATTACATACACAAGTTAAACACTTTTATGTTTGCATTTAATATTGGCAACTGAAGAATGAATAATAAACTTCATGCTAAAAAAGTAAAATTTTAGTATTTCTTTACTTAGAATAACATTATTTGGCAAATAAAAGCAAAATGAGGAATCTCCCTTGTAGCACAGGGGGTTGAGCGCAGCACTATGAAGATGTCCATGGCCTTTGCCATGCGAGTTCGATCCCTAGCTGGCTGGGAGCCACCCACATGGTGCAGCAGACCTCTCCTGTCTCACCTGCTGCTGCCCTCAGCTCTTTATTTCAGTATATCCACCTTTTCTTTTTTTTTAAAGACTTATTTATTTATACATACAATAACTGGGATACAGTTCAGACGTGCGGGAGGGTGAGAGGATTCACAAGAGACAGAGAGGGGAACAGAACAGGCAAACTGACTGAAATACACTGCTGAGGGGAGCCGAGGGAGAAACAGGAGAGGTCTGCTGCGCCATGTGGGATTCTCCCCCACTGGCTGGAATTGAACCTGTACTGCAGAGGCTATGGACAGCCTCACAGTGCTGTGCTAACCACCTGCACCACCAGGGGAGGCCCCCATCTGCCTGCTCTGTTCCCTACTCTCTCTGGTGAATAATCTCACCACCACCACCTGCACCACCAGGGGAGGCCCCCATCTGCCTGTTCTGTTCCCTACTCTCTCTGGTGAATAATCTCACCACCACCACCAGCCCTCCGCGACTCTGGCCTGTCCCCACTTCTGAAAAAATAAAATAGGGCCTCTCCTGGCGGTGCAGAGGTTGAATGCTGGGCTGTGAAGCTGCCCACAGCCTCCGCAGCGCCAGTTCGATCCCCGGCCGCAGGCAAGGGTCCCACATGGTACACAAACCTCTCCTGCCGCGCCTACTGCTCCCCTCAGCAGTGTATTTCATCAGTCTGCCTGTTCTATTCTCCGCTCTGGCTTTGGTGAATTCTCTCACCCTCCCACGCTTCTGACTGTACCCAGTGCTTGTATAAATAAATAAATAAAAATCTTTAAAAAATACTGTTAAAAAATAAAATAAATTAAAAAAATTAAAAAGCAAAATACTTTGAGAGATTATGGACAGAGAGAAATCTTAATAATTCAGTACTTTCAAAGTCATGCTTTTATTCTACATTATTAATAGGGAGTTCATTATTTTAATTTTTTACTAATCCTACAAATTATTCAACCAGCTCCAGCTGATGTTGAATTTTTATGAACTGGTTATTCTGAGGAGGTTATAATGTTTAAAAATTCTGCCTATTATTTTCTGTGCTTTAACTTTAGCATGTTCAAATTAATTGCAGAATAGTGTTTATGTCTTAAATTTTTGCAGGGCCTTCCATTTGAGTAGCCAAATCTGGAATTTCAAATTCTGCCAGAAAGAGAAGATCATTGTCCTAATAATAAGCTTAACTTTATGTGAAATTCACTAAAACTTTGAAAACAGAGCTGTGTTTTATCATAACCAAACAGTCCCCTGCTCACTTGCCTCACCCACTCCAGTTACTCAAGAGCATATATGGAAAATTTCCCTGGATCTGTAACAATACAGTTTGTCTTTCCATTCATTGGCTTTCAGAAGTAATTTCTCCCCACGTCCATTGGTTATTAACTCTCACATAACAAATAAACAAATAATTAATTGATCAAACTGGTTATTCTGAGAAATTTGATGTACAAACAATATAAAGATCAGAAGTGAAAACTAGAGCACTAATTAAGACCACTAACACTATTAATTGAGCTAATTAAAAAATTCACATTCATTTTTAAAAGTAACATTAGAAGAGTAGAAAAATATCAGTCTGATTTAGGAAAACTTCAATAAAAGGCAAAAACAGAAGAATATTTCCTACATTAAATAGATTTTTAAAAAGATAGCAATGAGCCGAGCATCAAGGGGCACTGGTAAACTTGCATGAATGATACTTTCAGTTAAAGGATCAGGGCAGCAATTGAAGCTTCAAAGCAAAATTGATCATTAGGGAAAAGATTTCTTGACTCAGGACACACTTGCCTAGTTATCAAAAGAAAACGCAGGTAAACAACATAAATAAATTTAAGAGGACATCAAAGATAGAAATAGCAAAAAGATGTAAGACTATAAAATCATTGAATTTTAAACTTGGTGGAAGGACCAACTTTCTATCTCTCCAACATTTACTCAATTTTCCAATGGTAGCAATTCTTAAAATTCATAGATCCAATACTCATTTTGTTGCTCTAATTTCTCCCTCAGTAGATTGCCCTGTAATCTTCATTCATTCCTTCAATAGTTTCCAGGGCCTTTTACTTCAACCATTCTCTTGTCAATAGCTTCAGATGCATTGTTTTCATTTCGCCTTCCCTATAACACAACATACCTGTGCTCAGTAAACCAAGCTCCCTAACTTCTGCCTAATGATTATCAGACTTCTGCATGACTATTAAAATGCAGTTTTTAATGTTGTTTAAAACACTATAAAGCAATAGACCACTGTAATATATTTCTTAAACTCAGCTGCTTTCATTACTGCTTAGTTATCTCTTTTTTCTTAGGAAGATATTTTTTTATTTTCCACAGAGGAATTTCAAATGATTTCCTAATCTACTGCTTCAGATTTACTCATAAGACTGTCAAATTATCTCAGAGTTTAAAATGGAGGATTTATTCAAGGCTATTGCATTATGGGACACAAATTGACTTTAACTCCATGAAACAAAAGGCTGCAGTGTTTTTAAGCCCTAGAGTGAATTAGTGGGTAAGTACTGGAGGATTTTCCAGAGAAGGTTGGTCAATATAATAAGGTAATTGGTGTTTGCTAATTGGAGTAAAATAAAAGTTGGGTTCCTACTCTCCCAGAGAGACTGGGAGGTAGGGGTGATACCTTCCTTGATGATTACATTTCAAAGGTGTGATGCACAAGTTCATGCAAAAGACATTCCTATATAATAAAATGGCAAGAAGCTAGGGGCCTCCCTAGTGGCACAAGGTGTTAAGACGCAACCTATGAAGCTATACACAGCCACTGCAGCACGGGTTTGATCCCCTGCCAGGGAGCTACACATATGGTGCAGCACACCTCTCCTGACTCAACCACTGCTCCCCTCAGCAGTGTATTTCAGTCAGTCTGCCTGTTCTGTTCCCCACTCTGTCTCTGATGAATCCTCTCATCCCCTGCACCTCTGTCCTGTATCCCAGTTCTTGTATGCATAAATAAATAAATCTTTTAAAAAGAAGCTATAAAAAAGCCTATATCTCAAAGAGACATTGAAATAATTTAGTTTATTTTTCTAAATTAAATCTGAAAATATGGGTGGTCAGGGGCCAATAGTGAAGATGAAATATGTCTAAACTTTGGTTAAACTGAGGGCAATTTTAAGGCTTTGGTCAGATTCTCACTCTCAGTTAATGACATCTACTTCACATAAACATTCCATCATATCTGTGAGCTATAACCTATCTTTCTACTCAGAGAAGTGCTTTTCCTTATCCCAGCCTAACTTCATACAATCTAAACCCCTTTCTCAGTGCCTGAGAAGCCGTTCCTGTGCTTTTCTTAGTAAACACCATTAATTTTCCCTAACTAGTCTTTGTTTCTTGTACTGTTAGTCTCTTCTTGCTCCTTCCAATTAGCATCATCTCATATCCACAACAGCAAAACAAACAACACAATTCCTTGGCCCAAAATCTCTTTTAATTTTCCTTGCTCATTATTCAGCTATCCAGGTTTTCTTTAGTGGCAATTGTATTGAAAAAGTTGGTAAATTCACTGTCCTACTCCTTCATCCATTAATGTTTATGTGCATTATTACACATAACTTATTTACCACAAAAAGTAGTTGTTATTTTATGGTTCCCTTTATACCAGAATTTGGGAACACTGACGATCCTATTTACTTAACGGCCACAGTACTATAATTTCCTCATTTTACAATTGAGATTCAGGCATTCTTTTGACTTATTTCACTGAATGTTTCCCTCTGCCTTTTGCTAAGTACCATGTCCTAACCCTTTTTTCTTCCTATCTACTCACTGTATCTAGCAAGCTGTATTCACTTCTGTTACCATCTATGGCCATTAACTCCTATGTATTTCTATGCTGTATATCTCTCTTGAGTTTCTGATCACACATGCAAATTAATGCCCCACTATGAAAATATATATGGCACATAACTAGCCCAACAAAATTGAACTGAACCTTTGCTCTTCCATCCCCAATATCATTCTTACATTTATTTCCATTTTTTTCATGAAGGCATAATTTACCAGTTGGAAATCTGGGGAGTCATGATTTCTTTTTACTCATTACACCTTCAGTACCAAGTCTTACCATTTCTCTCCGTTATACTCTTAAGACAACAATTTTTTTCTCTATTTTGACTTCTTTTCCACATCAGATCCATTATTCATTGCCTAGTTTATTGTCATAACCTGTCTGGAACTAAGTGTGGTACCCTTCTGGAAAAGTATTTAACTAGTATCTTTTATGTAAACCTGGCTGGTTTATTTACTTCAATTTATTGTTTCTAACGTCAAACACCTTATAAAATATTAAGCACTTTGAATCTTACCACATTAAGTAGTTTCCATTATCTTAAATAATTGTTTTTTTCTCTTTAACTTACTAAAAGACCCTTGTTATCAGACATGTTTCTTGCCATTGTTTTGCACTATTGTTATGCACTTTTTCAGTAGCTTGAATGTCATGTTTGTCATCAATAAGGAATACTGAACTACATGGATATGTTACCATTCAGGCAAACATTCATGTCTATAATTAAGATGCAATACACAATAAAAATATTTAGAAAGTATGCTTTTCTTTTATTTTTTACATTAAGACTATGATTTTCATCAAGGGAAGCAAAAAAAATTAAGTGTGAATTAGTGTGCAAAAATCATTTTCTATCTTTGTTTTTTGCATAATTGACAATAGTACTGCTATAAACTTTTCAAAGGTCACTATATTTCTTTCTAATAAGGTCAAAAGAAATCCAGGAGACCTAAAATAAAGACTTGATTAAGTATGTTTTAAATTACTTCATTAGTATTATTATTTTATTGCATTCCCAAGGACACAGTGTAAAGTGAATTGGAGTGAAAAAAAATGTGAGTGATCAATATCATCATGGTACAAATTACTTTGAATCATTTGCTCATCTCTAACTATTATGAGCAACTTGAAGTGACATTTTCTATATCAATTAACATTATACTGAATATACTTCAATTTAATTTCCTCTTAAATACCTTTTTTATATGCTACATGGAATAAGTCCTGTGGTGTAGCCTTCATTTCCAGTTTATATGCTTCAGTTGAAATATAATTTGATTGCTTTTCTTTTGTGTCAGTTAGGATCCTATTAGAAGTTTTTCATACAAATATGAAACTCAAAATTGAGTTTTTATTTCCCTTTGCAGAATGCCTTGGTATACTTATGTGATCTTTTTACAAAGAATATAAGCATTCCTATTTCTTACAAGACACAAAAGCAGAAGACTGGAAAGTCAAAATCCAACTTAAAGAAAACTATCCTAAGATCTATCCCACCTCAAACACAGATCAGTACAGGTTCCTTTAGTCCCAGCTCCAATTTGCTCTCTTGAACCATTCTAACAAATGTGTAAATGTTTCTCTATATCTAGGTATACCATATTTCAATTCATTCATTATAGTTAAGGTGATATTTCTGACTTCCAATATGATCTTTTCATGCACTATTTTTAAAGCCATCAATGGTGTCTTATCACAAACTCTATAAACTTTCTAATCCCTAAATTTCTGCATTAGCACTCCTGCTGTGCATTATCTATGTTTGTCAAAATGTCTTAATTCTATGTCATCCAAGATGACCTTCTCTAGATCTGGGATTACATTTACCATCTTTTTTACTGATGAAAATTTTGGGCTTATTTTATGACTCAATTCTTTGAGTTTTCGGATTCCGTCTTCCTTCCTTAATTTATAATGTATTCAACAAATATCTATTAGAACTCTTTTATGTGTCAGAGAGTGTAATAGGATATGAATAAACAAAAACAGGTAACTTTCCCAAGCTTGTGAGAATAATCAGTGGCTAACATAAAGACATTGTAAGAGAATGATGCTATAAAGAAGAGGGATGTGGAATTATGAGAGAAGATAGAGTAGCAAGGTTAACAAGTCACTGAGTTCATAAAGACTTTCCAGGGAAAATAGTAATTAAACCAAGAAGTAAAAGAAGAGTAGGATTTGAGTACATGTAAAAAAGGAGCAGAGAGAATCTCAAGCAGAACGAAAAGCACATTCCAAGTCCCTGTAATAATAATTTGCTTTGTAGACATGAAATTTTGAAATAGAGTAAATGTAGGTAGAAGGGTATAAGCATGAAAGGCTACAAAGATAAATGGTTCCAGACCAATACATATCTGGAAGACTTAAACTTTTATCCTAATAATAGAGGGAAACAATTAATATATATTAAGTAGAGTACTAATATAATGAGAGTAGACATGTTACATGCTTACTCAGGATGATGGTCAAAGAAGCAATTTTCAGGGTTAGATAATGAGTCAGTGTTTTTGTATTGTGAGAATCACAGTGAAGAACTATTTTGTAAATGCTGTTGACACAATGATTAGGGTTCACTAGTGTAACTCAGTGAATGGGAGTCACCAGTGATTCTACAACATAGATATCAATTCTACACAAAATTTTGTCATTCAGAAAATACCACAGTTTGAAAATTTGTTCTTATTTACAGGAGACCAGAGTCTACATACATTTCACATATAATGCAAAATAAGTTTTTTTTTGCATAGTTTAAGATAGTAAATACCGTAATCTACTTTTATATCACTTAATTTTTCATAAATGCAACTCAGTAAATACTGAGGTAGAAACATACTTCATTTTATTCAAAATAAAATAAGTGCAACAATTTCAGAAAACTTAGTGACATAAATAACACTGATGATATTTGACTCAGCAAGACACTGTATAAATCTACTTTCATAACTACCTTGTTTACTATGATTCTATGTACACATTAATATTCTAGGTTAGTACTCTTTAAAAACAGATAAATACAAATGTCTACAAAGTTAAGGTTGAACATAAAACTTGAATTACTTGATATTTTCTACAAATTTGCAGTTACCAAGGATACTATGATATTCTTCCCTTAGAGAAGCAATGATACCATCAATATAAGTAGTTTACAAAAAAACAAAAAAAGTCTTGTCATATAAATTTAAAGAGTGTATGCATATAATATTGTCAATGCAGTTATTTAAAATAACTTCTGATTTAAAGGTTAAAAATCACATTTTTTATTTTATAGCACATAATAAAAATCTGAGTAGCCAGACAATACTATATGAAAATTAATAAAACCATCTATTTAAGAGATTATGAGTACAAAAAGAGAAAATATTTAATGCAATTTCCATAGTTAATACTACTTTATCAACAAGAATATTCATTAGAATAAAACTGTTAAAAATCAATTATATAATTACATGTAATCAAAAATTTTTTAAACATTTTTTTTGAAGATTTATTTATTTATACAAGCACTGGGTATAGTCAGAAGCGCAGGATGGTGAGAGAATTCACCAGAGTCAGAGCGGAGAGCAGAGCAGGCAGAATGAGGAAGTACATTGCTGAGGGGAGCAGCGGGCGTCAGGAGAGGTCTGCGTGCCATGTGGGACCCTCGCCTGGTGGTCAGAGATAGAACCGGTGCCGCAGAGGCTGCAGGCAGCGTTGCAGCCAAGCGCTCAACCACTGAGCCACCGGGGAGGCCCATAATCAAAATTTTTTACAGTGCATGAGGGTAAAGAAGGTGTTCCATTCACAAATATGCTATTAACACATCCATCTTTTTTAAAGAACACTCTATTGAGTTCACTTTCTCATATAGCTTCTGCCAAATTTCTCTCCTTTCCCTTTACAGAAAATTTCCTTTAAAATGTTGTTCATGCTCTCTGACTACACAGCACCTGATCCTTGTTCCTCTTCTCTGTCTCTATAATCATGCCTTTAGTGTTCTCTCTGGGCACCTTGCTTTAAAAACATTTACATAAGTATCTCCTAAAATTAATTTTCAACTTTCTCCAAATTCCAAATATGTATATCCAATTCTGTACTCAACAGCTTCAAGAAGGTCATCTAATAGGTCAAAGTATGTATGTTCAAATGAATTTCTGTCTTATATGTGTGGGTGCACTCATATACACACAGACGTGCACACATAAACACACACAAACTACTCCTTCCACAAGTTTCCTCACCTCATTTAATTATAATCCATTTATCCATTTGTTGAGATCAAAATTACCCAATATATCCATTATTCTTGCCTTTCCGTCATATCTAAAACAATCTATAAGGATAA
This sequence comes from Talpa europaea, assembly GCF_964194135.1. Taxonomy (NCBI): domain Eukaryota; kingdom Metazoa; phylum Chordata; class Mammalia; order Eulipotyphla; family Talpidae; genus Talpa; species Talpa europaea. Next base: position 106,465,969 of record NC_140072.1, on the reverse strand, counting down.
CTTCTCATCTGTATTGTTAAAACAATAGGGGATTTATAAATAATTTTAACACTTCTTATTTACTTCATTATCACCACACTAGTCTAAGTCACCCCATAAATATATAAAAGAATTCATGGTAACTTAGACCAGTGTGGTAATTATGAAGTAAGTAAAAAGTGTTTTAAAAAGTAAGTAAAAAGTATAAACATGAAGTAAAAAGTGTTTACATCTTACTTATTTCATTATTACCACAATGGTTCAGTTACATTACATTTTATTAACTCATCCAATATTTTTTAATGACAAACTATAATTGGGAATTACACATACTATGATGATCAAACTAAATACTATTTTGTCCTCATGGGTCATACAAATCAATCCATAATTATTTTTTTAAAGATTTATTTATTTATGCATACAAGAGCTGGGGTAAAGGACAGAGATGAGAGGGGGTGAGAGGATTCATCAAAGACAGAGTGGGGAAAGAACAGGCAGACTGACTGAAATACACTGCTGAGGGCAGCAGTGGGTGAGTCAGGAGAGGTCTGCTGTGCCATGTGGGTTTCTCTCTGGCCAGCCGGGGATCGAACTTGTGCTGCAGAGGCTTCGGATAGCTTCATAGCATGGTGCTTAACCCCTTGTGCCACCAGAGAGGCCCTCAATCCATAAGTAAATTGAGATAAATATTAGGGGAGGGTATGAGAGATAAGAAAGTGTCATGTTTTGAAACACTGGGTAAGTCTACAAATCTGCTCTGAAGAAAAGATGTTTAAAACTATACCTGATGGGCCTCCCCGGTGGCGCAGCGGTTGAGCGCTGGGTTGCGAAGCTGCTCGCGGCCTCTGCGGCGCCGGTTCGATCCCTGGCTGCTCCCCGGCCACCGGAGGAGGGTCCCGCATGGCGCGCAGACCTCTTCCTGCCGCCCGCTGCTCCCCTCAGCAGTGTACTTCGGTCCTTCTGCCTGCTCTGCTCCCCGCTCTGGCTCTGGTGAATTCTCTCACCCTCCCGCGCTTCTGACTGTACCCAGTGCATGTATAAACAAAACAAACAAACAAACAAATAAATAAATAAAACATGCCTCTATTTTAAAAAAAAAAAAATAAAACTATACCTGAAATAGCATTGGAATTAAGCAGTTTGAGAGTAGAGGGAACATGGTAGGTAAACACAACAGTATGAGCAAATATCCTGCCGCAAACAAACACTAGGTACATCTGAGTAACATAAAGGTCAGTGTGGCTGGAGTACTGAGAAGAGGGTAAAACAATGCAGATAAGGTTTGACAGAGGTAGGGGGCAGGATTTTGTGAACCATGTTAATTTTCAAGCTGGTGCCACTTATAGAATGGTTTAGAAAGAAACAAGAAATTAGGAGACAGGTTAATGACTTTAGGTTAGTGGACTCTAAAGAAGACATGTCAGCAGGTTGGACTGGAGGATGATAGGGGAAATGAAGAGCTGTGGATGGATTCAAGGTATATTTATGGATTAGAACCTACAAAGAATGGTGATATATTGTTGTATTACAGAAGAGAGATGTGAAAGATTAATATCAGCATCTTGACATAGACAAGTGAGTGGATAAAATGCTATATACTTAATTTGAAAAGACTGGTGACAGAATAGATTTGAGAGAAGACCAACAGTTCCATTTAGACATGTTAAGTTTGAAATGAGTTTATGAGATAGCTCCATGGAGATGTCAGTTTAGATACTATCTTTTGCTCCATGATAAATTACTCTGAAATGTAGCAGCAAATCTGTATTAGTAGTCTACTGCTGTAAAACAAATTACTCCAACATTTAGCAGATTAACATAACAAACATATGCCATACAGTCTTCTGTGTCAGGAATTATTGAATTATTCAGGGCAGGATCTCTCTGGATGTTGCAGTCAAGGTGTTAACTACATATATCTGAAGGCCTGACCAAGGCTGAAAGATCTGATTTCAACATGTGGCTTTGATTTCAACATGGCTAATGCATGTGGCTTTCAGTAGACCTCAGTTCCTTTTTATAACCACTATAGGTCTGCTTCATTGTCTTCATGACATGACAACTGGCATCTAATAAAGTGAATAATGCCAGAGTGGAAGAAGGAAGTTGCAATGCCTTGTGCATAATCAGAAATTCCACTTCATTACTTTGGCCCTGTTCTATTTATTAGAAGAGAGTTATCAAATCCAGTCCACATTTAAGGGGAGGATAATTAAGTTCTAGTTCTTGAATGGACTACAAAATTCAGTTTTTTTTTTTTTTTTGAGTTTCTATATATGAGTGACAGCTTATGGAATTTGCCTTTTACTCTTTGATGTATTTCATTAGCTTAATAACCTCAAGATTCATCCTTATTGTTGCAAATGAAAGGATTTCCTTCCTTCTTATGATTGAGTTATATTCCACTGTGTATATATCTATACACCACATTTATTTTACCCATTTTTCTATCCAGGAACCTTACATTGTTTCCAGATCTTGGCTATGTAAACAATGTTACAATGAACATGAAGGTGTAGGTAAGTTTTCAAGATCTTTATTTCATTTCCTTCAGATAAATACCAGAAGTGGAATTGTTAAATCATAAGGTAATTTTTTATTACTATTTCGAGAAACGTCCATAATGTGTTAAATAGTGACTGTATTATGTTCCCACCAATAGTTTACAAGCACTCCCTTTTCTTTAGATACTCACCAATAGTTGTTATGTCTTATCTTTTAAATAATAGTCATCCTAACAGAGGTGTTATCTCATTGTGGCTTTTACTTTCATTTACTGGTCATTATTAATGTCAGCACTTTTTTGTATAAATATTGACTATTTGTGTGTTCTTCATAAAAATGTTTATTCAGTTCATCTGCCTATATTTAACAGGAATATTTTTTTGTTGTTGCTTACTGGGTTATATGAGTTTGTCTATATTTTAGATAACCTCTTATCTAATCAGATTTATATCTGCATAAAAAACTGCAGCATAATAAAGAACTATAGTATTTATCATGGAGGATTTGATATAATGTGATTTTTACTCTACTATATTTGTTAAACATTTATGTAAAATATTATGTTTTTGGAGAAAATTTAGCAATATAAATTAAACATTTTAAAATGTGCACATTTTAACTTGGTGATTCAACTGAAAATTATCCTGAGGGAACAGAGATGAGATCAGAAGTTTATGTATTATAAAATTCTCTGCACTGTTTTGAAAAAAAGAAAAAAAGTCCTAGATATTTTTCCCTATGAGAACTATGAAATTGATAATATCTACTATAATAAGTTGAGTATTATTTGTCCATAATAAAAATATATGTTTGAAGAAAATAAAGTTCTCAGTCTCCCTGGTGACGCAGGGGTTAGGTTAAAGCCTCAGTGCTATCAAGGATATCACCAGCCACTGTGGCATGAGTTCAATCCCAGGCCAGGGAGCTAACCTACATGGTGCAGCAGACCTCTCCTGTCTCGCCCACTGTTTCCTTCAGCAATATATTTCAGTAGATCTGCCTGTTCTGCTCCGCACTCTGTCTCTGGTGAATCCTCTCACCACCCCACACTCTGGCCTTCACCCCAACTCCTGTATACATAAATAAAATAAAATAAATGTCATATGAAGGAATACAATTTATGGAAAGATTCCAATTTATGGCATCCAGAATTTGAGTTACAAGGCAAACTTCAAACCCAGTTTGTTTGTTTGCTTGCTTGCTTTCCTTTATAGAACACAGGAATGAATGCTGAATATCAATTGAACATACCCAAGTTCTTCACATGGATTATCTTAATATAGCACTATGCTCATATATATTGAAGCTAACTATACCTGAACACATAAGTTGGAGCAGGAAAGAGATGATAATGAAGAATTGATAGAAGTGATCTCCAACAGGTCTCAGAATTCAGACACCTTGGGAGTTATACAGAAGCTAAATTCTATGATAAATACATCCTTGAAGTAAAAGAGCTCTGAGCATGATCCCTTCCAGCTCCATCCATGTTGCTGCAAATTGCATGAGTTTATCTTTTTTGATTGCTGAGTAATATTCACAAAATAAGCCAGAAAGAAAAAAGAAAAATACTGGCTGGTCTCACTCATAGCAGGGATTTAGAAGACCTAAAGAAGGGACCAGGATAAAGACTAATAATAATAAAGTAAAAATCAAAATCAACAAGCAACTAAACACCAGAGACACACTATGTGGGGTGGGAGTGTATGAGGGATTACAGTCAAAATAAGGGGGGGTGGGAATTGCATGGGGACTATACCCAAGATGAAAATGCATACATTCTGCAAAAATGAAAAATGATTTAAAAATATATAAAATAAAAAGAAGAGCTCTGATTTTGAGAGTCTGAAAGTCTGAGTTCAAGTCCTGATTGACATTAATGAGCAGAGAAACATGAAACAGAAAATAAAAAAGTTGGAGAACTTGCTATAATTTCACACTACTTGTAGTCAGTAGCACAGTCTGGGTCACAGAAGAACATTTATTAGTACAACAGAGTCATGTGTTTTCCTTGACTTGCTAGGGCAGGATAGTTCAGCTGTATGTCTGAACCTGGCAAAAAGACACCTATCAGGACTGCTTTATTGCAATACAGAGTTCTAGTAACAAAGAAGGATGAAAGATCACAGAAGTACCAATTATCATCAACAAAATCTAAAATGAAGCTAGAGGTATGGATTGGAATGATGGCTTAGTTGCTGCCAGGCAGAGGGAAGACATTGATTTTATATGTGAACCTTTAATGAATACCACTATTGACCAGGATTCACTAGAAGCAGACAACATTTCGATAAAGTCTGGATCAAAGAAGTGGTAAAGAAGGCAGGATGACATAATAAAAAAGCAAAATAAAAAGGACAAAGTCATAGAAAATAAAGATGCATAAAAGACCCTAGGCAGATCCAGTTTTATTAGCCCCAAGGTTTCCAGTTGCTATTATAATGGATTGTGATGATCATGGGAAAAGTGACATTATTGACAAACTGAAAAAAACTCAATAGAAGCTGGAGGCATCACTCAGGACATCGGTGTGCTTCTTGTCTCCCTGCCTTCTGCAGAAAAGATAACCTGTCATGACATACTTGTTTCTCTGCATTGAGAACCAGAGGCACTCTGGTTGGTAACATTATCATATAGGTTGTAGCAGCTGATGATGGAGTAATCAAACATACTGTAGAATCTATTCAGCATGTCAGATATCTTCAAGTTCCTATTGTCCTTGCCATAAACAAATGTGACAAAGCTGAGGCTGATCCGGAAAAAGTCAAAAAAGAACTGCTAGCTTGTGATGTGACTTGTGAAGATTGTGGAGGCAACATTCAAGTAGTGTGTGTTTTTGCACTTACAGCAATAATCTTATGGCTTAGGCAGAGCCAATAATTGCCTTTGTAGAAGTGTTGAAATTGAAAGCAAATCATACTCAGCCAGTGGAAGGAACAGTAATAGAATCTTTCACAGACAAGGGAGGACAGCCTCTTGCTACAGCTATAATTCAAAGCACAACTTTGTGCAAAGATTGAGTTCTGGTGTTGAAATGGGTTGAGAAAGAGCAATTAATGTTTGATGTAAATGGAAACATTATCAACAAAGCTTGTTGCAGCATGCCAGTGAGAATTGTAAGCTGCAGTGTTTGAAATTCTTAAAGTAGATTCAGATGCAAGAGCACATAAAATTTTTGATTGGATAAAGTATGAGCAAGAACAGGAAAAAATAAAAGGAATTGAAGAATATTCAAAAGCCAATGAAAAGTGTGGTGTTTTTCCCTGGAAGGAGAGGTCATTTATGAAATAGCAAGAAAAAATAAAGAACAAAACCATTAAAGCCAAAAGAGAAAGAAGAAATAGATTGAAATTAACTTCTTGTAATTATTAATGTTGATGTTTATGGTTCCACTGAGGCCATTTTCAACATTATGGAAACCTATGATGCTTCACATGAGTGTGAACTAGAATTAGTACATTTAGGTGTGGGTGAAAATGATATTTAACCGTATTGAAATTAGTCATAGACTATAGACTTTAGTAGACTATAGACTGTAGTCTACAGACTTTCCCTATAGAAGAGTCTACAACTCAAAGCCCATGTAGATATATCCAAAACACTTCCCACCCCTCAACCCAGGACTAAAACCAAAACAAAGAAATGCTTGAACAATGTAGACATCAAACATTTGTCAATAACAGGAGCAAGCACACCAGGATAAGACAATATGCTAGAAAAGAAAACAAAACTACTCCAAGTCTCTGATCCCATACCAACTATACTCCATGACCAGTGCTGCAGCTACTTACTTACAAATACATTAACATGGAAGTAAACACAAGAGGAGTTGGCACAGAGGAGGGGATCACTGTTAACTGGCATGACAGCAAGTAGGAGTGCAAACTGCTGAGTCTATTGGAGTGATCCATTGCTGCCCTATTGCCCTGGTCCTCTTTTATAACTACTACCCCCTCACTGGTATTAGTTCTCAGATTAAACAAGCAGGTGCAAACACAGCAGTCTGAAAATCTATCTCTATTTAAAAAGCACAAAAATTAAAAATGAGATGATAGAACAAATCAAAAATGACAGAGCGGAAAAAATAAAGCAAACAACTTGAAAGGAGCCCTAACTCAGTGGAGATGTGAAGCATGATATGACAGAAGGGAGGTTCAGGGCAAAAGTGCTAGTAATACACTTGGAACTAAAAAGAAAAAAAAAAATAAGGGTTGTAGGCAAGTGCAGGGAGGGAAGGAGGGAGGAAAGAAGAAATCAGCCTGGTAAGAGTTCCCCTGGGAAGACATTTAGAATCATATACTATGAGGAGATCTAAGGAGCAAATGATCTCTGATTCTCTAAGAAGGAACAAAAAATTTAAACTTCACAAAATCATTTACCATCTTATCAAAGATTTGAAAGAGGAACTGTGTAGCAGATTTCCCTACTCTGCTGCAGAACACCCAAAAAGGACAGTTAAAAAATTAAATAAATCCGTAATGGAGACGTTATTTGGAAAGGCTCATTAACCTCACTGAAACACCATAAAGATGACATTTCAATTATCAAAACTGAAATGGATTGTGGTCTCAGTTTGGATAAAGAAAAGTTTGAATTTAAAGTAGGAGTTAAAATTGTTATGAAGAAAAGAAAGCTCTAGTCAAGACATCTAGTGGGCCAGGATTTTAAAATTTAAATGACTAAATGTTTCAATTTATTGTAGAGCAACTAATTCTGCTATATTGAAAATAAGGATTCACCACTATTGGTCAGAGTACTTAAGTTAGTCTATTGTGTGTTACTTGGCATGCGTTGTAACTTGTAAAGTTTACAAAAATAGGAAGCCTTATTTAAGAAAGCCTCCATGTAGAAATCCTGGCATGAAAAGAACGGTAACATGGTTAAGGTAAATTGTTAATTTTTGGTATATTACTGAATATATAATCAGTTTAATAAACTTCAAGGGCATGCTTTAGTTTACAAAATGTGCTGTTTTCCTCCAGAATAGTGATATACTATTTGATTTCTCTGTCCTGATTTCAAGCTTTTTATAATTTTGTTCCTTGTGTTTCAGTGACGAGAGCTTTATAAAATAGGTGGGGCTACATGTAGTAAAACAATATTCCACATTCAAGTATGTGATAAAATTATGTTTTTCATTAATTTACAATTATGATATTAATTACATAATGCTATGATAATGGAAAAAAAACATGAAATAGACAAAATGCCACAGGTAATGGAATTGACTGACAGAAAATTTATTAGTGACAATAAAGCATAGAACATTTGATTAATGAAATCTAAGGTCTATCTAAGAAAATACCCAGAGTAAAAAAGAAACATCTCTCATAACATTCTAGAGAGTAGACTATTAAAGGTACAAGACCTGAATCCGTGAAGCAAGTTTTGAAGATGTTTTAATGCTTTGTTAGAGAAAGAACAACAAATTTATTGAAGAAAGTGGGGATATGACCAAAAAGGAATGGGGAAAACATTGGGCTAGACACCAAGATCATACTCCAAGACACTTGCCCCTCTTCTACTCTCCTATTTTACCCACCAAATAACGAGTCAAATATTCTACAGGTTTTAATTTTTCTAATCCAAATGACATCCCAACTGCTAACAGGTTATGAGAGTGAGGCTGATGCCCTCCCTGGCTTTGGCACTTTATCAGCATCATGTGGAGAGGAATTTCAGTAGCAACATTTTTATGGGTTGTAAAGTAAGTGGACCCCCAACATTTCCTTATCCCAATGGCTAAAGAAAAGTGACAGTAAACAGATTTGGATCTGATTGGTCATAAAAGCTAACAGAAAGACAAGGCATGATGTTTAGAAACATGTGACCCCAATTTGAGGTAAATACAGTGTAGTACTTACCAATCTTTACTGTTGATCTACACTAGGAAAAGCACACTATATCTTAGTAAAATAAAGCTATAATGGATTAAAGAAGTGTGAGGCATAAAGATTCAATATTAAGTACTGATTTGAGATAATTCACAAATATTCCTAAAGTAGAAGTTAGATCAAATGAACAAAAAACTATAACCCATCCAGGGTTATAGAAATTTCACATGCAATTTCTTATTTAATGCCATAACAAGCTTTATAGGCATTATCAGTCTCATATTTCCTATGAGAAAATTGAGTTTCAAGAAAGATAAAATGTTGGTCAAAGTAATATGATTAATAGTTGTACCTAAGTGTTAAAAATCCATATTTTTTCTACTTAACCACACTGAATCTTTCACCATGCAGGTCATAAAATATAAATGAAAATAAATGAAGTAGAAGAAAATAAATCTGATCAAATAAAAAATAAGTTTTATAGTATGACAAAAGATATATACTTATATATCTTTGTGATTTATTTTAAAGTAAAAGAAAACAAAATGTATAGCAGGAAACGAATCCTATGAACAAAATAAACATATAAGAAATTGTAAAAACAAATCAAGTTTTGGGCAAAGGAAAACCTTGCAGAATTAGCAGAGTAGAGAGGCCACTGTGAATAAGCGTCCTGTGCTAAGCCTTACTGCCACCTACAATATAAGTAGGAATCACTGTCTGGAAGCTTAGAGCCCCCCTCTCACAGCCTAAAGAGATCCAACTATCATTATATCCTCCTAAAATTCTTAATTTCTTCCCATATGATTAAATCTGCCAGAGAAAATGATCTCTTGAGTTTAAAGTACTGCATACTATTCAATCAGAGAATTTATATATGCCCACAAAAATGAAGCCTTTCTTTCTGTACTATGCTTGGCTTAATGTAATTCCCCCTTCTCACTGAGGAAAAACTGCCTGCCCCAATAGTGTACAAATTAAATTATACTTGGGGTGGGGTGTGAAGAAAAGTAGTTAGTTGGGGACCCTTTTCCCACAGGCCTGTTAGCTTTTGGGTTAATTTTCAATATTGACTCCAAGAATAAATCTGCTTTTCCATTCCAAGCAGTAGTGACTATTATCTGTTCTCAAAAGCCAACCTAAATGTTAAGAACTTGCCTTGGCATTTTATTCTATAGTCAGAGGATATCATAGCCTAACAAGATCTGGAGGTGAACTAAATCCTAAACACTTTTATTCCAGAAAGTTTTCATTCTTATGAGAGTTAAAATAGCCACAGATCTCTAAGTATTGATCATTTAATTAACATACAACACCCAGTACTTAAAAACTGAATCTAGAAAATGGTTGGAGGGAAAAGTTTCTCAATTCAAAATTGAGAAAATATAAGAACATATATTGGGAGTCTGTGTCTGAAAATAATTGTGAAAACAATTCAACATAAAAAAATCACAAATATTTATTTTTGATTATTTTTGATATATAAAAAAATGAAAACACTTTAAATATAGTCTAGAAAGTAGATCAGTAATTAAAGTAAAGAAAATAAATGGGAAAACACAACTACTGAAGACTGAGATAAACTAAAGAGCACCGAATTACTACTCTGATCTTACCCTAATATATTGATAACTCTTATTTAATATTTTGATAAGGTATATGATGAATTCATCCTCCATTTAAACACTGAAGACATTTAGAGTAAACTAAAATAATCTCTCTAGTTCAAATAAAATGAAAAAATAAGAATAAAGATTAAAAATGTATTATTTGAGGTATGTTCAGTAAATTTCATAGTCACTGAAAGCATTTCAGATGGAGACAGACATCTAGTTTTTTGACTATTTTGTTAAGGGAGAGAGATTATAGAAAAGAGGCTAGGAACAGTTTTATATCTCTCTATATATTTTCTGTATCTATCAGAAACCCCAAAGATAAGATATTGGATCTGATTTTTGAAATTTCTCCCAGGTTACCTTGTGCAGATAGATATTGGGGTATCATTCAATTTTTAATAAAAATTACAATAAGAATGTGTTAAATTTTAAATTGAATTCAGTAGGATATGATAATCAAGCACTGAATTAAAAGAAATGCCATAAATTTTAATATTTTAAAATAAATTTTAAATTTATTTAATTATTTTAAGCATTTAATCAGTTTTCTTCAAATGCAAAAAAAATTAAATTGAGAAAATCTTGCTGTTTTACTGTGAGGAATAAACAACAGCTTGCAAGTTCAGCACATTTTGAAACCAGCAAAAATGTCATATTTCAATAAAAATATGTTGCTGATTTTCCAAAGAAATATCTCAAGCACTTAGTTTTATTTGGCCCTCCAGTTAAATGGTTAGGGAAAAAAAAGCATTATTAAAAAGTCTCTTGGTCAACAAAGTAAAAAGCAACATCACACAGTTATTAACATTTTATGTCTTCTTAAGGAACATAATTTTTGATGCAGCAAAAATAATTCTTTCACTGTTTGTCACTTTTTCAAAGAGTCCACGTAAATAATTTTCAGATTACAGAGTTAGGTTAAAATTAAAAAAAAAAAAACCTAACTATAGCAAATTAAAGTCTTCATAATCATAGCAATGTCTAGATTAAATATGCATATTTGGATGCCAAACATGATGATTAAGTTATCATGTCACCTTTGCTAGTGTTACTATGGCAATATTACAATTAAAATTGTCCAGGTTACAATTAATAGCCTCAATATGCAATGAACTAGCAATTACTGAAACAAATGTAATATAATGCACTAATTCAGAAAACTGAAAAATATGTACAGAATTTTCCTCTTTTCTCCTCATTCTTCCAGGAAAAAGAGACAAAAAGATAAGCTCAGAGAAAAGGGAAACTGTTGCTAACTGTTAAGCATTCTCTTTGTCAACACTTTTATGATCTATTGATAATAAAGAAAAGTTTTAAAGCAAAACTGTTAGTCATTCAACCATTTTATTCCCATTTGCTTTGCTATGGATTTCTTCTTTAGCAAGAAGTCTTCCTTAGTTTAGCTTCCCTTTTATATTATTTTACATTCTTCTCCCCCACTTCCATTTATAACTGATATTCATGTTCAATTCTAGCATAGGAAGTATATATGAGAAGGCAGTACTAGCATTAGGACTACAATGACCATAATAAAAAGCTATCGAGTTTAAGTAACATTGTATATACAATCTTAATTGGATTTCTGTTTAAAATAAATTCTTTTTTTTTAAGATTTATTTATTATTTATACAAGAGCTGGGGTACAGGCCAGAGGCACAGGAGGGTGAGAGAATTCACCAGGGACAGAGTGGGGAGCAGAGCAGGCAGATGAACCAAAAACACTGTTGAGGGGAGCAGGGGAGAGGTCTGCCGCACCATGTGGGTTGCTCCCTCCAGCCTGGGAATTGAACCCACACTGCAGAGGCTGAGGACAGCTTCACAGTGCTGTGCTCGACCCGCTGTACCACCGGGGAGGTCCCCTAAAATAAATTCTAAGACAAAGACTTAAATGTAGGTTGTTTAATTGAGAGACTATCTTTGGAAATGTAAGTGAAGTATTAAGGAAAGTGAGATATAAACAATAAAAATGTGTTGCATTTGTTGGGGTTCCACTAAGGACAATGGGACTTGATTCCATTATGACTCTTCTGTAGGGGGATGTAGGGAAATTTTGACACCCATCTAGGTTGTCCTGACACTGAATAAACAAATAAATTAACATGAGACAAATTAATAGGAGTAAAAGCCTAAGTATGGGGAATTTACATGGCAGTAAATTTACATGGCAGTAAATGCAGCAAACTAGGCTTTTAGATCATTTGCTAAGGAATATACAGTATCAAGAAGAGAGCAGCAGGTTTCATATGAAGATGAATTAAATATGACAAAATCTTTCCTTTACATGTTTGTCTGCTTTAAGATGGGTCTTTTCAAGAAGACACAAAGAAATTGAGAGATATTCTTTGTTCATGGAATGGAAAAAAATAACATTTTTTACATAGTCACCACACCCAAAGCATTTTACAGATTCAACACAGTCCCTATCAAAAATTCAGTGGCACTCTTCAAGGAAATATTGACCATATTATTGAAATTTGCATGCAACCCAAAACAATCCTGACAACAAAGAACTGATTGCCAGATTTCTAATTAACATCATATTACACTACAAAGTGACTTAGTACAATCATATGTGCTCACAAATATGTAATTTGGACTAAGAAAGAAATCTTTTGAATCTCTAGGCCTTTTTTTCAATTTAAGCATACCAATTTATTATTTAAGTATCTTTCATCTTTCTATTACAATGTATTTGAAGATCAAAAATTAATCCACTACCTAAATTCCAGCTTTATATAAGTTTGTTTAGTTTTAAAAGCTTTTTTTAAGCAAATAACCATCCAGAATGACAGGTGAATTCAACATTTCACTGAATTACTTTTACTTTACATTAAGCTCTATTTTCTTCTGTGTAAAAATAAAGTATTTCTTTAGAAAAATCATTTTAAAATGCATGCCTTCCATTCACCAAACTTTGGATCATACAACACAACAATTTAAGGATAGCTCTATTCATTCTTCTTAGAAAATGTACTGTGAAGTCAATATTTTTATGCCAGTCAGCTCTGCTTTGTGGTTAACATCATGGATTGTCACTGCTAGCTGAGTGTCAATGTTGATGGCAGAATTCCACCGTGACATCTGACAGTTTGGGAAAAAGCACTGAAAAATCTTTACATAGACACAAAATGCACCACTATACCCTCTGAACATGTTTGTTTTTTTTTTCCCCCAAATATCAAAAACAGTGTTGACCTATTCCACATACACAGTATTTATTAGACACTGAAAAAGGGTGAACCCTCAATTTTATCATCAAGGCATCACAAACCCCCCTTAATTTATTGTCTCTGAGTCCTCCTCAATAGGGAGGGACAGGTAATATTTTATCCTTCTGATGGATGATCAAATTTACAATTAAGAAGACTACCTAAAATGAGGCCAGGGGACAACAATTCATCCCTGAACTGTTGATTAACAGTCTAATTGCAGATATTACATTAATTGAGAGTGTTTAGAAACTTTAGGGCAATTTGTCAGAGTAGCTGTATATTTGTTGAATTTAATGATAATAAATGGGGTTTGTATTCTCTGTGCCTTTTTGTGTTGTTTCATTTTCAGGTAATTACATCATTTTACTGCTTTACAAAACTTTAATTTGTTATAAATAGGGAGAACTGATCCTTCACCACAGACAGTTTAAGATGCATTGCTCTAGAAGTTATATTTTTAAAGATTTATTTATTTATTTATTTATGCAAGAACTGGGGTACAGGCCAGATTCGCGGGAGGGTGAGAGGATTCACCAGAGACAGAGTGGGGAACAGAACAGGCAGACTGATGAAATACACTGCTGAGGGGAGCAACGGGCGAGATCGAAGAGGTCTGCCCCGCCATGTGGGACCTTCGCTGGCTGGCTGGGATCGAACCGGCACTGCAGAGGCTGCGGACAGCTTCACAGCACTGCACACAACCGCCTGCACCACTAGGGGAGGCCCAGCTCTAGAAGGTTATTAAGTATAACCAGGGACATAATTCAGTTGTTTATATCTGAGGCTTTCCAGAAACATACATAAATCATTTCAAAATAAAATCAACTCTCAACCCAACAAAAAGAAACTGAGATTTACTGGGCCTTATACTGAACTTGGATATACATATATTTGCAAAACAAAAACAAAGCAAAAATCTTCTAATAATGAACCAATACAAACTAGCTAGAACATATGAATTAGATTTGAGGTACAAGGATCATGTAGTCCTATTATGTACAATCTTCCCTGAAAGAGTTTACAGTGATCACCAGACAAATTCTCCTCCCTCACAAGAGAGCTCCTGTGAGGACTCAGACTAGAAAGATGGTGCTTGGCAGATAGACACTCATCAGTGATAATGTTGGCAGTCTCCACAGTAACAGTTTCCATGGTGAGTGAACACTTCCAGCAATGGCTGGCATAGTGTACGAAAGGGAATGCAGAAAATTTTATTGCAGTTTTAGCCTCCGAGTGCCATGTTCAGATCTATGAAGACATTGTGAAACAGCTGCTCTCACCTTCCCATTAATTATAACATTTTTTCCAAAGTGTTTGGTTTTGATTTCACAGGAAACCCAAACAAAAGCTTCCAAAAACCTCATCTGAACAGCCATAGCCAACAATTTTCAATTCTTTATTATCCAACCCAGTTGTAGTGTAATTCCTGACAGTATTTTTTTTCTTTATTCATAATGCATGTGCCTGACCTAAGCTTTGATTGTCCAGGCATCCACTTAAAAGAGGCATATACTTCCAGGAGAGCTGTCATAAATAAACACATCACCAGCCGGTTGACTAGATAAATAGCCAGGTCCCACCCCTCTACCACTGAAGTTCATTTGTTTTAAAGAACTTGATTGATTTAGATAACTGACCATTTTGGTCACTTGGTTTTTCTCTTGCATGTTTTATAGCAGTAATAAAGAAACAGCCTGTGGAACTCTAGACAATTACCCAGGACCCCAAAAAGCTAAACTCCAACCTCAACTGTGCTCTCCTTCTCTACCTGTGACCTCTCTGTGTGAACGCAGGTCACTGGGTAATTTCTAGGTCCTGTAAGTAATAATTCACATCTCTTTCAAAGTTTTCTGATCATTGTCACTGAAGGATATTACAAGCATAATAAGAACCTCAAGGGCATGTTCATCCACAAAACTGGTTACTGAGAAGCTAAGACCCATAAACAATACTAGGTCAAGTTTCACAAAATAGTTTGAAAGTCGTATCTCCCAGAAGTTCTATTAATTTGATAAATTTCTTTTTTCAGGAAGTTGAAGTGAATCAGGAATATTATGTAAAGAGCTACCATTTTTATATAAAACTTTCACTTTATCTAACATCCAAATAGTTGCTAAATAGTTGTATGTGTGACTGGGTACTTCCTAAAAGTAAGTATATAAGTATTTACTTAAATCTGAGTTGCATTTGTGAAAGCTTGAATGAAAGCAAATTGAATGAAATTATGGTATAATTCCTTTTTCATTTCAAAATTAGATGATTCTGATTAAAAATAAGATGTTGCTTAACCTATTTTATATTTAATAAGAAAAATATAAATTATTCTGAAAATGTTAAAGTGGAAGTAAAACTTTAAAGATTCTATTCCAGTTTTTAAAATCTATGTGCAAAACAAGATGATCAAACAACACAGACAACTGGATAATCTCTTACTTAATCCTCTCATGACATAATGACAGCTGATTTAACCAGAAAGTGATGAATGTAAAGTTTAGCTACTGTAACTCAATAGTAGCAGGTATAGGGCCCAATAACATTCAAGGTCCTTTTCTTAAAGAGCCCATGAATCAACATAATTACTTAAAATTAAAGACAGAAGGGGCCTCCCCAGTGGAGCAGCGTTTGAGCACTGGGTTGTGAAGCTGCCTGCAGCCTCTGCAGCGCCGGTTCGATCCCCGGCCACCAGGCGAGGGTCCTACATGGCGCGCAGACCTCTCCTGCCACACCCGCTGCTCCCCTCAGCAGCGTATTTCGTCATTCTGCCTGTTCTGCTCTCCACTCTGGCTCTGCTGAATTCTCTCACCCTCCCGCACTTCTGACTGTACCCAGTGCTTGTATAAATAAATAAATAAAATTAAAGACAGAAGCTTTACATCTCAAACCAGTAAGAATGGCTCATTAAAAAAAAAAAAAAACAAGTGTTGGTGAGGGACTGAGGGTATAGGGTAAATAGGAACCCTGATACACTATTGATTAGATTGTAGACTAGCCTAGCCCCTATGGAAAATAAAATGCATTTAAATGCATTTCATTAAAATGAAATCCTGTTTTCTTGACAACACAGATGGACCTGGAGGGGACTAATCTAAGTGAAATATGACAAAAGGAGAAAGACAAATGCCTATTTTTTGATGCACAAGTGGAATATAGAGAAAGTAAACAAATTAACACTCAAAACCAAATCAAAACAAACACTTGGAATCTGACAGTAGAGTTGAGATTACAAGAGGGGAGCCTGGAAGTTGTGGAGAAAAGAGTGGTGGGTCCAGTGAACTACTGTGGAGAACTATGGATTCCTTGGTTATGGATATGGGATGTTATCACATATCTGAAGAGATATGAACATATATTATTGAATCATATATAGTGTTGTATACCAATGTTAATAAAACATAATACAATTTTTAAAAATAAAGACATCGTAAACCACTTGTACTCCACCTGTATATTAGGTCCTGTATATCCTTTAATACTGAAAGACATATCTTCAATTACTGTTCTCTTTCCTGCACCATGAATTGTTTTCTTCCAGTGGGAACATTACCATAATCATTCATCATACTGATATTTTTCCCATCTTAACCAAAACGCAACATTGTATTTATCACCAGTTTCAGTTCTAAATATTTTTCTCTTTAGAGCAAAAGTTCTAGAAAGAATTGGCATTGCTTTTGGTCTATAACTTTCCTCTTTTCAGTCATTCTTAAATTTATTCTGATCAGATCTCACTCCTGCTACTTCTCTGAAATTGCTGTAATCAATTTCACCAATTCAAAATACTCTCTTTTGATGTCAAATCTAAGTCAGTCCTCAGTCCTTATATTGATAGCAGCATTTGACCAATTTGTAATTGAACTTTCAATTTACTGGTTTCATCTCAAACTACAAAAGCTGCTACTAACTTTTTTCCAAGACTTGCTTAATACTGAAGTGTTTCCAGACACTGGTCTTTGTTACTTTGCTTTTCTATCTATGCTCATTTCCACATGAATGACAAGTCATTCAGCCTCAGAGTTTAAATACAAGCAATATAGTGACAACAGTCAGACTTATACCACGAAACAATACTTCCCTTCCAAACTCTAGATACTTATATCAACTGGCATATTTTCTTGATATCTTTCCTAAGATATCCACAAACATCTCAAACTTATGTCTAAAACCAAACATATGATTCCTTCAAAATCCCTATTCTCTGATCTCTGCCTATACAGTGGATGGATACCCCATTCTCCCAGTCACATCTCTCTCTCCTCCATACCCATATACAATCTA
Organism: Talpa europaea; assembly: GCF_964194135.1. NCBI lineage: Eukaryota > Metazoa > Chordata > Mammalia > Eulipotyphla > Talpidae > Talpa > Talpa europaea. The sequence goes on along the minus strand of NC_140072.1, from coordinate 106,448,545 downwards.
TTTGGAACTCCATCAGTGCATATCCAAAATCCAATCACTTCTCATTGTGTTCCCTACACTCACCATTATCTGAATCACCATCGTCTCATGTCCTAATGATTCCCTTACATCGACTGTTCGCCTTAACAGTTTATTCTCAATAAAAATTTATTTTTGAAATTTACGTCATTTCATGTTAATTTCCTCAGGCTAAATTGTAAATTCTGTGAAATTCAAATCAGAAATACAAGGATTTGTTTACAAGTTCATTAAACTGATAATAAAATTTATGCAAAAAAGTATCAACAAATACCAAAGAAAATTTTGAAAAGAAAACCAAATCACATTCCCTGAATGTTGTCATGCATAAATGTAGCAAATATTATATCACAATGGCAAATTAATTTATAAAAACACAGAGTTCAAAAATGTCTTACCTTCTTTTATATTGTATTGCACTTTTTATTACCAGAATTTTTTTTCAGTAGATTAAACTGTTACTCCTCCACTTAGAAAAATAGGTTCACTTTGGGAAGAGATTTTGAACCTTACTCTATACCAGTACTTGTTACAAGTCTTAATAAATATTTGTTGAAAATAAAGTTATAGGATAGAGGTTAAGCCACAAAATCAATAGAGTCACTTGGGGAAGACACTCATATAAAAAAAGTAAGGTCATTTACATATTTTATATCCTTAACGTAAATTGTAGCTAGATTTAAGCCCTAAATAGCAAAGGTAAAAACTGAAGGACTTAAAGGAAAACATATCTATGTAAAATCTTTACTATCTTGGAGTTGAAAAAAATTATTAGAGCAGAATCCAATAAAGTAAACATATTAAGTAACAAAATTGTCTATGTAGCTGAATAGAAGTTTGTAGAAAATTTCTTTTATGCATATGCTAATAATCCATTATGGCTGGTGATACTGCCTATAAATACTTTCTGCTGAATATTTTATGAACTAACACATATAAAGTTTTTACTTAAAGCTTTCATGAGGAATCTTAGGATTGTAAAGATGCTTATTTGTTCATCTAATTTTAGTAAGGCACAGTCACCTAAATTGCTCTGGTTGCAACAGAAACCTGTATGACAGCTAAAAGGTGAAACATAATAACTGTGGCTACTTTTATACCTTCATGAAGAGAATGAAAAATCAATGTGTAGAGAAAAAGCATGCACATATTTTTCAAGGAAAATAGAATAAAATGGATTTCCAACTATAATTTAGAAAATCTGATTACTGTATCTCATACTAAGCAAATGCACTAATGAATAGCAAAGTCAGGGTGCCATTATCCTGTTACTATAAACTAAAAATATTATATATATATATAATGTATATTATATATATATATATAAAAGAATGTAATGTGCAGATTCTGAAAGAGTATTTTGTAAATGTAGAAGTTTCAAAGGGTTCAATGTTAAGATTTAACACAGCAGTCACTACAAAATATCTTCTAAGACTGTCATGCAAATAGCACATTACTTTTTTCTGGAAAAAATAATTATAACAAAGGTTTGTATTTTAAAAATTGGCTATTTAACAGAAAAATAATACATGGAAGTGTGAATAGTCGTACACCAACTGCGCAATTTGTTTTACATGATAAATCTTAAAGTTTGCCTCTTTGTATGTTTTTATAATAAATTTATTATTTCCATTTCAAGTAAATATGGTAAAGTAAATATGGTAAAGGCTGTAATTTGGAATGGTAAAGGCTGTAATTCTGATCAAACTATCAGAATATCAGTAACAGTTACTGAAGGAGAGGATTTAAAATAAAAGTAGTTACAAAGCTGTCTACCTCTGAAAGAACACCTTGTAGAAAATATTTGTACTCATAACATAAAAAGAATAATATTCAACACTTCAAATATCACTGTTACAATGCACTGAATCTTTTGTCTCATATGTTTATAAATTAATATTAGATAATAGTGTTTAAGAAGTCTTTTTTTAAAATAAAGTTGAAATTACATATAAGATAATACAGTTTACATACATTTTTATCTCTTCAGATAATAAGGATTTGATCTATTTTCATCAGACATAAAGGGTCATATCTTTAGTATCTTTGGAGGACTAGTCATATGAACATTTATTTCTTACACTATTTATATATTGCAACAAATCAAGAAGAATAATTTCTAGGAAATAAATATAACATAAAGCAAAATATATCAAACAAAATGGTTAAGAATACTAGATAAAGTTCAGATTGTTCTTTTTCTTCATCTCTGTGAAAGATATCTAAATATCTAAAGGACACTTAGACTTGGATTACTTATTAACAGAGGTTGAGCCAAGTTGACGGCTATCATCACTCTGAGGAAATAAAATGAATGAAGTTATTTCAGAAGAGTTGAAGAAATTCTTCATTTAGAGGAGTGAAGGGAAGTTAGAGTTTACTAATGTAAACAATGCACTCTGAATTGAGTAGGAACAGGGAGAAAAATAAACAAAACAAAGTTCCTCAGATAACATACTTGGCTCTATATGATCCCAAGATCACTATCCTTTCTCCCATCCCTTTCCTGCTCCCCAGTGCTGACTGTCTTCTTTCTATTTATCAGACTTACTGGGTAAATTCCTGACTCAAGAAATTGCTAATCTTTTTCAAACTGAGGTAGTTGTCTTCCAGATAACCAGGTGGCTCCATCCCTCCCTTTCTTCAATGCCACATAGAAGGCAAGGGAAAAGACCATACATTGTAGTGTTTTTTGCCTCAAACCTTTTTATAGTACTTACTATGCAGTGAGGAAGTAGGAAAAACTAGAAGATGTGTCTTTCCCAGAAGCCATGTCTTACATTTTTCTTTCACTAGCTTAAAGATAAAATAGCAACAACAACAATAATAATGTCTAAGGGTCTTTGATCTGACAATGCTACTGCAGCATTCTTCTGCATGTGCAATGAGGGACAGAAGTCAAAGTTTATCATCTTAATCTCTATAGTAAGTGTCATGGTCAACTAATTTTCCTGCTTTTTGACCACTGGGCAATAATTCTGTGAGGCTACAATTGCCTCCATATACTATGAGATGTTAAGTAATATGTATCAGTGAATGAAATGCCTTACAATTGGGATGTCCCTATCAATATGTTTAGGCAAATTGTTAACTTTAATCATTTAAATTTCTGAAGAAGGAAACTTAGAGTCTTAGTTCTTGGGTATTAGCCTCTTGTCAAATGCATAATGTGCAAATATTTTCTCCTATTCTGTAGTGTCTGTTCATTCTAATGATAGTTTATTGTTTCTGTGCAGAAGCTTTTTAGTTTGATGTAATGCCATTTATTTTTTGCTTTTATTCCCCTTGACATTGGAATTGAGTAACCAAAGTCATCACTGAAGTTAATGTTGCACAATGTTTCACCTGTTTTCTTCTCTGTATTTGGGGTTTTAGGTCTTCCAGCCAAGCCTTTACTCAATTTTGAATTAATTTTTGTGTAGAGTGTGAGATAGTCATTCAGTTTTATTTTTTTTTTTTTGCATGTACCTGTCCAGTTGTCCCAACAACAATTATTAAAGAGATTTTCTTTTCTCCATTGTATGCTCTTGGCCCTTTCACGGTAAATTAACTGACCATATATGACTCAGTTTATTTATATGCTCTCAATTGTCTTCTATTAATCTCTGTCTATTTTAATTCCAATATCACATGGACTGGTAACATACATCTAAAGAGTTGTGAATCTACCCCCTGCCTATTCATATATAATGTTATAAACCAATGTTACCTCAATAAAAAAATACAGTTAAAAAAAAGAATCACAAGTTTAGAAGGGATGAAAGGTCAACAAGAATTTACGGATGTTAATTAAGTCTGATGTTAGTAAATATTCATAAATATTTTTCTTTAAAAAATTGGGTCTTGCTTAGTTGAGAAATTTTCTGAAATAGGGGTATAAAAAGGGAGATAACATCGCAATTGTTATTGCAAGAACATAGGAGTGCATATATCCCTTCAAATTAGTATCGTTGTATTCTTTGGGTAGAGTGGGATTACTATATTATATGGAAGATCTATTTTTAATATTTTACAAAACTTTCATTTTGTTTTCCATAGTGGTTGGACCATCTACATTCTCTCCAACAGTGTACAAAGTATTCCTTTTTCTCCACAACCACACCGTGTTGATGCTGGTCTTGATAGAAAACATTTTCACCAAGTGAGGTGATGTTTCATTGTGGTTTTGATTTACATTTCCCTGATGATAAATAATGATGAGCGTTTTATCCTATGATTATTAGCCATCTGTATGTTCATGTGCTGAATTACAGATGAGTTGGTTAAAAAGATACATATACATGTATGTGTGTATATGTGTGTATATATATGCATGCATATGTATATGTATGTGTGTATGTATCCACATATATACACACATGCATATGTATATATACTCATATATGCCATACACACAATGGAATATTATTCAGCTATGAAAAAGAAATATGAAATTTTGCCATTTGCAGCAACATGGATGGAACTGGAAAATATGCTAAGTGCAATAAGCAGAAGAAGAAAGACAAACAAGATGATTGCAATCATATGTGGAAGATAAAGAAACAAACAAATGAACAGACATAACTGAAACAAAACAAACCTTAGGAATCTGGAAGTAGAATTGAGAATAACAAAAGGGAAGGGTAAAAGGTAGGGAACAATGAGGGAAGAGGGCTCATGGACTATAGTAGAGGATATAGGTGCTCTGGAGGTAGAGGTGGTGTGAGAACATACATCTGAAGAGGTGTAAACCTTTCCCCTAAATGAAATACCGTGTCTAAACCAAAGTTACTACAATAAAAATATTTTATTTAATTACAAATAAAAATAATTATAAAAAGGGAAACAAATACAGGGGGAAGAAATGAACTATAAAACACATAATATTGTCTTTAATATTGTTCCTGCTAATGTGTGTCAGACAGATTAATGATGTATTTTGCATTCTAATATCCTTAATGGTTACTGCATTATACTGAAAATAAAATGGCAAAGGCTTTTGATGAAAAAATATCAAAATGGTATAAGCTGACTAAAGAAATTTTTATTTCTAACCATTCTAATCAACATGCTCTTGAGGAATCAGCAATTTAGGTAACTACTCTGAGCTATTCCACATACACACAAATAGAGAGCAAGTACATTTTTTCTTATTGAGCATTCACAGTAAGAAAAAGGCTCTAAACAAATGTTGACTGGTTTGTATCTGACAGTCTCAGCTCATCCACAATTTAAATCTTTTTAATTAGGTACTTATTCCATGTGCATTATCACAAAGAAATAATGGAAATTAAAATAGCATGTATTTGTTTCTATATGGTAAAATCATGCAGTTTTCTAGTCAGAGATTTACAATACTGATTATGACCAATACATCTAGGAAAATATCTTAGTAATTCAGAGTCCTATTAACAGTTATCCTATCATAAAAATAAATAAATGATGGCATGGCCATTTCAGAGGAGAAAATAATATCTAGACTTGATAAGAGTAAGATAGCTATAACTGCATTTTAGAGATCACCTATCAATAGCCTCATACTACAAGCAAGGAAATTAAGACAGTAAGGTCAATGAACTAATTAATGGCATAACTCAGAATCCATGTTTCCAAGTGACTCCTTAATTTCCAAATGTCCTTTGCCTGTAATGTTTTTTTTCTCTGCTTGCTGACCTACAACACCCTCAGTCTGCCTGGGGGGTTCCTTTTTATCATTCAACATTCAAATAAAATGTCACATATTTGAAGGGGTGGATTCTCTTTACCATGCCTGTCCTCCACCTATTTTTACCATTACATTTGTCTTGCCATGTACCTATCATGCCATAATTCTAATATAAAAATATTTAAGCTTATTGCAATTATTTATTTAACAATTGTGAGATCTACTTGAATAGGAATAACAACTTATTTACACTGGAATCTCTGTACCTGACCAAATTTCTGTCACAAAGCAGACACAAAAAATTATTCCAAGACACTGAAAAAGGAGAGTATGTCCCAAAGAGTGATGGTGCAAATATAAAACACCATACTTTGTTGGAGAAGGAGTTTTTATTTAAATTATATAAAAATTAGTATAGATAACTTGAAGCTATGCTTACATTGAATGCCATTCTTGTTCTTTTATAGGCCTATGTAATACACACAATCCATTTTTTTCAGGATTTCAGGGAAGGCAGCTTTCTTGGTAACTGACCAGGTACAAGCAGAACTCAAAACTCAAGTAGAGGGAAAGCCAAATCTCTTTAGCATCTAGTTTCTGAACAGACAATATGCAGTAGAAATAGGAATAAAAATAAAACAACAATATTAAACTCATCAACAAAAATTGAAATATGAAAAAACAGATATGGAGACTTCTATTTAGTTAGGATATTATCCCTGTTATAATAAAATGATAAAACTGGTAGAAAGTAGCATGAACAAAAAGGCACTAGGGAGCAGTATAGTGTCAGGAAAAAATGAGTCTGAGGAACAGACCACAAACAGAACAGTTTCGATTAGGCCATTAGGCATACCTGCCCGAACTGCTCACTGATACCACACCATTGTGCTATGGAACATCACCTTGGAAACTTTACATATGCAGTTATTTTTCCAGTGACATCATCTACAGAATCCTCCCAATTTGACTGAAAGTAATCTACTGATCCTTTTAATGTTCATCCAAATTTTTACTACCAGCCATACCCCAACACGCAAACACTTAGGCTGACTTTTAACCCAATGTGCGGAATATTGCCAGTTCCTAGTCTCAGGAAACAATTCCCCCTCGGTCTCTTATTTCCTCATTCTTCTGAATAGATACATTGTCAACTTTTGTTGTGTACTACATTTTCAAGGATGTCTACAAAGCAAACGACATTGGTATATAGACAGAATATCTCACTGAGGAGAAGCAAGTATATTTGTTTGTGGTTCAGAATAATTGTCTCCCTTTAAGACAAAGGTTGAGCAAATTTTCTTGAAGATTTCTAGTGTTCCTTGGCTGTGACCTAGACCAATTGCATGTGCACAATTCACCTATGTAGCTCCAAATCACCTCCAGGTAGTACAGATGCAAATTTAAAGCATATACTGCTTGATGCACTGCATTTGATTTATACCATGTCTCTGATCCTGAAATCTCATGTCTTCTGGCAACATTGATGATAGGGGAAAAACTGATTTGTAAGCTTTCAAAGTAGTGTAAAAATCTCCAACCCTACATAGTTTCTTATGATTATATGTTCAGCATGATTCCAGTACTGTAAATACAATGATAAGTGACCACTATGTTTCTGCTTTCATGGAATTTACATTATGTAGAGAGGGGTAAACAAAAAACCCATGTAAATAATAAAGACCAAGATAATCACTATTCCATATAAGTGCTACAATGGAAGGCAACATGAGAGAAAATAATTGCAGGAACATCAGAGGTGTGGTAGTGAGAGAAAAGTATTTCTGAATAAGTGACAGTTAAAATGGAATATGAATTACAAAAGAGCCTTCCACTAGAAGCATAAGCAAGGACAGATTTAGGCTTGCAACACATTAAAACCAAGGGCTCTGAAGGAAGCCCTTCAGAGGCTTGGGTGTCAGGAGACCAATAGGGCTAGAATGAAAAGAAAAGTATAATTCAGAAATGACATAGGATAGAATTTGGTAAGAAATTTGGATCATCTAAGTAAAACTGATTTTTATAATGGGTAAGGGAACCACTAGCCATGGTAAGTGATGCTACCTGAATATTGTTTTAAAAAAATGATTTAAGGGGCCTCCCCGGTGGTGCATCAGGTTGAGCACAGCACTATGAAGCTGTCCGCAGCCTCTGCAGAGCGGGTTCGATTCCTGGCCAGCCAGGGAAATTCCCACATGGCACAGCAGACCTCCCCTGCACGCCCGCCCTCCGTCCCTCTGAATGCTCTGCTCCCCACTGTCGCTGGTGAATCCTCTCACCCTCCCTCACCTCTGGCCTGTACCCCAGCCATTGTATAAATAAAAAAAGTAAATCTTTAAAAAATAATTAATTAAAATATGATTTAATTTCTAGTAAGTAAATCTATTTGAAGAGAAATAGTGTGTTGAAATAAAATTTAGGGGTCTATTATTAAGTTCTAGGCAATAGGTAGGAGTATATTGGAGTAGAATAATGACAATAGAGATATGGAAGTTTACAAAGAATCAAAATATTTTACAGGTAGAGCTGATAGCCCAGGTGTTCAGTGTGAGTGGCGAATGAAAGGCAAGAGGGAAGACCAATACCTAGACTGTAAGCAAAAACAACTAGACTCATTTATTATTTTCCTTCTTACCTTAGACTTTGTTGAAGATCATATGAATATTAGATACTTTTAGAACAGTGGAATATAACAGTAAACAAAATTAAGTCTCTGCCCTCAAGCAATTAAGGGTCATCCCAATGGGAGGCAGATATAATCAATAAATAAAAATAGGAAAATTATGCAATGTTAGGGCTTGATTAGCACTACAAGGAGAAATGAGATACGATCACAGGATAGAGCATGAAGAGCAGGTTCATAGATAGAGTGGTCAGGAATGGCTTCACTGAGGAAGTAACATTCAGAAGAGAATATCATGAAGTGGATGAGTGAGCCAGGTAGATAGTTATGTGGTCTTTGAATAGAGAAATATTTCAGGCAAAAGGGCAAAAAGATAGCTCTTAAGGGGGAGCAGGGTTCAACATTTATGGTTTCATTGATATTTGTGTTTCTGCCTCTAATTCCTGTCTGAGGCTTTCCTTTGCTTTCTCTCAAATCTTGAAATAATTAAATAAATAAATACAGTCAGACCCACCTTGTAAATCATGTAATTCTCCTAGCTGGGTGCCTGGCAGAGATTTGTCTCCCAATAATCAGTTGCTCTGAATTAATATCTCTATCTCTGGCAAAAGTAGGATTTTCTTTAAAAAAAAGAGTTTTATTTAAGCTCATAGCCACTGATAAATAATTCAAACTTTACCACCTGCATGCAAACTTGACTTAGTTTAACCCATACTGGAGGAAAAAAGGACCATTTTAAAACCACACTTGCCTCCAATAAACTCCTGTTATATTGCCCCATTTCCTATGATCCTTTGTAGTAAACTTGTCTAAGAGCCGTGTCTGGTCACTTTCTCCTGCTCTGTTTGTTCTTTATGAACATTGTGTGAATTTGATCCTTTCTCTGTTTTCCTAGCGGTATTAGAAGAGACAACCTGATTTTAGTCCTCCTTAAGAAGCCGTCTGACAAGATTTGTTTTATCTCCTCCTAATTTATTTCTGCTCTTTAAATAATAAAGGCTAACCACAAAGTACAGAGAAAAATCCTGACACTCTGTGACACTCTGTATCTTTGATCGGTTTACACATGCAATCCTCACCACAGCTCTGCCAGGCAGGTGCTAGTACAATTACCCATACATGATAAATGAAGAAATTGGAGTGCTTAAGTCACTTGCCCAAGCTAAGAAAACTAGAAAGAAAGAAGAGATTCACATGTAGCCAGGCTGATTTATAAATATTGCCTAGCTTCACTTTCTTAGGGTGTATTCTTTAGCTTTTGGCTTTTCATCTTCCAAAGTTGGATATTTAACTCATTTATTTAGCCTCTCTTTTTTTCTAACATGAAATTTAAGGCTATATATCCCCAATATTGTTATACTTTATTAAAGTTTCATAAGATTTGATTAATAACTTTTAAAATCACCCTGATTTTCAAATATCTATTTTGGATTTTTTATCCACTAATTATTCAGAACAATGTTTTCAATTTTTAAACTCATGGAGGGTTCCTTTTTATAAGTTTATTGCTAGGGTTGCTAACTTAGTAGAACTAATGTTGCGCAATACTGTCTGTATTACAAGATACGTAGCTTGTAAAAGTGGTTGAGGTTTGCTGAACAGAACTCCATAGGAAGAAGTCTATTTTATAAAGATGCATGAGAGTTTGGGGGGAAAATGTGTTGAATAACTACAGTTGATTGTGATGTTTTTTATATGCTCATTATATTGTTTGTTAATTGTTTAAATCAGCATAAATCTATATTCTGACTGATGGTTGGTCTGTTTGATCTGTCAATGATTGAGAGAGCTAAATATCCAAATGTCGGTGCCTATTTTCTTTTTGTGACCATACAAACATTTTATATCACAGGTTTTCCATACTAGCTAAAAGTAGGGTATTGTTAAAAAAACCTTCTAAGGGGCTTCCATGGTGGAGCAAGGAGTAAGTGTAAGCACTACAAAGCTATAGGCAGCCATTGCAGCACGAGTTTGAACCCTGGCCATGGAGCTGACCCACATGGCACAGCAGATCTTTCCAGTCTCACCCCGCTACTCCCCTCAGCTGTGTATTTCAGTAGATCCACCTGCTCTGCTCCCCACTTGGCCTCTGGTGACTCCTCTCAACCCCTGTACCTCTGGCCTATACTCCAGTTCTTATATGCCCAAGTTCTTGTATGCATGGTTAGCAAAAACAGATACTAATGTTCATTTTTCCTAAAAGTAAAGTGGTATAACTTTTGAAATTCAAGTGATACCTTTATACACTTTTGAAATTATTACATGAAATATATAAAAAATATATAATTTCTATATAATATTGATGAATTGAATCTTTTATCATTGTGAAGTGACATTTTATCTTCTGTAATGTTTTTTCTTGTAGAGACTATTTTGAATAATAGTAATATAATTGAGCAGACTTTCAATTTATTATTTTGCTATTTTTAAGTTTGTACTCAACATTCGTATATTTTTATAATTAAAGACTATCTTTCATAAAGTGCAGATAGATGAATTTATGCAAAGGAAAAACTTTTGAGTTTCACTGAAACTTTTAAACCCATTAAATGTAGTCTTAAATAGTGACTTACTTTTTACTATCTTATTGTATGCTTTGATTTAGCTCAGCTATTGTTTCCCATTTCATTTTCCTTTTTATGCAAATTTATGGTATTTTAACATTATATAAGTTTCAGATTTACAATATTAATAATCAACATGTATATCCACTAAGTTCACTGCTAAAAGTCCAAAATCTATGCTTCACCATACAATTGTCCTCTTTTTCTCTGATTTAATTTTATTGTATTCACAGATATTGCCTGTTTCACAAATTGAGCGTTTCTGGTAACCCTGCCATCAAGCGAGCTTATCAGCACCATTTTTCCAACAGCATGTGCTTATTTCCTGTCTCTGTGTCACATCTAAGAAATCTACATTTTTTAGACATAATATCACTGGACATTTCATAGACTACAGTGTAGTATAAACATAACTTTATGTGTACTGGGAAACCAAAATATTCGTGTGACTCACTTTATTGTGACATTCACTTTATTACAGTAGCCTGGAACCAAAACCTGTAATATCCTAAAGGTGTATGCTTGTAATGGATAGCTACAATGAAAGCTAGATTATTCTCCTGCAACAAACTGAAAGGGTTTATGATCAGCACTGCATTTTCCCTTGGCTTTTTCATGACTGCTTCTTCTACTGAGCAGTTCATATATTTAGTTCTTGAATTTGAATCATAATATATGGTGATTGATCACAGCAAGATTGAGAACAGGACTTAAGCAATTAACTTGTTTTAAAAATAAAGAACCCTACCATTCCTTGTGGCTTTCTTTCCTTGGCCAAGTTTCTTTCCATTCTATGTTGATTAAGTTGTTTCCAAATTACCCACATCCAATTCTCACTGCCATCCACTCAAAGATATAAACCATAGACTCAGTTTAGCTCATTCACACCATTACTCCTTAAGAAAATTACATTTTCTAGAAATACAAAAAATGCAAGACAAAGACTATGACAAAGTCTATGAAATTATATAATATTTATGTTTTAAAGTTGCTTTTTAATCAATTATGCTTATTGAGGTAAAGTTTGTATCATTGTATTTTCTTTGGGGTTATAGATTCAAATCTCTACAAATATATTTTAATATTCTAATTGAAATACATAATTGGTAGCCATGAATTCATCAATTAAGACAACATTGCATTAAATGTATATAAAATTGATGATCAAGAGCTGCATATTTTTTCTCTATGGAATATATTATCAACAGATAACTAAGGCTTTAGAAACTTCTGCTCAGATGACTTTCCAAAGTATAATATTTCCAAAGGTTCAGCATATAATTTATTTTGTATTTTTATAAGAAATTTTAAAGCAAAAAGAAAGTTAGATATTGTCTATTTGAGTTATTCGATTGTTCTCTGAGAAATGGACAAAAATGGCATTGATTATTATGGCATTTTGCAACTTTAGTTATATTTACATAAATGAGAAATAAATTACATGTATTTTTAGTAAAGGGATACAGCAAATATAGAAAATATGTGTTCATTCATTCAGAACTATTTTCTAGTACACTTTCTATGATAGGTGTTATTAACAATACTAAAAATAACTCAATAAATGAGATAGTCTCAACCTCAAAAAAATTAAATATCACTATATAACCCAATTCAAGACAATCTTGCAAATGATTTCAGCCATATGCAGTGGAATTCATATCTTTAGAAACAATTGATAAGTTGTCCCCAAATTTTTCCTAGTATAGCATACCATGCATTAAGTGAAAATTTCAGAAAATTACTAAATTTCTTTCTTACAAGCATATCTGGGATATGCTCATGGAAGTACTGCTATAAGTAGAAGTATAAGAACAAACTAAAAGCAAACCAATAACAGCATTTATTGAGTCAGAGAGAATATTATAGTATTAACATTTTAAGTTAAAAAATAGTTAACAATGTAGTGTCATTATTTCAGATTCTAGTAAAGATTTAACATTTAGATTTAATTATCAGATACAAACAGAGATATGTTTTAGAATCTTAAAATAAAGGTCTTAATAACTACCAAATGACTTACAAATAAAGTTTCTTCTAGAACATATATAATTGAGATAATTAACTAAATCCAAATTGTTCAGATTAATGTGACATTCCTTGCAGGATAGTAAAAGCAAGTTCTTTGAGAATGCACTAATAAGTTATTTGCCTCAATTATCCATTTCACTGCACAGAAAAAAAAATAGGACTTCTGCTCTAAACTTCAGCACATTAATTTTGATACAGATTTAGAAATAATTACAAAAGTTATGTCTTTAATATGGTAGTTCCATACTCCATTTAGATCCCTAATATCTCCAGCACTATAGCTAAATAGTGTTAACACTATAATGTTAACACATATCAGACTATGTGTTATTTAAAAACACAAGTATCTAACAGTTTTGTATGTCATTGCTTAGAAGTTATTTTTAGTTAATTCTTTCCTAATATTCCAAAAAATGAGTTAATTTGGTTATTTACCAAACAGATGTGTTTCCAGAAATATCATACTCTTGACCTTGTATCTGTTTGACTTTCAGTCAGAGTGCATGCTGAACTCCAGGAAAAGCAATACTTCTACAGACCATATAACGATGTCTGAATTCTCTTTAAATTATTTAGAAATTGGGCTATATGCATTGCATATGGAGTATATGCTACTTAATAATACTTCACTTGACTATAAGCTGAATGAAATTTTAATATAATTACTAGCATTGTATAGTATAGCTTAATAATATATTATTGAAATAATAATACAAAATTCATAAACTTGGTTAGTTGTGCTCATATCTCTCCATCTTTTTCCTACTTTGATTATCGGGTCCATGGGATTTTGTGAATATTTTTCTGGAATTTCAAGAGATTTTCTATCATATATATATATATATATATATGATAGAAAATCTGTTGAATATATATATATATGAGATAGAAAATGGTATTGTATTTTATTTCCTGTGGCAACATATAATTTTTCCTTGACCATTTGTATGGTTCTTTTTTCTGAGTACTACACAAATTCCTAAGTTGCCAGTTAACTGCTTATAGTATATTGTACTGTAAATGAGTTTCCATTGTCCCAAATATAACATCCAAGAACAAAAGCTAGAATTTTTTAAACCCATGACTAACTAGTAATTTTATTGAAACTATAATTAGTATAATCCAGAGGCTCATAAAGGAATAAGAACTATGATAGAATTTCAGAGACCTTGGTCAGCTTCAGATATTGTGACAAGAGTACTGTAAAATGTAGTTAAGTACAGGTCAAATGTTGAGAAAAAGCATGTATGTGATTTAAAGATTTGGTTTTATTACTTTTTTTTCTTGCTTGCTGGACAAGAATGGATTAAAAACTATAAGTGTAATAGAATACATTGTAATATGTTCTTAAAAATCACTGGTGTTAAAAAATTTACTAGAATATTTAAATAAACAAACATCTCAACAAAATAGTGACTATAAATTAATTATAGAACTTTAAGACTAAAGTAATACAGAGATTTAAACTGTTGTTGTATTGTTAATGGAGAGAGGAAAAATAGCAATACTTCCCTTGGGGGATATGAATTATAATGTATGATTTTATTACATGGACACATGGTTTATAATGTAAGTTATGATTAACCTTTATAGCATTAAGGATCAAACAGAGAATGGATCATGCATTCAGTTGGGATTATAAGAAAAAGACTTTTTTCCAAAAAGACATTTACAGAATGTAAACAGGATTAAAGAAATGTACAGCTAATAATGAGGTTCCCAATGAGTAACAAAAGCAGGACAATGTCATATGTAGATCTGCTGCACATACAGAAAATGTATTACAAAGATTTGTTCTGAAATAGAGCCTTGGAATGAGAGCTGTCTGACAGAACATGTAAATGGCTATTAAGATCAGTTGGTTTGCCGTGTGCTTCAAGACTTTTGTTTCCTTTGCTCTTGTGCATACTTGTTCTGTCCATTAGTACAAGTAGGGTATTGAAGTTTCACTATTGAATGACCCTTGAATCAATTTTCTGTCAATTTTCACTTTTTACATGCGGGCTCCATTGTTAGGTACATGTATATTTATAATTGTTATATATGTCTCATAGGTTGATATTTCATTACTGCTTCTTTTTTCCCTCCACTTGTTCTTGTTTTAAAGTTAACTTTTGCACTATTGAATATATTAACATAGTCACTCCAGCTTTATTATAACTTTTTACATTTGATATGTTTTTACATCTTTTAACCTTCAATCTAGTTATATCTTTTTATATAACTTTTATTTTTGTATGTCTCTTATCATTCATTTCCCTATCCTTCTTTTACTACTACCTTTTCAGTTAAGATTATTTTCTATGTAGTATTTTGTATGTAACATAATATGCATAATTTGTGTGTTTATTTATTAGTGGTTTTCAGGTGCTTACCCTATAGTTCTTATCAGAATCTACTTCAGTGTGTGTTAATAACTTCAGTGAAATTCAGTTCTATTTTGTACTATTACCTTTTAATCCTTTTTGCTATTATTTTATATACTTTAAATATGTTATAAAACTAACAATATTGCTATAATTATCACTTTCATAATATTATGTCTTTTAAAGAAACTGAGGGAAACAAAGTAGTAATACTTCGCTATATTGGCCATTTTGATTTCTTTGTTTGTTTCTGTGGATTCTGGTTACTTTCTGGTATCATTCCTACTCTACTATGACTTCTCTCTGGTCCACATGGTCTATGTTATTATTGTCAAATATATTCCATTTCATCATTTTTTAAAAGATTTTATTTATTTTTACACAGAAGAACTGGGGTGCAGGCCAGAGATAAGTGGCAAAGTGGAAGGATTCGCCAGAGACAAAGTGGGGAGCAGAACAGGCAAATCTACTGACACACACTGCTGAGGGGAGCAGTGGGTTAAGACGGAGAGGTCTACTGTGCAATGTGGGTTAGCTCCCTAGTCTGGGATCAAACACAAGCTTTCGTGATGGTAGTGCTAAGACAACCCCTAGCCCACCAGTGAGACCCCATGTTCCACTTCTAAATGCAATTAATTTGTATTGTTTTATGCAATTTTTTTTAATCATAAGGAAAGACAGGAGAGAAAATAAACATCTTTACTTTTTTTTTTTTAATTAACTAGTGTTCTTAATTTTAAGCATGGTTTGAATTACCATCTGGGTAATTTTCTTTCACATGATGTACTTCTTTAAAAATTTATTTTAAGGGCCTCCCTGGTGGTGCAAGGGTTTAAGACGCAACCTATGAAGCTATGTGTAGCCACTGCAGCATGAGGAGGATCCCCAGCCAGGGAGCTATCCACATGTTGCAGCATACCTCTCCTGAGTCTCCTGTTGCTCCCCTCAGCAGTGTACTTCAGTCAATCTGCCTATTCTGTTCCCCACTCTGTATCCGGTGAATCCGCTCACCCCCCGCACCTCTGGGTGTACCCCAGTTCTTATATGCATAAATAAATAAATCTTAAAAAAAAAAATTTAAGGGCCTCCCTGGTGATTCAAGGAGTTAAACACAGTACTTTGAAGCTATCCTCAGCTGCTGCAGCACAAGTTCAATCCCTGGCTGGCCAGGGAGCTACCCACATGACACAGCATGATGCTTCGCATGCTACTCCCCAGAGCAGTCAGTCCACCTGTTCTATTTCCCTCTGTCTCTGGTGAATTCTGTCACCCTCCCTGCACCTCTGGCCTATATTGCAGTTCTTGTGTACATAAATAAATACATCTTTAAAAAATTTTCTTTTAAGTATATTCATTCTGCTACCTATGAAATCTGTTTTTGCCTACCTGGGAAAGTCTTTAATTCACACTCATTTTTGGAAGATAATGTTCCTGGACTTTAGTTCATATTGGCTTTTGTGGTTTTGTTTTCAGCACATCACACTGCTTTCTGACCTCTGCAGTTTCTGACAGTTAAACTTATTGGCCTTTGCTAGTAAAGGATCAGTACAAGGAATTGCTAATTTCAATAAGCTTTTGAAATTCTTTCATTAATTTTGCTATGATGTATCTGACTGTGGATTCATTTCCTTTCATCTTACATGGCGTTGGTTAAGCTTCTTGGATGTAGAGATTAAGTTCTTCCCTCAGATTTGGGAAGTATTCAGTCATTATGTTTTCAGCATTTTTAATTATTTCTCTTTCCTCTCATTACCCAGAGGCTACCTCCTGGGAGTTGTGACAATCATCCAAGGAGGAGCACTTTTAGTAGGACTATCTCCACTCTATCCCAGATTTCTCTGGTTAGCTGTATGCTTTTCTCAGTAACACACCAACTGTTAGTTTCCACTAATTGCTGGCTATTGCTTTATTGTTTTTGACAATGCCCTTGAGCATAAATTGTAACACATTATCAATCAATTCAATTAAGGTTTCTTTACAGTAGCTTTTAGGATAAGTTTTTGAAATTTGTTCTGACTGCTAGGAAACTCTTCTTAGCTGTTTCTTTTCCTGATTCTTATTTGAAATTATTTTCTATTGAAGTAAAATTTATTTTGTTATAGGTGAGCATCATTAAAAATCAACATGTGTATATGCTACATTAAGTTTATCACTAGAAGTTCAGTTATAATCTTCACTATACAATCCCTGTTAACCTGGTTTACCCACTCTCCCTATACTATATATAGTCTATATATATATATATATATATATATATATATATATAGACTATCTCGCCTAAGGAAAAAGCACAGCCATTAACTGATAACTGGGAAGGATAAAAATCTATATTCTGTACCACACCCATCAGAGTGGAGGTTCCATCATGCTCAGCTGGGGAGGAGGCATGCCCAGTGCCAAATGTATAACAAATGATATGTCCTTGCTATCTTCCTTAGAGTTCTTGAGTAAATGCTTCCACATTTGCTGTGTACCCACTGGACTACTTCTAGAAACTGTACATAAGTGTTTAATTTTCAACAGTAATGCTGGGTAGAGGTCCGTGGAACGCCTGAAATGCCATTCAGGAAATTGTTTGCCTATAAGCTTTCTTTCATAGCTTTCTTCTTATCCTCATTATTGCTTTACATTATTCGATTTCCTTACATACTGCAATTCACTTATCCTGAGCTTTGTAATACAGAAAAATGCAATGAAAAATTTTTGTAAATGTTTCTGCATGCACAACTACAAGATTTTTCTCCAAGTTATATGCCTAGGATTACATCAGCTGGATTTTACAATATCTGCTATTACCTAATGCTAAATTCTTTTCAAAAATGCACTTTCATTAGCAGTGTTAATGACAGTTCAAGGTGGATCACCATCATGAGTAAATTATTGTAAGTGAATTAAAATTTTTGCCTATACCATTAAGGTTTCCATATTCTGATTATTAATGAAATCTTGGTTATTAGTGAAATGTTTTTTGTGCTTTTTTGTATGTTTATATGTATGTATTTCTTATTTGGTAAAGTGTATAACGTTTCATCCATTTTTCTGTTGTTTATTACTGAATTGAGTTTTTTTAATATTCTGGAAGTCATTTGTATCTTGTTTAATAATGACACTCAGTTTTTAAAATGTTTCAAATATTTATTCTAAGTTTTTGACTGGCCATTTCATTTATTAAGTATGCATCGATGAATAGAAAAATCTTAAATCTAATTGTAATTGAATTTATTGTGTTTTATGAAAACTTGTATTCTATCCATGGTGTTCTTCAATTTTCCATCAGTTATTGTTTCTCCATTTGTGCTTATCAAAGGCAAAGCACTAATATTAGGGTCCTTCCAGTCTTCACCACAAGTTTGCTCATCCATATCATTCTTCCATTCTACATCACAGGGAGTGATTCATCTATAGTGCTTTTTTATTTCCCCCCCAGATAACTCTTCTCCTATAGCACTGCTTGAAGTCATTACCACAAGCTCCATCCATGACTGTCTCCCACTATTCAGATTTCCGCAGTATCTGCTCCTTCCCCAGCACCTTTCCATTGTTCACCACAGCCACTGCTTATATGTGGTGCTTCCTCATTCTTCATCATGTTCAGTGATTTAATCTCAGTGCTCTTCCAATCATTTACCATTACCATTTACCATCTTCCATTACCATTCATAGTACCCTGGATTTTTCATATACACTGTGTTCCACTCCCAAAGTTCTATTCTTGTTCTCCTAGTAAGGGTTTCATCTGTAGTCTTTTTATAATCCTTACAACATGCAGTAGTCTCTCTGTAGTGCATACCCTATTCAATTTAGGCAGTGTTCAATTGGTAGTACTCTTCCCATCTTCACTTAAGACTATTTTCTATATAAAGTTCTTCTATTTCTACAAATGGTTCAGTTTGTACAAATGTCCTAACCCAGAGCCTTCCCTCCTGTTATTTTTTTCAACTTCTAATTGCTATTTTTCCTTTTATGTATTTTTTTTTAAATTGGGTTCCTCGTTTTCTTTGGTTTCAAATGTAAAATAATCAGTCTAATCATAATAAAATATCAAACAAATTGGCAGACATCTGAAAAAAAAAATCTGACCCATGTTCTCCAAAAAGTGTCAAAATCACTTTAAAAATGGGTAATAGTTACAAATTAGAGGAGACTGAGTCATGACAACTAAATGCACCCCAGTGTTAAGGATTAGATATCAGACCTTCCTCGTGGCACAAGAAGTTAACTCTCATTGGGCCTCCCCGGTGGCGCAGCGGTTGAGCGCTGGGTTGCGAAGCTGCCTGCGGCCTCTGCGGCGCCGGTTCGATCCCCGGCTGCTCCCCGGCCACCGGAGGAGGATCCCACATGGTGCGCAGACCTCTCCTGCCACCCGCTGCTCCCCTCAGCAGTGTACTTCAGTCCCTCTGCCTGCTCTGCTCCCCACTCTGGCTCTGGTGAATTCTCTCACCCTCCCGCGCTTCTGACTGTACCCAGTGCATGTATAAACAAAACAAACAAATATAATAAATAAATAAAAACATGCCTCTATAAAAAAAAAAAAAGAAGTTAACTCTCAGCACTATGAAGCTATCAGCAGCCACTGTAGCACGAGTTTGATCCCCAGCCAGGGAGGTGACCCACATGGCACAGCAGACCTCTCCTGACTTGCCCACTGCTCCCCTCAGCAGTGTATTCGGTGGATCTGTGTATTTTGATCCCCACTCTGTCTCTGGTGAATCCTCTCCCCCTCTCCCCACACCTCTCACCTGTACCCCAGTTCTTGTATGCATAAATAAAATATTTGTTAAAAAATGATTAGCTGTTAAAATTTAAAAAAAAAGATGTTTTTGGAAAAACTGGTAAATTGAGAAGTCTAAAACTTTTTTAATAGAATTATATAAAAAAGTAATGTACCAATGTTATTATTTTAGTTTCAATAAATGTACCAATGTAAGGTGTTAACATTAGATGATATTATTATAGCTGAGGGTCATATGGGAATTCTCTGAACTACATGTGACTCACCTATAAATACCAAAGTATTCCAAAATTAAAAAAAGTTTTAAAACATGTTTCCCCTCTGAACATGCATATAATAATCAACTCCTTAAATGTATTAAATAATTTCCCTCGAATATTATAAGTGACAATTTCTTGTAAGAAATCAAATTCCCATCTATGCCATATGATATACTGTCTCAGAGTAACATTGTTTGAATCATTTCCTGGTGATAATAATGCCTATTAGAGAAAATAAAAAAAATTGCAGTTTATCAAACTTAACTCTGTTGGGCATAAATAAAATTATATACTGTCACATAAGTTACAACTTTATTACAGTTATGATTTTCTAAAATTATTTCACCCTGTTTAGTCTTCTGCTATCAGAAAGTCATTCACTATTTAAGAACTGTGGCCAGAGTTAGCCTGATTTTGATCTATTTTGTGTCCTATTTTATCACACTGCACTTAGCCAGACAAAGAAGCTGGACTTCAGCATACGGAACAAAATCTTGCTATCAATGCATTTCCTCAGTTAAACACCTTGCACATACAACTCTGAAAATATAGGTTAACATTTGTTAACGGTTCAGGCTAGCTGACCCTGACATTCATCCACTTCTTCAAATTTGCCCCACAAAAGTAAACTCATAATTATAAGTTATACTCAAGAAGTTATAACAATCTTGCCTAGTGAAAACTATTGAAATAGCTTACAAGACAAAAGAAAGAGAAATGATTTAATAAATTGTGTATCATCATATAATGAAATATATGCCAAACATTAACAAACACTAATATGGCTACAAATGTATCTTACATTTCTGACATGAAAAACAAAACAAAAAAAAAATTACTACCTCAACTCTCTGAAACAACAAAATAAAAGTTAAAACAAAATTAAATGAAGTGTTATACATAAACCTCTGAGAAGAGGCACCGTTTTCCTTGTCCCCACCTACATGTGGCTGCCAGGATTACAAATCAGGTATGCCAGGAACTAGACCTTCTCAGCAGGGGAGCTACTGGGAACTAGGGGGAACTAGGGCCAAAGCTGACTGACCAGGTGGACCTATGTAGCACAAGAGGCAGGCCGACCCAGTCTTCTTGCTTTTGAGGCTTGACCTGCACCCAGATACTGCTGGGAGGGAGTCATGGAATGAGACACTTGGGTGAGAGTCATTTGCTGAGCCTGCTCCTGATCCTTGGCAAAGATAATGGCAGCCATTAATTTGATTTCTACTTTGATTTTGAATTTTGAGTCTCTCCTTCACTCCTAACTCTCAGGGAGCTATCTAACTCCTTTCCTGTGGTCCCTTGCCAAAATATACTTTGGACTTGTTGCAAGTCGTTGTTCCTCAACAGCCCCACTTTGGGGGATCCTGTCTGACTGGACATTTTCCCAAGGGGGGACAGGAAATACAAGGGGAAATAATGTGAAACTATTATTAGGAATATCCTTTCTTCTCTTTCTATCTATGTACAATAATTCTATTAAGGGTCTTTCAGACTAAGAGTCTTCTTCCTTTGCTTTTGCATAATAGATGACTAAACTCCTTTTCAGAGCCTGTACCCCTTAACAATTTGGGATCTGCTGGTACCCTTTTGTCATACACTAACATAAATAAAGTGCAGTCTTGTTCTAGCTTCATCTTGACATAAAACCCAATTTACAGAGAAAGCTTGACTCCCAATGGTATAAAAATTTGAATTAATTTAAACTCAATTTTAAAAATATCTATATTAAGTACACATACGAAACTTATTTTTTCTTTTATTCTAAATGAAGAAATTTTGGCATGCACAAAATCGTGTTACATTTAATTCTTTATATATAGCACTTATGAAAAATATTTTTCCCACATCATTCAGATATGCTGAATAAACACAGACACAGGCAGCAAAGAGTTATTCATATGAAATAAATTGTATATTCAAACATGAATCTATATAATTTATTATTAAATCTTCATGTTATATTTTTCTACCTGGGGTCTAGGCAAAGTTCATGTTGTTAAATTTTAAGTCACTCACTAAAATAAATCATTTTACTTGGTTGTTTGCTATTACCTATATATCACCCTTAACTTCAGAGAACTTTGTGTGAGAAACCCTGTGTAAGGTGAAGATGATTTGTTACCATGGAACTGCAGAAGTAAAAATAGCACCCAGTGAGCTGGTACACCTAACCATTATCTCAAAGAGAAAGATTTCAAGCAAAGTAGCATTAGAGTCGGGGATTTCTTATAATTGTTTAAATCCCATTAGTTGGATGATAGCTGTGCTTCTTAGACTGCAATGCAACCAACAGTTTAGATAAAATAAAATATAAAACTGCTATTAATACACGATACTGAAACCTGAGTAATTTTAATATTAATAGTAATTAGAAAAACATCAACATTTATACACCAAACCCTTAAAATGTTTAGGATTTAATAATTGCTTATAGAAATGCTCATAATAAATGCTTATTGTCCTTATTTAAATTTAATATTGAAATTGCCATTAGCTACAAATTTAACTTTCTTTTTTATAAGAGTGTTTGCTGCCCATGGAATTTTATATGGATGGTAGAATTACTGTATTACAGAATTTTTTTAATGGTTTATTTAATTTTTTTCTATAGCATAAGGAAAATTTCACAAGTGTGATATATTTATTCTTTTGAAATTCATATATCATTAAACTTTGAAACTATTCACTAAGTTCATTATAAGCTAATTAGGACCTATATATTAATCATCTACTATCAATCAGGCATAATAGAAAATAAATTGAACATAAATGTTATCAAATAACTTCTTGGGAGAAATATACATTTCATATTTAAATATCATTGTACCAAGGAATAAAAAAGTCACCTTCATAAGAAAGAAAAAATTTTCTCTTTTTTTTTTGTCAAAATTTGCCCTGTCATTTCTAATTCTTTAATCAGTTACTATCCCATATGTATTTCGTTTGCAAAGTTTTAACTTTATAAATCATAAAGGTGTTTAAATCTTTAATTTCAAAGTTATACATTTGAAACTACACTAGAGGGAAAATTATTTAGACAGTTCCTCATGGAATACATTAAAATATAAACATTTTAAATGTATTTGGGGAAAGTGAAGATTTTGCACAAGGTCCTGGGAATAATCGCCTGTTTTATTTTATTTTTGTATTTAATCTAATTACCAAAATAGTAGGATTTATATATGTTTCTTTCATTTTCTATTAAATTTATATTAAGTTTATTTTTATTGGGATATAATTGACATTAACAATGTATTAGTTTTAAGTATACAACATGATGATGAGGTATAGCTATATATACTGTGAAATGATTACCCCAATAAATTAACATCCATCATATCACATAGTTATAATTTTTTCTCTTGATGAGAACTTTAGAATTATTCTCTTAGCACCTTTCAAATATACATTACATTAATGTTAATATGGTCATCATGCTGTACATTACATCCAGGGTTATTTATCTTATAATTGAAAGTTTGTACCTTATAACTACCTTCATTCACTTCAAACCACCCCTCACCACCCAAGCCCCACCATGACACCACCAAATTGTGATTTCAGTTTGTTTTATTTTTTTTTAGATGCCACATCATTTATTTTAAATTTGATACTGTTAAATATGTGTTACTTTATCTTCTAAATTATTGAAAATTATTGTCCATTTCTTCTTCTTTTTATTTTTTTTAAGATTTATTTATTTATTTATACAAGCACTGGATACAGTCAGAAGCACCGGAGGGTGAGAGAATTCACCAGAGCCAGAGCAGGGAACAGAACAGGCAGACTGATGGAGGACACTGCTGAGGGGAGCAGCAGGCAGCAGAAGAGGTCTGTTGTGCCATGTGGGACCCTTGCTGGTGGCTGGGGATCGTACCAGCGCTACAGAGGCTGCGGGCAGCTTTGCAGCCCAGCGTTCAAGCACTGCGCCACCAGGGGAGGCCCTATTGTCTATTTCTTCTATAATTACATTACTTCTTTGCATTTGAGATTCATATAAAAATCCTTCCAGAAAATCTATTTTTCACAAAGGTGACTGCTTATAGATGGCTCACTATCACAGAAACTGCAGGGTCTGTGCAGTTATCCTTGCTGATAACTGCTAAAGCACTGGGGTACAAGCAAGCATGATGGTACATTTTCATAAAGGGAATGCTAGTTCGTTTTTTTCCTAAAAACTGGTGAATTTTAAAAAATGAAATGGGACATATTTTGAAGCAGATAACATTTACAATGGCCAGCCTAAAATTTGGGAAATAGGGGTGTTAGAGAGCCAATTCCTAATTTGTTATGAATTAATAACATAATTAATTGCCTTCTGCCAAATTTCCCTCAGGTCTACAGACAGCAGCTGTAGTAAATCTCCTTAGTTTATTTTTTCTAATAAAGTAATGTCTAGAATTATTTGATATTCAAACTTCTGATACTAAATTTCTGTAGGGAATAATCAAGAAAATTGAGAACTTTTTCACTTACCAATGGGCACAGAAGAATAAAGTTAGAAAGAAAAAGTAGGTGAAAGAAGGTGGATAAGCAGCAAGGAAAATTGTAAGGAGAGCAAGCAGAATAGTAGTAATAATATGGCTTATAATATAGGATAATGCTTGCTTTTTACCAGAATACTCTCTGATCTAAATTATCATAGTCTGTCTATAAAGTTGAAATTATGAGATGATCCCAGTGAATCAGTTTAATTATCATACACAGGCTACCACCTTCACTAGGATTTTTATGCTCAGTTGAAGGAAATTATCATGAATTTATAAATGGAAAAGAACAGAACTCAATTTGCACCATCTGTTTTTTTTTTTTTTCTGAATGCCTGGAGTATTTTAAATTATTTTAATATCTAAAAATATTTTAACTCATAAAGTAAAAAAGTTTAACAAAATATACTAATTTTTGAAATGGTGATATTTGAATTAGAATCCTAATATGAGCATAACAGATATGTATTTTTAACAGGGTGCATAAATTACACTACAAGGACACCATCATGAAACATTTTCATTATGTCTTTAACAGACATGCTATTTCAAAAGTTGATTGAATCATTTTTCTCTACAAACATAAGCAATCTGTAGAAGAGACAATCTTTAGTGCTAACATATAATATGTATACCTTATTAAATCTCTTTTGTACTATTGTAATTCCGAGTCTATTATAAACTTTTATTCATGGGGGTAGAACTGATTTGTTCCTTCTTTTATTCCAGTCTCTAATTGACTATTGCCCTTACAACCTTCTCGACAGGTAGAACTTTGATGGCATTGATTTTAGGTTTATAATTTAGCTCCCTAAGGGGATTACAGAACAACTGGAAATGATTGGCTATAAACTGGGAATATTTTTATGCATGTGAATTTGTTTATATACCAAGTCTACCGGTAAATGTCAGTTTGTTCCCTATTTTTGGATAAGTCATTTGACAAGAAGTCAGGTTAAAACAAATCCCTCAGTAATAAGTGTTTTTTTTTTTTCCTTTTGTTTCTAGGCCACTGCTTATTTTCCAGTAATGCTCACCTCTTTTTACAACTGCCAGATAAGCTTGCCTCTAGGATTCATCCAACTCCTGGTGATCCCTGTTTTCAATCCCTTCATGTTGCAAGAATCACAAGTCCAGTAGTCATACAGTATCTTCCACCAATTTGCCAAAGGTGGAAGTACATTAATGAGTAATAACCACATATAATGTTCTGCCATTCTTTATCCCTTTTGTTTCAACATCATGTTATTTTGTGAAAATTGTGTAGATCTTATTAAATGGTGATTAGCTGATTCTCTAGTTGGAGTTTAAAAGAAGTATCTTATTGAACTATGTATATGCTACCCTTGCCATTTCTTTGAGATGCATTTGCTAATATCAAATAAGATTTAATGTCTGCAAATTGGTAAACTTGGACTTATTCCACATTTTTGTTGTTTTACATATGGTTCAATACATGACTCCGAATGCACAAACATAGCCAACATTATTATACAAGACATAAAAAAAAGTATAGGTAAAAGAACACAAATGATAGAAAACTATTGTCTGTTATAATGAATCTAAGCCAAAAATATACATTTCCTTAAATGTTGCATTACAACTGCTACAGACAATAGACATAAAAAAATGCACTTAGAGGCAGTTCTATAGTGAATACAGTTTTTCAAAATTTGTGACATTTATAAGAAATCACAAATTAGAAAAGAGACAAGTTTAATTCTACTCCAAATAACTTTGAAAAATAGCTAATACTTCTTTAGTAAGAAATGCCCAAAGAGTGATTTTGTCTTTAAAGTGTTTCTGAGTCATACCATCAAAGAGTAATGGAGTATGCACTGCTTCCAACATCCAAATAAGTCACTAAGCACTGAGCATCTTTTTCTAGGCATAGGAGGTATCAGATGCAAAAATATGACTGATCTTCCACAATGAAAAAATATATCTCCATGTTTTAAAAAAATTAGACTCCAAGAGATTTCACCTAGGTAACAAAAACTTGTGTGGGACCTATTTCCCACTATATGTCATTTGTGAATATTACAAAGGATTCTAGAATATTTGATATTTTCTACTACTAGGTCAAAAAACAAAGGATCATCAATGCAATGCTGGAACACGATGTCTTACTAAACACAGAGGCAATCGAGGATGGAGAGTGAGATAGCCCTGAGTGAGGACAAAGAAAGTGCATTGCTGGACCTTGTAGCTGGAAGAAAAATGGCTTCTGATGATCTTTAACATGTATAAAGATAAAAAGAAAACATTTGCCAGATTAAAAGTTACTTACCAGGTCCCAGTGGATGTGTTGATTTGTTCCAGCAATGAAATCACATCTGAAAAAGCAATTGTAATTAGAATAAAGACTCAATTAAGTTCACAATAATCAACTGTTAATCTAAAATTTATCTCTCTTCTGCACAGACAGACCAAATAGTGAAGTTGCATGGGCATGTGGTAGTAATCATTATCCCTGTATTTTTCAAGTTTGTAATAGAGACACTAATCTCTATAATCCCTCCAATAATGTCATATATTTTTCTTTAAATATTTTTGTAGTTGAGACAAAGTTTTTGTGGTTCCATTTGGCTTACTCTAACATCATATATCTCACTCTGTAGTCCAAGGAATACATTGAGCATTCTGTAAGATACTAAGTATGTCTATCCCTACTCGGTATTGTGCACAGGGATATAATCATAGAGAATTCACAGCCCAGTGGGTCCACTGTGAGAAAGACTCTAGCCAAAACTGCATTCATACTACAACATCCAGAATCCCTGGTATGACTGAGGACCACAGGAGCATTTTAGGTCACCAGTAATTGTCAGTTCAAAAAATAATACAGCCAGCAATGAGAACATTTCTGATTATTTCCCTTTCTCTACTGCATAGTTATCCTAGTAAATGGTCATATTTACCATATCATATCTACCTCTCATAGAAGACTTGAGATATACAGTAGAAAGTGTCTAGCATATCACAAGATCCTTAATCAAGCTGTGCCATCATTCCCATAATTCAAGGTGCTCTTGGATCTTGGACTGTGAACTAGTTCAAGTTTGGTTTAGTTTGTGGGACTGTAACTCTTGATTATGGTGAACATGTTTACTAAGTTTTTGTTCAGTCTGAGCCACTCCTTCATATCCCTATAGCATTTTTGTCAAGTCTGTCTTTTACACCTAAATTTCTTATGTTTTTTCTATTATTTTTAATTTCCTGACTATTACAAACTATGAAAAATATTTACACAGGTAACTTACATTGAAAAAATTATATTCTGTTATGACCTTTCCC
Organism: Talpa europaea; assembly: GCF_964194135.1. Classification (NCBI taxonomy): domain Eukaryota; kingdom Metazoa; phylum Chordata; class Mammalia; order Eulipotyphla; family Talpidae; genus Talpa; species Talpa europaea. The sequence continues at coordinate 106,420,526 of NC_140072.1, read as the reverse complement.
ACATAGCATAGTTTCCTTAATATTTTTATTCAAATCTGCATAAAACTGTAGATACCTTTGAAATGCAAATGAATTCTGCACAAAAATTACTTGTGATGGTAAGGAACCAGTTCAACACAGCTTAAGGACAGAGATGAATATTCTGCTTTCTGGGCAAAGATAAACAGCTGGGACTACATCAAATTAAATAGCTTCTGTACAGCAAAAGAGACAGTAAGCAAGCAAAACAAAGAGACACCCCACTGACTGGGAGAAAATTTTTGCACCCAACACTAATAATAAAGGACTGATCACAAAAATCTACAGAGCTGGTGAGACTCAACAAAGTAAATCATCCAATCAAAAAATGGGCAGAAGAGCTAAAAAGAAACTTCTCCAAAGAGGAAGTGCAAATGGTCAACAGGCATATGAAAAAATATTCAACATCACTTGTAATCAGGGAAATGCAAATCAAAACTACAATGAGATATCATCTTACACCAGTGAGAATGGCACATACTAAAAAAATATTAGCTACGACAATGTTGGCAAAGATGTGGAGAAAAAGGAGCTCTCCTGCACTGCTGGTGGGAGTGCAAACTGGTCCAAACACTATGGAAAGCTGTGTGGAGATCCCTCAACCTGCTAAAGATGGAGCTTCCATATGATCCAGCAATTCCACTCCTAGGTATTTACCCAAAGGACTCAGAAACATTAATTTTAAAGGGCACCTGCACACCTATGTTTATAGCAGCACTATTTACAATAACTAAACTATGGAAACAACCCCAATGCCCAAACATAGATGACTTGATTAAGAAGATATGGTACATATGCACAACGGAATATTACTCAGCAATCAAAAAGAGAACCTCATGCAATTTGCAGCAATATCAATGGAGCTGGAAGGGATCATGCTCAGCAAAACAAGTCAGAAAGGGATTTGGAAAACTTAAATAAGGGACCAGGAAAAAGATTAATTATAATAAAGTAAAAATCAAAATTGACAAGCAACTATAAACAAGAGACACAGTACGGGAGGGGGTAAGGAGGGAGTAGGATCAAGACAAGGGGGGTGGGAATTGTATGGGGACTATAACCAAGATGAAAATGCATACATTGTGCAAAAATTAAAAATGATGTAAAAAAATATATAAAATTAAAAACATAAAAAAAGATGCAATGACATAGTGAAAAAAATAAAAAAAGATATCTACATTATTAAAACAAATATATTACTTTCTGTAACTGAAGAATAGGAAAGAGGTCAGGTCTATAAGCAAACCTTAAAATAACTGCAATTTCCACTACAATAGAGGACTTAATCCTCATTGCTTGTTTTTATTTTTCTGTTTGGTGCCTTAATTCCCCCTTGTTAGTTTTCTCAATTTTGACAATGACTATGTTCATCAATATATATTAGAATAAAAAATTTTCACTTTCATCACTTGAGAGAATAAGCAAAGCCAACCAAGCAAGGTAATAAAACAGTAGCCCATTCCTGGAATAGGTATTGGTACAGGGAATTGGTACAGGTATTGGTACAGGTACCTGCTCTCTCAGAGCAGTACTTGACCAATATACTAATTAAACATTGCTTATAAAAAGACCCTAATATTTGTCTAAGAATTTCATATATATCGGGCCTCCCCGGTGGCGCAGTGGTTGAGCACTGGGCTGCAACGCTGCAGCACCAGTTCGATCCCCGGCCTCCAGGCGAGGGTCCCACATGGCAATTAGACCTCTCCTGCTGTGCCCACTGCTCTCCTCAGCAGTGTCCTCTGTCTGTCTGCCTGCTCTGCTCTCCACTCTGGTGAATTCTTTTACCCTCCTGCGCTTCTGACTGTACCCAGTGCTTGTATAAATAAATAAATAGATCTTAAAAAAAATTTCATATATATCGCTAAAATAAATTGAACAAATATAGATATGATTTATGCTCATTGGAAGAAACATAAGAACTCTAAGTTAGATATTATATGTAGGTTTATAGATATGTATACCTACAAATGTAAGTATAGAGATATAGCTACATACCTATATATATAAACCTATATATGTATATGTAGACATGTATATAGATTGATTGTTTTAGTTTAGTAGATAAAATGCTCTTATGTAAAGAAAATGCAAAATTCTTGGAAAAATATACAAACATTTGTTATCTCTGCTTCATTCAATTAACTAAGGAAAAACATTTAAATCACCATGCAAAATAAATGATCCAAATTTGAAATCTTATGAGCTTTAAATGCCATCTGTGTTTTTGTTACATCAGATGACTAAGTTGTCTTGGTAACTAAGTTGGTAAATTTATCCACAATATCAAAAGATCCAATAGATAGAATTGTAAATGCACATTAAACACGTGTATGTACATACACACATAACAGATGATAGTCAGGATAACAGATAAATGGGGATGCATTTAAAGGAGAAAAATAAATCAATTAGCATATGTTTCTGCAATAGTTTAAACATGACAGTTAAAGAAGTGAGCATGTACATTTTTAAACTAAATCTACAGATTTATATATACTGTGGCAATGGAACAAATTGTGCTGTGTATTGGAATTTTTGTTGGGTCTAGTAATCAGTGTCCCTAATTCAATTGAGCTGAAAGGGGGCTTTGGACTTAACCATCCTCCTATTGATTAAAGAGCTGTGTAACAGCAATCTGATACACAGAATAATTACTATAACATGAATTGGTTAAAGACAGGCATTTTATGCCTCTATTTCAGCTCCAGATAAATATTACCAATTCAGTGGGATATTTTCTATTTTTGTCACACAAAGATATGATTAAAGAAGTTTTAAATGTATTGGAAGTAAAATTACTTGCCTTTTCCCAAACAAAAGCAACCTAATTTTATAACTAAATTCTACCACTCATATTATCTATACAGTATAGGAGAATGGATGATTGATTTTTATGGTTTAGACATAAACCATTGTTGCTTTTTTTCTGCTTATATATGCTTATGAGGCACTTTTTGTATATAACTTTGATCCAATACATACACAGAATTGCACTGTCTGATATTAGTGTTCTATGAAATTATGTTCAACAGAATGTGATGGCCTAGCAGTTAGGACTACTGCTAACAGCCCCAAAGTCAAGCTGGTAGTACCCCAGGTCAGCTCTCAGTTGCTTGGGCTTGTTCTGCTGTAAAAAGGAAGAGGTGTCTACAATATCGTAAAAGTAGGATAAAAAGTAAAGACAGCAGCTGATTAAGTGGTAGATTTAATACATCAGCAGGGTTCACCTGAAGCATTTATCTTATCAAATAAACCCCATAGCTACCAAAGAAACTCACAAAGGTATTATTCAATCTGAGAAATATTTCTGAGATCTGCTCAGGTTATGACAACCCCTTCAATTATATTACTAAGAGAACATTTTATCTGAATTTACATAATTATTTGTTGCAGATTAATGCTTTGAAATAACTATAAAAGATTACAGTATTTTCCACTCTATACTTTCAGTTTTTCAAGGGCAGTGACTATGCCATATACTTCTTTCTAGCCACTAAATACCACCTACTCAGTGATAGTTTCAGTGTAAATATTAATAAACACTTAAGAATTTGGTTATAAAATGGAAAATAGAAATGGATTAAGAGAAGTGGCTTATTTAAGCTATTATAATTAATTATGTTTGGTGTCACTAATTTCAGGAAATCATTTTCTTCTCAAATAGATTTAAATTACAATTTATGAAATACATTATTTTTACCTCCCTTGTCTTTTAAGCTCTACCTTCAATAATTGTCTATGCTGCAACTGGAGATGATGCCTTTTTCATTTGTTTTAAACTGCCTCTGAAAATTTAATGACAAAAGGGTTACTCAGACATTCAGTCTAATAAGTACTGGCAGGTTGATCTCCCCTGATTTCTGGGATTGCTACCCAGCTACCGAGCTTCCTACAGAAGAATAACTGGATTGCCTTGAACTCAGAGCTACCTCTTAGAAGCTCCCCAACTTTAGGAATAGCTGTTAGATAGGTTCTATTAAGAAATAGTTATGGGCCTCCCCGGTGGCACAGTGGTTGAGCGCTGGGTTGCGAAGCTGCCCGCGGCCTCTAAGGTGCCGGTTCGATCCCCGGCTGCTCCCCGGCCACCGGAGGAGGGTCCCACATAGCGTGCAGACCTCTCCTGCCGCCCACTGCTCCCCTCAGCAGTGTCCTTCGGTCCTTCTGCCTGCTCTGCTCCCCGCTCTGGCTCTGGTGAATTCTCTCACCCTCCCGCGCTTCTGACTGTACCCAGTGCATGTATAAAACAAAAACAAACAAAACAAATAAATAAATAAAAACATGCCTCTATAAATAAAAAAAAAAAAAAAGCAGATGAAGAAATAGTTATGGTTCTGCCATGGTTCTGCCTACTAGGATAAAAGAGATTACGTTTAGGCCATTCTATCAACAAAAGTCCACCATGAAAAGGTCAGCATTGTGTTGAGGGCATAAACCATATCAAAGCATTATTTATTGCTTCTACAGTCACCAAACTTTAATGTGTAAATTTATTGTGATTATCTCTGTCTTGCTGCTTTAATATATCTTTGTGAAACTAGTATCAATCCAGAAGAAAGGTTTTGTTTTCCTTCTTAGCTGGTGACCTAGACAGTTTTGAACCAAATCACAGTTTCCGGTGGGAGGTCTGTTGTGGGAACTGCCAGGAGCACTTTTAACCCTGAATTTGCTTCCACGGAAATTGTGCTTTGAGTTTTTTCATTTTATCTGTCCTCTAAACCCATATATATTACTCAAGTGGAAATAGATTTATTAGGGAGCTTTATCTTCATTTCTTTTAATTGTACATTTAGGATGTCCCCTGTTTCAGAGATCCCCGAAGCCACTTTCATGCTTGTGATTCACTAGATGGACTCAGAGCTGTTTTTTTTTTTTTTTTTTTTTTTTACAGTGAAAAGATATGTGATAGGATTAGCTGGAGAAAAAAACAGACATAGGACAGGCAGTATATGTAGAAATCTATATTTAGGTTTCCTTATGCTCTTCTCTTTTGTATGATTGAGCAGCCTAAGTATGATATCTTAAGCAATGAAACATGCAGTAAAATGCAGACAAAGTTTCTTCCCAGGGAAGCGCATTAAGACATGGCACCCAAGATTTTATTGGGCTGGTCACATAGGTACCCTTTCCCTAATATGTTGAAAATTCTAATAAGGAAAATTGGTGTTTACTAAATATCACAATATTTGTACAATCTACACAGAGATTTACCTTTAATTACTGAGGGAACAGGCCACAGGTTATGTTCCCACATGATAGACCGGGCAACTTTGCAAAGGAATCCCATAAACTTTTGAGTTACATAGCAGCTTGAGATTGCTATGTAAACTCTTATGTGCTCACCCGCCAAAATGTTAATATGTTTTATCTGATTAAAGCCCCACAAGGACTGATTAATTTGTATTAATAAAAAAAAAAGAATTTGAAATAAAGTGATATTTTTGAGTCCTAAATACGAATCTTTACTAGTACTCTAATTATATTGACTCGAGGAAGTTAAGAGTGCTGCCTTTAACCATATGATCAAGAATTTGGAAGCAGAAACTGAACACATGATTAGCTGATTTTGGATTACAACTTTTTCAGGGCATTCAGAAAAGGTCCTATATCTGTGCTGTCCAATGTAATCGTCAGTGGCCGCAAGTGACTTTAAACACTTGACTTGTGGCTAGTCCCAACAGAGATGTTCTAGAAGTAGACACACACACGTGATTTTGAAACTTAGTTTAAAAACATAGGGCCTCCCCATGGCGCAACAGTTGAGTACTGGGTTGCGAAGCTGCCCGGAGCCTCTGCAGCGCGGGTTCGATCCCCCGCTGCTCCCCGGCCACCGGAGGAGGGTCCCACATGGCGCGCAGACCTCTCCTGCCGCCCGCTGCTCCCCTCAGCAGTGTACTTAGGTCCTTCTGCCTGCTCTGCTCCCCGCTCTGGCCCTGGTGAATTCTCTCACCCTCCAGCGCTTCTGACTGTACCCAGTGCTTGAATAAATAAATAAATCTTAAAAAAAAAAAGCTTTAAAAAAATAAAATAAAATACCCTATTATAAAAATATTTTCTAATGCTGAATACATTTGGAAACAATATTTTACATTCTAGGGTCATTTACTATAAATTTTGTTACTGTAAACACAGAAAGACCTCAGGCATAAAAAAATAAGTGCATCAAATCCTTTCATTGGACCTCAACTTTCATTACACCTTGAAAAAATTTCAGTTCCATAAGATCCTGCTACCTATGGATATATTACTGACAGGGAAAGACAATAATGAGAGCACTCTAGAGAATCCCAGGCCAAATAGAAATATACAAAATTTAATCTAAAATCTCTCAGAAGCACTGAACAGATCTGTTCCAAGACAGAGTTCCCATCTCTCACTAATAGTATCCAGCTCTACACAGTCTCTAAAATCTCACATTCTCACCAATATTCTCAAAGAACTCCCACTTATTCTCTGGGTGTCCTATTCTCAACATTTTGACTCTTTTATCTCCTTTTCTTACCAAACGTGGGCTGTCGTCAGGAGAAGTGTGAACGACATGAACATTAAAAATTCAAAAAGACATCTGGTAAATAGAATATATAAAACTATAACAGATTTTTATACATCTAATCAATTATATTTTGGTTGCCAATTTGACATATCTTTCTTCCATATTTCTGTAACAGGAATTTTAGTCATTTCTATGACTCTTCTAAAGACTTTGAAGAACAAAATAAAATCACTATCCAAGTGATCATCTTCATGTATCTGATAATTCATGGTAAAATATTATTTACTAAGTAAACTACTGTGAATGGAACTCAGTATATCAACTTTGATTGAATTATTAAAATATGTTTATATATTTATTTACTTATTTGTTCCTTTATTTTATTGAAAGCATACAATTTAAACTTTGTGTTATCCACTGAATAATGAAAACATAAAATGATATATGCCTGATATAGATTTCTTACCTGATAAGAAAATCTGTGCTAGGTGATATTTTTAACAGTCAGAATTTTGTTGCAATGTCTATTAATGATGCCTTAAATAACATCACTGAATAATAAAAATAATTTGTAATCACAAAGAAAATGTGTAATACTCAGACTGGGTTGACTTATATTTCCTGAATATATGGATATATAAAAACTTCAGAATGAAAACACTAGAATACTGTAAAATTTATCTGTAGCAAAGTTGAAATTGTATTACATACTTCAAAATTCCCTTTAACTTTTTATATAATGTATTCCAATATGTGAAAACTATATAGGATAAAATACTTTTAAAGATTTTTTTTATTCTGCCTGAAATATGGAAAAACATATCTTGAGCATGCTTGGAAAATGTAACATATTTTACATTAACGCCCCATTTTTCAAAATATCACAAATGAGAAAAAAAGGAAAGATAATACATGAATTAAAGGCACACAGATTATATACTGGCAGATTTTAGTTTAAAGGTTAAGTTCTATGTTGTAAGGTCCAAGAAATTCTAATTTAAAAATAAAAATTAAGATTTTTCTAGACATTAGATGTAATATGCAGTGTAAATTTCTAAACAAAATCAAACCACTCTAATGTGCTTCACACTACTATGAATGATACATTTGAATTATTAATGTACAATCAATCTTCCAGTTTTATAATAGCTTTGAGCAGTCAGGTTTATCCTACTGCATCACTAATTCTTCTACTTACTTTTAAATTATAATCCTTGTGCTGTTACAGAGGCATCTCAGTGAGAAAGCGAGGAGCGCTGCAGAGCACTAAATCGGCATTTTCTTTCCATCCGCATTTAACATGCAGCTGCCTTGTACCACAGTGCCACTATGCCATGAACTGAGGTTCCTGAATAGGGGAGCCACAGGGAAGCAGGGGTGGAGTTAAGCAGCCATGCTCAGTACATATCTGAACGCATGTGGGCTTAAGGGCCCTTGTGTCTTTGGCTTTGATTTGCACCCATGACTTAGGGAAACTGGCAGGAGACACAAACAGGAGACATGTAGAGACACTTGCAAGAGACATGTGGGTGGAGATACATGGGGAGGCTGATGATGGCAGCCATTATCTTGATGTGGTATTTCCTTTTGTTCCAGTTTTCTGCAACCTGCCTTAATCCCTTCTTCCTTTCCCTGCCAGAATGTGCCTCTGATAAATTGGGGCAAACTTTTGGGTCTCAGCAGTCCTGCTTCAGGTTCACCCTGTTTAGCTGGGCATCTACCCATGAGGGAACTGGAAATTCAGGGAGTTTTAATGGGAATTTTTAAAATTTGGAATATCTTTTCTTCTCTTCCCTCTCCATGAACACTAATTCTATTAAAGATTTATTACACTAAAAAGTATGTTTCCTTAATCTTTATGCAGTGGATGGCAGAGTCCTTTTAAAGCATGCACATCTTAATAGTTTTGGGGTCTCTGGATACCCTTTGGTCACACACTAACAATATAAACTCTGCTTTTCTCTGAGTAACAAAATCAAGTTCTGAGCTTCAAAAGAGTTCCTGTCAGGTCAAGCAGAATACCTTGTGCTGTTTTCCTGGTTTTGATCTTTGTTACAGGAATGCATCCAGAAACAGGTGGTGACACTCTACCATGTGTACCCCAGGGCTCTTCGCATGCATCATCATGATTTGGGGGTAATTTGCACAGGAAAAGCACAAAAAGTACTATGAAAAGGATAACAGATTTATCATTTAGCTCATTGACACACATAATGACTACAGACTGAATGTGGAGTGGGAAGGAAACCTACCTCAATTTTAAGTTAATTCATAAAAGGGAGATCTGTTTGCTTGCAGAACAGGTTCATTTCTATGAAGGTGAGTATGTTAACTTTCCATTTAGAAAGAATTGGCTAGTGTATGCACAAAATACTAACCATTAAGGTATGTCTCTTTAAGAACTATGTACTGGGCCTCCCTGGTGGCCTAGTGGTTAAGTCTCAGTGTTTTTGTTATCACTGCTATGGTCTAGTTTGATCCCCGGCCAAGGAGCTAAAGCCACAGGGCACAGCAGACCTCTCCTGTCTCACCCACTGCTTCCCTCAGCAGTGTATTTCAGTCACTCTGCATGTTCTGCTCCCCTCTCTGTCTCTGGTGAATCTTCTCACCCTTCACACTTCTTGCCCATACCCCAGTTCTTCTATGCAAAAAATAAAAAAATAAAAACAATTAAAAGAAAATAGCACTGTGTACTGGAATACTAAATAAAAAGCCATACTCCCACACCAGGTTAAATGTGATATTCTTTTATAGAAAAGTGTTTTGAGGAATGCAATAAAACTGAGTAGTGAAAACACTGTGACTGTACCCACTAAATTTAGTAGAATAAATTAGAAATAATTGATGAATAGATAAGTCAATGAATGGGCTAATGGTTAGAGTTTTGGATGGATGGTATGGTTTATATTTAGTAAGTAACTAGTAGATTGGTGGCTACATCTTAAAATGACTTTTCTGTACAAGCAAGAGATAATGAGTAAAAGGGAAGAATTACTTTACTCCTCCCTAAATCATGCATATTATTTAATCAAATTGAGTTTTTTAATACTTATCCAGAATTAAAAATAATAATAATAATAAAAGGCCAGTGTAACCAGACACTAAAGAGAAAAAGTTGCTATAACTGTGAATACCCAACACATTCTTTGAGTGGTTTTCACAAGGCAAGTGGGGTTATTTTATTTGAATGAAATAAATAACTCAAGAGATATGTTATATACCACAGCTGAATCACAACTTCCTGCTGACATACCTTCCATTTGTAGTTACTTTTGTTTTTAAGGATTAAGTAATGGAATTATATCTCAAGGCAATATTTGAACAGGCAAAATGAACACTAAAGTAGTCACATCTCCAAAAATAGGCTCAGTTCTCTTAGAGAAAGCCAGGGCAACCTGACTTTTTTTATAGGGCAGAGCTGGCTGCTGCTTAGTTCTTTTGGTTCAGATTGGAGCTTGCCTTTCATTGGTCTATTTAAACCTAAAACTAGTTTTCAGAAGGAGAGGTTTTTAATTAATATTGGCTAAATATCATTTATTACTGGAAAGAAAACAGATCTCTTTAAGAATGGAAATATTCCTTGTGTACAGACCTCATTATCCAGAAAATAATGTCTAATATCTCATACATTATAACAAATTCTTCACTATGATATACTCATTTTGACTTCTGATTCTCTTTTTTTTTCAGGGTGAAAGAAAAATTACAGTGAAAACATTTTAAGAAATACACAAACTGACATCTGTTTTTATTTCCTCACCTCTCAAAGCAAGATGCCACAAACAGAACTCTTTCAATTATTCTAGCACATACTGATAAACTAATTGAATTTATAAGAAAGTTAAATGTGCTCCCTCAGCTCACTTTCAATTTGTTTGTACTTTATAACCTACTACATAGGTCTTCATTTTTTGTAATCTAGAGAAAACTGAGCCTCCTCATTTTTTTTAGTTATCTATGTAATGTCAACCCCACATTTTAACATTTCATGTTGAACAAACTACTTTATAGATTCACAGATATATTCCAGGAGAAGTATTTATTGGAGCAAGCATGTAAGATTTTGATACCTTCTGCACTGCTTAACTTGCTAGTATTTTCTAATATAGAAAAAGGAAAATATTTTTACAAGTTCTCAGTCATTTGTCCAATGTTAAATTCTAGTAAATAAAATTACAAGGCAAAGAGGAGAAATCTTTTGAAGAAAAGTATAGAAATCCTTTGAAGGAAAGTATAGTTAACTTTTCAAATCATAGGGGGGAAAATTCCCTATTTTTAGGAAATAATTAAGTAATATGGTATTACTGCAGATAAACTGTTTAAAACTTCAGTGATTGATTCTTGTCCCTTAATATAAGCTAAACACAGTGGGAAGAAACCAGGTCATGCACTAATCCAAAACATTCAATAAAATACTTCACACCTATTATCACACAGTAAATTTGAGTATCTATATGTATACATTTGAGTATGTGTGAAAAGAAACAAACGACATCTATATACTTTACAGAAATTAATTATCAAGGTAATTTATCTTTAACATAAAACTTTTGTAACATTTCATCAGTACAGGTCTCTACACACTATTATTTTGTACCATGTACACACAATACCAAAAACAAGTAAGAGACTGGCAGAAGTCATATGTTGTTTTCCAAAATTTTGTACATTTTTTCCCATTCTTAAGGTCAAAATATGACTTTGACAGACATAATATAAATATCGCTTCAATTTTAAGACCAGTCAGGGCATGCCATGAAAGCTGGTCTTTCATCTAGAAAATGTTAAAAGAAATAACTCTATGTTACTTCTGCAGGTCAAACCAATCCCTGCTAGTGAGTTTTGTATAGTCAAAGCAGCATTTGTGTTTTACTTTGGTTGGGCTGGATTTGTTATTATTGAATTGTACCATCTTTGATGGAGTTGAGGTAAGGACTTTGTTCATTCATTTTGCTAAGGGCAGCTCCATTTCACTCTTTTAAACCAAGTCACATTACTTATGTGAAATGGAAGCTCTTTTATTTTGTGACTACTGCTTTATATTAAAGTAATCAGACTTAATTGGCATAGAATTTCAATGGTGGAATAGAAAACAGGTAAGTAGAGGTGTTGAGGATATTTTAAAGAATATGGCGTAATATTGATTGGAATTATTAAGTGTAGAGAAATTGCTATATCAAAAATTGTACATTATGTCAGGTTATATATTCCTTAAATCAAAACTGATTAAGTGTCAGTGGAAATTTATCAACTACTCTTTTTTTTTTTTGCAATTTTTTTTTTTTATAGAGGCATGTTTTTATTTATTTATTTATTTGTTTGTTTGTTTATACATGCACTGGGTACAGTCAGAAGCACGGGAGGGTGAGAGAATTCACCAGAGCCAGAGCGGGAAGCAGAGCAGGCAGAAGGACCGAAGTACACTGCTGAGGGGAGCAGCGGGCGGCAGGAGAGGTCTGCGCGCCATGTGGGACCCTCCTCCGGTGGCCGGGGAGCAGCCATGGATCGAACCGCCGCCTCAGAGGCCGCGGGCAGCTTCGCAACCCAGCGCTCAACCGCTGCGCCACCGGGGAGGCCCTATCAACTACTCTTAAAGAGCTATACAATTTGACCAAAGCATTGCTTCAGAAAATTAGTTTGAAGTAGGGCACATTGTTGATGGAAACAGGGAGAATGGAAAGGTAAAGATAGCATAGTTATTAATGAAATATATATATATGTATGACAAATAACTCTAAGGATACAAAGGAGAAGGAAGTAAAAAGTAAAAAGAAAGTTAAGAATAAATTTCATATGATTTAAAACTTATTTGATGTGGGCTGGGAAGGTCTCCCTGGTGGTGTAGGGGTCAGTCTTAGCGCTATCACTGCTACAGCCTGAGTTTCACCCCTGCCAGGGAGCTGACCCACATGGCACAGCAGACCTCTCCTGTCTCGCCCACTGCTCCTCTCAGCAGTGTATTTCAGTTCTGCTGAAACACAGTATTGCCTGTTCTGCTCCCCACTCTGTCTCTGGTGAATCATCTCACTGCCTCAGCCCCCACACCTCTGGCTTACACACCATTTTTTCTGCATATAAATAAATAAATCTTTAAAAAAATGTATTTGACGAGCGGAATGATAATACTAATAACAGAACGGACTGGTATAGATTATAAAATATGATGAATATTATAAAATAAGATGAAATATGAGACATATCATTCATATTGAATACATGAGATGAAATGTCCAATATGCAATCAGAAATACAAAACTCATTATATTTATTTGATACCAAAAATATTTATGAAAATATTGAGTCAATTAAGCAGTCATTTTTGCACCATAGTGTCAGAGTCAGGGATGTTCAACTAAAGACAGCAACAAGAGATCAATGAAATACTGTAATTTAATATTACAATATTTATAAATATTTACAATTTACAATTGTAAATTGTATTTACAATTAGTAAATTAATTTAGTATTTAGTATTAATTTAGTATTAATTTAGTATTTACAATTAATATTAAAGTATATAGAGATGAATGAAATACTGTAATTTCCTGAAAACAAGGAAAACGATAGGTCAGATGAAAATATCTCTGTGTAAAAAATATATGAATACCTTTCATTTTTTTTTCCTATTTCAATGACCTGGTGTCTCCCACCTGGCCAAATTAAGATCATTACATATCCATGGAAAATTACATTTTTATGAGCTACTGGATAAATGCATAAATCATCAAACAGTTTATATAATAATTTAGTCACATGCAGTTGAAAAGCCCACATTCATCTTTACTACCACAGCAGGTTGAAGGGTTTACACAAGGTGTGACTTCATGCTATGGTTTCTAGTTTTGCACTCTAAAACTCCTGAGACTTTTTTAGAAGTTTTATCTCAGAAAATACACATGCACCATTTTTGCATCCACCTTCATGTTATCTGAAAATTCCCTGAATTTTATTCATGGACTGGCTTTTAACTGTTTGACATAATGTATGTATTCATATGCAAATCCTAATTTCACTTTTCCATTAAAAATATAATTGCTACACATCATCAACAACCTGTTCATTTTTCTGAGTCAACTCTACATAACACTGAGATTTCAAAACCCTGAAAAAGTTCAGAAACTTGAATTTTGAACAAAAATAATTTCTAATTCCCATCTCCCTCTTTGTCTAATATCTAATACCTAGCCGTTTATTGTTTACAAGTAGCTAAATAGTCTTTAAAGAGAAATGTGTATCTTGATTTCCAAAATAATTGCTTTTCAAATACAATTTTTAAAATTTTTTTGTAGATTTAATGCAATAATATTAAAACAACATTTAACATTTCTTGGGGACTGCCTATGACTATGTTAGTTGAATGGTGGCCTAGTAATGTCTACTAATCATCAACCCCCACCCACGAAATATTAATTTGAACAAATATCTGCAAAGAAAGTAACTTTAGTTGAGGGGTAGTGGTGGTGAGGGATAATAGCCTGATCAAGCAGAGAGAAAAACTGGCTGTGAGAAGGACTGGAAAGAGAAAGATTCACACTGACCCATCAGCCATCCCCTAGCCCAGGAAGCCCACCTGAGAAAGCCAGGGACACCTGTGAGAAGAGAGTAATGTGAATACCTGGCTACATGCAGGCTCCCAAAAGTCCAGTTCCCAGGTAAGCTAGCAGCTAGCTACTAGGGGACTACCCCAGGGGTTTCCAGGCAGCTAGCTGCCAAGGCCCTGGTTGCTTTCATGGGAGGCCTCCCAAGCTCCTTCCCAGAAACCAGGGCCCAGACTTATACCCCAGTACTGTCTGGCTCCTATAGGCTACCCCAGCACTCCACAGCCCCAGGAGGCTCCTGTAACACCAGGATCCCAACCAGTTCTGGTGAACACAGGCCCTCAGCTCACCCTGCTGCCTGTTTGTTCCAACAGCCCCAGGCAGCTCACTAGGCAGGCTAATTTCCTCAACTCCAGCCTCTAGGGAGGCAACTATGAATCCAGGTCCACCACCTTCTGCATGCCTCCTGTTGGTTCCAGCCACCCAGACAGGTCCCAAGGCACCAGTTGGTTCCTGCAGACCCATGTAGCTTCCACAGCATCAGGCTCATCAGGCACCCATGCCCGCTACACCTGAAGCCTGTGTGCACTGATGATGAGATTAACAATCAGTGCACCTGTTGAGGACCAACACCTGAGGGTCCAGTGTCTCTCTGGAAAGAATTTCAAGAAGCACCAAAGTGAAGCCAGTAACAAAGTTCATTTGGAAGCCCAAGTACAGGCACTGCACACAGCAACTGGCAGGGTCAGAAAGAGGGCAGATGCACTGAACAGTAAAGCAGAGGGGTTTTAAGGTTTTTTCCATCCTAGATGGGGAGGGTCCCCTCTTAATTACACATAATTTGCTCCAATCACTCCTCCCTATTCAGGTGATAATTGGAACTACTTCTCTCTCCCTCTTTTCCATTGTGGGAAACTGCAGCTAAAAGACTCTTCCCAGGACTCCCAGACCAGACAGACCTTATCTGGTCCCCGAAACAAAGCAATAGCCCCAGCTGGACTGTGAGGTGGCGGAAATGCTGCTGTGCTCCTCTGGTGGTGGGGGTGGTGTGAGAGCCTTTTTCTATGGCTATCACATCCACTATGGAACAGATAATGGAATTTCCTCAAAAAATTTAGATATAACTTACCACTTGACTAGCAAATCCACTTTTAACTATATTTCCCAAAGGAAAGGAAAGCAACATATCAAAAAGTTATCTGACTTTTCCTCTCCCTCCATGTTTCACTGCAGCATTATTGGGAATAGCCAAGACATGGAAGCAACTAAAGTGTCCACATAATGTATAAGGAATGTGATATATGAGCACATACAATGGAATATTATTCAGTCATAAAAAGTTGTCCTGCCTTTAACAAGAAGATGGATTGACCTTAAGGGTATTAAACTAAGTGAGGTAAGTGAGACAGAGAATGACAAACTGCATATTCTTACATGTAAAATCTAAAAACTGTTGTGCCCAACATTAGCAGACTTGACAAGCATAGCCTCCAAGAACCCAAAGACAGCCGATGCAACACAAAAGGGAGTTTATTACAGACTCGAGTCTGGGCTCATGGCACCTACCAACACAGTGGCAGATATCGAGAGCCCTGAACAGAGGAAGCAGGGGTTTTAAATAGGGTCACAAGCAGGCGTGAATTTTGAAACAAGCTGGCAATTACTCATTGGTTACTACAAAGGCATTTTGGCACATATGGTTACAGTTTCAAACCGATTGATGGTTAGAGATGCTGTCCCATTTATGGATAAGACTGCCCTCATTGGCGGCTGGGGTGGTCTGCTTTTTCATCACCAAGTGGAGTGAGGGTTGTGACTGTTGAAACTATCTCCCGAATGCGGCTGGACAAGGACTAACATATCAAGGTGGAGGATATACAAAATGGCGAAACCTCGGCTAAGCTTGGTTCCACAAAAACCTGACTCAAAGAAATATAGGATAGAATGGTGGATTTGGTGGTAGGGGAAGAGGAGAGCTGTTTAAAGCATTTAATATACAGCATGGTGGGTATAATTAATTGGACTGTATTATGTACTTGAAAATTAAGAGAGTAAATGTTAAAAGTTAAAATGTTGGGGTCTCCTGGTGGTGCAAGGGGTTAAGCACCTCACTATGAAGCAAACCTCAGCCTTTGCAGCACGAGTCCAATCCCTGGCCAGCCAGGGAACAACCCACGTGGCGAAGCAGACCTCTCCTATCTCGCCTGCTGCTCCTCTCAGCAGTGTATTTCAGTCAGTCTGCTGTTCTGTTCCCTGCTCAGTCTCTGGTGAATCCTCTCATCCCCTGCGTCTCTGGCCTGTACCCCAGCTTTTGTATGCATAAATAAATAAATCTTAAAAATAAACCAAACACTTTAAAAAAAGGCAAAATGTTAATGACAAGAAAAACAAATTATTTAAGGAGATGAAGGCATTAACTAACGAATTATTTATTGTAAGCATTTCACTATATACATGGTTTTAAAATCAGAACTATTTACACCTTAAATTTACACATTGTATGTCAAATAATATCTCAATAAAGTTGGAAACTGTTTTTTAAATATTAATGAATTACTGAAAAAATCCACATAAATATTTGTACTACTTTTCATTACTAACAACAATCATATACAGGAAACTGTTTCCTCACAATTATATTTATTTGTGCATTATTAAACTTTTGCAATACTCTAATTTGACAAAGTAGAACACTTCTTGGGGGCATATGGAAACTTCATTATTTTTTCATACTTGCTAATATAGAGTATTATAAGCCTACAACTGATAAGGTATCAAACTTATTTTACCTTTTTCATTATACTACTAAATATTTCTACTTGGTTTCAAAATATTAATCTCCTATATCTGGAAACCGTGTGAGCTTTGTTTTACTTTTATCTAAATAATGTCAATCACCATTCATCCTTATACTCAGCCTGTCATGATAAGTGTCTATTTTGAATTTAAAAGCATTCTGTCCAGGTAAATATAGATTTAATTTTCTATGTATCCTCTCTGGCATTTTTTAATTAATTTAAAACATTAAACTGAGGGCCTCCCTGGTGGCACAAGGGGTTAAGTTTCAGCACAATGAAGCTATAGGCAGCCACTGCAGCATAAGTTAGATCCCCAGTCAGGGAGCTGACACACATGGCTCAGTAGACCTCTCCTGTCTCACCCGCTGCTCCCCTCAGCAGTGTATTTCAGTCAATCAGCCTGTTCTGTTCCCTGCTCTGTCTCTGGTGAATCTTCTCACACCCCCAACCCACCCCTCTGCCCTACACCCCAGCTTGTATGCATAAATAAATAAAAATAAATAATAAATATTAAAAAATTAACCTTATATTTACTAATCAACCTTATCTTGAGAATACCATGAAATATCATTTTCTACTTTCTAAAATTGAAGCATTTCTGCCTAGACTTGGTTTTTAAAACATGGTCACCTCAACCACATGATTCTACTTTTTGTTCTAATTCTCCACTGCACCAAATTTACACTTACAACAAAACATTAAACAACACATCTTTTTTTTTATCTAATTATGGACACTAAAGTGTGTTTGTACTTCATTCTCTTGCCCTCACATAACGTGCAGTCACTTGAGGATAAAAGATCCAGTTTTATTTTAGTCTTTTCCTGATGCACTGTTCTGGGTGTGACTGCCTCACCTAGAAAGGAAGTGCCACTAAGAAAACTGAATTTAGGGGCCTCCCTGGTGGCACAAGGGGTTAAGTCTCAGCACTATGAAGCAATCAGCAACCACTGCAGCAGGAATTTGATCCCTAGCCAGGGAGCTAACCCACATAGTGCAGAGACCTCTCCTGTCCCTCCTGCTGCCCCCCTCAGCAGTGAATTTAAGTCCACCTGCTCTGTTCTCTGGTGAATCCTATCATTTTCTATCACCTCTGGCCCATGCCCCTGTACTTCTACACAAAAATAAATAAAATCTTTAAAAAGAGAGAAAATTTTGAATTCTGTCTTTTACTCCTGTTCCAGTTTTTCCCTATCAAATTCTACATAGCTTTTAATCATGCTTTCATTTCTAATGAAGCCATTGCTCCTTAATAGTCTAGAAACTTTCCAATTCCTTCAAAACATATGCAAGACAGCAATTTTTGAAATATTTTCTCTTCCCTCTATATGTACCTATATATATATATATTTAAGATTTATTTATTTATTTATTTATACAAGCACTGGGCACAGTAAGAAGAGTGGGAGGGTGAGAGAATTCACCAGAGTCAGAGCAGAGAGCAGAACAGGCAAACTGGCGAAGTACACTGCTGAGGGGAGCAGCGGCCGGCAGGAGAGGTCTGTATGCCATGTGGGACCCTCATCGGGCAGCCAGGGATCGAACCGGAGCTGCAGAGGCTGCGGGCAGCTTCGCAACCCAGTGCTCAACCACTATGCCACTGGGGAGGCCCCTCTGTACCTATATTTTTAACTCAAAACCACACTAATGGATTTTTCTGGGCCAAGGTCAGCACATGCTCTTATATGTCATATTTCCTTCTATAGTAAGTTCACTATAAATACCAGTGATTGTGATTACAAAATTGTCAAATTGTTTACATGTCATGGATAGAAGCTTGCACTTGTCTTCCCAACTGTCCCTCAGACAAATTTTTCCATACTCTACATCCTAAATTATGTGTCTTTAGTTCCCCAAGAATTTCCAAATTAGTCCAGAGTACATCAGAGAAGTCTCTATGCAGAGATCATCAAAATGTATCTCTCTTGACTTGGACTGGATTAAAGAGGATGGTCTAAAGGATGATCTCTGAGTGTGGACACACCAGGAAAATAATAAACTGAAATATCTCATTTAGAAGTCCTCACTACATATAACTTTCTATCATTTTTATAATATGAATTAATTTGTGTAAAAATTGTATTGCTATAAAACAGGCTTTTAACCATATGAAGTTCATGTTTTCTTGGTAAATAGGAAATCATTCCATATCCCTGTGGGTTCTTCCTGACTGGCAGATAATTAAACAAGCAGCAGATAGACTGGTAAGAGAAAAAGTCTCCGGGCCTCCCTGGTGGCTTTGGGGGTAAGTATCAGTGTTATCACCACTACCAGCCAGGGAGCTAACCCACATGGCACAGCTGACCTCTCTTGTCTCGCCCTCTGCTCCCCTCAGCAGTGTATTTAAGTCAGTCCACCTGTTCTGCTCCCCACTTTGTCTCTGGTGAATCCCCTCAAGTTCCCCCCAATCCCACACCTCTGGCCTACACCCCAGTTCTTATAAGTATAAATAAAATCTTTTTTGAAAAAGACTAATGAACTCTTAAAAAAAAACCTTTAAAAATAATACATATACCTCCAATAAGTATAACTGAGTAACTCATACATGTGACTTCTGACACTATCCTAAATTATTTCAACTAATACAAAAGACATAAGGTGGGAGAAGGTGAAGACCAGTTTTAGGAGGTCTCCAGGTAATGCCAAGTAAACAATGGATGACTATTATGCAGTTTTAATTCTACTTTCACCATCAAAAATGAGTTCAGGAGGTTAGGTCTTCCCAACACAGTGAGGGAGATGTCTTTATAGAGAAAGATTTTGTCTTTGCACATGAAAACCTTTTACAAAAGACAACCTCCATCCTTCAGAGCTGCACCATGCAATAAACCTTTTGCCAAAAAAAGATGTGTTTTGGGATGTCAGATTTTTGTTCTCCTACAATGTGAAGATCCTTTTTAATTTTTTATAAACTGAATAAGCTCAAGAGTAATAAAATTCTAAAGTGATATTGTCTAATATGACAGGAAATTTTCACAGTGGATATTTAAATATAAAACTTAAATTAACCAAAATCACATAAAATTTAAAAATCAGTTCTTTGGAGGCACTAGCCATATTTCAAGTGCTCAGTGTACATATGTGTTTCCATAGGCACAGAAAGTGACATTGGTTAGTGCTGCTAAAGGATAAAGAACTACATTCTAATTTAATTTCACTTTATGTTAGAAAACGATTTTCTACCTTTTAATGTACAAAAAAACTTTTGCTTATGTATTTGCTACCCAACTTGGAAGCCAGCATGAATGCCTTTGAATGATCAAGGACAAGGATAATAAATGAATCAAGTTAATTTTATACCAATAAAGTTCTGCTTTTATATAATATGTGATTTAATAATTATAAATTACTGCTCCAGGGCACCTGTACAAAAATTCCTATCTTCAAAATAGTAAGCTGCAGGGCCTCCCTGGTGGTGCAAGGAGTTAAGACGAAACCTACGAAGCTATATGCAGCCACTGCAGCATGAGCAGCTACCTACATGGTACTACAGACCTCTCCTGACTCACCCACTACTCCCCTCAGCAGTGTATTTCAATCTGCCTGTTCTGTTCCCCACTCTGTCTCTGGTGAATTCTCTCACTCCCCACACCTCTGACCTGTATCCCAGTTATTGTATGCATAATCTTCAAAAAAAAATAGTAAGCTGCAAATTTTCTCTTTCCTTTCTTAAAACATGGAATAAATAACAAATGGAATGCCAAAGTTGAATTGCTATATCCATGAACTAAGTATTTTTCATAACTACTAAGAGGAGTATAATTACTTTGTTCTGCTGAAGTTCTCTGTAGCAACAGAAAAACAGTGAGAAGTTGTACCTTTGGGCTTTTCTTTTTTTAGAAATGCAAATCCACATTTAAATTTCAAGCAAGTTATTTTAAAACCTAGCTATCTTTCACAGTCTATAAATAAGAGAGTTTACTCTGTAAACCTACAGAAAGAACTTAAAAACTGCCAGAAATAGACTAGAATAGGGTATTTGCAAGAGGCAATGTAAATATAAATGATAAAAGAGAAAGCATTTAGCTGATTATCTGAGATGCTGTTATAGTTTTCTCAATAACACTGTATACATGTATGTGTATATATATGTATTTTATAAACTACTGTCATTTTAACTTATTAAATGGGGCATGGAACACCTTTCTCCTCTAAAGCAGGTATTTATGAAAAATTATGAAGGCATTGTTAGAAACTTGCATTTCTCCTATTAACATAATTTTCTTTTTTTGATAATGAATTTTTTCAGAAATTTTAGTTTTTTCCTCTCTTCTTGGTTTTTTGTTTGCTTGTTTTTGGATCTACTTTTAAAATATATCAGTTTTGGGCCTCCCCGGTGGCGCAGCGGTTGAGCGCTGGGTTGCGAAGCTGCCCGCGGCCTCTGCAGCGCCGGTTCGATCCCCGGCTGCTCCCAGGCCACCAGAGGAGGGTCCCACATGGCGCGCAGACCTCTCCTGCCGCCCGCTGCTCCCCTCAGCAGTGTACTTTGGTCCTTCTGCCTGCTCTGCTCCCCGCTCTGGCTCTGGTGAATTCTCTCACCCTCCCGCGCTTCTGACTGTACCCAGTGCATGTATAAACAAAAACGAACGAACAAATAAATAAATAAAGCATGCCTCTATTAAAAAAAAAAAAATATATATATATATATATCAGTTTGGGGGCCTCTCCTGGTGGCGCAGTGGTTGAGTGCTGGGCTGCGAAGCTGCCCGCAGCCTCTGCAGCAACGGTTCGATCCCCGGCCACCAGCGAGGATACCACATGGTGCGGACCTCTCCTTCTGCGCCCACTGCTCCCCTCAACAGTGTATTTTGTCAGTCTGCCTGTTCTGTTCCCCACTCTGGCTGTGGAGAATTCTCTCACCCTCCCATGCTTCTGACTGTACCCAGTGCTTGTATAAATAAATATTTTTAAAAAATTAAATTAAATATATCAGTTTTCAAAATATATCAGTTTAATCACAAATTGTAACTGAATTTTTCTAAAATAATGCGATTCATATATGATGTAATATAATAAAGTTTTGCATCATTCTAAGAACTTTAACAATTCTGTATACAAATAAAAATGAGTATAAATGATGGCAGGAATAAAGTATATTATTGTAATGTAGATTTTTATTAAGTGTACTTATTAAAAAACAAGTATTTAAATTGAATATACTTAGCTTGATACAGTTACAAATTTGTCAGTGGTTCCCACAGTGCCAACAACTATGGACGAATATACTGTAGAGTCACTTATTTTGCAAATTCACCAGTTCTGTCATGGTTAAATTGATCTTGTAAACAGCATCTTTTCCACATAAAAATTTAGTTATTCAATAGATTTTTCTTCCATTTGTGAATATAACTATTTACAATTTTAAAAATATTCATATGTGGCCCATTTTTAGTAGTGATCCAAATTTAATGTATTCAAATCCATATTTTAAGCAATACCCTCTTTACTTTGATTTTCAAGTTAAGCAACTATTGGTGGGTTCAATCTTTTTAAATCTAAAAACTTTGGTGTCTATTTGGAGCTTACCGAACAAACAACGATACAACTGAAAGAACAAAAGTCCCCTTTTGAGCTGGATATGTTACAGTAAAATGCATATTCATGTATAAATAACATCAGTGGTTTCTATTTCTATGGGTAATTTATATTCCAACTTTCTAATAAAGTGGTATTTATCCTCAATAGATGGACAACTAATTGAAATTTAGTTTTTGATACTTAATACAAATTTAACCCATCACAAATTTAATTTGTTTGAAAATTCGACACATATATACAAATAATAATTCGTACTGTTGATTGAATAATATTGAGTTTTTGAAAATATTTTGTCAAAGGTAACAATATGTTGGTTATTGTCTCATTTAATCCACCTCTAATATATCTAATAATTTTAGTCATATTTGAACTAAAATGCTATACTTGAAAAATTTAGAGCATTAATTATTGGAATATTTATGGAATAGTGGAATTAGGTAGTTCTTCCTTTACAGGAAAATATTCTATGTAAGATACTTAATTTACTTAATAATGTATGCTTTTTTTGAATATTTTTCTTATTTATAGTCACTCAATTTAGTAATATCATATTAATCTTTGAGGATGAATGATCTTATAAAAAGATTAATATGGTCCATTTTTTAAATATATGTAATTATCTTCAATGCAGCTTACAAAAGAACTATATAATCAGTCTTTTTTTAATATTATGTGAATTAATTTGGAATATAAAATACAATGCTTGATAGTGAGATCAATATATCCAAAAACAGAATTTAGCAATTTTAGTCTAACAAACTTATGTAGCAGATAAAAGCAGAAATCGGATTTGTTGCAATATCCAAATCCTTAGTAGGTCAAATGGTCTAACATTAATTGAGGACATAGTATGAGCTGTTTAACTTACAGGCAAATTCATCCTCATTTCACAGAAAATGGCAGGGGGGCATAGGAAAGGCTAGGCTTGTCCAAATTCATACTACCAGTAAATGTTAGGGAAAGAGAATAGAACTCAGGAAGTTTAACCCAAGGGACCATACACATCATTACTGCAATGCATTTTGTCTTAAGAGGCATTTTAATTCCTTTACAGTTGCCTTATAAACAGACATTAACTCATTGGTTCTCTTGGACAAAATCCAGTTTAGGAAGAAAATTCACTCACAATGGCCAAATGTGCCAGGAGGTAAAGAAAGGGGAGAGATTCTAAGAAAGATTATAGAGAAAAGAAATTAATGTATAGAAGGTAATGTAAATGGTTCTACCTCTAGCAATACAAATGAATTTTTTTTAATCAAACTTTTTTTTTAAAGTTATTTATTTATTTATACAAGCACTGGGTACAGTCAGAAGCACGGGAGGGTGAGAGAATTCACCAGAGCCAGAGCGGGGAGCAGAGCAGGCAGAAGGACCGAAGTACACTGCTGAGGGGAGCAGCGGGAGGCAGGAGAGGTCTGCGCGCCATGTGGGACCCTCTCTAGTGGCTGGGGAGCAGCGGGGGATAGAACTGGCACTGCAGAGGCTGCGGGCAGCTTTGCAACCCAGCGCTCAACCACTGCGCCACCGGGGAGGCCCAATACAAATGAATTTTGTCCAGTAGAGAAAATAAGCCTTCAAATTTAGAATTCTCATTGGAACTGATTTTAACTCTTATTAGTATTTCCCCCATTAAAAGATGATTTTGTGAGATCACTGACATATTTTCACTTAATAAATGAATGAGGCATCTTTTACATTTTTGATAAATTAAAGCAAAATTATTTAATGAAACAAGTTTAGCTACAAATGTTGCTGAATATAAGTTGAATTCTCCTTTAAGTAAAAGGGGATGAAATAGATTTTGTGCTCTCTTGACATATGCAATCATTTGGCACCCCAATGTCCTACACTGCCTTAAAGCCTCTTAGAGCAATGTTTTTCATTTTGTATTTTCTCTGGGAAACTTCTTTAAAAAAACATATAGCCCAGAGAATACAGCAAAATCATAGAAGAGTGAAGACAACAGGTTTGCCTCCTCCACATATTTACAACCAAACTATTGGGAAATATAAATAACAGTCCTTGGAAGATAACCATCTGATCAAAAACATGAAGTCCAAATCCAGATTTTAGTGAAGGTTGGTGAAGCCTCTCTAAGTGGCTCCAGTGAGCACTCCTGAAGGATTTCCCATGAATTTTAAAGAAAAAGTCAAAAATAGACACTACGTATGCCCAAAGCAGCACAAGTGGAAAGTATATATCTTTGCAATCTGAAGCTATCTAAAATTGAAAGAGTGTACACAGAGAATGAGCATGTGGATGGCAGCATGCCTATCTAAGAACTTTCTCCAAAATTTAGCATCATCTCAATTGAAATATTTATCATATGTAAAAGAAAAACCTCTAATTTCTCTCTCTCATATTTTAGAGAATATTATTTGGGAGACAACATCAAATTTGGCTCCAAAGGGTCAAAGATGTTCAAATTATCATATGATGAGGCTTACTTTATCTTCAAGAACTTTTTAAGGATTGTCAAAAATATTAAAATCCCTAGAAGGCAACCTAATTCTTTACAGCTGTGCTTTCACTAAGAAAGTGTTATTTAAAAAAATGCAATTTGCCGCTTCAATCAAGACCTTTCTTTCACTATGATGTGTAAATATTTCTGAATAGGCACCATTGAAATCTTTTGCTAATAAGACATCTTGTGTTTTTGATGACATTTTCAAGCTTTGAATATGATCAAAGAGACTACAAAACTGACTCACATAATATACACATAAAACTTAAAAGGAATGCTGAATTAGGAGGTTTGATCTAAATTAGGAAACTAATAATAACTATAGGCTAATGGAAAATATAAATTATCCAAAAATTAAATAAGATAATTGTCTATATAGATTGCATTAAAAAGTAGAGTGGAAATATGCTAATGGAGACATTGGCTTTTTAAATAAAGAGGCATTTTTCCTAATATCTGGAAAATTTCATCCAAATAGGTGAAGTAATTGAAACTTAGACTAGACTCAAAGTGACTAGCAGAATACAAGTAATCTTAAGTATAAAGGACTTACACACATCTTTAAGTATCAATTGTTTTTTCTTAGTCTATAAATTTTCATCTAATGCTACCTTTCACTCTAATACATGCAAATTAATATTTGCAAAAGAACTTATCTAGGCAGATTTTAGAGGGCTTCAGCTATCATATCTTCATAAATATAAAGAAAACATACCCACCTAACACACATATCATTTTTCAAACGCATAAAAAAAGATACGTTTTCTTTATCATGCAATGGACAATATTATAACACCACATGAAATAACTCCAAATGTTTATGTGATTTCTTTCTACTCACATGTAATAGTGTCCTATTCTTCTCAGAGTTTCTGATTAGCTTAAACAAAGTGGAAAAGTAATCAAGACAATGCATAACTTGTAGAGAAGTATCTTTCAAATATAATGTGAGAACAGATAAATAGACTGAAGTAACATTGGAGTAACAAGAAGGAAATATCACAACTCATAATTCTACACAATCTCATTTGTCCCTGAAGAATAATGTATCATCATTATTTTAACTTTTCAGAGGCTTCAATGTAAAATGAATCTGATCATAAATTTAGGATATAGTTTCTCTCCCATACCTTAAAATGTTTATAAATGAATAAGATTAAAGCATGCAATAACAAGGACAATTTAAATAAAACATAGCCTTGCAATGACTTCTTTTATCTACATATAGAGTAAATGCCAGCTCAAATAAGTTTGAAAGTCTTGTTTATAATCTGAACCTAATTTTATTTTTAATTTACATCTCATAATTCTCCTTTATCCACTAGTTCTAAGCTCTTTCTCATCCCCCCAAATTTTGCAATGCTGTCTTCTCTAAGAAATCGATTTGATTTCCTATTCCTTCACATATTTGGCTTTTGTTTTCCTTTCTTTGTATTTCATTTCTCAGAATAATAGCTTTTTAAGATACATTCTGTAGCCATTCTGTAATTAGGCATACTTGGTAATTTATTCTGTTTCTCTACTCAAAGACATGTATCTTGATTTCCTGTGGTATTATATTTGTGTGTTTTTCAATGTAGACCTCTGAGATGAATATGACAGTAAAATGAGTTTTCTTGGGAACTTCTCACCAACATGGCAAGAGAGGAGGTTGCCTGTTTTGGTCTCAAGAAGATCATCTGTTAACCAGAGAGTCACTACATCCACTGACTCCTGTGGTTTGGAGCAAAACTGAAATACACATTGGGTAATTGAGGCCAACACAGAAAATGATAGAGAACAGGAGACAGAGAAGACTTGAGACCAAAAGCAAGGAAATCAACCGCAAAATTTAAAAAAAGAGAGACTATATCAAACTAAAAAACATCTGTATGATGAAAGAAATCATAACTAAAAACAAAAACAAACAAAAAAAAACCCACACCCTACTGAATGAAAAATAAAAAATTTTCCCCATCATACATATGAAAACGGCCTAATACCAATATCTAAAAAAAAAAAATCATACAACTCAACAAAAAGAAAACAACCCAATCTAAAAATAAACAGAACTAAATAGACTCTTCTTGAAGGAATACATACAGATGGCCAGCAAGTACATGGAAACATGCTCGTTATCACTTAACATCAGGGAAATGAAAAGCAAAAATAAAATGAGACACCAACTTGCACCTCTGTAGGTCCCATAGCAAAATGATCAGAAGCAAAAATTTATACAGGAAGGTCCAGTTCAGATGGACTTGCCACTTATTTAATTCTCTCTTACCTACTCCTCAAATCACATACATAAATACAATTGATTTAACCCAAAACTGATAAAATGTAAGAAGGTAGCTACTATAAATCTGTGGTAGCAGCAATTTCCTGTGATAGGAAACTGGCTCCAAAATGAGGAAATGCAGTATTCAAGGTTTGCGTCCTAAGAGCCAACCAACCAACATACTGATTTAAAATTAAAGACAGTATCTTTACATATCACACCTGTGAGAATGGCCCATGTCAAAACGCTAAGAAATAACAAATGTTGGTGAGATGTGGAGAATAAGGAACCCCCATATTCTGTTGGTAGGGATGTGGTCTAGTACAAACCCTATGGAAAATAGTAAGGAGATTTCTCCAAATATTTAATACAAAACTACCCTGTGATCAGCAATTCTACTTCTATGTATCCACCTGAAGAAAGCAAGAGTAACCAAGTCATAAAAACTATCTAATTGTCCAGGACAGATGAGTAGATTAAGCATCTGAGGGGAGAAATCCTATATTGCCAAAAAATTAACAAGGATATAAAAGAGTGGCACTTCATTAATAAAACAAAAAAGATAAGGTACATGAACACACTTTAATAATACTCTTCAGCTATGAAAAGATGGAACTCTTGCCATTTGTAGCAACATGAATGGAACGGGAGATGATGTCAAATGAAATAAGTCAGCAGAAAGACAAATACGCTATGATTTTACTCATATATGAAAAATAAACAA
Source organism: Talpa europaea (assembly GCF_964194135.1). NCBI lineage: Eukaryota > Metazoa > Chordata > Mammalia > Eulipotyphla > Talpidae > Talpa > Talpa europaea. Next base: position 106,392,693 of record NC_140072.1, on the reverse strand, counting down.
AGCAAAGAAACAGAAAAAAGTAATCCAAAACTCTAGAAATTTGACCATAGAACTGAGGTTACCACAAACGGAGGGTGGATGGTGGATAGCAAATGGGTAAGGGACCCCAATAAACTACTGGAGAATTATGCATGCTTTGTTGATGGGTATGATGTGATAATATATTTCTGAAGAGGGGTGAACCTACAACCCTAAATCATATAATGCTGTAAACCAACTATATATGAGCACAGGAGATAAATATAAATTCTATATGAAAATTTTAAGTTATTCTTCATAAAATAAGATTGGATAAGTAGAGGAAGCAGATGATGAGAAAGCACTAAGATGAGAATTATTGTCTCTAAAATATTATTATATCTAAGAGGTAGATGTCAGCTCATTGTTTTTTGTTTGTTTTTATAAGTTAAATAAGTCACTGTTGCCCTGACTTTTGGTACCTCCCCAGTCTAATTCCCCATCATCAGTCACTGCCTCTCTGTTTTCAATTTTTAATAAGAAACTTCCCATATTTCTATATATGCCCTTTGTTGCATGACGTCTTGTTTATCCTTGTGCCTTTCTTCCAGCTTGGAATGATTTATCTATATTATATTCCTGTGAACTATGATTGAAACTCTAAATTTTAACTCAGATATGGCTCTTCCAGAAATATTTCCCTGAACTCTTGAGTTAGACCAAAACAAGCACATCAGTGTTCACAGAAATAGCAGCTATGATTAGTTTTCTCTTAGAACCTACCATGATATATGTATACTACATAAACATATGAACTATGTCTAATACATTATTTTGTCATTAGTAATTACTATAGTGTCTGGTATATGTAAGGCTCCTTAAACTTCACTTTAGAGAGAATATGAGAAGGAAATTATAAAACTGATGTTTAAAATCCATGGATACATTTTAGCAGATTGTCCAAGAATTCTTGTCAATTATAAAGAATTTAAAATATTCAGGTAAGCACAAAACAGAAAGTGCAAATCATTTGTTAATCCTCCTCCTTGAGATTACTGTAAGAATTCCTTGCATACAGGAATTTTGTTCTCTGCACATTCATTTACCTATAAATAATGTTAAATTAAGGCAATATTGTATCTACTGCTTTTAAAGATGTTTCTTTTACATTACAATATGGTACAATACTTTAATAAAATAAGCTATAACTAATATACTTCATTCCATTATAATATGATGCTATATTTTATTTAAACAATTATTTGTTTTTAGACATTAAATTTGTTTAAGTTTTATTAGTAGTAAGGATTCTGGAATAACTGCTTGAAATTAAATTTCATCATGTAACTGTGACAAGTTAATAATAATAAATTGATAGTAATTTATCCAATTAGAATGCACATTTTAAGGCTTAATATATCTTGAAAACACTCATCTGAAGAGAGGTATCAATTTAGACTCTTCAAAGCATTACTTTTCAAAGCATTATACTACAATGATTTATCAACAGTGTTCTTGTCCTCTACAAATATGGGTACATAAATTTTGTTTTACAGTTTTTTTCCTTAAATGAAGGACAAAACATGACACCTTCTGGCTTCAATTCAATAATTATGTTGACAGCTAAAGCAATGGAGTATTTTGTTTATTTATTTAGTCATTTTTTTAATTTTTATTTTTTATTTATACAAGAACAGGGGTACAATCCAGAGTCGTGGGAGGGTGAGAAGATACACAAGAGATAGAGCGGGAAACAGAACAGGCAGATGGACCAAAAGCACTGCTGAGGGGAGCAGTGGGCAAGAAAGGAGAGGTCTATCTCGCCATGTGGAATTCTCCCTGGCCAGCCAAGAATCAAACCAGTGCTGTGGAGGCTGTGACAGCTTCACAGCGCTGTGCTCAACCTGCTGCACCACCAGGGAAGCCCAATGGAGTATTTTAAAACACTTTGATTTTCAAAAATCTTTGAAACATTTTCTACTAATGTCATAAATGAATAAATTTTTAAGATGACTATGAAATACCTATACTAACTTTTTATTCGAAATGTACTGCATTTCCCTCAACTTATTACTTTACATGGAAATACATCAAATAATCTGGTGATTGAAAATGTCAGTTTCTAAGAAGCTCTGTAATAGGGAATCTCATGTATGTTAGTCTAAATGTTTTTTCTAAGTTTATTTAACTGATGGACTCTTAATTTTTATATTAACAGATACTATTGATTGAACTAGCATTGAATAATAAATAACATGATGTAGTTTTTATATGCATAGGGATTTTATTTGTAAAAAAAATTATAGAATTTAGTGATATCTATAAAATAATTGTTAGTGAGAAGAAAATTCAAGTAAGTAGTTTCTGGAAGAAGAAAAGAGAATAATTTCCAGCAACACATGTAGTCCAAAAGATCAAATGCTATAGAGCGGTAAAATAGGATGAAATGGAATGAGGCCAATGGATTAGGACCATAGAACACTCTGGTTTATATTCACAGGCAATAAATTATGAAGCTCTTTCTCTTATTAAAATTCATACTAGTAAAATAAGTAGAGATTTCTACCCATATAGATCATTTAATTCAAAAACATGTATCAAAAATATATTTGAGGGCCTCCCTGGTGGCGCAGCAGTTGAGCGCTGGGTTGCGAAGCTGCCTGCAGCCTCTGCAGCACTGGTTCGATCCCCAGCCGCCAGGCGAGGGTCCCAATGGTGCACAGACCTCTCCTGCTGCCCGCTGCTCCCCTCAGCAGTGTACTTCGTCAGTCTGTCTGTTCTGTTCCCCGGTCTGGCTCTAGTGAACTCTCTCACCCTCTCTTGCTTCTGACTGTGCCCAGTGCTTGTATAAATAAATAAATAAATCTTATATATATATATATATATATATATATATATATTTGAAAAACTTCCCTGGAAATGTCTTAATGGCAATGATAAATGCTTCACAGTGTGAATAACATTATAACTCTCCTGGAAAGCATCCTTTTCTATTTGTCACTACTGACAATCTTTTAATTTCCTTTAATCTATAGGGGAGTTCCTCAAAATAATATATTGCAACTTAACTAAAGTAGTTAAATGTTTGAATAATTATAGATAACTAATGCTGTACCCTTTATTTCAAAATTCAACTGACTAACAGAAAGATAATCAAGAATTGAATTTCTTTTCACCTTTAGAAGATAGTTATTTTTTTAACTTGAGATAGAGATTGGATTAATCACATAAGCACAAAAAGTTCAAAATATAAATTTGGGGAAAACGTACATTTAAAAGGTAATTTTTTAGCTATATATCACATACTATAGCACAAGAGGAAAATCTTATTGCTTTCTTTGAAATAGAAAAGTAGGACGTAGGGGTAAGTAGCAACAGGAAATATAGTGTTCATATTTGAACATTGTAGGAGAGGTGGTTACAAGACCACAGTTAGGATTTTAATAATTCGAGATTTTTTTTAAAGATTTATTTATTTTTATACAAGAGCTGGGTTAGTGGCCAGAGGTGCAGGAGGGTGAGAGGATTCACCAGAGACAGAGCAGGGAACAGAACAGGCAGACAACCAAAATACACTGCTGAGGGGAGCAGTGGGCGAGACAGGAGAGGTCTGCCTCGCCATGTGGAAATCTCCCTAGCTGGCCAGAAATCAAACCCGTGCTCCAGAGGCTGGGGACAGCTTCACAGCACTGTGCTCAACCTGCTGCGCCACTAGGGAGGCCCACTTTGAGATCTTTTTAATTATACTTTCTCAGTGTATTTCAAAAACAAAGGATATTAAGAATTTTTTCTATGAATTTAGCTCTGTGGCAATGATACCAATGTTGATCTAAATATTTTTATCACATTGTTGATTCACTAACAATAGAGTCCTTATGTGTTATACTTTAGCATAATATAGACTAAACCAGTAGATGCATGGGGGGGGGGGGAGAAAGAGAGAGAGAGAGAGAGAGAGAGAGAGAGACACCCCAATGTTATTGAAAAGGAAGAACTTTATGTGCAATGTAAATTTTTATATTATTTTTAGAATATAATTATGTCTCACCATTACACATTCAAATTGAAGTTTTAGCTTATTTACAGTGAATTCCAGAGCAAAAAAAAAAAAATTAAAAGGTAAATACAGTTTTATGTATTTTTTCTAAGAATCCAACATACAACAGATGATTATATAGAACTTAGTCCCATGCCTCTATGGTATATAAAGAGCATACCTCATTTCTTTTTTTTTTTTTTTAAATCCATTTATAGGTAAGGAACATTGGATTTTTTTTTTAAAGATTTATTTATTTATACAAGCACTGGGTACAGTCAGAAGAGCGGGAGGGTGAGAGAATTCACCAGATCCAGAGCAGGGAGCAGAGTAGGCAGAAGGACTGAAGTACACTGCTGAGGGGAGCAGCGGGCGGCAGGAGAGGTCTGCGCGCCATGTGGGACCCTCCTCCGGTGGCCATGTAGCAGCCGGGGATCGAACCGGCGCTGCAGAGGCTGCGGGCAGCTTCGCAACCCAGCGCTCAACCACTGCTCCACCAGGGAGGCCCAAAAGCATACCTTATTTCTAAAACACTTTCCATATGTTCTAGGAGAGTAGAACACTAGAATATATAATTTTCTGATTTACTGTTTCACTTTTTGTTTAATATCTATTAAAGAATGAATATATATATATATATAAAAAGCCAAAGCTTGAATGACCTTTAAAGAGAAATAACACTTTAAAGTTTCAAACTTTGCACCCCTGATTTTAACTTACCACAGTCATGTTCTTTCCATTATTTTATCTTTTTGCCACTGTATATTTTTATATTTCTAAATGATATGTTTATAACATTTTAATTTTAATTTTTTTATATTATGCAGTGGCATCTATATTAAATGATGTTCACATACATAAATTTAACTGTTTTGTCTTTTTTATTTACTTTGAAATAACTTATGATCAGATTTTTCAAAATAGGTTTTAATTTCACTTCCAATTTTCTTCTTATTTAATCACAAATTATCATTCATCATTCCTCTATGAATTTATTGTTCTTAAGTCATCACAATTACATGATGAGTTTTAAGTTTGCAGCTGTTAGCCAGCATTCTTAATAATAAAAAAAATTAAACAATTCTAATTTCAACAAACAAGCAACTGGTAAAACAAATGATGGCACAATATACTAAAATTTGTTCAGCCTTAAGAAAAATCTCATGTTGTAACATGGCAGAAGTATTTAAATGAAAATAGTGTTAACAAGATTTTGTTTTCCTCTACCAACTTAGAAAAAACCTTTTCACCGGATTTCTCCAAATCTGACCCCAAATTTTTAATGCACACTTAGTTAGACCACATACCTTAGGAAAGATGAGGAGAGCAAAAGCAGTTGAGGATACAATTAAATTACCCATGTTGTGCTTTAACCCCACCCTCCAGCTGGTATTTAGATATTCCAAACACCTACTGTTAATTCTGGTGGTTTTTAAATAAAATCTTATGGTGCTAATAGGTTAGTTTCTCTCAGAGGCAACATTGTGACAAGAGCCAATTTCTTTTGCTTAACTGTGAACATTCCAGTGACATTGCTATAATTCTTCTGAGTATCTCCCAAAGCTACCAGGACCTCAATGTCAGTGCATCCACGCCAGGTCAAGGGGCCATCTGCTGATGTCTGTAAGGGAATCACTACATCTCCTGTCCTTTGTTCTGTGTCCTTTTCCATGAAGCCATTGGAAAATAATAGTTTATGTCATTTCCTAGATACAGATACTCACTGTGGTCACCACATGGTACTGCTAACTTTTTTACTATTGTTACAAGATAACAATGCTATCCTGGAACTTTCATCATAGCAAATCCACTCATTTTAGGCTTAAGCAAGAAGATAGCCTTCTTCTGTCCCTTTTCTATGGATTCCCACCAGAAAGTGCCTTAAACTAGCGGGAAGCTTTTGGGCCTTAAGACCCCTGCTTTGGTCCAACTCTGTGTGGCTGGGCATTTACAACCACGCGGGATTAGTAAGCTTGGGTGTTGAATATGACAATTATTATGTTTGTTTTTTTTCCTTATCCTGTCTTTATTTCACACTGATTGTATTAAAGTTCCTTTCCATTGAAGGTCCTATGCACTAGAGTATGTTTTGTCTTTGTGTGGCAGATGACAGAACCCATTTAGAGTGTGCATGTTTGGGGGTTCTAGGGTGCCCCTCATTCTGCCCTGTAACAATCCAACCTCCCTATTTCTGTCCATTTTCTTTCTCTGTACAAACTTCAACATAAAACAACTCCATTTCCTTAATTACATATTATTTCTACATTAATATTTATAATAAATATAGTAAGCATGATGCTATAATGTTGATTTTGTCTTAACTTTTAGAATTGCCTTCTGTATTTGTTGTTTATGTAGGCTATCACATTTAGATTCCAGACTTACTTTTTTTGTCATTAACTTATTAGAGAAGATTGGTATATAGCTGTGCTGTATTAAGCTAGACTCTGTATATTTATTTAAAATATTTTCTCGATTATTTCAATTATTTTTGACAATTTTAATAATTAGATGTTTATTAGATCAACTCATAGCTTCTATACTATTGCTATTTCTGAAAAATGAGCAGAGAGTTACTTGTCTTTTTCAACAGAAAAAAATTAGATAATGAGGCTTAAAATATGGTTTTGATATCTTGAAATGTGTGTCCACACATTCAGAGGAATGCTGAGAAAGACTATCTTGACTTTTCCATGTCTGCTGAAGTATACTATGCACTGCCCTCCCTCCACAGTGATGACTTCTTGTATAATGTTTGAATTATTTTACAAATGAAAGGATACGATTGCTAAGAGTGAGACAGATGCAATTTCTCAAAAGAATCCATTGGAAACTCAGTGATTCAAACTCAGTTCCTCCCATTTAGTTGTTAGATCTCAGCAGCAGTGAAATTCATGCAAACATGTACTCTGCTGACCCATGGTATAAAAGATCACAGAAGACTTGCAGCATTGCTGCAGATTTTTGCAATCACATCAGGATATTTGAGGAGTAAATCTCATCACTACCACCACATTCAGGGATATAGAAAAATAATTGTATACTCATTTCGCCAGAGTAAATTACTTAAGAAAAAAGTCAGGAAATAATTATTTAAGAAAATTTTAATGATACTCTTTTTTTTAAATTCATATTGATGAGAGTTGTCTTGACCCATGTCTTTAAATTTGTATCTGTTTATGTTATTCTTTCATTTATAGAGCTAATTTATAGGTAAATGATTTTGCAGTATAAATACTTGTTACTTAAAATGTAACAAAATTAAAATAACCTTTTTGCAACATTCTCAATTGTTAAAGACACAGACAGACATATAATTGGAAAGATAATAAATATATATTATTAACATTACAATAACTTAGATTCAATTAGGACCTTTACACAGCTGCACTTTTTTCTGGATAATGTAATTATTAGGTTTGGCTACATATAAGAGAAAACCCAAATAATTGGCTTAAACAAGAGAAAGGTGTATTTAGTCCTCCCATAAAATATGCCTGAAGCTTGGGCAGTTTACAATGTAAAAGTCAAACCCAAAATCATTAGGGACACAAGCTACTTTCAATTTTCTGCCCTGTCAATTGTCATGGTCCTTTTCTCAGTGATCTGAGAGGAATATTACCTTCCAGTAGCATATCCAGTTCCAGCAGTGGAACTGCTCCTTTTTCACAGTGCTTTCCCAACCCCAGCATTGCCCATGTACTTATAACTGATGTCATCCAATTTTTAGGTAATTGATAATAAGGGAAGTTGGGGTAGGCAATTTCTACTTTTTAAAGAAGATAATAGAATATTTTAATAGCCCAGTAAGTCATATAAATTATTATTTAATATCAAAAAATGAAGTTTATTATGACTATGGAATATCCTAATGTTAAAGGTTAATTTTTCTATTTACATAAAGCAAACTGTTAATACTGGGTCTTGGGAATCATAACATATCTTTTTCTCAAGTTTCTTTGCTAAGTATTCAGAAAAAAAGAAATATTTCTATTTTTGTTTCCATCTGTTATTCTGTATTTTATGGTGTTTCTCTGTGGGAGGCAGGAGGACAATGGGAAGAATGCTATTCTGTGGCAGAGCAGGGAGTGTGCCCTGGTGGCAGAAATCTTGCTCTAATCTTTCACCTCCTCACGCCTGGCATCTTCCTCTCAGTACACAGCTTCAAAACCATCTCTACCAGAGGCAAAAGCCTGAATCAGTTATTAGTGAAGAAGCAATTTTGCCCAGAATTGAAAAAAACAAGATGGAAGAGAGAGAGGATATCAATCCAATGAGAAGTGAGATGGTGACAATACATGTTTTCCCTATGAATGGCTCAAGATTAAAAAAAAAAAAAGTATTGATTTTCTTTCTCAAAAGTCTACTCAATGTCATTTTGAAATACTTTGACCCAATTCCAAAATGACTACCATAGTTTCCCTGTGTTTAGAAGCATTTGACAGCTTTCAGAGACTGATTTCAATCTTAAGGAAGGCCAGATGGTCTGGGCTATGAAGAGAGAGTAGCAACATAAATAAATTCTTTTTGATCCCATATATGTCCTCTATGACTCAAAGGTGTATTTGATTGCTATAAATAGTATTTATTCCTTACTAAATATGACAATTTTCAAAATTTACCAGTAGTTTGGAGGAAAATATTAAAGCAATTAAAAAAATAGTGTTATTTACTCATTAGCTAGAGGATTGATAAAAGAATTTTAATTAAATGGTTCAAAGTGGAGACAAATCATGAAGTTCTCTAAGTAGTTTCTGAATTGTTTTAAGTTCATGAAATAGTCTTTCAGCATATTTCTATTGTGCTATTCTATAACTGAAATTAATTGAAAAAAAACCAATTACTATTTCAAAATTTTTTGTGAACAATTTGGTACAGATAGAGTCTCATGCTTTATTTAGTTTATTTCTTCAACTACATTTCTAAATAACCTGGATATGGTTTTTCAAAGACTTCATTTAGAAATTTCATCTGCATACCTTTAGGATAGGAGGGGAAAAATGAGGGAGAAAAAAAAGACAAAATCTTTGCAAAGCACTTTATGCAAAATGCAACCTTAGTAGTATATTTAATATCATTTTAAGAAAGAGTAGACATCCTCTAATTTTAATTAGTCTTCAAAAGTGAGTTTTTTTGATCAAAAAGTAGTGGGGTTTTTGGTGTTAGGAAATGTCTAATTAAAGATAGTACAGTTGAAATGTCAAATGATATTTAAATTTCAGATTACATATTTTTTGTTCTTTGTATTCAAAGGATCAAAAGGTCCCTATTATAAGATACCATAAATGGGCTTTATGGATAATTTTATAATGAAATGCATAACTAATCCAATCATAAATTTGTGAAATAGAATAGGAAATCTCCAAGAACAAGTAGTTTAGATGTACTATATATTGTATGTAATACATATATACAACAAATGTGTGCCAAAACTTTCATATTTGTGAAACAATTTAACCTTTATCCACTTTAATATACTATTTTATATCAATGTAAGGAATTCAAAAAGGAACAAAATATGGAAGATGGTAGATAAATATTAATGCACTCTTCAGGTATGAGTTTGTTTTTATTTTGACATATTCCCCTTATTCAAAAATAGTACTTGTATATTTCTCTACAGCAACCCTTTTGTTAGGCATATTTTGCTGACTCAGCTCACAGGGATGTATAACTCAGATCACAATAGAATCATCACAACAAGAGTTAAAATGAATAGATCTTAGGTAGACATCTCAGATCCACTGTAAACTGATAGTTTTATATTCGGTAAATTCAAGAACAGAAAAAACAATATTAAGGAAATCCAAGGAACTGATTCCCACCGTGATGTATGGAGAGGGCCTGGATGGGAATATATGGCAATGCATAAGTAAGGGTAGGTACAAGTGGGTTTCCATAACCTCACAGATTAAATAATTTAAAGTTGTATCTAATTGAGGCACATAAAAGTATAGTATAACAATTTTTCTTTAGCCTTCTCATAGTAAGTAAAACCAATAAATAAAATATGTGAAATGGAAAGATATACTTGCAAAGTCCTTAAGTTTTCTGGATACCTGCCTAGGCAGTTTTGTTCTTATTCATTTGTTACAATGGTGTAATTGAACCAAGTGGCAACAGCAATTTACTGTCCCAACTGAAGCATTGATTCAAGAACTTTAGGTTTCTTTCAGGGAACTGAACAAAGCTGACTTTGATTTTACTGTGACAATTAAATATTTGTGGAATGATAAAAGTTCCTCCTTTTAATTACAAGATGTATACTTATTAGCATAAAGCAAAAAGCTTCACTGTGAAACTTTCTGAATGGTCCATACTGATCTCATCCTAGACTGACAAAAGTAGACAGTGGTCAACCTGCTCTAAGAATAGAAAATAAACATCATTTCTCTGCATTACACTTTTCAACTGAGTTGATTTTATTAAACCTTTCATTAGCTTCATCAAGACATGTTGTAATCAAACCGCAGTCACAGGGATCAAGGGAGAATGTCAGCTGTAAGCGGAACAAATTTACCACAAGCAATTTTTAACAAATACTTCATAGTGAAAATGCTTAATAGCCATATACATTTTCTGTAAAAGGGCATCTTTGTGTCTAACTATGGCTTAATTTATTTCTCTTTTAAATACATTTCGATCAAAGATTAATGCTGCTTCTTGAATAAGCCAGGGCAATTTGGTTATTTTTATAATATAAGTTTGGTGAGGAATTTGCTGGTTCACAAATTAAGAAAAAAATTCAATATACATTTTAGGATATGTATGTGATCTGCTTTGAGTACTAGGAAACTATAAAGAAACTACAAAGATACTGATTTTCTTCAAGATCTTAACAACATTTCTAGCTACCATTTTATTTCTCTTTTATATTATAGCAAAACAGAATATTCTTTACTCTTCTTTGGTTGTTCATCTCCCATACCTCCCACAAACCAGACTTTCCAGTCTTACTTTATCTCACCATAAGGTTTCAAGGGGAAAAAAATAATACTAAGAGGGAGAGAAAAAGAGGAGAAAAAAATCTCATATTTTCAATGAAAATTTAAATGAATCTTTTCTCTCATGCTTTATCTTAGGGCACTCTTCTCTCTTGAACCACTATATGCATCATTTTTTTATCTCCCCTGTCTTCTTGATGATTTTTATTTTTTGCTTTTTGTATGCTTTTGTAAATAAGAAAACCATTTGTTGTTTACCCACCATTTTTCTCCACTCATTATACTTGCTAACTGAATTTCAATTTTATTCAACTATTAAGTCTTCCCTTTCAATACTCAAGAAATATGTACTCCATCACTAACACAGAGCTAGATACTCAGTGGACTGAGTCAGTCAGAAAGTTTCCATACTCAGGCTATAAGTAGGTCTCAGGGTGGACATGTGTCCTGGTGCCAGTCAGTGAGACTTAAAAGCATAAAAGAGTTTGTAGGATAAATGGTTTTTCAGGCTTTTCTGCCCTCCCACCATTTGGATTGCCCTACCCCATGGGCACCTGCAGTTGTTACATTGTTGCAAACACACTTGTTTAGTTCTGTGGGCCACGGGAGGGGTATTGAGATAGTCACCTAGAGAAGCAGAAGCAGGAGGTCAAGAGAGAGAAGGGGAGAAAGAAGCCAGAGCAGCCCAGAGTGGAGACTTGCGGGGGCTTGGAGGCCTGCCAGTCTCCTGGCCCCCCATCCCCTGCCTGCTGTGTACCTGGTTGCTGCTCTATATGTAACAGCTCAATAAAAGCCTGAGAAACCCACTGAGGGCTCCAAGACTCTCCTTTACCAGTCTGCTGGATCAGAAAATCTGCACTGTGGCCATCCTGCCGCTACAGTTCCTTCCGAGTCACATGGTATGAGGTTATCAAAATTATATTTTTAAATGCATACAGGATGTATATAAGTACTAAAGTTATGTTGAGATAACATTTTTAAAGTTTTAGACTTCTGATTCTTTACTTTTCTTATACTAAAAACATGTAAATCAAAGTACTGAAAGGAATACTAGTATTCTGCAAAGGAAATGATGTTACTTGGAGATATTTATAGACAAATAAAAGACAATTTGAAATGCAAATTATGTTGGACTTCTCTTAGGAGTGCTACAGAAATTCATCTGGGAACAGAAGCTCAAGATTCAAGACAAAATAAGAATAGTTGACCTGGTACCCGAAAAGTTCTCATGTCATCTTAAAAGCTTTTAATAAATGATGAAATATAAGTAGCAATATTATTAATATTTAAATAGTGAATTTATTTTTCCTTATCATCTACCCTCCCTGAATTGTTAATGGGGCTCAGGATAAATACAACAAAATCATTTTTTGAAGAATTGGTCCAATGTATTTTAAGTAAAATATTATGGAACTTACATAAAGCAAATTATGGGCTTCTAATCATTTAAACATTTTATCATCTGTGATTTAACTACATTAATGATGGAAGTCAGGAAACAAAGTACTTTGAGACCAAATTTTTGTTGATAATTAAACCAGATTTCCTGAATTGACTACCATGGCACATTTGCTGATTTTCACTCAATAAATCAGTAAATATTTATAGAATAGCATCAAACACCAAGGAATCAACAATGAATAAAACAGTATCCTTGCTGTAATTTTATATTCTATGGAAGAAGACAGTAAACAAATACATTTGGTATGTTGAATGCTGTGAGAAAAATCAAAAGTAATGGGGGGATTGTCATGTTAAGATATAGTCTATTTTATGATTGCATGTCCAAATGTTATAGCAAGAAACTAATTTTTAGATTATGTGGAAACTTTCCCAGGTAACTGGAGGCAGGTGAATTGTCTATTAGCACTTCATGAGCACACTGCAAAACAACAGAAAATACAGGCAAGGCAAAAAGACCTGTGGTCAGGATGCCTTATGGCAGAGGGAGCCCCCTGATACAGAGACACAGACCTAGAAAGCAGCCTCAGGACACAGAGTGGAGCTTGATCTGGTCACTGAGAGAAGAAGCTGGCTCATAATTTGCCCAGCCTGTGTTTGCTGTCCCTCCATCATCAACACTGAAGTACTTGATTATGTAACAATAGCAATTTATTCATTTATATCTGGAAAAAAAGGTCAAGTGTCACAGAATGCAAGCAATTGCAGTGAAGAAAGTGTCATTAAAGGAGAAACTAATGATAATGGAGGAAACTTCAAATTGCCCAAATATCTGTAATCAGTAGTGCTAAGGATTAACCAGACCTCCTAGAAATATAATTAGCAGTGATAGAAATAAAGAAATGAAATCAGCAGTGGCAGAAATATGAAAGCAATATCACCAGCAAGAGAAATTTAGGAAATCAGGGAACTTTTTAATGGAATATTGATGCACAATGAGAGAGAGAGAGAGAGGGAGAGAGACTGACTGACTGACTATAAAGAGATTTGTGAGTCTGGCAAATAGCTTTAAATTAAAAATCTGATTGTTATCCAAATTCTATGTCTCAGTACTGGGAATGGGGATAAAATTTTTCAGATCCTCATAATAGTTAGGCATTATCTTGATAGTCAAATTACTTGATAAGTGTCTCTCTCTCCCTCTGTCCACAGTTTCTGCTCTGCATCTCTGTGAGACACCTACCTAACCATGTCACACAACTTTCTTAGACCTTGTAAGTGGCTCTTTTCTGAATTGCAGCCAGTTGTTAAAGTAACAGCTGGTAATTATCTAATTTAATCCATTCTGCTGCTATCAACCTCTACAACAAACATCATTAGCTCTTCATTAAACCAAGTGTAGAAATATCTGAACTAAAAAGATAATTATGCTACTTGTCCCAAGAAGGTATCAGTTAATCTTGCTTATATAAGCATAATTGTTTCAATGATTTATATTTCCTTCTATGAAAGGTGATCATAAGGGTGTCTGTCTAGTGCCAAATTGACACTTAAATGAGCATTTTATGGAATTCTAGCATTCTATAAAAAAAATCCCATGATGGCTATATAATTATTAATTCAATTATATCAATTAATTCAATTGATGGTGAAAATGGACTCTAATAATAATATGATGACACCAGACACATTCTATAGATAAAAATCCTCATATTCCAAATTCCTACTTACCAAAAATTAAAAATGTGTGAAAAGGAATTAAGAAGAAATGGAAATATATTAACTCATGTTCCCATCAGAGACAAGGAAAAGTGATATCCTCAAAGTTTGTCTAACCTAGTTTTTTGTGTCACAGAACTTTTAAGTACTTGAAATTTGGAAGAAGTTATCAAAAGTTATTTCCTGATTCTCTGTTCTTCATGGTTGAGATATCTTTTGAATCTAGAAGCAGACTTTCATCTGGAACAAAACAAGCTTTCCATCGTAAGAACAAAAGACAAAAGTTCCTGTCTCGTCTGAAATAGGGTAAAGAAGGGACATAGGGGATTGAGACCTGACTGTATTTCAATTGATATCTGCACTAATAAAATGAGCACAAAAGTATTTATTATAATGGTGTTTTTGTGGAGAAAGAGCAACCAGAGAGAAAGATGGAAAGTATAACTATACATTGATGATCAGTGACCACAGATGATTAATCCTGTGTTCACAAATAAAGTAAAAATAATCTAAGTAAGTCAACAGAAAAGTAGATAAGAACCTTGAATATATATCTTGTAAAGAGACTATTAAAATGGCCAATAAAAATGAAAGTGAACACAGTATCATTGGTCAAAATAAATGCAATTAAAATCATAACACTATATTTACACATCTATCAAGTGACTAAAATTAAAACAAAAACTGGAGCAACTGGAAATCTCATACACTCATGGTGGGTAAATAAGTCAGTGTGACCATTTTAGAAACTTTGTTGGTATTATCTTGTAAATTTTAACACAATCATAATCTATAATCAGCAATTCCCTTTTAGGTAGGTGCCCAAGCGAAATCCCTGTATATATGCATGTGTACATTATAATTCAAATATAACAATCTTTATAGCAGCTTAGTTTTAATAAGCAAATTCTAGGAAAAATCCAAAAATTCTCCCTGGCATATATTCTTTAGGGACACTTCACTGTGCAGTAGAATGTACTGACTAAGGGATTGTTAAGACATATAACTGAATCCAACGCCCAGAGATTTTGAAGCCACACGTTTGAATTTAGACCAGAGAATTTGTAATTCAGATAAATTTCCAACTAATCTAGGAACCACACTTTGGGAAGCTCAGAGTAAGAATGTGTTAGTGATAAAAAAGGCATCTGCTCCTTGGTGTCCTCAAACTTCTGTTTTCTTATTAGCAGAAACAAATCATCATCAAAGTATAGTCTTTCTCAGAGATTTGAGATTTTTTTTTTTAAATGAGGCCTGTTTCAGTCTCCATTTCTTTTAGAATCACCTTTTGTAATTTTGTATTCTCTATTTCATTTAACATTTCTAATTTTATAAAACTGCAAATGCATTCTTTAAAGAATTTTCTTTCTCATTTTTATCCTGTTGAATAAGTTGCAGTTTATTTTACTTTTTTGAGACTAACTGTGGATAGTATTGATTATTTTCCAAGAGGTAACTCTTGAATTTTATAGTCAAGATGTGGAGGATGTGTGACAGACAATTCCTGTTTCCCTTAAACATTAAAGTATTGATTGGCTGTAACCTCTGTGTAGCCTTGTTAGAGACGTATCCTCTGTGAGCCTCTGCCTCCCTCAATGACAGATCCCTTCCCAGGAAGGCCTTCACACAATGACTGATGGAAGTGACAGTGCAAGTTTCCAGTTCTCTAAAAGAGCTTGAATCTCCAGAATTCCCTACAGGATTGGCTGAGAATGCCCTTGAGATTTTCGGTAGCTAGACTTCTTCCTTCCCTCCAAGGGTGTTGATTTTTGTCTAAGTCTGTTTCCTACAGAATCCAAGCTGAGAAACAAATTTGCTATTTTGTTATAGCCATTTTATTCTATACTGCATTTGTTTTTTATTCTAAATTTGAGGTTGTTCTGTTTCTCCTTCTCTAAATTTGTTTCACTATGAGCACAAATGAATATATGCTCTGTATTTTTCACTTCCTTTAACATTTGATAGACTTCTGGCCTACTATATGGAAATTGCATATATCTATAGATAATATAGATAATATTTGTGTACACGTGCATTTTATTGAGATATAATTGACAAACAACATCGTGTTAATTTTAGGTGTACAACATAATGATTTCATATATTTATATATTACAAAATAATTACCACAATAAATTTAGTTAACATTCTTATCACCATACATAATTACAAACATTTCTCATGATAGGACTTTTAAGATATACTCACTCAGTAACTTTCAATTTTATAATACACTATTGTTAACTATTGTCACCATGCTGTACAGTATATCCCAAGAATTTAATTTATCCTGTATCTGGAAATGTATACCTTTAGACTACCTTCA
Source organism: Talpa europaea (assembly GCF_964194135.1). Taxonomy (NCBI): domain Eukaryota; kingdom Metazoa; phylum Chordata; class Mammalia; order Eulipotyphla; family Talpidae; genus Talpa; species Talpa europaea. The sequence goes on along the minus strand of NC_140072.1, from coordinate 106,376,309 downwards.
CCCATTTCACTCACATAAATGTTTTATAGATAGGGTAATTGGGAAAAGTTTATTCTGCCTATATACTATACAGAACCTTAGGTAACATTAACCTTATATAGAATATTATCTTTATTTTGTCTAAATGTTAAATGAGACTATGCAAAAGTACTTTACTGTCCTTAAAATTATGAATACTTATGCTTCTCCTCAAGTCATTATGAGGAGGGATAGTTTTACATAGAAATTATATCTTCTTTCTGGGATTTTTCTACCTCATTTTCCAGGATGGCATCTTACATTTCATCGTCTGACACTTCAGCTCAATAAAACTGTAACTGACTGCTAAAATTCAAGCGATTCACATCTTACAGATAGTAGGGGATTAGAACTCTATGGTCAGTAGTACAACCACTTAAATGTCCATCTCATGTGAGATTCCCTTCTTTCAAGTCAATCCCTTTCAGTTTTTACCTGCTTTTGGTTGTTCTCTGTGCTTTTAAATAGGTTCAAATAAGTTAGAGTTTGGGTCTCAATGTTTATTTGAGATAGATTATCTACCAGAACCACAATAGAAATTCCCTTGCATTGTCTTTCAATAACAGCAGTTATCCTTACTTTGTTCTTTCATCTTTCTTTTCTTTTTTCTTTTTTTTTTTTTTTGTTCTTTCATGTTTCTAAAGACTTTTGCTTACTATTGTTACCATCTGGTTTATTTTGGCTAAAATAGGGTGATATGTTCTCAATTATGTTTTTTTTTTTTTCCTTTAGCATTTGAATTCCTGCAACTTCTCTGGGCCCTTCAAAGATTATTACTTTTCTGGATCTTTAAACAGATGGTGCATCTTTCTGAATATATGTCAACTTTATTGTTCAAATTGCCAACATTAAGAATGAAGCCAGAGCTAATGACTCTCTCAGTGAGAAAAAGAAATTAGGCCTCTTTCTTTCTCCTAATTTTTATGTCCTTATTTATTTTATGATAGTTGACCTTTCAAATACTGAAAGTTACTATCAAAGTGTTCCAATTTTCTCTTCTCCTTTAGACTGCCTTTTATGTTGCTGCTTCTATGGCCACAACTGCCTAACACTATTTCTAATGCTGACAGCTGAGCTATTTCTCCTTGTTACTGCTGCTTTCTTCCACTTACATTCATTTCATCCTTTGCTCTTCTGCCATTACCACTAAGGGAGAAGAGAGAGTTCTCTGTATTTCAATGTACCATTTTGTCCTCTTAAGTCACCACTATTCATTCTGAAGTGGAGGTAATATCTTTCTTTTTATTAGACTTTCTCAAATAAATGCCCTAACAGTCATACTGCTACTATGTCTTTTAGAATGCTTAGTGAAATTAGCTATTTTGTTTTGCAAGGATCCCATAGATTGCTTTTTCACAGGATTATGATGTGAGAACAGGGCCTCTCTGGTGGCACAGGGGTTAAAGACAGTGCTATTAAGCTGCTGCCAGGCACTACAGCACAAATTTGATCCCTGGCAGGCCAGGGAGCAACCCACATGGCACAGAAGATCTCTCCTATCTCACACGCTGCTCCCCTCAGCAGTGTATTTCAGTAGATCTGCCTCTTCTACGCTCCACTCTCTCTGGTGAATAGTCTCACCTCCCACACCTGTGCCTTACACCCAAGTTTTTGTATGACAAATAAATCTTTAAAAAAAAATGGGCACAGAAATATTAATTCAAAAAGGCACCTGCACCTCTATGTTTATAGCAGCACTATTTACAATAACTAAACTGTGGAAACAATCCAAATGCCCCAAAATAGATGACTGGATAAAAAAGATGTGGTACATAAGCACAGTGGAATATTACTCAGCTATCAAAAAAGAGAAACTCATGCAATTTGCAGCAACATGGATGGAGCTGGAAGGGATCATGCTCAGTGAAATAAGAAATAAAAAGAATAATACCAGATGGTCTCACTCATAGCAGGAATTTAGAAAACCTAAATAAGGGACCAGGAAAAAAACTAATTATAATAAAGTGAAAGTCAAAATCAACAAACAACTATAAACCAGGGACATAGTACGGGGGGAGGAGGAGGGAAGAGGATCAAAACAAGGGGTATGAGAATTGTATGAGGACTATAACCAAGATGAAAATGCATACATTGTGCAAAAATGAAAAATGTTGTAAAAAATATATAAAATAAAAAAAAATGTGAGAAAATAGGTATTTGGATGAATAATCGGCAATATGACAAATACTGTACATAATGTTTGTCCTCCCATCCAAGCAAGAAGAATACATGATTTAGACAAATTTTATCTTTATGCCTCTGTTGGCTTCAACCAAGTACTTCATAACAAAGAATGTAACTAGGCCATAAAACTCCACTAACTTATCTTTCAAGTCTATGAACATATTTTTGAATATTCAAATACATGAGTACATTTAATATTTTCCAAAGTCTAAATGTGTTCCTTTTCTTAATTTTAACCATAAAAATTTAAAACATGAATAATAATAGAATGGACAGTTATAAATCATCACCCAGATTTATCAAGTGCTAGATTCTTGAATTTCAATGGCTGAATTTTTTGCTTCTATTTGAAATTTTAGAAGATAATTGCCAATTACCATCAAAAAATGAACTGTGGGCCTCCCCTGTTGGCGCAATGGTTGAGCGCTGGGCTGCAAAGCTGCCCACAGCCTCTGTAGCGCCGGTTTGATCCCTGGCTACCAGCGAGGGTCCCACAGGGTGTGACAGACCTCTCCTGCCATGCCTGCTGCTCCCCTCGGCAGTGTATTTTGGTCACTCTGCCTGTTCTGTTCCCTGCTCTGGCTCTGGTGAATTATCTCACCCTCCCACGCTTCTGACTGTACCCAGTGCTTGTATAAATAAATAATCTTTAAAAAAATGAACTGTATGATAAACAAATTATAGTAATTTATCCTGATAGATACCTCAAATAAAAGGACAAAAAATTGGAGCTATTTGGAGGTCATGAGACAAACCACACATAAATGATTAACTAGGTCATTATGCTTTTGGTTTAAAAAAAAAAACACTGAAATATTTTATTGGTTTGAAAACATGTTATACAACCCATTTAAATGAAATGTAAAATTGATTATGGTGACCTGCAAGGCTGACTTTCAGTTGAACAGAAAAAAGTTTTAGCATGAATACCATGTGAATAACAAGAATAACATCAAATATGATTTAAATACCTAGAAAAATGAAATTTACATATATTCTAAAGTAAGATAATGTAAAAGAACATGAGAATATTCAAAATTAGGGTAACATTTGGGATTACCACCATGTGCTCGCTTTTCCAATATAGGAAAAAAATAGCTCAAAGACAAAACTAAAGTAATTTCGATCTTAGTTTATAGGTTAAGAAAATATTCACAATGGACTCCATTAATGAATTTGCCCTTTTCAAGCTGTTTTACAGTTTAACTAAAATTAGGCAGCACCCTAAGGGGAATTTCAAATAATACTGTTACTTTTTGTCCTAATAAAAGGTATTACCACTTTGCCATAGAGGTTTTCTAGTACATTCAACATAATACCCACAAACTCAGTTATCTGAATTAATGAATAGAACAAACACTAAGCAAGGATTTGTAGCAAAGATTTGAATTTCTGTTTATTTCAACTGCTATAAAAATTTTAATTAATGATTTTTTGATTGACTATACCCACAAAATTATATATTTATATATAAATATAAACACATATTCACATACATAGATAGAGACCTAACACAGGACCACAAAATATAAATGATGCTGTTCAATTTGTAGGGGAGATCTATTTGTTAAGATCCAAAATCATGATATAAGTCTAGATAGTGTCAAAATTTGGAGTACCAGCATCTCTGCCAGTTTCTCTCTGTGAATTATAAAATATTTAATAAATGTTAATTAGTGTGTCTATAATTTATTTAATGCACTATTAAAGATTTATTCAAGTACTTTGTTGTTTAGGGACAATAAATATATTACCAAGGGTTAAAAATATTTTCTCTGATTTTATAATTCATGATGAGCCTTTGACCTATTATTATGACATTGTGGACAAACTGTTACACACAGTGAAAGGAAAAGACAATTAAAAAGAAGCCAAGAAAGCAGATGCTAAGTTTCATTCAGTACTAAATCCACTTCACCATTACTTTTCAAAAGCAATCTAAATGTCAAATTTCTGACACCAAAATTGGTAGTAAGAAAATCGCATAGCAGTAAACTGCAAAGTGGCATGCAAAATTTAGAACAGTAGGTTGTATATAATTAGGAAAGAGTGTGTGCTTCTAAATATAAAAGTCCTACATTCAGCACAAGGAAATAAAAACCTTTGGAAGAAGGCATTCTGGCTGTACTGTTGAAAATCTCTTAAGACAAAAATAAGGGCATAGGATAATACATGAATGCTCAGTTAAGAGACTTTTCACAGGCAAATGTGTAAGATCATTAGTGGAACTAATCAGAAAGTGTTATGTTTTTCCTTTCTTTATTCACAAATATTTTGCCTGCATTCCTTCCAATAAAATTGCAAGCATTTAAGGCAGATTCATATCATATCGAATATAAAAGATTTGCATTTCTAAGTCCCTTGACTACTACATTCATTCACTCAACAAATAGTTCTGATTATGTATACCCAGGCAGTATTTTAAGTTCCTGGAATATAGAAGTGAGAAAGAAAAGCCCCTGTCTGCCCTCATGACATTTAAATACTAGTGGGGAAGACAGATAAGCTAATAAAAATATAAATACATATATAATTCAATGACAGTACTGTGATAAAAATAAAAGTGGAGACAGCAGATAAAAAGTAATTAGGGTAGGAGAAATTTACAAAGGGCAATCATTCAAACTCTTTCTGAGGAAGTGCCATTTGAACAGATACTTGAATTAAATGAGTGAATGAGCCATGTTCAAATGTGGGGAGAGCATGTCACACAGATATAAAAGCAAGTTCAAAGACCCTGAGGAAACGAGCTGAATGTTGACAATGGCAGACAGCACAAACAGGTGACACCTGTGAGAAGGTTCTTACCAAATCCTTGCAAGAGATGAAAGATTAGGGTTGTAGCAGTGTTAATGCAATAATGTTAGATTGAGATATAATTTGAATGTTGAGGCAATAGTCAAAATAGCTAAATTCATGTGGCTAAAACAAAAGTTGTTGTCAGTATGTAGACTTGAGGTAGAGTGTAAATGGAGAGGCCATTACTGATGTTGGGAAAATTTGGTGGTAGAATCAAGAATTAGGAAATGAATATATTCAACTGATTTTTTAAAGATTTATTTATGCATACAAGAACTGGGGTATAAGCCAGAGTTGCAGGGCGTGAGAGGACTCACCAGAGAGAGTGAGGAGCAGAACAGGCAGATCACTGAAATACACTGCTGGGGGGAGTAGGGGGCAAAACAGGAGAGGTCTGCTGTGCCATGTGGGTTAACTCCTTGGCTGACAGGGGATCAAACTTGTGCTGTAGTGGCTGGCAGTAGCTTGATAGCACTGTCTTTAACCCCTGCATCACCAGGAAGATCCTAATATATTCATTTTCAATGCCTACTAAATGTTCATTATGATATTAAGGAAAAAATTGTCTCTAAGAGACTGGAACTTGAAGGAGTAGTGTGTGGTAGGGGGATGGGGGGAGGCAGTAGATACCTGACCTATACATTTGGCTGTCATCAGCACATAAAGGTGAGTTAAATCCATGAGGATACAGAATATCACACAGCAAGAGGGTATCCACATTCCTAATAGGGGAATGAACATTTGGAAGGAACAAGATTATGTTTCTGAGACAGTGTAAATAACAAGGTGAAAAGGAATATAGAAGTAGGGGCAGGAGCTCAGGATCAAGTAAAAAGAACAATGAATGAGAATAAAGTAGTAATCATATGTCCATTACAAATGCTTTTCACTTCCTTCATTGCAATTTTGCAAGTGTTTAAGCAGGGATATTTCCTGACACTTAGCTGAAGAGGTTATGTCATCAGACAGAGGAGACAGATTTCATCATAACAGACTTTGAGAGTTGTTAACAAGAATTATGAAAATAATAGTTTTCTCTTTGACCATCTTCCAAGGAATGAAATCCCCAACAATAGACATACCTTGTTGCATAATTAGATGAAATCATTTTTGTTATCTGATTAAGGGTCACAAAATAGCACACAATTTTGTAAGGATTATTAAAAGTCCAATCTCATCTGTTGTTTGTGGCAGACGTGACAAGTATGTACTTATAAACCAAAGATGAGAGGTAAATTATTTAGTGCTGGGCCTCCCAGGTGGCGCAGCAGTTGAAAGTTGGGTTGTGAAGCTGCCCGCAGCCTCTGCAGCGACTGTTCGAATCCTGGCCACCAGGCAAGGGTACCCACATGGCGCACAGACCTCTCCTGCCACGGGCTGCTCCCCTCAGCAGTGTATTTCATCAGTTTGCCTTTTCTGCTCTCCACTCTGTCTCTGGTGAATTCTCTCACCCTCCCGTGCTTCTGACTGTACCCAGTGCTTGTATAAATAAATAAATAAATCTTAAAAAAAATAGTGGCGCAGCGGTTGAGCGCTGGTTTGCGAAGCTGCCCGCCACCTCTGTGGCGCCGGTTCGATTCCCGGCTGCTCCCCGGCCACCGGAGGAGGGTCCCGCATGGCGCGCAGACCTCTACTGCCGCCCGCTGCTCCCCTCAGCAGTGTACTTCGGTCCTTCTGCCTGCTCTGCTCCCCGCTCTGGCTCTGGTGAATTCTCTCACCCTCCCGCGCTTCTGACTGTACCCAGTGCATGTATAAACCAAAAACAAAACAAACAAACAAATAAGTAAAGAAATAAGACATGCCTCTAGAAAATTAAAATAAATAAATAAATAAATTGTTTAGTGCTGATAAAGCAGTATTATGTGCCCCGAGTTTCCTGAAGATTATGTGTGCCTGGGAAGAAACAACACATGACAAAAAGAGAAATTAGGATGGAAAGCTCTTAATTGTTTATATATATTTTTTTAGGATTCCTTATCTCTTCTTTTACCAACCATTTTTCATCTGCAGTCACTTCCATTCCTGCCACATCATATATCATCTATGCACTTATAATGTATGCCTCTATATTTTATTCCCAGATTTTTACCCTTGAATATTTATGTTTACTGACAGTACAGAGGTATCTCACATTCAACATATCAGAAATAGAACTGAATATTTCTCTACTTCTTCCCTGTTCTTTTCACTTTGTCCAAAAGAGCACCAGCTTCAGTTTCTGAACTCAAAACCAGGAGTTATCTATAACTTTGACTTTCCTACTTCTCTGCACACATGCGATCAGAATTTGTATTTACTATACTTCTGTGGACATTCTGTTCCATTATCTCTGTCTTACCTACTCCTTTTCTTATCTGACAGTGTAATCATATTTGTTTTAAATAACCAAATTTCTCTCAGCCTTAATGATAGATTTTTTAACTTAATTATATAATCTCATGTGATCTGACATTTTGCCACATCATCCTAATTATGTACTGCCACAGACCCATAAAAAAACAAAAAGATCCTGTATAGCTATTTTTGTGTGATTAGGGAGCATGAGGACAAAGAAAAGTAAATTAATTTACTAAAAGCATTATAGTGTATCATGTATGAATGAATTGTGGAAGACTAAAGTCAAAAGTGTCTCCTTTTGGAATTTACTACAATTTTTTTTTTACTATAAAAAATAACTTAAATAAAGCTAACTATAAGCTAACTTAAATAAATGGTAAATAATCTAAAAATTAAAATAGAGGATCTATGACACTATGAATTTATCTTCATATAATATGATCAAATAATAAGCTATATTTTATTGAAAATTATAGAAAATAAAATATATTATCAGAAGTTAAATTTAATTGATGGTAAGAAATAATGGTGCCTGAAGTGGCGATACAATCCTGATAATTGTATCCTGTATTTATGGAAATCTTGTTAATTCTTCAAACTCAACTCAAAACCATCTTCTTAATGACTGTTGTAAAACTCAATCAGATATAATCACTTCAACTTCCTGTGGTAATTTACTTCTAACTCTATTATGAAACCTACTTTATTGTGCCTTGTGTTAAAATAGCTCTGTTGACAATATACAACAAATTATATCTTCCTTAAATTTTATCTACCTTAAAGGTAATATAAATAAACCTATTTCTTTAATTGAAATACATCCGTTCACATTTAATGACAAGGGTTTTTGTAATAGTATCCTAACATATTCTCTATACTTTCTTTTTTTTTAGTTAGTTAAAATAAACCACCAAACAAAAATGTAATGCAATATGTACCACAAAGCTTACCTCTCTGCTATCAGTTATGGTTTCTCATGAAGGAACAAATAACAGTAACACAAATGCTCAGCAGCATTTATGGCATGCTTATTCTTTCTATAAATTTTGTAAATATTTGTAGTCATTTTAAGTTGTGAAAAAATATATGCATGTATATATACACACACATTCATATCAAATACATGTTAGACATGTATATACCATGTAAATGTATAGTCCATGATACATGAACACACGTACATGTTCACCAATATAAATCAGAGACTGTGAAATTCTACATAGACATAGTTCTCAAAGGGAATATAAAATGTGGCTAGCAAAACATTTAATAAATTAAGAAGTTAATAAATGTACTAACAGTGAGACTCAGAAAATATTTTTTTTAATTCTATATAGAACATAACTTGTAATGGACTTCAACAGAGCAAACTGTTCTGAGATGACTCAGAATATTTTGATGCCATGGTAACAAACCATTTCGCTTAATACTTTTATTCCACATCTTATTTGGAGAACAAATTAAAGATGTCAATGATCCTGGACTACTTTGTACTTATGATCGATCATTTCAATTCAGCTGACCTGAGATAATGACGAAGGTTGTAAATATCTTTTTCCAAGATATCTTACCTTTTTTATCTACATGGCATAATTTAGTTATAATGTTGCCTACTGAGGTCAGAGTGATTAGATTATCTCCTCAAATTCTTTTCTATTCTTTCTACAACATATTTTTCAGGAAACGAAACGGGGAATGAACGAGAGACATTCCTCTGTGGAAATAATGTCCCGCTGAACACAGGTGTCTAATTTATGAATATTACATACCTATCACGGTCCTGCTCAAAAGAACTTCATCCCAACATGAATAATTTTTGAAATATCATTAGCTACAAAAAAATCAACAATTGTAGAGAAAGAAATAGAAAATATCACCTAGGAGAAGGCTTTGAAAACTTTTCTAATGATTTGGAAATACAAAATAATAACACAACTTGATTATTTCTCATTAGGTCATATAGGAATTTGGGCTACTTCTTTTAGTGATTTTGAATGTTTTTTTTAAATTTAAGGAGTGAACACAACTTGCTTAAATGGGATTTCTCAATCTTGGCCATATTAAGAGTTTGGGTCAAATAATGGTTGTAGGGGGTTCTCCGGTGCATTTTGATTTTTAGTAGCAACCTTGGCCACTACCCACTAGATGTCAGTAGCACCCACTCCCCAAATTGTAACAAACAAAATATTTATTGTCAAGTGTCTGCTTGAGAGTAAAACCACCTTTGTGTGACTAAATAAAATTGAGAATGCTTTGCATTATTAGATCAAAGGAATTTTACATTACTGGTCAAGACACATTATTTACATTGAGTTCTAGTCAGTCTTGGATCAAATCTCAGTTTCAGTACTTATAACTGGCAGCTTCAGTCAATTGATTAAAACTCTATGCTAGCTTCCTTTTCTATTAATTGGGAAATTAATTGTACAGATGACCCTGCACAATGCTGGGGTTTGGGCACTGACCCTTGTGCAGTCAAAAATCTTGTAAAACTTTTATCTGCCCAAGAACTTTAATAGCCTGCTATTGACTAGAAGTCTTACCAATAACATAAACAACACATATTTGCAATGATTAATGATGAAGTAGAAGGAATTGATCATAAAAGCCTTCCTTTTTATCGGCTTCATATTGAGACAGCTGAAGAGGAGGGAGGAGGAGACTCAGAGGATTTGGTCTTCCTCTCCCAGGGGTAGCAGAGGCAGAAGTTGAAGGAAGTGGAAAGGGAGGCAGGAGAAGCAGGCAGGGGGTGTAACTTTGGAGAATGCATCATAATGCCTGCCTGATCTGTGGCTTTTTCTTGTCTCTAAAAGTGTTTCTATATGGTTCCTGTCATTCTTCCACCATTTACTTTAGTTTCAGGGGTTCATATCATAAAGGAGTCAATGTTGTAAAAGAAGTTAAAAGCTGTCTTGACTAACCAGAAAATCAGAATGCTTCTACCTACCATCTAATATCAGTTTGTTTTTGGCACTGTTTCCTCTACATCTTCTTCCTCTCATCTGGCACTGTTTCATGTCCTTTCAGTCATTTTATATTAATTCCTCTGGTGTGGTGTCTATCCACATATAAATGGACTTGCAAAGTTTAAATCCATGTTGTTCAAAAGTCAACTGTATCTCCATTATAGGGTTCTTATTAGGACTTAATGGGTTAAAATTTGGAAGTGGTTACAGCAGAGCTGTCAATAAGTACTATGAAAGCACCAATTAACTAAAAAGAAAATAACTATCATGTATATGCATAATGGTTCATGCATTCATGCAGCATACTTTAAAAAGTAACATACTTTAAAAAGTAACGCTAAGTATTAGTTATTAGTGTAAACATATCCTTTCTTTGATTAACTGAAAATACTGTTTTTATGATGGCATCTGAAGCATTGCAAAATTTTAACTTTATAAAGATTTTTTTCTTATAAGTTCTTAGAAACAAATAGATATAAATTTTGAAGAACTGATCTTATAGAAAGAAAAAAAAACACATGCTACTATATGGCATAATCTATGATGAAATTTTTGCATGAGGAGCCAAAGTGAAAAGAAATTGCAGAATTTTCTGAATTCAATAGTTGTAATTTCACTGAGAAATTGAAATGATTTTATATTATTTTAGTTCTAATCATTCAGTACATCAAATAACATGCTTATATTTCTTGTTTTAAGAAAATGAAGAGTTTATTTTTATTTATCTATTTATTTATTTATACAAGCAATGGGTACAGTCAGAAGCACGGGAGGGTGAGAGAATTCACCAGAGCCAGAGCGGGGAACAGAACAGGCAGACAGACGAAATACACTGCTGAGGGGAGCAGTGGGCAGCAGGCCACTGCGCGATGTGGGACCCTTACCCGTTGGCCGGGGATCGAACCAGCGCTGCAAAGATTGCAGGTAGCTTTGAGCCCAGCGCTCAACCTCTGCACCACTGGGGAGGCCCAAGATAATGAAGAGTTTAAAAACTTACTATGCAATGTGTAAAAGAGGCTTCTTAAATCTTAAATTATAAACCTCAATCTACCCAAACTTTCAATGTGACACATCATAGGACTAATGTGATTTTAAATCTTTATCTGGAAAAGAAAGAAAATTTTAAAGAAAATCATCTCTCCATCTCACTATTTTATTCAATAATTGATGTTAAATTTGATGTTCATAATCAAAAGGTTCTATTTCAGGATGATTAAGATTGTTTGTAAAATAACAGGAGGTCTTACATGTAAGCAAGTTATTTTATATAAGCAAGTTATTTTGCTTACATGTAAGCAAGTTGTTTTATATTTTATATTTAAGTCACAGAAGAGAAAGGTCAGAAAAGACCTTAGAGGCCATCAACTTCCCATTCTATTATTTGTGTAAACCCTTCTGGAAAACCCTTATCACTGGCAGATGGTCATTTATCCTTCGGTTAAAAATGTCAAGTGATCCCAAGTTCAGTAATTTTAAGGGAGCTCATTTTGCATCTGGAGAGTTGAAATCTTCATTGATTTTATTTCTATGAAACTGTTTCACTATATTCATGTATCCCTACTACAAGTATTTATTCATTACCAGATATGCAGAAGACATTTAAACTACTATGGTCTAATAAAAAAGATACAGACTAACCAAGTAATAACACAAATTATATTATTATATATTGAGGTAAGTGAAGAGAAGGAAAAAAATACACAAGTTGGTATTAATGTTTAGCTGGGAAGCCTGATGTCATCCAGGGACTCACAAAAACTTGCCTATAAAAGTCCTGTTGCCAGAGGTGTGAGAATAAGAGTGAAAATGGAGATTGGGGGTGACAAGGAAGGAATGGAGGATAACAGATTCAGACAGTTGTATCAGGAAATAAAAAAAAGAGGAGCAGCGTAGCCGTAGCAAATTGCACGAGAGGGAGAAGACTGTAAGGGAAAACTAGAGATCAGGTCCAATTAGGGCCCTAAAAGTCCTATCGTCTATGTCTGTTACTATTTCCTCCCTAAAGTAATATACAATATATTTACACCTTGTTCAACACTACAGTAAATGTGAGAGCAGTTATTATCTCTGTCTCTCATCTCTCAGCTGAGCAAGTATCTCTAATTCTATCTATTATCCTTCACTTGGTCCAGAAGTCTCAAGATTCCAATTAGCTTCCTCTGCTGTCAAAATTATAATTTCCTGTTTATAATAACTTTAGAAATACATTGCCAGAATCCATTGCAATGTTACACCACTCATTTCACTATTGTTAAATAATGACTTGGACTACTGTTGATATTTGCTAAGATCATACAATTTAGGTCCAAATCTGGTTATCTGAAAGTCAAAGTGAGAAATATCAGTAGTTATAGGAGGATAGTAAATGTAAATGAGTCTTCTTTCCAGAAAATCAGGGTTTATATTCCATTCTACACCTTTCTAAACTCTAGGGTTCCCAAATAAAATGCAGATTACCAATAAAAGTTCATTTAGACCAAAAAAGTTGTTATTTTTAATATAAGCCCCATGCAATATTTGAGACATACTTATTAAAAAAGTAATTCATTGTCTATCTGACCAAATTTAACTGGAGATCTTATATTTTTATTTGCTAAATATGGCAGATGTATCTGCATCTACAACTCATCAGTCTAATAAAAATTTCCTATCTGTGGTTTTAAATGGTGACTACTTCTATGCCTGGTATGGCACAGAGGTATTTAAATCTTTCATAAACTATAGGATTATTATGTTTATATAAGAAAAGAAATATAAATAACTTATTGAACACCTCCAATATTTCAAGTATTCTTCTTCCTTCTGGAAAGTCAGAGGTAAAGAGGACATGACTTCTGCTTTCAGGACTAATGTAGAATACAGAGACAAACATTACAAAGGCAAGGTGATAACTTATAATTAAAAATGGGTACAAAACTTGATAGGTGTACTGTCAGAGAGTGTTAGTTAAAGATGGGTGGGAATCAGGGGAATTTATGGAGTATGGAATTTTATATTGAGTGTTAGTTCACCTGGTAGAAAACTTGGAGGAGGACAATCCAAACAGATCTCTTACTCTGTGCAAAATCACTATTTGAAAGTTCCATGTTCAGCGAACATTGCACAGTCCAGAAAATACAACTAAAGATGAGGTTAGGAAAGCATACTATAGCAAAGAGCCTTGTTAAGCAGTGCAAACTACTAATTTCATTTATTGAATGCATATGATGTGCCAGGCACGCGGTGGTGAAGCTAATTTAAAATACTGAGAAAAATAATGTGGAATTTATTTGGAACCAATATAGCTTCCAGATGTGTATATATGCACTTACACACATACAGAGAGAGAGAGAGAGAGAGAGAGGGAGGGAGGGAGGAAAATGGCTATGAAGTGCTCAGCTTAGGCAGTAGAGTAAATAGTATTGTCACTTAATGGAAGAAAATCTCAGAGGAGAGTGAATTTTCCAGTAGTAGTACGTGAAGAGAAGAGATGGTAGAGCCTGGACATGTTAAATCTAAACAGCATTTCTCTTGTTTTGTCTTTTTTTTTTTTCACTAAGGTGATGACAAGATCATTTAAACTGATGGTGAATGCACTATGAAGTTGGAACAATACTGCTGTTCTGTGGCTATTTGGCTATTTTTACTTTCTCCATTGCCAACATTAACATTTGTACAGTGACAGATAAATGTACATGTGTGACAGTGATGCGAGTTTCCTTAGACAGAATCTCTGGACCAATTCAGTCCAATTCTCATTTCTCAGAGTAAAGTTCTCAATATTCTGACATGAGATGTCCTCCAGAGGAGGGGCAACAGCTTCTCACAATATAACAGCAAATTGATAAGAAATTTGCTAAGAAGGTTGGTATTTCCTGATTAGATAACCTGATTTCCAGTTGAAATCTGAATTCTGCCTTTAGAGACAGAAGTAAAAATTTTCTGGGAAAAGAGATGATTGTATAGCAAAAATTACTAATGCATTTCTTTTTTAAAAACAAAGTTACTTTCTGAGAACCTCAGGGAGTTTCTTGATTCTATTCACTCCATTGACTCTTTAAATATTTTAGGGATTTTTTTTGTAGATTTCAGCCTATTGATAAGAATATTGGCTAGAAATTCCTGAGGGCACTGCATAGCCCCTGGGAAGTTTCCCATTGACATTTCACTTTTAAGCCAATATGACTAGACTAGCCATTGGGGTTTTTATTGTGATTGCAAGATGTCCTTCAGCAATATCCATCAGAAAACTTAAAAACAGAGTTCTGTTGTTCACAATATCAAGCATCTGAGGGGTACCCCAGAACCTCCCCAAACTCGCACACCTTCATGGTGTCTGTCCATCCATACACACTAAGACAAAGTGTACTTGGTATAAAAGAACTTTAATAAAATTAGTGTGCATAGAGAAAGAAGAGAATAAAGACTATTCCAGATAATATGCCCAACGTTACCCATTTCCTCATGGGTAAATGCCCAGCCAAACAGGGTTAGCCCTAAGCAGGTCCACTGAGAAACTTTGCCACAGTCTGAAGCACCTTCCAGTGGGGAAACAAAAGGAGGGGGGAAAAGGGGCCAGACAAATCTGTGAAGAAGGTGCAAAATCAAAGTTCAATTCAAGATAAAACCTGCCATTGTCAGCCTCCCCCTGTGTCTCTTACTCATGTCTCCCCTTCGCGCATCTCCTCCAAATCCCCTAAACCCCTGGTACAGTACAAAGTTAAAAACCAAGCAAGCCCTTCTTCCCCACATGTCTCTCTTGAGCCCACCTACCTTCCATATTACATAGCTTCACCTGGACACTCAGTTCCACCCTCAGAAGTGGGAAGGGAAACAAGGCACATACCCCTTTTATGGAGCTGCCTCTGTTACAAGACTACAAATTACACAGCATACCTCGGTCTTGACATAGTGAAGAGAGAGTGTTTTTTTGGGGGGGAGAAGGAGTCAGGGGTACAGGGAGGGGGGGAGGTAGGAGGGAGCAGAGGGAGAAAACACATGAGCGAGCATGGAGACTTGCTAATTTTTAGGTGGAAGGCTGGGAAAGTCTGGGGTTTCTCCAAGTCATTCTTTATTGGTGAATTTATTTTTTTTTTGAGATTTATTTATTTATACAAGAACTGGGGTACAGGCCAGAGGCATGGGAATGTGAGAGAATTAATCAGGGACAGAGCGGGGAACAGAACAGGCAGATCTACTGAAATACACTGCTGAGGTGAGCAGTGGGCAAGACAGGAGAGGTCTGCCACGCCATGTTGGTATCTCCCTGGTCAGCCGGGAATCAAACCCGTGCTGCAAAGGCTGCGGACAGCTTCACAGAGCTGCGCTCCACCTGCTGTGCCACAGGGGAGACCCTATTGGTGAATTTAAATAAGAGCAGGGATTTAAAATTTAGGAAGAGAGACAAAAATGGACAAAGGAGGGCACAAAGGGTTAAGATGCAGCACTATGAAGCTATTCTCAGTCAGTGCAGCACCAGTTCGATCCCCAGCCATGGAGCTAACCCTTATGGTGCAGCAAACCTCTCCTGATTCACCTGATGCTCCCCTCAGCAGTGTATTCCAGTAGATCTGGCTGTTCTGTTCCCCACTCTGTCTTTGATGAGTCCTCCCAACCCCCGCACCTCTGGGCTGTACCCCAGTTCTTCTTGTATGCATAAATAAATAAATCCTTAAAAAATAGAGAAAGGAAAAAGGAAAAAAAAAAAAGCACAAATCAGTGACTTATGATCAGTTATCTAAGTCAACCAGGAGCTGTTAAACGAAGAAGTCTTAGCTGGAGATGCAACCTGGCTCCATCTAGTCCTGTGACTGGCAATGTGTTTGAGGTAGTCATCTTAGAAGTGTATACCTGGTCATCAAAGCTTAAGATAGGCACTTGCCTTACAAAAATAAGTCAACTGTCAGTGTTTACACTCAACGAGTTTTTGCAAATGAAAAGTATATTTGTAAGATATAATTCTAATTATTTGATGTTCTAATTTCTACTCCTTTTTCTCTCTGCTTCTTATATGACATTTAAAGAGCTAATTCAAATATTCCCACAATTCTTTTCTCCAAGTAAGCACTCAAACTGTTTTGACTGTTAAATGTATAATGGAATAGTAGGAAATTTTATGTAGCTAAAGATAAAACTTAACTTCCTTTATTAAT
Organism: Talpa europaea; assembly: GCF_964194135.1. Classification (NCBI taxonomy): domain Eukaryota; kingdom Metazoa; phylum Chordata; class Mammalia; order Eulipotyphla; family Talpidae; genus Talpa; species Talpa europaea. The sequence continues at coordinate 106,359,874 of NC_140072.1, read as the reverse complement.
TTTGGCATATAAACTCAGCTTTGTCTCTCATCCCTTGGCTCAGTAATTCTGCTATGAAACTGCAGAGATACAATTTTTAGAAATGTAAAGTAAAAAGTTTCATTTTAAAGCAACTGAAATAAAATAAATCATAACATTAATTATAATAATAAAATAATAATGACCATTTTTTATCAGTGAAGAGTCACAGATTTTCCAAAAAGGCAAAATCATTTCCTCAGTACTTATTTTGATTTTAGCACAGTTAAGTTTAATTTTTCTATATTTTATAATTATCTTGAATCTATTTGTAACACTGACATTTTCATAATATTTTCAGCTTTGAACATTACTATTGAGATATCATTTATACTGTAGAAACATGGATGGGTACCATATCAAGATCATGCCACATGAGTGAACACCACAGAATATTTTGACTTGCATCATCATTGTTTTACTATCCAGATTCTCTCTTTACTTTTTAGCCTTGGCCCTACAATGAATCGACCAAGTTCTCCAGATATTACAATAACATTGTGACATCGAGATTATCTGCCCTATATTTCAAAATTCTGGCAGCCCTGGCTATATATCAAGTCAAGGAAGGTATATTAAATATTCATTTTTAATTAGAAGAGGAAAATATAGAGTGCCTGAAGCAGGCATCGGTTATTTTTACTAACTTTAAATTTTCTTCAAAGTAGCGGGGAGCTTCCTATCAGTTTCTGAGTACATGCAAAGACCTCTATTTCAATCGACTGACTACAACAATCCACCCCAACACAAGTGGCTTAGAAGGAAAGCTATTTATTCCCAAGGGTGTGTGGATAGGCAAGAGGGAGTCTGCTCTGGGCTCCTCTCAGTGACTCCAGACCTATTCCACATTTCATACCCTCCTTCATATCTGAATAGGAAACTGTAAAATAATCCTTTGAAACAAGAGAGTGGCTTTTCCTTTTCCAGTCTACCTAGAATGCTGGAGGACCAAAAGCATTTTTTGTTTTGTTTTTACTATTTGAAATTGCATCAATACCTTTCGTTCACACATTATTGCTAAGACCCCTCTTGTAAATATCATGGGGGCATTCTATGTATTTGACACCACAATTCTTGGAGTAAATGGTTATCTCTCTATATTTAATTATTCATGTGTTAGGCATAGCTGGCCCATGATTTTGGTTTTTGGGACCACTTGCCTGGCTGAAAAGTATTCACTTCAGACACCTCATTATTTCTAGAGAATTTAACAAAACTTTGTTGACTTGGATTTTACCCTGAGGCTATCTCTTATTGTTCCCACACTATCCTTGAAATTTTGCAGACCAGAGACTAGAGATAAGAAACAACTTTAGTTTCTAAGTAAACAGTTCTACTTGCAAAGTAGTCAGTATTCCTTCCTGCTGCAGAACTTTGTGAGATGCAACTAGTAGCATCAAGGTCACAATACCAACACAGCGCGAGTTACCATCTTACCCAAGTGGACAGGTTGTTAAGATACATTTACTTTACTGCATGCTGTAGGTGACAACCTTACAAAGTTTCAATTTTCATAGGTTATCAATTCATCTTGATTTCCCCAGGTCTTTCCCCGTCTCAACCCTCAAAGGTCAGATCTGACCATGCTCTGTAACCCAGAAACATCATTTTACAAATCTAAGCCCTATATTCCAAGAAATCACTCAGTTCTAGGCAAATTATGGTAGTTTTCCACCCTAATACTACATAAAACATTATATGGTTTTCAAATAGAATATACCCTATATTAATTTCCCTATATCTCGTAATAGGTTACTCACATACCACTTCCCAATTCTAAAGCCAATAAAACATACACATTACTATAGCACCTATTAACCAGTACCAATTTCTGTATTCACTATAACAACACATCTCCACACATCTGTGGCTTAAAATAACCATAACAGATTGTTGTTCACATTTCCCTGGTGTCTCTCATCTTCCATGGGCCAGTGTGATAAACTTAAAATTTTCCTTTTAAGGCAATGCTTGAGACTTAACTACAAACCCAACTATAACACAGAGTTTAAGCCTCTTCCTTCTTTATATTTATTATTTCATTGGCCAAAACAAATTAAGTGGCCAACCCAAAAGTTAAACAGCAGGGAAATAAAATGTATCTTTAAAAAGACAGAAGACAGGAAGACTACTACAGCAAACAGATTTGTTATATTTTAGACATTCATTTTTATTATGAATTAAACCGTTTGGGTATTCAGTACCAACAAAGCTTATTTTCTTTAAAGAAATAATCCCATACTTTCTAGTGAGGTCAAATCATCCAGTCTTTAGGCTTTTGTTTACATTATTAGAGTGCTATCAAGAAGTAAAGAATAACTAAAAATATTATAAATCCACATAGCCATATTAAAGAAATGACCCTAATATAGATGTCAGAGATAGTAGTAGGAAAAAGGGCCTCCCTGGTGGCGCAAAGGGTTAAGCACTACACTATGAAGCAATCCGCAGCCTCTGCAGCACAAGTTCAATCTCTGGCCTGCCAGGGAGCAACCCACATGGCGCAGTGACCTTTTCTCTTTTACCCTCTGCTCCCCTCAGCAGTGTATTTCAGTCACTCTGCCTATTCTGTTCCCCACTCTGTCTCTGGTGAATGCTGTCACCCCCGGCGTCTCTGGCCTGTACCCCAGCTCTTGTATGCATAAATAAATAAATCTTTAAAAAAAAGTAGGAAAAATCTGAAGTTATAATCATGGTGTAGTTATATCCTATGTACCTATTGACATTTCTTTTGCTAGTTTTACTATCAAATACAGTGGTTTTGCTAAGTGGATGAAATCCAGAATTTATTTTAGTACTTCTTTTCCTATTTTCCCACAAGAATATTCCTTTTGCTATTAAGCATTTTTTAAATTTATAAAGATATCTTCTATCATAAAAGTAGTTCATGGGCACTCAGGAAAATAAAAATAAGGGTAAAAATGAAAACCAGAATCCTATAATCCTGATACAGTCATCCGTAACATGATACAGCATTTTCTTATTTATTTTTTGCTACGTGTATATGCCATAAATGTGATAAAAATAGTATGTAAAACTGAATATATTATTTGACTTCACTCTATGCAAAATAGTTTCTACTCAAATTACCCTTTAATTTTGCAGCTTGTAAGTATGTCCATATTCACAGCTTCCATCTCAAATCCTGTATCAAACAGACTCTTTTACTACTCCTTTCCGGAATTGAAATAGGATATTATTTTCCTGTATGCTAGGTTCGTTGACATTCAAAAGAGAAGGGGTTTATAAAAAACAAAATTGTAATATACAATTTTATACAAACTAAATGCAAAACATGATACAAAAATGCAAAACCATCTGGACTGTTACTAGGGTTTCTTTGCTGACTTTTACCTGCCTAAAGCACTTTGATTACTAAGATTATTTTGCAAGTTGTAATAAATATGTCACCAACCATCATCTCTTCACCCAGCCTATACTTTATCCACAGCCACAAATGCTTCCTGCCAAACTGTTGTTGTTGCAGCCTAAGAATTGAGTAAGGCCTTGTTAGTTCAAGGTCTCTTAGTCAGGCTGTTCCAGAAGGTATGCAGCTCTTTTGTCAGAAGGTCTGTCTGCCCAGTGTTCATGTGGAATTTCATTCACAAATAAGTGGTCAGGACAGTCTGCCTTTTTAAGGGAACAATCGCCTCAGTCTTGTAATTAGAAAAACTACCTCCTGCAGCCTAAGAGTAGGCTGATTTCAAATCCTACTTTGAACTCCTCTACATATCCTATGGTATCTGCAGAGATTTTGCTTTACTCTGTGTCATCCTTGATATGCTGGCTAGATTTTGGAAGAATTTGTTCTAGGGAGACTGATCTAGAAGTATTTTAATCAGAAAATCATCAAATGAGTTAGTTTTTTTTGAAGATTCATTTCTTATTTATACAATAGCTGGGGTACAGGTCAGAAGCATGGGAGGGTGAGAGGATTCACCAGAGACAGAGTGGGGAGCAGAACAGGCAGACAGACCGAAAGCACTACTGAGGGGTGCAGAAGGCACCATGTGGGTCTCTCCCTGGCTAGCCAGGAATCGAACCTGCCCTGCAGAGACTGCCAACAGCTTCACAGTGCTGCGCTCAACCCGCTGCGCCACCAAGGAGGCCCAAATGAGTTATTTTTAACTTTATATGTGTTTGGGCTTCAATTGGTTTTAAGATTCTTTAAAAATGTAATCGTAACAACTGTTGTACACATGTCACAAAATTAACAGAAGGCCCACATTAATAAATAGGAATTCTTGACTTTATTCCAGTCTTCAAACCAAACCCCACTGGCAAAAATTTTCAATTCTTAAAATTAAGATTTGTTCCAATTAAAAAAAAATAAACTATGCTAATGTATTGATTTTATAAATTATTGAAATTTTGTGTAGCTAAATGAACATTCATCCTTCCCAAAATTATTACCCTCTCTACTTAAATCAATAGATAGCATATGCATTATTATAAAGCTCATGTGAATACTATTCAGAGCCAAGTTGTGGTGTATGATTACTTCTTAATTTACATTTTCTTATTTTCCCTTCATTTGTGTGTGTTGTTTGTTTGATTTACTTGTATGGCTGTTGTTTACAGTGGTAGACCCAATGAAGCATGCCTCTATTTATCCACATTGTTTGCCTTGTGACTACTATTCCTCCAATTAGTAGACAGTGGTGTCTACTTCCCTGCCTCTGTTGCACTTTGACTTGCTGACAAATGGAATGTAAAAGAAATGTTATCATTCTTCTTCCTAACCTAGGTCTTAAAAGAGTCATTGTAGCTTCTTTTTTCTGGGAGCCATGAATCAACATGTGAAGAAGTACAGGTAAGAGATCACAAGAAGAAGACAACGCATCACAGCTGCCCCAATATTTACATCCAGATGCAAAGAAATAAGACCATGCACCGCAAGCAGAAGAGCTATCTCAGAATGATAGAAATAAATGAGAAATAATGACTCATTGTTTCATTTCAACTCTGTATCCCACAGAAATTATGCTCACTGGCTTCCATATGATCCAGCAATTCCACTCCTAGGTATTTATCCAAAGGACACAGAAACATTAATTCCAAAGAGCACCTGCACCCCTATGTTTATAGCAGCACAATTTACAATAGTTAAGCTTTGGAAACAACCCAAATGCCCAAAAATAGATGACTGGATCAAGATGTGGTACATACACACAATAGAATATTACTCAACATTCAAAAAAGATAAACACATGCAATTTGCAGCAACATGGATGGCACTGGAAGGGATCATGCTCAGCGAAATAAGCCAGAAAGAAAAAGAAAAATACCAGATGGTCTCACTCATAGCAGTAATCTAGAAAACCTAAATAAGGGACCAGGAAAAAGAATAACTTTAAGAAAGAAAAAAATCAAAATCAACAAACAACTATGAACCATAGACACTCTTTGGGGGGATTGGGGTCAAAATCGGGGTTGCAATTGTATGGGGACTATAAAAGAAAAAAGGAAAAAAAAAAGAAATGATGCTCAGGTGACCTGGACTAATTTCCTGGCCAACATAATAATTGGAGCTGTGGGTACATAGACTAATGATATCTTCTAGGACATGAGTGTTTATCTAGTTTTCAGTCGTTGTGTCTTATTCCTGGTATGACTATTTAAGATCTAGCACAGTTATTGTATGAAAATTTATTTACTATTTGAGATATACCTTATGTGCTGCAACATTCCCAGGCCAGGTAGATTCAACGTTGGTTCAGGCAGCTTAAAACAGAAACTTGGAGTCTTTGGCATCATCCGCACAGGTTTTTTAATAGTATGCAGGGGAAACAAGCCAGCAGGGAGACAGCAACTTGTGTCCCCTACGATTCTCTATCTTTCCTCTGGGCTTCCTTTGGCAGCTATAGCTCATCCTCTCGTAGCCATTTGCCGCCGCGCGGTCTCTGAGTAATGCCACCCTTTTATCCCTTACCTCCTAAGCACAGGTGCGCCCACTTACGCATGCGCACACCATACTCCAGGTGCCCACCATCAGGCATGTGTGCCCCAAGCCCACGCTCCCAAAGTGCCTCCTGAATTCAAGGCCACCGGTGATAACCACAGAGGCCAGCAGCGTAAAAGCCTGACCAGTCTTCATTTACCGTACACTTTAGTAGGCCTGTCCTTTACCCAGAGAGGAATTTCATTAATTTCATTTGACCCTTATGGACATTATATTTCCAGGAAACATGTGAAGATGACCACACTACAAAAATGACATTAACACTGGACTATTATTATTGGAGAGCTCCTGATAATTCCAATTACTTTTGCCATGAAACTGTAGCTGGTCAGGAACTCTGCTTAAGATAAGGAAGATTAATGAACTCTCTATTTTATGCAAAACCTGAGTTTTGACTCATGCCTCTTTTTACCTAGATGCTTCCAAAACATCAGATTCACAGCTGTTTACTCTTTACAGGCAAATGTTCACAAAGTAAAGGCAACTTGTAGTGTTGATGTCAAATACCTGGCTTCTCATCTTTTCCTAGAATTTAGATGCATCAGCACTGATTTTCAGCATTTCTATTGTATTGCTGAATTTTTTTTAAATTAATAGCTATGTAGCTTATAGAACATTTATATAAAGAACAATGGAAAACTCTGATGTCATGTAATTTGTTTTTTCCTAAAATTTCTCTTGGTAGTTCTTATCAGGTGAAACTGTGTTACTGCTGTGTTATTTAAAGTAAAACTAATGTAGTACCCTAAAAAAAGTAAAAGGTAAAAAAGTATCAGCTTTTTCTGCCCTCCCGCCATTGGGACTGATGATGGATCCCTGCAGTCCTGAATGCATGCCTGATGGAGGGCACCTGGAGTAAGGTGTGGGCATAGTAAGTGGGTACACCTGGGCTGAGAGATTGGGCTTGTAAGGGCGACATCACGGGACACCGGCAGAACAACAGAATGAGAGAGCAAAAAAAACAGCAGAGCAAATGGAGCGAAAGAGAGAACCACCAGAACAAGCAAGAGAAGCAGAGGCCATGAGAGAATGCCAAAGAAACCAGAAAGAGTAAAGAATGGCTAAGAGGCCTGCCAGCCTCCCGGCTCCCCAGTGCCCCTGCCTGCCATGTACCTGGTAAACCCAATATAAGCCTGCAAAAGCCACCGAGGGCTCCAGGACTCCTTCTTTACCTGTCTGCTCCGGTCATACAGAACCTGTCCAGTGGCCTTCCTGCCACTACCACTAAAGAATATGCTTATAACAGAAATAGTGATAATTCCCCATTTATCTCACTTTACATATAGAAGGGTCAAATGACTCCAAACATTCATTATTAATTCAGTTATAAAAATTATCAGTTAAAAAAATCACAACTGGACTGCTAATAACTCCAAAACTAAATAGAAAATTACACCTAAACTTCTTTGAATAGCAAATTTTATATTTGTAAAAAGCATTACTATCCACAGAAATATAATCCTATCCTTAAGTAATTATTTTCCTTGAAGAAAAATGTAATATGAAGAATTAATAACAAGTTAGCGTTTCCATTGTACCAAACAGATTTAAAACGGCATATCAAGGTAGCTTTTCAGTTCTTTCTTTTCCTCTTCTTCTCCCAGTTTCTCTCTTGGCTATATTTTGAGATTCAGATATTTAAAAGTTACATGATTATTTAAATGAGCTTGGTAGTAAGGGAACTTCATAATATATAACTCAACCTTTACTTTTTTAGCATTCTAATTTATTGGTTAGGTTAATGTTGAGCATATGAAATATACCATTGAATTAAATTGTCAGGGACTAACTATTGTTATGCTGAATCTATTTATACCTAATACAAAATGATTTTTTTCCACATCCTATTAAAATTAAGAGGTTATTCAAAAAGAAAATTATTGTCCTAAAAATTATGTATCTACATTTAAATGACTGTCAACTCCATTTTAAATATATCAAATGAATATCATACCTATCCACATCATAGAAGAAAAGACAACCTACAAATTAGAAGTCATAATGAAATCCTGATTCATTTACTATTTTTTTCTTTCACTTGAAGGATGCAGGTATAATTTAGAATCACACAGACAAATACAAGAAATAGTCTTGTATCTATGCAAAATCATTATGTAAAACTATCAGTTTTAGGGGGATTTTAGTAAAATTGTTAAATTTCTACATCTCCTGGGCCTCCCGTGGTGGCGAGCGGTTGAGTGCTGGGCTGCGAAGCTGCCTGCAGCCTCTGCAGCGCCGGTTCGATCCCCATCCACCTGCAAGGGTCCCACATGGAGCACAGACCTCTCCTGCCGCTCCCACTGCTCCTCTCAGCAGTGCATTTCGTCAGTCTGCCTGTTCTGTTCCCCACTCTGGCTCTGGTGAATTCTCTCACCCTCCCACACTTCTGACTGTACCCAGTGCTTGTATAAATAAATAAATAAATCTTTAAAGAAAAAAAAAATTTTCTACATCTGCTAATGCACGAAGTTTACAGAAAGCTTGGCAATCAAGAAACAAACAGATGGGCCTCCCTGGTGGCGCAAGGAGTTAAGCACCACACTATGAAGCAATATGCAGCCTCTGCAGCATGAGTTCGATGTCCGGTCGGCCAGGGAGAAACCCATATGGTGCAGCAGACATCTCCTGACTCCCCCACTGCTCCCCTCAGCAGTATATTTCAGTCAGTCTGCCTGTTCTGCTCCCCACTCTGTCTCTGGTGGATCCTCTCACTCTTCGTATCTCTTGCCTGTGCCCAGCTGTTGTATGCATAAATAAATAAATCTTTAAAAAAAAAAAAAAAGGAACAGAAAAGCCTCTCTGAAGTTAATTTCCTCTCTCCTTTTGCAGCAAACTTGGTGGAGCTGTGCCTGCAGTCTCAGCCCTGTGTTGCCAACTGGGTGTCTCAGAACCTTATGAAAGAATTCTAGCTCCCATGTCTGAGAAGTATGGCAAGGCCTGACCCTTTCTCTCAGAGGTTATGCTCTTCGGCTGGTGATAGACTCTTTCCTGAGAGACTTTATCTGGAAGAAAAACTTAGCTCTTGAGCCATCACAGAGTCAACAAGAGCTTATTTTCACAACTTTTAAATATTCATGAATCTCCAATAGTTGCAGGCAATGAGGAAACTAAGCTGGCCAGTAGAGAAATGCTGTTGCTGTGTGAATGTGATAAGAATTGGTAGGAAAGACTTATAGTATTAAACATTTCAACTGTTTCATATTAGCACTGTATCATAGAACTCACTTTCCCCCAGCACAATAGAAAAATCATTATTTTTAAGACTTTTTCCTAAGATATAATTGGAAGAGCTAATGGGATAGGAAATCTAAAATGCATTATGATTTCAACTTTTTCTTTAAAATAACGTGTATCTTTAAAATTCTTCCTCAAATTAAAATATATCTGAAAGAGTTTGGTTTACAATGTCTTTGCAAATGCAATAAAATAATTTCATTAAAAATTTTTATCACTGGGGCCTCCCTGGTGGTGCAAGGGGTTAAGCAACGCACTATGAAGCAATCTGCAGCCTCTGCAGCATGAGTTCAATCCCCAGCCGGCCAGGGAGCAACCCACATGGCGCAGCAGACCTCTTCTGTCTCACCCGCTACTCCCCTCAGCAGTGTATTTCGGTCAGTCTGCCTGTTCTGTTCCCCACTCTGTCTCTGGTGAATCCTCTCACCCCCACCCCTCTGGCCTGTACCCCAGCTCTTGTATGCATAAATAAAAATCTTTTAAAAAAATTATCACTGAGCCTCTCAGGTGGCATAGGGGTTAAAGTTGCAGCCCTATCAAGCTATCACCAGCCACAAGGACATGAGTTCGATTCCCAGCCAGGGAGTTAACACTCATGGTACAGCAGACCTCTGCTATCTCGCCCACTGCTCCCCTCAGCAGTGTATTTCAGGAGATCTGCCTGTTTTGCTCCCTATTTTGTCTCTGATGCATCTTCTAACTCCCCATACACCTCTGGTCTACACCCCAGTTCTTATATGCATAAATAAATAAAAATAAATCTTTTAAAAAAATTTATCACTACTTATTCTTCCACAAATGTTTATATATAGGCAGAAATGCGGGTGCATGTGGATGCATCTTGGGGGTTGTATATAGGTGTGTATATGACTGCATGTGTGGGATGTGAGTGTGAAGGTATAAGTATGGGTATGCTTATAGAACAAGCAGTAACCGTAAAATGAATTGAAAAGTCTCTACGAAATCATGTAAGATGTCATCCTTCAAATATTCCAAGACCTGTGAATATACCCATCAATATATGTATTACAGACTCCATATTTTGTTCTTTAAAAAAATCAAAAAATTTTTTAAAACAAAAATTCATTAGTAAATCAACATTTAATAATTAGAAACAAAATTACCTAAAATGTCTTATCCATAAAATGACTCAGTTATCTTATCTGAACTTAGAGAATAAAAAGAATTGCTTTTGTGATTTGTTTATTTCATTTTTAGAAGAAAGCAAATTATATTTACTCAGAATTTGGAGACAAAAGTGAAGTTTTAGACATGCCTTCTGTGTGAAGGACACTTTCAAATGCCTTGATTTTATTTAATGGTTTAGTGGCTTCCATAGTCAAGATTTGAGAACTTAGTGGTCTCTGTTAAGTTTTGTCAACATCCTGACTAGATTGAGGGCATATTTTGGCATAATTTTTATGCCTTTAATTTTGTCAATCTTAAAAACTTGCTAGTAGTACATATCAGAAAAAAATCTTAAATTAATTCATAATTAATCACTGAAAACTGACAGATGATAGTCTATTGTTCAGAAGCCTAAATTTAATTAAGAATGTATATTGCAAAGATGTTTAGTAGATTTTAAAAGAAATAACATTTGCAGTTGATTTTAAAAGGCAAAATATTTTACATACCTAGCTTTTTATTTGCTATATAAACTTTATTCAAATTGTTCAGACTGATAACTTCATTAGTTCCTACTTGCAAAAAATGTTGTGTTACTTATATCTGAATCAGGTTTTTATTAAGTAGTGAGTAATGGAGTGAACAAGCGCCATAGAAAGGAAATAGGTTTGAAGAAGGGCAGGAAAACAGAAGATTGGAAGGAAAGAAGGAAATTAGGGAGGAAGGAAAAGAGCACAGGAGGAAAGAACAAGAGAATAATAGCTTCGATTCTGAGGGGTTTGTGTGTTGTGGTGTGTGTGTGCGTGAGCGTGTGTGTGCACGTGTGCGCGTATAATTAGCCCATGAACATATAGATTTCCTAGGAAAAGTAGTGAAAGGTCCCCTCCTAACTACTTTCACACACCCTCAGGCTCCCTTCCATGATTTTTTATTTCTAAAAGTTCAGGGATTAGGGTTGCGTTAAGATCAAAGTAAAGGATAATAAGTGAAAATTCAAAACGAATCTGTTTTAGACACAGTCAAAACCAAAATTCAGAATAACAGGAAAGGATTTCAGTATTTGTCCAACTACCTCATTATGCAAGTGAATAAAACAAGTTCTGGTAGAGTTTCAGTTAGTTGAGGCTGCTGTATGGAAAACATAGAGGAGGCAGCATAAACCGCAAACATTCCTCGTGGTTCTGGTGGCTAAAAGTCTAAGATCCAAGTGCTAGCACAGTCAGGTTCTCGGTGATGGTTCTTTCTTGATTCTGTGGTCACAGGGTCATTCCATAATGTGAGCAAAGGGGAGCGGCTGGGGGTGGGGGGGAGCAGATGTGGAGAGAGATTTACATTAATCCAGTCATGAAGGTCCTAATTTCATTACTTAATCTAACGCTAATTACTTCCCAGAAGCCACAATTTCAAATATCATCCCAATGGGGGCTGTGTTTCAAAATATGTATACTTAAGGAGACACAAAGATTCAGTCTTTAGCAGACACGTAATGATTTACCCAAATACGCCGCTAATTATTAGCAGGCACAGTAATTGGCTCAGATATTTTGAATATTGGTCTCACATCACTTCCTTTGCAAGATGAACCAATACCTGCTATTCAAAAGGGTTAAAAAGATTTAAAAAATTAATTGGGGGAATAATGCTAATCTTTTTCAGGGAAATGACTCAACTTTATTCTATCAGGGCTCTTGTAAGGCACTGTTCTATTAACATTTTCACCCTCTGCTTCTCTCTGTATATATTCTATTAACATTTTTCCTCCTCTCATTCTTGTCATCTTGTTACAGCAACTTCCCAGAGAAATCAGGCAGCACTCAGAGAGGTGGAGAGAGAGAGATTTATTTGTCACACTGCTGAGCTCAGTGGGATAGCTCCCAAAAAGTCTGAGCCCCTAATAGCATGAATGGTAAATTTTTATATAGATTGTATGTGGAAGCTTGCCAACCCATCGATCATAGACATTCTTTACTGTCTGGGAAGGGGGTCAAGGTAGTGTGGCTACTACTGGGGGCATGCAGCACACCACAGGAAATTTCTGCTCCAGCAAGCACTGGAATCCAAGCAGCAGACTTAGCAACTTCCTGCTTCAATCTCATTCAACCTCATCCCTAATGAAATTCTTTGCATTGTCTAACATTTTGGAAACTATTCTACATTTGTTATCTCTACTACTTTTTTCTCTCCTACCCTTCAGAATATCATAATCTGGTTTCTAGTCTCATTCTTCAAAAGTTGAACTGAGTAAAAATTTATTATTTGAACTTCTTTTATACACTATTATACTGACTTCAGATTTTATGTTTATTACTTAATTTATTCATCTGAATAATTTAAGAATTATATGTCAAAGGGCAGAAAACTAATAAATATTAAGCAATTTGTCTTTAATTTCTCAGTTTGTCTAACTGTAGAGATCATTGCCATCTATGATCTTTGTCTCATAAATTCCTTTGAAGCCTTCTTACCTTCAAGATACATTTAAAAATACAAATTTCATACATTCCCCAAGACTTAATTGACTTCCCCCAATACACTAACCTTCTTTTACCTGGTACTAAATCTAATGTCCTCTTTTAAATTTTTGATTCTAATTCATCTTTATTAAGATTACTTTTTGACTTTAGACATTATCAATTCTCATTCTATTCTGGTATAGAGGAGCATTTAAAGTGTGAGCTCCAGACAGAGTTTGAATTCATCTCTAATACTCACTAGATAGGTGTGGCATTAAGCAAATGTAACTATTCTCTGCCTCATTTATCTTGCTTGTAAAATTTGGTACTTATTACTCCATATAATCATGGAGAGACTGACATGGGAGAAAGTACAGAAAGAGCTCAGTATAGTGTCTAGCACTTAAGTGCTCTGTTAAAGGTATCCTTTATTTGCTATTGAGGTGCTTGTTTCTTTTGTCTTCTCTACTGTTTATAAGCTCTGAATCTCTGATTTCACTTTCTCAGCCTCTATGGCTATGTCTTGATTATTATAATCCAGATTTCTGCCTCTAACTCTTTTCCTTATCCCTCCAATCATTAACCTTAGCCCCATGGTTTCACCTAGCATTTCAAAAAGGATAATATTGGGATATAAATAAAAAGAGTACCTTTATAAACAAAGTTATTCTATTTTTCAACATTATCTAATATTTAATCATAAAAGGTCCATATAAACTCAGATTCAGAATTTATAAGATAATGAATCACACACCTAATCCAACACCTTTTTAAATAAACTATAAAACTGAGACACAGAAGAAAACCAAATGATCTGATCAAGAATACAGAAATGGTAAGAGAGAATTAGACTTAAAATCTGTATCTTGTTTCTATTAGTTGAGGATCTGTGCCAGTCTAAACTAATAATATTTTATAATAGACTCAAAGATTAAAAATCTGACTAGAATGAGATAAAGTTCAATATAATATTAATATTTTAAATCTATTTTAACTATTATATATTAGGTGTTGACTGATAAAAGTAGAAAGAAGTCTTACATTCATGTATTGCTTTAGAAAAATACTAATAATTTCTCTGAAAGCATACTGTACTAGCTGATACTAGAATAAATGTGAAAAAAAGCTAAAAATAAGTTAAAATTGTTTTGCTACAAAAATTCATAAGTTTCTAATTACAATATACTTTTGTAACAGAATGCTTTTTTATGAGATTATTCATGTGTTGTAATCTCACAGACATTAGAGGAAGTATTTCTGCTTTGAGGTGACTAATAAGGCATGGGTGTATGTGTGGAATGAGAAGTTGTATGTATTATGTAATATTCTTATGTGGAATAAGAAGGTAAGAAACCAACTGAGCATTTGAAAGTCACAATTAAATTCATCAAACATCAAATTAATCAGTTCCTAATTTATCAGATGCTTCTATAAATTTAACTTAGCTTCAATGCTGTTGTTGCTAATTCTATGAAAGTTAAGGTATTTGTAGTAGGCATATTCATTTATAATTATAAAAAGATTATAACTTGTTAGGGAAGTCTGAAAATTTATCAGAATGATTTGATGAAAGACAAAAGAAACATATATAACATTATTAAGATAACAACAAATAGAGCTTTGTCCTACCTCACCTTTAGCTAGATATTTAATGGAATGACCTTCACCTCTCTAAGGCTAGTTTTGTCTTACATAAAATTAGAGGATTATAACATAACCTGTTATACCGTGAAGTGTTATAACATAAATTTCTTTCCCATGTAAGCACTTTTTGGAATGATTTTAAAACACCAGAGAGCATGTCTATCCATTCCCACAAAAAAATTCAGCAACTTCTTCAAGATTTTACAGTACACATGTTATTTGCTATTGAGCAGAAAACAGCAAGAAGATATCCCAAAATCTAATATCTGTCTAGCTTCCCCCCCCCCGATTATACTAAAGTTTCATTAGGAAAATCAAATTTCTACATCTGTGGGTTTGGTATTGGGTATATAAATAATAATGTGGGAAATTTGCAATTCATTTACTATTTTCTTAGGACACAAAGAATTTGTCCATGTGGAGTTACTAAAATATTAAGGTGTCTTTGTAGGTTGAGGGAAGAAAATTACTGTAGTCCCAGATTTTGGGGATGATATGTTTTGTCTATACTATATATGTTATATGTTCTGTCTATATTCTTACTGGTAACCTTATAAAGCATTAGCTAGAGCACGAAATTTAAGAATCTGAAGAGAACGCACTATTAAGAAGCACTTATTTTTAAAAATTAGGTAAACTGGACAGGCATTGACGTAATCTCATTTACTACTTTATTTTAAATATATTTGTTTATATGTTAATTATATGCAAAATATTTCCATATAACATATTAATGAGAACATGTTCAATAGGTGAACTTACTCATGGATATGTATCAAATGAAATTAATGATTTTTAAAGAAGTCATTTCTTTATTGGCTATTAATACAATGAGTTTTTAGAATAAATGATTCCAAAATAATTTGATAAGCTTATAATTTGGACCAGAAATGAAGGGCATAAAAATATCAGGTGTTAGATAGTAACAAAACTGAGGTTCTTATGAATTCAGAATCTGGAGCCAGTTTTTCTGGGTTTAAACTTCAGTTCCATTATTTACCAGTCATTGGAACTTGGACAAGCTACTTAAACTTTCTGTTAGAATTATTCTAGGTCTTCAAATTGATTCCCTTCTCCTTCTTAAGAACAAGAGAAGACTGTTATCCTCTATTTTACAGATGTACAAGAGATGTGATGAGCTCTGGACAATAAACTATCAGCAGAAAAGATGTGTATACAGTGAGGGCAAGATGATAAGAGCTCCTGTTTTCTCCTCTCTGTAGTTACACTGAGACATAAGAGATGAGATGGGCATCACAAAGAATGGAATGATTATTTATTGTGTAGAAGAAATAGGGTATAAGCCAAAGATGAAAGGGGTTCAGAGGATTCACCAGAGACAGAGTGGGGAACAGAACAGGCTGATTGACTAAAATACACTGCTGAGGGGAGCAGCAGGTGAGGCAGGAGAGGTCTGCTGTGCCATGTGGGTAGCTCCCTGGCTGGGGATTGAACTCAGGACACAGTGGTGATAGCACCTAGGCTTAACCCCTAGCCACCAGGTAAGCCATGATAAGATTTTAAATTCCAGAATATCCCACTGGTCATAAAACCCAGTTTTAATCAGCATTAAATTCACATTTCTAGAATATCAACTATCTCAAATAAAAAAAAAAATCTAATTCTACTTTGATACCAACTATCTCAACCAGGAAATATAATCTCTTTGTCTTGTGGAATATCTGTATCCTGGCAGGAATACTCCAGTTTCTGAACTTTGGATGTTACCTTGGATTTGTAGAAACAATTCAGTGAGAAAAAATAAAGAAATAGTAGGGGGAGGTAGAGTGAAAAATAGTGAAGAGTGGTAGACATTGGAGTAGAAAATATACTCAAGGATCTTCTGTAATGCTTTGATTATAGCGTCATCTATCAAAATTTGGAATTGAAGACCACTTAAATTCATCTCGAAGCCTAGAAGTAAAATAAGAACTTGCTTTTTTTTTTTTTGCTTCATAAACTTAAGTTCTATATATTTCACATAATCTGTATGACATCAGAAAAAAACATTATTTCCTTTGTAGATAAGAAAAATATACCATAGATTACAGGAAAAATAAAAGAGAGTTGTTCCTTTCCCAAAGACATTTGTTCTGTGGTGAAAACAATTCTAAGATGGTCATTTTCATTTAGATATTCATTTATTGTTCTCTTGTTCTCTGTCAGTTTAAACTAGAGAAAAAATGAAAGAACAGTTTTCTCAAGGCAAAAAGAAAAGGAAATAAAAAAGAAGCACCTCCCCTAGAGGAGCAAAGTATTTTTACATTATTGTCATTTTGCAGAACTTTAGGTATGAATTTATTGACCAAGGGAAGAAATAAATGAATTAGCAGATCTCATGGAGCCAAAAGTCTCTGAATGCTAGAGTATCCATCCAGCAGAGAGAAAAACGAGAATAAGATGTTTCCAATACATTTGGAAAGAAAGAACTTCATATTTCCTCAATAAACAAATAAGTCACATTAACAGTTTAACTCTGGTAAAGGAATGTTAATTGAATTGTTTATGTTCACATTTAGGGAACTGTATAATACATATTACAGGCAAAGAACATTTATGTTTACATGCATTATTATACCCATTATTTTTAATGGGTATAATAATTTACCCATTATTTTTAATGGGTATAATATATACTATGGAGAATACTGTATAAGCAGGCAGAGTCTCCTTTATTTGTAAATCTATCATGTATGCTGCTGGTAAAACATAAAGGCAATGTGGATAATTTAATAGATAATTAAAATCTAAGAGCTTAATGCTTTTATATTTTAAAATTATTTATTGATGTGACTATCTGCCCAGTATGTGTAGCCATTATCCATAAAAAGGTTATTGTTATTTCCTTGGAAAAACACTAGTCAAGAAAGAAAAAAATAATTTAAACATTTAACAAAGGAAAAATGGCACCTCTGTCCATATTATGCAATGAAATTTAAACAACATGAAAAACCATCAAATGCCCTCAAAAGAAAAAAATAAATGTTTCATGCCCCAAAATTATTACTATTCCAATGAAAATAATAATAAGTGTTATTTAGGCCTACAATACTAGAAACAAATTTTAAAGCATGTTATCTAGTAATATATTAATCAGAGAAATGAATACCCTCATACTCTGCAAGTATTACTGCAAATTATTAAACATACTGAGATGGCTTTTAAAACATAATGGGAAAGATAAAGTTTCATACCCCTTTTCAAACACACAATCAATATTTATTAACTTACACTAAATAATCATGACTGCTTACAAAATGTAGGAAACTTCATTGAAAAGACATTTATGTGAAAAATTGAAATTGACATGTATGAAATATTGAAATTCACATGGCAAACCTATGTGAGTAAATTCTATTTTGCCCAAAATTGAAATAGAGAAGAATATGTAAAGATATGCAAAATTATCATAACTTATTATACAATAGATGGAGTGATTCTGAAAATCTTTAAGTTCAATAGGAACGAAATTGATGTGGACAAAGGCAAAAATTAGAATGAAGAGCATTACATGCAACCAACTATGAGGAATAAGCATGTTTTGAAAAAGCTAAATGGACAACAGGAATTATCATGGAAGAAAAATGTGTGGAAAAGGCACAGAAAGACCAATAATTAAGTAATACACTGGAAATAAAACAAAGCATGGTCTAATTTGAGTGAAAATAAATGATAGGTAGAAGCAAAAGAGAGAATGGAACTAATCTTTTTGTAAGCTAATATTTATTGAAACTTATTCTGTGTCAAGAACTGTGACAATGTTTTAAATTTGTTCTCTTCTTTATGTTCATTATACAGGAAGTAGGTAAACACTTTCAATTCTATCCCACAGGACAAAGTACAGGTAAGTGAAGGCACCGAGTCCTCTGCCTCCCCACTTCCTGCCTCAGCTCTTCCATCACTGACTGTGTGGACTGTCATACAGCCTCTTATGCCTCATATTAAAATAACAAGGGTATGGGCCTCCCTGGTGGCACAGCGGGTTGAGCGCTGCACTGTGAAGCTGTTCACAGCCTCTGCAGCACGGGTTCGATCCCAGCCGGCCAGGGAGAAACCCACATGGCACAGCAGACCTCTCCTGTTTCGCCCACTGCTCCCCTCAGCCGTGTATTTCAGTCAGTCTGCCTGTTCTGTTCCCCGCTCTGTCTCTGGTGAATCCTCTCACCCACACACACACACACACATCTGGCCTGTACCCCAGCTCTTGTATACATAAATAAACAAATCTTTAAAAAAATAAAATAACAAGGGTCACAGTATAGGGTGCATAGGACTGTTTGAAAATTAAATGATATCAACAGGGAAGTCTTTTATGACAGTGGTTGGCAAATGCTGAAAATTTTAACCATTTTTATTAAATGGAGAAATTGAATAATCAAAACTCTAAGCTCACAGTAATGAAAGAGGACAATTCCCAGACTTTGGGCTTCTCCATACCCTGTTTGGAGGTATCTACATTTTTAAAGGAAGCATGTGTTCATCAGCAGAGAGACTGGCTAGCTCTGGAAACAAAAAGAGAACAATCCCAGAGGAAGTGTGCATCCATGCTCTGAGCCACAGAGAGGGAATTGAAGCCAAATGGCTCTGAGTACGCCATTTCCATTGGCTGGACAGTCCCAGGCTCAGTCTGCTGTGAATAAACATCTGATTCATTTCGCAATTTAATTCTCCCTGTTCTTTTTCTTTCCACTTAAGTCTGTGTTCAGAGAAAATATATTGGCTTTGCCATGGGAGGATAAAAGTCTTTAAACAGTTATGTTTTCAGTGCATATTGATTTTTTTGCACCAATCTTGCAAATATGATTAATTTAAGTTGGTCTTATATTTTATTATCAAAACCAACTTATTTTAAGTGTGAAAGAGGTCACTTGTCAATACCTGGGGACCTAGGCTAAAACCACACTGTCCCCAGGAAATGGGAATTTTCGTAGACTTGCTAGGTTAATGTGAGTTAAGGCCTGAGATTTTAAAATACTCTATCTCTTCTTCTTCTCCAAATTAGATTTTCCAGCCTGAATGCCTGTATAGCCAAGGACACTCAAGATAACAGTTCCTGAATTAAGATGATACTTAAAAGAGTTTAAATCATGGCTGTGTGATCTTGAATAATGTACATAATGCCTTAAATTATAATTTCCCCACTTAAAATTGAATAATAATTCCTATATGGGAGAGCTACTGTGAGAATGTGTATGCCACATCTCTATACATAAATGTATATGTCTCTCTTCAAATGAATATGAGTACATACATATATATCTTAATCCAGTGAATGCTCAAAAACCGGTAACCGTTATCATAACTTACCATTTTAATGCAACTCTCTGAGGCCTTGTAAGGCAGGCAGCTGACTTTTTTCAGGCACATTACTCTGTTCTGCTATGTGATTTCTTCAAATTTCTGTGTCTGCCATGTTCCAAGAACTACCAGTCCTCTATGTATTAATATGGTAAAAGCCAAATTACGTAACTCAGTTCTGCCTTCCTCCAACAGAAGGCAATATAAGGTACTGGCTTCATGACGTTTATGAAACCATCTTTCAGTAGTTAATATGTTTTTAATTACGGACATTTGGGTTTCATGCCATAAGCATTGTCATGTGATAGATTATTTGACCTAGAGCAGGCCATTTCCATAAAAGGAAGAATATTAAGCATTACCTAGAAGACATTTTCAACTTTAGATGAATTCTACTGACAGGAAATATTGTGAATGTTCAGAATTTAAGAACTTTAGGCTTACAATTAGGAGATCTAAGAATTAGGATGACTAGAATTATAGAAATGAGCTCCCAGTAAGTGATTAGAAGAAAACAGAAGAGATCTTTAGAGAAAACAGTTAAGAAGCAAAATGAGGAGCAAGAAAACCCAGCAAGGACAAAAAAGATCAGAAATATAAAATGCTATTTAGATATACAAAATGCTATTAAGTGTAATGTCATAGAAGTCAGGGTAATGGGTTATAAATATGTGAAGGACATATGAGGAAAGTCACAGCAAGAAAAAGTCTAGTGACTTCTATGTTGTTTCTACATTTCTTCAGTGTCTGATAACTTCTAAGGAATATGTGCTGTACTTGGCACTATGTCCTGAAGGGACAATTTATGGGTGAGTGATATGATTTCTAATATTTTTTGATAAATAGCAAGTGATTAGTGAAAACCCAACCTTTTTCAAAGAAGGTCACAGCTACTTTGATTGGGAATCAAGGAGGTTAATGGCAGACTGTGCTGTACATAAATCAGAGAGCCTTTGACTGAGACACAGACTCAAAGGACCCATGTCTAGCCTAGAAGAGTTTCTCTTACATAATGTATGCATATGTGGAGATGGCACCTGGAATCAGTCTTTATCTGATTTACCACAAAAATACCGAAATAGTCACGCTCACAGCCAGAAACAATAGCTGAGGTTTCTCAGCTTCCTGACTAGTATACCTTGTATGTAAAATGCCTTTTAGGATCATTACTGAATACTTTAACAAGTTCTGGCAGGATGCTAATAAATTCAGACTTTCTAAATAGATGTATTGAAATATGGAAGTGGCATATTTTGTTCTAAGGTCTTTTTTTTTTTTTCAAGACAGAATACATATATATATATTCACATTTAGAAAAAGGAGAATTGCTTCTATGGAGAATATATGTCATGCTTATGACACACACAAAGAATTTTTTTAATCCTTGCCATTGAAAGAAAAAGACCATAAAAAAAGTTTGCTTCCTATATAAATCTCTCAATCTTTTTTTTTTCTCCCAAGATTTCTTTTCTCCTTTGTCTATTTGAATGGCACAGTGTCTAAAATCTGGGCAATTACACATATTAATCTATTAATGCTCCTCTTACTATAATTGTTTGACTTGCTGTAAATCCTAAAAGAACATATGAATATTTAAAACCAAGTTAATAATACAATTTATCGTTAATTGTTATTAGCAATGTTCCACTTAAATTTAGTAAATGAATAATTTATTTATCCATAAAGAGAAGTAATCTCCTAGAACTTATGATTACTGTATTCTAAATAAAGTTGATATCAATTAGACCATATTCAAATGCTATCCAGAATTAAGAATTGTTGAACATTTAGAATATTTATGATTTCACTATCAAGAAACATAAAACATTCACAGAATAAATGTTTTACCATAATGAAAATTCACTTACAAAAATTCCTTTTTTGAATATCCAAATAAGAAAAAGAAATTTACTTTTTATAAGTACTGTTTACTTACATTTTTACATTTTTTATTGAAATCCATGATTGTTCAATTTTGCGACAAGTTTGGTATTATTTGAAATGATTCTATTGCTGTGAGATTTATGCATTGTTTATAATCTGTACATACTCAATACTCTACATATACTTACATGGGTTAATATTAGAATATCTCCAATACGAAGAACAAAGACTCACCAACATTAAAATAAACTACCTCAGTTTTTCTTGTTCAATTCTAACTTGGCTACTTTATGACCTCAGAGAGACTAGCTACTCTTTAAGAATCTCAGATTCCTCATTTTTAAGGGCCTAATCATCAACTTGCAGGCGGGTCTTTGTGAAGATTGTAGACCATATGCCTGACAAAAGTTGGGTGCTCAGTAATAGTTAACTAATGGCAGTAATGAAATTGAAATCAGAAATCTCTCCTGCTTCTTAACAAGATACCCAGAAAGTAAAAGCTAGTGATCATAGCTTGGTCTTTTACGTCATTGGCAGAGCCTATCATCGATCCTGAAATAATAGTTCACTTCTTTATATCCACATAGGCTGAGATCAGAATTGTCATACAGGTTTTTTTTTTTTTTTTTAAATTCCCCCTTTGATTCAATGAATCAGATAAAAGGAGATTGTAAAAAGCCAGGCAAAAAATATGTCTCTCTGTGTAAAAACATTACCTGAGCACAAATTTTCATTAATCTTTTCCAAATGTGACACTTCAGCATGTGGATGTGAAGAATAGGTATCTGAAGGATACAGGGCAAAGGATCAGTACCCAAAAATGAAATTTAAAATGATTTCTTTCCTTCAATGGATTTATTTTGCCCCTGACCTAATTTCGATGCTAATTTATAGAGTTTATGATTGCTTTATTCTCTGAACAGCCATACCTCTCCCTTCTTGTCTGTCTCCCAGGGCCTAACTGCAGGGAGGAAGGCATATATATATCATCAATAAACTGCATTCAGTTAACTGTTCATTATTCTGCAACTGCTGATCCACTTTGTGGATTTTCCATGCCCTTCATTTTTCTCCTCCTCCATACTACTACCTTTCTTTTGATGATTTCACTGCTCATTATCACCTCTACCAGAAGTGAGAAGGAAGAATGTGAAATTTAAATGACTTGAAAATGACTTTTCAAATTTATTTTGAGGATAAGGAGAGGAAGTTGAAAATGTGAGCTAAAATTAGACCTAGGGTTTTCTAATGACTTCAGCCAGCTCTACTTATCCCTGTTGAAGTGATGCTAATGGAATTCTCAAAATTAAAAAAAAAAAAAAAAAACAACTACCCTCCAATCCCATCATTTTTTCTTGGGGCTGGAATATATAGGTGAAAAATAATAGGAGAAATGTGAAATCTATTTATACAAATTTATCTCAAAAAATAGTACTAGTGAAAAGACATTTAATTTTCAGAAATCACATAGTTGAATATTTAGTAAATGTTTTTGAAAACAGGTTAGTATTATATTAAATTGGCTTATTTGTATCCTTTCTATAGTAGTGCACATTTATATTACTTTACAGAAGTATCTAGTTCTTTTAGGGAGGGAATTGATGTGCTGGTTTCTTATTAATCTCACAATTAATTTCTGAGTTGTGTGGGGAAAACGTGATAGAATTTTTATAAAGTTAGCCTGATACACTTGAACGACAATTTATCCAAAATAGTGCTATTTCAAAAAAATGTAAATTATACAACAAATAAAATAATTAAAAATAAAGAAATTAACTAGTATAGATAGCAATGTTTAGAGCCAAGACTTCTGGAGATAATAAATGGGGAAAAATGCTGTTTTTCTAAGTTATTTTCTAATCAGATAATTCTGACACCAAAACCTATGACTATTCTAGAAATAGATGTTTTTGAGAATTTGAATTAACTATGGACCATCTCTCTTGTTCTCAAGTAACATATACATTAAGAACAAACTGGTTGATAAAATTACTTAGAACTTTGCAACACTTCAAGTGTATATGGAAATATACACTGGTACTATATTTTAAGTCTACAAGTTGGGAAAAAGTTAAGCTAGACAAGCACAGATATTTGTGTGCATGTCTGTTTACTTCAGTGTTGTGTCCAACAATGTTTTTCTTATTGTAGGTGAATGATGAATGTTTTTTTGACTTCCATTACATTTAGTGTATATAGCTGCCAGATTCACCTTTCAGTAAAAGGTGAAGCAGAGTAGAAAGATCATGCACTATGGAGACTGGAGAAACCCATTTAGTCACCATAGTAACTGACATGTAATTTATGGCTGTGTATTGATATAATAAAACCTATATTGTGTAAACTATTATGAAGATTTGGTAAACAAACATATAAATCACCCAATACCATGTTCAGAACACAAGGGCACTCAGTGATAGTGATTTTATCATTTATCAGATACTGTACTGATTTTACAAATGTGACCACTTTTCAATCTTGATAACTAGATCAGAAAAAGACTATTTATTATATGATGTATAATAGATACCTATGATATATTTATAAAATAATATATTCCTTAAAATAGTTACATTACATATGAGTATATATTAATTATATCATGTTATGTTTACATTATGTCTTGTTTGGTATTATTTACATTTACCTCTATATATATGTGTTCATAATATATACACATGCATGTTTTCTAAGTCATCTAAAGAGACTGCTAATTTCATGTATTATATTAAAAAACAAAAAGTAGTCTTAAAATAATATTCTAATTTTTTTTTAATTTGCAAGCTTGAATTAACCAGTCCTATACTAAACATATATATAGGTCTATGGCTTAAAATAGTTTTAATTTCTGTGTATATAAATTACATAGAACTTTGTGGATAAGAGTATTTATTAAAATAATTTAAATGATACAACCAGAATTAATTGAAAAATAAAAATAAAACATAGCGCTTCTAAAACTTTCCATTTTCAGTGTCTGTTTACTAAGCATACAAAGTCTGATAATGTTATTTTGATAGATATTTATAAGCCAAGTCACAGCTTTATAAGGAGCTATAGCTACAAGGAGAAAATACTTGCAGTAAATAAAAATACTATTAACGTTTAGTGACATAATGCAGTAAATAATAGTCAAATGAACCAGTATCTCATCATGAGATTTTTTTTTATTGACAGATATTAGATAAACCTTTTCATACACATATCTGCATGTAATTTGTGTGGGTATTTTTATAGGAAATTAGCACAGAGAGGTGGGACGGCTTTTCTGAAGTCACACAGTAACTTAGCAGCAACCCCAAGAATGGCATTTAAAACCCCTGACTGGGCTCAGTCTCAGTGTACCATCTATTGTATCAAGTTGTTTTCCTTGTCTATAGAAAAATAGGCTTGGGAGGCATATAATCTAATTATTCTTCTAGATCAATTTTTACAAAACACCTGGGAAGCAGGCCCAGAGCAATTGAGACATCTGAGAAGCTCATAAGTATTATTTTCAAGAGACTAATAGCACAGAAGCTCTTTAATTTATCTTTAGAAAGTAATATGCAACACCAGATGGTAGGTCACAGACTGGCATTATAAGGAATAGAAGTTTGAGAATGTTTTCATGGTGCCCAGAAAGAAAGGACAGAAGAAAAAAGGGCATTTAGTCCTTTTTTTAAAGCCCGATTATAGTGTAATCCTACATGAAACTGCTGCTTAGATCCTCAAAGAGGAAAGATAATAACAAGTAGCTCAGTTACATTTTGGAATGCGACATGTAAGTGTATTACCCAAAATTGTGCCAAGGCCTCCCAGGCTTGATGACAAATTTCCATGTAGGGACTTTGAAATAACCACAGAAACTAAAGCAAAGTTGCAAACATCTCTAGAATGTGTTTAATTCTGTGTTTCAACTGACATCATTGTTTATATGTTCGTGCTTTTCAGAACACTCTAGAAAAATATATTGCCAAATAGATTTAATTTCTTGCCAGTTTAATGAAGGGGAGGAGCATTAATAATCCTTTCCATAGAGAGCAGCTGGATGATATGGCCAGAAAACCAAGATTCTGCTGGGATGGGGTATTTGAAAAAGGAACTTCTGTGCCAAAAGCATCACTGCCAAGAAAAGAAAAAGCCTAAGAAAATTAAAGTCCAGGGAAAATTAAAGGTTGAGAAAATAATTACAAAAGAAGTGATGTCACTTCATTTTGACTGTCTATATAAACAATAGCTTCTGTGTATTATTGCTATAAACAAAGGATAAACTTAAGAAAGAGAGCCCTATATTTTCACCAAAGAAAAAGTGAATGATGTTAACCTGTTGTAAACTGAATGGTCTGTGAAGAGGATATACAGTCATCTGTGCTATCTGAGGAGATACAGAATTAGCTCAGATTAAGGGGTCAGCTTGCATATCCTCATTGATCATTGATGAATTGCCCAGTTCTGGCCACGTGCCCCAAACTTCCAGAAGCGGTGGGAATTGTGTGAAGACATAAACACATTTCAGAAGCAGCATGATACTGATTTTTGAAGTTGGGTATGTTTCAATTCTAGACCCCAAAGTAAATATTTATCAACTATGGTAAAATTTCAGCTGTTGGGCAGAGCCAGAAGCTGGGGAAGTAGGAGAGGCAAATCATACTTGGCCGACTGTGTTTTGTTTACCAGCTCTATAATGGCTTTTTCACCCACGTGTTCGTGTGTGTGTGTGTGTGCACACGTGCACAGAGCATGTGTTTACTGCTCCATCAGCACTCCTGTTTCACTTGTACATGCTTAAGGGAACTAATTTTATAAGCCAGATTCATATTTTATATACCAGATTTGTATCACAGAGAGTTTTGTTTGTGAACACTATGCATATTCCCATTTTACAATAATCAACTATTTTACTAACACCAGGTTTTTTTATGTAGTGTTGTCAATACTTAGGACTCTGTATCCAAAATTAGTGGGATGAGGAGAAAATAGGAAGGATCAGAGGAAAACGATTAGCTCAACCAAGCAATTTATATTCTAGCTAGCATAGCGTAAAAGAAGCAAATTAAAGTGGATTCTATGCAAAGTACAGGAATGTCAGCTCTTTCTCTGACCTAAAAGGAAGACTTTTTCTATTTTTAGCAGGAAGGATTTTATGTTCAGGGCAGTACACAGGTTATCTCAAAACCTAGTGATGAAGAGAAATGTCCACTCAGGGAAAGACGAGTGGTCTATCCATTACTTACACAGCAACCTACAGATCAAAAAGTGCCCTCAGACTTAATGCATTGGAGTCTATCAACAAGCCTGATTTTATAAACGAGAAAACACGTCATATAGCTATTCAGTGTCAAAGCCAGGGGATAATCAAGAATTTTTACACCAACCCCTCCAAAATTACTTTTGGAAGGATCACTGTCCCAGTAAGTATTCCAAGAATAAAAACAATAATTTGAAAAGTAAGACTTTTTTTTTTTTAAATCTATGCTTCAGCGAGTGCCTTAAAAGAATAAAGTAAAAATGCACCACTTAGAGAAATACATTAAAATTGCTCGCAGGCAGAACCTCTTATGTTCTTCCCACTGTCTCCCCGATTCCTTCCCTTGGCCAGAAGCAGCGGCTGCCTCTGATGTGAGACCACAAGGTAGGCACCCAGAGGGCTTGTGCCTACAACTAGGTAACTAGCAGAAGCTCTGCCGCACCAGCAGCGAAGATTCGATATCAAAACCTTCACTGAATTCACACATTTGCTTTTAAGGCTCCGACCGCCTTACAAAGAGTTGGAAATCCCTTCTCTCCGCAGAGAAAAGTGGATTCCCCGCCCCCCCCTCCCTTTCTGTGCAAACACTGCTGGATCCAAGTCTCTT
Organism: Talpa europaea; assembly: GCF_964194135.1. Taxonomy (NCBI): domain Eukaryota; kingdom Metazoa; phylum Chordata; class Mammalia; order Eulipotyphla; family Talpidae; genus Talpa; species Talpa europaea. The sequence goes on along the minus strand of NC_140072.1, from coordinate 106,332,416 downwards.
GGAAGAACTGGTAGCCAAGCAAGCGTTTTGGGATCGCGCCTGAGATTGCTCTGTAGCGCCGACTTCCTCCCTCCCTATTCAGATATAAATGCAGGCTTATTTATTTATTCTAATTCTCCCTCTGAAGCGCGCAACCTGTGGACTTGGTTTCTGACAGATGCGACCAGGCAAGAGGCTGGTGGGCGCGCGCTCTGGCGCCCGACCCAGTGGCGACCGGTGGCATCTTCAGAGGCAAACCCCCACTCGGGTACCTCTGGCGGGGGTCTGGCGACTCAGGCAGGAAACCATGACTGTACCCTTCTTGCCCCACAGCCTTTCTGTCCCCCTTTGGCTCCCTTAATTGATGAGCCAGTGACTATTGGCTGAAGTTCCCCAGCGATTTGCATGAACAGAGAGGGAGTGTCTTCTGGCGCCCTCCCGTCAGGAGCGCGCTGACTGCAGCCTTCCTGGGAATGCGCGGCGGAGGGAATGCGCGCAGCTCGCGGGCCCTGGCAGTGAGCTGGCGCTTGGAGACCTGGCACCCGCGGCTGGATATGGGGCATCTAAGTCGTCCCAGGAGCAGCACCAACCACAGAAACCTGCCCGTAAGTGTTGGGATGCAGAACCTTACGCTGGGACAAGTTGCCGTACTGTAAGGCAGCTTCCATTCCTGGCTGGGTTTTCAAACCTTTTACCTTAATCCAAACTTCACGGGAAGGTTGGGGGAAAAAAGAGAGGGAGTTTGGAATGTGTGTATTCATTTTAGGAAGGACTAAGTAAGTGTTTGAGTCGTGAGAGGAAGTTTCTGAAGCAGAAATGTGGACAGATGAGGTGGAGGGGGGCTGGAGGTGTGCTTAGTTCGCCTCAGATGCAGGCGTTCCGAGATTGTTTCCTGCTGCCAGCATCTGGCTAGGACTGTCTATTGCAATTGACAAATTGTTTTTGCATAATCATTTTCCGCCTTGATATTTATTTCCCTAGAGGAGGAGGATTAGTGAAGGTTTGGTACGAGGGGGAGATTCAGATCCTGTTGATTTGAATTTAGATGCGTGCTTAAATGAAATTCACTTCTTTTCCCCCAAGTGTTATTAAATAAATGGGAAGCGGGGGATCCGAGGGAGAGAATTGCTGTATCCCATTAATTATTATTATTGATATTATTGGTGTCACAATAAGATATTTCGCGTGCCAGAGTCCGGAGTGGCAGAAACGGTTCCATGGGACATAAATTGCCCACGTCTCAGGGCTCCCCACTCCCAACCCCTCCCTCCCACAACCCAGCCGGAGCTTTCCCTGTCGCGTTGCGCAGTCCCTCAGCTAGAGACCTCACCACTCTGGCGGTGTATTTCCAGGGATGCTTTACAGTTTGGGAATCCAAATGCCCACTGGACTACGGTGGTGACTGGGATGCAGAAATGGGAACGGGGGAATAGAAAGTGAATAGGAAAAAAAAAATAAGTTTGGGAGTCACTGTTGCCCCTTAAATCTCCCCTTTGCAGCAAGTTTCCCCATCCACCTCTCCGACTGGCTGTAGAGGGTTTGCTTCTGAGAATAGGGGCTGGGCAGCAATGACCCTCACACCCTGGGTTCTGAGTCCCCTGTCTGTTTCCGCGGGCATGTAACGAGCATTTCCGTCATCCCCTTTCAGCATCTGCTTCTGTTTTTCCTCTTCGTGGGACCCTTCAATTGCCTGGCGAGTTACAGCCGGGCCACGGAGCTGCTGTACAGCCTGAACGAGGGGCTGCCCGCGGGGGTGCTCATCGGCAGCCTGGCCGAGGACCTGCGGCTGGTGCCCCGGGCCGCGGGGAGTCCGGACCAGCAGGCGCAGTCCCCGGAGCGCTCGCGCGCAGAGCGCAACCCCCCTCTCTCCTTCAGCCTGGCCTCCCGGGGACTGAGCGGCCAGTATGTAACCCTCGACAACCGCTCTGGGGAGCTGCACACTTCTGCCCAGGAGATCGACCGGGAGGCCCTGTGTCTCGAAGGCGGTGGAGGGGCTGCCTGGAGCGGCAGTATTTCCATCTCCTCACCTTCTGCTGACTCTTGTCTTTTGCTTCTGGATGTGCTAGTCCTGCCTCAGGAATACTTTAGATTCGTGAAGGTGAAAATCGCTATCCGGGACATCAACGACAATGCCCCACAGTTCCCTGTTTCCCAAATCTCTGTTTGGGTCCCAGAAAATGCACCGGTAAACACCAGGCTAGCCATAGAGCATCCTGCCATGGACCCAGATGTAGGCACCAACGGGGTGCAGACCTACCGCTTACTGGACTACCATCGTATGTTCACCTTGGACGTGGAGGAGAATGAGAACGGGGAGCGCACCCCCTATCTAATTGTTATGGGCCTGCTGGACAGGGAGACCCAGGACCAGTATGTGAGCATCATCATAGCTGAGGATGGTGGGTCTCCACCGCTGTTGGGCAGTGCCACCCTCACCATTGGCATAAGTGACATTAATGACAATTGCCCTCTCTTCACAGACTCACAAATCAATGTCACTGTGTATGGGAACGCTACAGTGGGCACACCGATTGCCGCTGTCCAGGCTGTGGATAAAGACTTGGGAACCAATGCTCAGATCACCTACTCTTATAGCCAGAAAGTTCCCCAAGCCTCCAAGGATTTATTCCATCTGGATGAAACCACGGGAGTCATTAAACTTTTCAGTAAGATTGGGGGAAGTGTTCTTCAAACTCACAAGCTCACCATCCTTGCAAACGGACCAGGCTGCATCCCTGCTGTGATCACCGCCCTGGTGACCATCATCAAAGTCATTTTCAGACCACCTGAAATTGTTCCTCGTTACATAGCAAATGAGATAGATGGTATTGTGTACTTGAAAGAACTGGAGCCTGTAAACACTCCAATTGCATTCTTCACCATAAGAGACCCAGAAGACAAATACAAGGTGAACTGCTACCTGGACGGTGAAGGGCCATTTAGGTTATCACCCTACAAACCATACAATAATGAGTATTTGCTAGAAACTACAAAACCTATGGACTATGAGTTGCAGCAGTTCTACGAGATAGCCGTGGTGGCCTGGAACTCTGAGGGATTTCATGTCAAAAAAATTATTAAAGTGCAACTTTTAGATGACAATGATAATTCCCCTATTTTCCCCCAACCCTTGATAGAACTAACCATTGAAGAAAACAACACACCTAATGCCTTTTTGACTAAGTTACATGCTACAGATGCCGACAGTGGAGAGAGAGGCCATGTTTCATATTTTCTGGGGCCTGATGCGCCATCATATTTTTCCTTAGATAGTGCCACAGGAATTCTGACAGTTTCTACTCAGCTGGACCGAGAAGAGAAAGAAAAGTACAGGTACACAGTGAAAGCCGTGGACTCTGGAAAGCCACCTAGAGAATCAGTAGCCACAGTGATGCTCACAGTGTTGGATAAAAATGACAACAGCCCTAGGTTTATCAACAAGGACTTCAGCTTTTTTGTGCCAGAAAACTTTCCTGGATATGGTGAAATTGGAATAATTAGCGTAACAGATGCTGATGCTGGACGGAATGGGTGGGTTGCCCTCTCAGTGGTGAACCAGAGTGATATTTTTGTCATAGACACAGGAAAGGGCATGCTGAGAGCTAAAGTTTCTTTGGACCGAGAACAACAAAGTTCCTACACTTTATGGGTCGAAGCTGTGGATGGGGGTGAGCCTCCCCTCTCATCTACTGCAAAAATCACGATTCTACTTCTAGATATCAATGACAACCCTCCTCTTGTTTTATTTCCTCAGTCTAACATGTCTTACCTACTGGTTTTGCCTTCTACTCTTCCCGGGTCCCCGGTGACAGAGGTCTATGCTGTTGACAAAGACACAGGCATGAATGCTGTCATAGCTTACAGCATCATAGGAAGAAGAGGTCCTAGGCCTGAATCCTTTAGGATTGATCCTAAGACTGGCAACATTACTTTGGAAGAGGCATTGCTACAAACAGATTATGGACTCCATCGTTTATTGGTGAAAGTGAGTGATCATGGTTACCCTGAACCTCTCCATTCCACCGTCATGGTAAACCTATTTGTTAACGACACTGTCAGTAATGAGAGCTACATTGAGAGCCTTTTGAGAAAGGAGCCAGAAATTAACATAGAGGAGAAAGAACCACAGATCTCAATAGAACCGACTCATAGGAAGGTCGAGTCTGTCTCCTGTATGCCCACCTTAGTGGCGCTTTCTGTAATAAGCTTGGGTTCTATCACACTCGTCACAGGGATGGGTATATACATCTGTTTAAGAAAAGGGAAAAAGCATCACAGGGAAGAGGAAAATTTTGAAGTACAAATGCCATTAAAAGGAAAAATTGACTTGCATATGAGAGAGAGGAAACCAATGGATATTTCCAATATTTGATAATTCATTGGGATGTTTTAACGGACTTTGTGTAGTCTGTACCACTTAAACAAGAGTGTGTGGATGGCAGGTCCAGTGAAGGATGACTAATTTATAAGTTGTACTATATTGTAAATAACTGTTTACAGGTTTTTAAATTCAAAATCAGAGGTTATAACGTGTACAGCATTTTTTAATGAAAATTGGTACTAACAGCTATAGAACTGTTATTAAAAAAAAAAGCTTGGACATGATTTGCAGCTTTCATAAACCAAGCAGGTGATTGATAAAACCTGGGAACAAAGGTAAGAAAATGTATATTGCATTTTTTTGTCTAAAAAGTCCTTTAACCACAAGAGGGCATCAGTTGATCCTTTGCAAAGAACTGTTTTGAGCTATTGTACATGATAGTTGTTGTACATGAAATTAATGAGAGTATATTTTAAATATATTGTTTTTAACATTTAACAAATATGAAATTAAAATAAATCGAATTTCCCCCTTAAATGTATAATAAAAAGAAATGCATTTATAAATAGAATGATTATTACCTCACAAGTACATTCTGTATAGTTTGAAAGAGAAGGCATTACAAAGAAAGTGCAATTCCTTTTTAGCTAGGATAAAAACATCAAACTGTATTAAAGATTTAACTTGCTGAAGAGTATTTCACTTTCTGTGTACTCAAATCATTTTCTGTTTGTTTTACCACTGCATTGGCTATTATAACAGGGAGATACATATATATATATTCATATGTATATGTATATGAATATATATATATTCTGTACAGAAAATGTATCTAGAAACTTTGTCCAAGAAAAACAGTCACAAGCAAAGAAATGTTTCACTCCTTAGTTGCTTCTTAGGTGTTCATGACATTTTTGTGCTTTCACAACTTGTCAATAGTGCTTTATGCTTGGGTTATATATTAGCTTTTTAAATCCTTAAATTCAGTCATCACATAGAAAACAGAAATTACATTAAGATGAAATTATTCTAGAAGCTAGAGTGGATGTTTAGGTTGGGCATTTTATATGAAAGTTATACTTATCTTTTTGTTGTTGTTTAGGTTTGTTGGCTACCATTTCTGGCTTCCTTTCTCTGGCTTTGGATTAAGTCCAAGAGTTTATTTGTAAGCCCAGCAGCAGATTCTTTGATAATTTAGCTTTTGCTGAATCCTTTGCAATGCAGTAAGCTGGTTCATCAGTGATTGATTGCATTCACTTCATTGTGTGAGCTAGAAATTTCATTTTACATGAGATCTATAGCAAAAGTATCTGTAAACAAGGAATGTGTTAGCTTAAACTGGATCATTCTGCTTTCTAGCATCATGTGTCTGTACTGTACTAAAAGTGTTTATATGTCTGAAAATTAAAGGTATATATTTTCATAGTTTTTTCTCATTTTTACCATTTTATATTCAAACATGGGCTTGTTCTTTCACTGAAGTGCCTGTTATTTGGCATTTGTTTGCTTTAAGAGCTAAATATGAGTGAACTATAAATATTCTGTTATGATAAAGTTTATATTAAACTAATTCATTACTCAATTAAATACTGGGTAGGTCATTAAATATGTGTGTGGTTATAAATACTTATATAATAGAGTATGCCTATATGTTTGATAGAAATTTATATGAACACATACCCATGCATGTGCACATGCATATTAATTTATTATTGATTTGGCATCATTTATAAGCTTTCATTTTGACATATAGCAAATCATCTGCTAGATGGAGTACAACAGCTTTCAATAAATTTCAAAGTGAAAATACACTGCTGGAAGAGAATTGAATGGAAACATCCGAGACCTTTTGAATTTGTATTAACTCCCTTTCTTGCTCTCTTCAAGTTGACAGTTTAAATAAACAAAATAATAAACATAAGAGGCAGTAGTGTTTGTTACAAAAAGGTTATCTATTTTTGCTGGAAATTCTTTTGTTTGAGAGACCCCTAAGCTAAAAGACTAAAATCACTTAACTTCCAAAATTTTTATTCATAATTGATGACTAAATTACCCAATTGATGAAAAATTTCTTTATAACTGCAACTATTTAACCATTAGTATGAATTTAAAAAAATCTATTCCATTCTAAATTCGAAGAAGTTTCAAGTATTTGGGGGCATGGACTCATCTCTAGCATGAGAAATGCCCATAACATGAACAAAACGATGTATTTCTGAATAACTTTTTGTGGCAGGATTTTCTTTATAAAAACATCTCACTCATATTAAAAACATTTATAACAAGGAAAGTTAAAGTAAATTAAGCTCAAAGATAAAAGAGCCTTTTTACTAACACCTTGTGCTAGAACAGTTGCCAAAATGTATGCTAATCATGTCAATGTTGTTAGTTGAGCTGGCACAAAAATAAATGTTCCATTCATTAAAAACCCTAATATCCATTTAACAGTTTGAGAACCAGCAAGTTCTTTGCCCAATTTAGTGAAGAAGAAATTGCGCTGATCTTTGCACTGCCAAATCTACTTTTACACTACAGAGAAAATTGTTCATTAATTTGGATTGGGAAATTTAATCCCTACATTGCAATTTAAGCTACAGGGGGATAAAAACAATTTATATTACTTGATTCTTGAGAGTCGATTCTCTCTCCCTATTTTAAAAAAAAGTTTCCTTGCAGTTATGCCACCATCATGGTGGTAAAAAAGGAAAAAAAAATTATTCTTTTATAACAATTCTGTAGGAGTAGTATAGTACACATGAAATTCAAATTCTTTGAGTTTCGGGAGTTGTTTGTGTGTTGTATGAAAACACCAGCCACAATCTTGATAAGAAATAACATAATCACTGAAACAATATTAGGAAAGGTTTAGGAAGTTGACTGAATTGCAGTAAGATTCTCTCAAATGGGCTTTACTTTGAGATCCCAGAAAATGTCTTAATTGACAACTATAAAAAGGGAGAATTAAGCAAGTCTTTCCTCTGGACACTCAGGTTCCAGTCTCATTTCCATGAGGTGAGGACCCTGTGGGGTCCTGACCTCTGGCAGACAATGGGGAATGTAATAAAAGGCCAGCACCTAGCAGATGGTGCTCTGCACCTCCACTGGGTAGCCTCAGCCCAGGGAAGCCAAAGACATAGATACCTGGCCATTTTTTCTCTCTCAGGTACATTTCCTCACTGCTAGAGAGCAGTCACTTGCTGCAAAATGCCATTGTGCTGACTTGTGAAATCTATGCCAGCAATGTGTCTATACAATCTGACATCAAAAATATTTATGGTAAGGACAAGAACTGAGTCATGCAGATATACTCAAAATAGGAAATAAAAATCAATTTTTAAAAATTAGTGATTCCTGAGCAAAACAGATTCTTCATGTTTTTTTCTAGTAAAGTCTACTGATTAGAAAAGATCATGTATATTTTCTAAGAAAATACATTGAGTATATAATCATTTTAAATGTCAGTAATTGCATATAATTATTCTTAAAATAGTAGCATTTTTTTTTCTCTGATCCACCCCTAATCAGGAATGTAGGCCTCTAATTGTGTAAGGCAAAACTGGATGCCCTTTAAGACTTAATCCACTAGTATCAAGAAGAAAACTGTAATGATTAACATATAAATCATTCCTTTTCTTCCTTCCCTATCTATTTATTTTAGTACTCTAATTACAAGGATTTTACTGAGAGTAAGACAGTGTTCCTGAATGTATTTAGATTAAGGTGTGGAAAGTCAGTAAAACACCCTTCAATCTCACATAGTGTTTCATAAATGCCTATTTCCATGATATCATGTGGACAGGACTTCACCCAATCTTAGAAAATGTTGGAGAGCCCTTCTCACAGGACATGGCTTCTAATTTGTACTCTCTCAGAGGAGATGGTGTCTAAACTGACTCTTATAAAAGGGAAGTTAACCAGGGGGAGGTAGGAAGAAGGAGTAGGGTCTCTGAGAAAGAGGCAACAGAAGATACAAGGCTCGTTGTGAAAGTGAGCATGCCATAATTGAAGAGCCACAAATATTACAGTTCTTGACTAAAGAGAAAACAACAATAAAATATATTATGAACAATGTACTTGTAGATGTAAATGTACTGAAAAAAAAAAGGAATAATGTGTCATAGTCAGAGGTTGCTAGTCCAAAGGTGATGGAAATTTTAAAGATTTTGACCAGGAAATTTCTGTTTAAAAAAAAAAAAATCATTTTGACCATATATAAAGTTCTGTTGAATAAAATTCTAGAGGCTAATTAAAATACAGTAATGTCAATTTAAGTGAAAGAAGGGGTCTTAAGAGGGAATATAAGGGAATAGAAGAGGGTTTAGGAACAGCATAGATAGTAGTAGTAGATAAAGAAACTTGTGGTATCAGTTAGAAATAATTCACATGCGATAAGCCAGAAAGTTCATAATTTGCTCTCAAGCCTATTTTAGAATCTGAAAAGGTTAGGGAACTCATTTACTAAATATCAAATCAGCAATGAAAGCACTAAAGTTATAACCCCCTTTCTAATGCTGGGTTTTATGACACAGATGGAATTATAAACATACTCACCCATTTTATTTCATATTTATGACTGTCAATTCTATTCAACTTAACAAATATTACTTTGTGTCCATATTATAAATATCCTAACATAGGTTGACCTCTACAAGAATATTTTATTCAAGGTATTTGTAATATTTTGCTTGTAGTTTCACTGAAAATCTCCAGTCTTTCAAGTTGAGAAATTTAGTTTCCCAAAAGACAAAAAAATGTCAAGTGGATGATTTAAGATATAAATATAATTTCAAGTGTTGTGTGAATATCAAGAAAGAATGATATGTCCATTGTAGGCAATTCTGAAAAAGATCCAGGAAACATGAGCAGATAAAATGGATAGTTAGGGTCAAGAATAACATAGACTTTGTGGTTTAACATAGCTTTGAATTGAAGAGGTCCTTTAGCACATCTTATGCCTGTTTATTTTCACAGTTGGAATCTGGATGAAATAAGCATATGGTATATGCAAAAACAATAGTATGTACAGACCTATTTTCAATAAATGTTCCTTTGTCTTCTCTTCCAAAAATCTGACCCTACTTAGACTCATCTATATGTAACTATGAATTTATTCTTTCTCAAGGTATCATTTTGAAATTCTAATAAATTAATTCATATAAAATATGTCTCAGGCCTCCCTGGTGGCCCAGGCAGTTGAGCGCAGCGCTGTGAAGCTGTCCACAGCCTCTGCAGTGCCGGTTCGATCTCAGCCTTCCGGGGAGATACCCATATGGCATAGCAGACCTCTCCTGTCTCACTCGCTGCTCCCCTCAGCAGTGTATTTCAGTCCGTCTGCCTGTTCTGTTCCCCACTCTCTCTCTGATGAATCCTTTCACCCTCCCGCACATCTGGCTTGTACTCCAGTTCTTGTATACATGAATAAATAAAGCTTTAAAAAGAATAAAATATGTCTCATAAATGAGGTGTTCCATAACCGTTAGCTAGCATTATTGCCATTAAAATTAAACAATGTGCTATGAATTTATCTTAGCGGTTTATTCACTCATTCTTTCATCAAATTCATTCAACCTATGTTTTTCTTACACAACAGAAAAAAAATAACATAAAATTGACAGTGTTTGAGATTGAAAGCTTGTATGTTCAACCCACTCTCACCTCATGATCCATTTCTTAAGTCCTTGGCATTTTTTTCCCCTTTTCTCCCACAATGAATTCATCTGTCCTTTTTCATATATAAACCTCACCAGGGTCAGGACACTGATTTAAATGATCGGACCATGGAAATGTAGAGAATATTTAGTTCAACTATTTCATTTTACAGCTGAAGAAACTAAGACATAGAATACAGGAATGGAAGGTTTAGAAAACAGCAATTGTGACTACAAATTACAATTTCAATTCTACTAAAAATAGCAGTTACTTTCCTTTTAAACATTTCTCTTAAATCATATACTTTAATTTTGCCTTCATTAAAAAGCAAACCAAAGTGATATACTTATAGGGACAATATGCCAAATCTTAAAAAAAATTGTTTGAGAAGAACATTTAAAAACAAGGTCAATCAAAACTAATTATTAAAATAAATTATCCTCCCTGCATGAATTTGTTGAAAAAAGTAGATACAATTTTAAAAATTACTTATATCAAAGAAAGAGAAAAACATAAGAAATTATGTATTTGACAAGTATGATAATAGCAAGAAAACAGTAAGAACACATGAAAATAATCAAGAAAAATTGTATGAACGCTGAAGAAAAAATGAAAGGAATTAACTTGATTTATAATATAGAATAAATATTTACAAATGCAAATTCACAAATCTAATTAAGAAAAGGCAAGATCACAAAAGGGCAAGAGGGAGACAATAGATTTGAAAATAAAGGTGATCTGGTTTATGTGTAGTAAGGTAAGTAGAAGGTAAACCCCAAGTGACCAGATGTTATGAACTCACTCAATCACAAAACTTTACAACCACAAAAAAAAAAAAAAAAAAAAAACTGGATTATTGTCCCTTATAGTTTTGGGTATAATGCCCTGAGGTTTCAACCAAGAGAAACACTGTTATCATCATCAGCTATCTATTGATAGATTTTTCTTATTAGCTTACACCTGTTACAAACAAGACATTACATTAAGCACTGGAATAAGTTTTTTTTTTTTTTCTGTACACAAATGACTTCTCATCAGTCTGTAAGAGCTAATGTAAACTACACCTGCATAGAGATTAATTTGTTCCTCCTCCCTCTATTCTCCTCCTGTAGCTCTCATATGTGCACATGTACTAGAGAGACACAAGGACGGTGATGGCAGATGAATTGTTTCCTAAGGCTGATGTTTGACAGACTTGGAGGAGTTACTGTCTGCTGCCAAATTTTCCAGGACAAAAGCAAGAAAAAGTGTCCTCATACTTTCTGTCTGCCTGATTGTGGCAGGCAAGATTGAATGGGGGAATACAGGGGGAAAATAGGGAATTTCTGCAACTCAGAAATAACCTTGTAAACAGTAAAAAGGCTGTTTCACTCCATAAGGAAGAAAATATGATTTTACAAGAGGTGTTAGAAAATCAGTCCCCTACACCCTTCCATACTGCTTGATTGTATTTGCAAAACCTAAAGGCTGAAAACAGAAGTCAGCAAGAAGGTCATCTGATCCCATGTAAAAAAGAAGTGCTTCTAGAGTTATGCACTAATACTGGAAGCTAATAAGGAAAACATCAAAATTACTAGAGAAATACAATCTTTGCAATGTATATAAATTGCAAAGGAGAGGTTAGTTTTCTATGGATAGACTAGGTACATTTTGACTTTTATAACTTGTACTTTTTCTAAAGATTTATTTATTTATGCATGCAAGAACGGTGATGCAGGCCAGAGGTGTGGGGGGGTGAGAGGATTCACCAGAGACAGAGCGGGGAACAGAACAGCTAGATCTACTGAAACACGCTGCTGAGGGAAGCAGCGGGTAAGCCAGGAGAGGTCTGCTGTGCCATGTGCATAGCTCCCTGGCCAGGGGTCGAACTCGTGCCACAATGGCTGCTTCATAGGTTGCATTTAACCCCTTGTGCCACCAGGGAGGCCCTATAACATGTACTTCTTTTACTCATTTTGAAAATTTCAATTACCTCTATCTTTCAAGTGCAACTTTCACTTAAAAGATTAAAAAATAAATGCACTGGGTATTATAAACAAGTTAAGCCCCTCAGAAAGATCATAAATTTACATTTCATAATAATTAAAATGTAATTATGATATTCATTAACTACATACGCCCAAGTAACCCTGCCACTATATTTCAAAAATAGCACTGATTTCTATTTTGCAAATATATTTTATATCATTTCAAATTCATAGTTTTGTGCTAATAAGTTTTCTTAAGCTGCTTTCTTGGCAAAGTGAGGTTTTGATTTAATGGAGTATAAAATGTACTTCGGGAATTGTTATGCAAATCCTTCAAATAATACTGTGCAACACTATTTTTCAAAGTTATGAGATCTGGTTAAATGTATGATGAAAGGGTGTTTTAATGTTAATGTATAAAAATGACTACACATAGATTCTAAATCCTCCATTACATAAGGAAAAATATTACAAGGAAGTATTAGATCTTGGAGTTGGAGTGAAGAGGGCAAAGGAAGAAAAATAACTAGCAATTTTTTAATTCTAAAAAATTAAATTATTAAATATTTTTTCCATTTGAAAGGATCACCCTGTCAGCTTCCCTATTCATACCCACCCAGACTGCCTTATCAAATTGGGAAACTAGTTTCCTTCATATTTTTGAAGTTAAATTATAAAGTCCTAAAGACACTCAAAGTCAAATGAATGTGGGCATTGCCAGTCATAATACTGCACAGTACTGCTACTTTATGTTGAGACAGTCTTCCACTTAAGATGTTTTCAATCATTTTTTTAACAACACCATGTTCCATTTGATCTACAGATTTTCATATTAACTAGCTGTTAAAATTCATTGTCAGAAGAATTTCTATAATAGGTATTTAGTTTACCCCTAAAATAGTTATATTGAATATCCAAGCATTTCAATTTAACAAAATCAACAATCCTGCATATGTTTCATCTCTCCATTTAATCCTACAAATGATTTTTTCCTCCAAATGTACTATGAAACATACCATTTCCCCCTTCTCATTTACAAATGTAATTAGCACAGGAATATACAGATTTCTGTAAAGAATAATTGAGTATAAGTTGACTTATAAGTTTCTCTCTAGTAAGGTATTTAATGCAAATTAAAGGAATCAAATTCCTCTTTTTGTGCTTTATGTTTGACTCAGGGCACACTGTTTCAAGTGCCACGATTTATCATTATTTCCAATCACAGCATTTGGTGGGGAATGTTAGCCCTATTGAAGATAATTTCTGAAAGATCTTAGTAATGGATGTATATATTGGGAAAGAAAAGCAATCTATCTCTGAAATGTATGAAATACCTATCTCCTAGAAGCAGGAAGGATGTTAAGACATCAATAGTTTTCCTCTGTAAGCTTCCTTGATCATACTCAGTCATCATTCTGTTGGTCTCTCAAAAGAAAAGCTCAGTATATTGACAATCCACTTATTAACCTGTCGGTGGTAGGCAGATTAGCCCACCAAAGATGTGTATACCTTAATGTATGGGACCAATAAATATGATATGTTCCTTGCAAAAAGGAAGCGAATTAGTTAATGACCTGCATGAGCTTGGAAGTAGATTTATCCACAGTGCTTCCAGAAAGCAACGCTGCCTTGGTGTACCTTGATTCTGCATCACACAATCAATGCAGAGGGCTAGCCTAGTCTTTTTTTTTTTTTAAGATTTATTTATTTATACAAGAACTGGGGTATAGGTCAGATTCGGGGGATGGTAAGAGGATTCACCAGAGCCACAGCGGGGAGCAGAACAGGGAGCAGAACAGGCAGACTGACGAAGTACACTGCTGAGGGGAGCAGCGGGCTCACAGAAGAGGTCTGCCTTGCCCTGTGGGACCCTCACTGGTTGGCCGGGATCGAACTGGCGCTGCAGGGGCTGCGGACAGCTTCACAGGCTCTGCGCTCAACTGCCTGCACCACCAGGGGAGGCCTGGAGTAGCCTAGTCTTCACTAGGCTGCTACTACGGAACTGGAAGTTATACAAGAGTATTTTAAACAGCTATTTTCATGGTAATGTGTTAAATCAGTAATATAAATCTACAGTCTCCTGAAAAATGCATTATGCATCCACTTGAGACTGTTTAGTTGACTCATTATAACAAAACATTGTTTTATTTATTTTCAACAGTTATTTGAATGTTTCGTACAAATCAAGGGTGTTAAGTACTTATCTAATTATAATATGCTAGGAAAAATCTTAGAATAACTATCTAAATATAAATGGAAAATAAAAATCAAGCCTTGGGAATCCACCATATTCTCAGCACTGTGACTCTGTCAGGTAGAGTCTCTGTTCTTTCACTTTTATTAACAAGTCACAGGAATAAACAGAAAACCAAGAGTATTTTTTTACTTCCTTAAAAGACTTTCTCAGTTGACTAGAGTTGGAATGAATAGAGCTGAATTGTTAAATTCATCTCAGACCCAATTTGGGCTGAGATGAACTGAATGACTGATATTTGTAATTGAGATCCTGTGGGTGGATGTGTTGTGATTGCATATGTAAAAGGTTGCTCTGGTGGGAAAAAAAATTCCATCTTTTTTTTTTCTTATTGCAGACAAAATAGCCTTTCTAATGGATGAGCTTCTTCAATCGATGGATCATTTGAAGTGACTTGTAATCTCTAATACTCTGAAAATAAGCACTTCAGGGAGTTTTGTTTTTTTTTTTTTTTTTTAAACACATTCTTATCCCACTTTTTTATCAAATCTGCTTCCTATCCAAAAGCTGCTTTACTCTATACAATAAAATCACGGTAGAAGAGGAAATTCATTACAATCATTGATTTAGTATGCACTGTCTTTTTATTGGGCATTTACTATTGGCATGTGCAATATATAACACAGGACTATAGTATCGAACACATTTGGTACTAGTAAAACGATATAATTTTGCAAGTGTAGCAAATGTTTTGGATTCATATCAAAATTCCTATGATTGAAAGGCTAAAATACCAACTCTTGTTTTTTTCTCATTTTGCTAAAATACAGATTTGACATATTTCTTTCTTAAATGTGTACACTTCTTTGATTTCGTAAGTCAGTCATTTATGATGATTGTGTAGTTTTGTTCTAAATTTTAGTCTAAGAAAAAAAAAGTAGGAACACTGGTTCAGATAAATTTAAAATCCAAACAGGGAAACCATATTCCTAGCATAAAATTCTCACGTAGGTAATAAAGCAAGAATAGGGGTAGAGAGATGGGATTGTAAGTGATCATTTAGAAGCATTTTAGAAAGAAATTGGGACTATCACTCATGGAGCAAAATACCTCATTTCTAAATGTTTCCCAGTTCTAAACTATGTTTTCAAAGAAAAATAACATGTCTTTCCCATCAGTTTTCTAATCACCCACTGGAGTATGGGACAATTTGTGATCAGATTATTTACTTATGAAATACAATGAGGATATGGAGAAGTTATAAAAATGCTATTTCCTATTTTGGTCTTTCTTCCCAAGGTTTAGCTATTGGTAAAAGAAGAAAAAGTGTATAATAGTGTTTCCTGAAGACCCTGAAGGTGACATCAGCATCTCAGGGTATAGGTCCCAACAGTACCACTATTGCTTGGGTTGGGATGGCGAAGGTTTTCAAACCTGCAAAAAAAAAAAAAAAAAAAAACACACAAACACAAACACAAAACAAAACCCTACAACACTGGAGAGTCTATCTGGATGTTAATTACAGCCTCCCTGTGCAGCAGGAACACAGACTTGCATCCATTCTCCTGGATAGGCTTTCACAGTTACCACTGTTCAGAAAAACAACTGGCAGCCAGTTACAGAGCTCTGGCCATGCTGATAAAGTTACAAGCACTGTTTAGAATGTTGCTACTTAGTATATATTCTTAGATCAGCAGCCACAGCCACAACAGAACCTGAAGAATAAATGCATCACAATTTATTAAACCAGAATCTCTATTTATACCATTCAGTGTATTTGTATGTACATTAAAACTTGATAAGAATATATTTGAAGCATGTACCCTTAAGCTTGTCTCCATGTTGAGTAACCTAATATTTTTTTTCAATTTATTTATATCAGTTTTAATTTTTGTACAGTATTTGTAGTCCATGTGGTTTTCCCACCACCATAGTACCCGTGACCCATTTCCATTAAGATAATATATTTACAGTGCTGACTCTCAAACTTGTCTGTGTGTTGAAGTAATCTAGAGAGTTAAAACAACAACAGTATATCTGATACCTGGATTCTACTCCCAATATCCTGATTTATTTGCTGTGGAATACACAATGGCCATCAAAACTTTTTAAAAGCACCCTCAGATGATTCACATGTGCAGCCAGATGTGAAAATCATGTTAATAGTCCTATTATTCCTATAATTTGCCATTTTTACTTAGTATTCTAAAACATCAAGCTATTTGGAATTTATTTCATCACTGGCACTCCCTCCCAATCGGTTATAAAATGGGATACTCCCTAAAGAGTGAATTTTTGAATTCATAAGAGTCAGAGCTTTTCTTCTTTCCCATTATCATCAGAATGTTATCAGCAGCATCATCATCAAAAACTAGAATGGAGGGCCTCCCCAGTGGCACAGCAGTTTGAGCACAGCACTGTGAATCTGTCCGCAGCCTCTGCAGCACGGGTTCGATTCCCTGCTGGCCAGGGAGATATCCATATGGTGTAGCAGACCTCTCCTGTCTCGCCTGCTGCTCCCCTCAGCAGTGTCTTTGTTCGTCTGTCTGTTCTGTTCCCAGCTCCATCTCTGGTGAATTCTCTCACCCTCCTGTGCCTCTGGCCTGTACCCCAGTTCTTGTATAAATAAATAAATCTTAAAAAAAAAAAACTAGCATGGAAACTAGCATAACTATTCCTACCTTCTGCAAATTTTAGTTACTAGACTAAAAGCTTATTTATTAATTACTAGTAACTCATTTTATTTACTAGAATTTAAGCCTGATGAGCACAGCAACTTATTCATTTTAAGGTAGGTAGTTCCAGATCCTAGATGAGGTCTGTTACATAGAGGGGATGCTATAAAAATATTTGTGGAATTAATGAATACAGATGTTATGTAGTCCTAATACACAATTTAATGTACTTTAGAAAAAAAATATAGCTCATTTTTAAAAGACAATGTAGCAGAGACTTAGAATTGAACACAGAGCACTACTCTGAGGAGGGTCTGAAGTGAGAACAGATACATTCCCCTTGATCTTGTATGCCTTTAACTTCCTGGTCGAGAATAGGACATGTCAACAGGGCAAAGGTGAGGGAGTAATAGAAGTATCCACTATGGACATGGGAGCAAAAAATCTAATATTCAGTGACTGTGATTCCGGCTTAAACTACCAATATGTGATACACCTAGTAGGAAAAATGCAAAATATAGAAGGAGGAAATACAACTAAGCCTGTTTTCCAAAAGGAAAAGTACTAGCAATTTTGTTAGGCATGAAAGATGTGCTGATGAGAATCTTACTACCTATCCTCCCATTTTACATGGCTGAAAGGAAACAGGAAAATACTGCCTAGCTTGACAAAGTTGAAAGGATTGGCAATATCCACCTAGACAAGGAAACATGTGCTTACCGCCTGGATCTTCCAACTACTATGTATAAACCTTAAGGAAATTTCATAAATAAGTATGAGCCACATATTGCCCAAAGGTACATGGATAATAACCCTGGAATTTTTCTGAGGATTAGCAAGAATCCATGTAAAGTTGTTAGCACTATGCCTTGAATATGGTAGGCAATCTTTTAAAAACAGGCTAGTCCTAGTCTTTTTCTTTTGCCTGACTCACCTTACTTAAAAAGCACAGGATTTCCAAGACCCATTTTTGTATCACCAGGACCTAGCACTAAATGTTTGCTGAGTGACAAATAGTAAAGGTGTTTGATAATATTTTGGGTTCTGTACAAATGGGAGAGAATCTCATGAAGATTAAAAACTGATTCATAAATTAATTCATTATAAATTCCCATTAAGCATATAATATATGGCATTCAGAAATACTTTAAAATGTGCAGCTAGAACTATTCTTTGGAGCTCAGAGTTTAGTTAAGGACATTGAAAATAAAACTGCACTACAGTGGGATAAATATCTTAATAGAGGATGAATAAAGCCAAGGGAATCAATTGGAGCATTTGGTTTACAGTATTTTGCAAGCAGCTGGCTTCAATTTCAAAATTATTAATAATCTCAAGACTGAGTACATTTCAGTGAGTGTCCACATACATTGTTAGAGCAGAACAAGCAGGCAAGACAAGCTGAAAGATTTGGGGAGTTTGGGCTATAGAGGCATCATCTGTTCCTTGTTTTGCAGACTCTTCTTTCTTTTCCCTGCCTCCTGTTCTCTAATTATATCCAAATGTTTCTCTCATTTGTTTTCCTGGCCCTTCTATCTGAGACATGATGCCAGTAATATATGCCATCTTCATTTGGCTCCTTCCTAATCTAAACTGTTAACCTATTGCTTTTGTTTAAAAAATGTAGGATTTGTCAGTTCTCTCTCACACCTGTTATACTGCTTGAGGTAGACACACTGATACATTACATAATTAGAAATTATATCCCTAAATCATAAACATGCTGAGATAACCATCTCTGCCAACCTTTCCTAAGCAAACTGTGAACAGACACAGAAGATAACTATAGATAAGTCTTGTATTGTGAAAATATACGCAAAGGTCTTCTCTTCCAGAAGAATTTTATTATCATATTGACAATTACAAAGATATATAATTTCAAGGAGTTCAGGCTGCTAGAAAATTGAAACAAGTAAATTGCTGATGCAAGTAAAAACTAGGAATTTTTTTACAGAGGGTTATTGGCCTATATGTAGTGTTTTTAAAATGTGCACCATTCTTTACTTTTACACTTTCACTTCTTAAAACAAAAAACAAAACAAAACAAAAAAAACAGCTTGAGGGTCTCTCTGGTGACGCAGGGGTTAAAGACAGCGATATCATGCCTCTGCAGCACTAGTTCGATCCCAGCCAGCCAGGGAGCAACCCACATGGCACAGCAGACCTTTTCTGCCTAACCCACTGCTCCCCTCAGCGGTGTATTTCAGTTGATGCTGCCTGTTCTGCTCCCCACTCTGTCTCTGGTGAATCCACCCAACCGCCCTCACCCCCACAGTTCTGGCTTAAACCCCAGTTTTTGTATGCATAAATAAATCTTTTAAAAAAAACAGCTTGAAACTTGTGTAGACAAGTATACTAATGGGAGTTTAATAGTGATGGGGAAAATCCTATATTTATACTAATATATAATAGGCTAAAAAAGTTATACACATTGTTAAGGCTATATAATACCTATCCATGTCATCACAACCCCCTTAGCGATTTTTAGTCATCCTGAACTATCCCCATAATTATGAGTTATTTTGTTTTTCTCACTTCTTAATTTATCATACTCCTGATAAAGGGTCCCCATTCATTTAGAGCAGTTTTTTAACCTGGTCTGTGTATAAACTTATTATCAAGGATTTTGCATTCAGAAGATCATAAAACAAACATCCACTATGATCTGGGAATATGGGAATGCTTTTAATTTACTGTTACTGGATTAATTTACTTTTAATTTACTGTTTTGGTATCTGAGAGAAGAGCCTATTTGATGATTGGGTCAACACAGAAGTAAAAAAGAGAAAAAGGAGACAATGAAGGAGGGGAAAGAGAAAGAAATAAAGGGAAAGGGAGGAAGAAGCCAAATATGGAAGGACGGAGTGAGGAAAAGAAAGAAAAAGAGATGGCAGCTGGAAAGAAGGAAGGAAGAAAAAGATAAGTGGGGAGGGAAGGAGAGAAAGCAATGAGATAAAAACAAACAGCGCTGGGGCCTCCTGGCTAGCCTGGGAGATACCCACATTGCGCGGCAGACCTCTCCTGTCTCGCCTGCTGCTCCCCTCAGCTGTGTTTTTGGTCTGTCTGCCTGTTCTGTTCCCCACTCTGTCTCTGGTGAATCCTCTCATCCTCCTGTGCCTCTGGCCTGTACCCCAGCTCTTGTATAAATAAAAAACAAAACTTAAAAAAAAACAACAGTGCTGATGATTTCTTTTAAACCCTCAATCCATCTGTGCTTGGAACCAGTCACTCTGGAGATTTACCAATGTGTGAACCATAAATCCACTGCACTTTTTTTTTTTTGTATAGTTTTTTTTTAATTATATATTTTTACATCATTTTTCATTTTTGCACATGTATGCATTTTCATCTTAGTTATAGTCCCCATACAATTCCCATCCCTCTTGTTTTGATCCTACTCCCTCCCCCCAGGTAGTGTATCTCTGGTTTATAGTTGCTTGTTGATTTTGATTTTTACTTTATTATAACTAGTCTTTGACTCTGCTGTTTTTATTCAATTCTGTGTTACCTTACTAGACATATAATCAACACAGACTTTATTCTAGCATTTCATTACCTTAACTCCAGTGAGCCTCTTACCTCCCTGTTTCAACCTCCCTCCACCATGGTCCATCTTGAGGTCAGCTAGAACTGCTGCCTACCTTTTATCCTACTCTTTAAATGAATCAATTCCTCTACCTTTTAATGTATTTTTAATCTATAGATGCCTCTAATTTCTCCATAGTCATTCCTACCAGGATTTTTTTTTAACATCTTCCCTACATTTTAATGTTTTATGTACTTCAACCAGCCTCTTTGCAATAGCTCCATCTTCTTTGCTATTTTCATCATTCCTGTTTAACAAACACAGTTCTGGTTGGACATCATATGCCCCCTTTCTCCATGCCTGCATCTGTACTTAAGAGCAATCACTCAGAAGATGCAAAATCACACACATTAACCTTCATGAGTATCCTTTCCATAACTGACACTTTTTCCTTTACCCTAAAAGCGGGTCTTTTAATTATCCTTGATACCTGAGTTCAACTGAGACTGAAAGTAAATGCCTGCTGCTGAAGAAAGAAATCTATTCCATGTGATGAGATGTGAAAGTTTGGGATGCTTAGAGATCACCCATGCTGTCTAAGCTGTAGGCTAGAGTGTATTGATAGTGTTCCTTGCCTCCAAACAGGGGAGTCAAATGAGAGAAAGCTAACAGGCTGCCAGGAGGCCATTTGCTCAGGACAGTCTGGACCATCCTCATGGGAAGTCTTATGAAGTTAGAGCTCATGTGTTAGTGGGTCATCAGTATCCTGAAGCAAAATGGCAATTGAATCATATACTAGCACCATTCAGCTCACCATTCTTGAACCAATGCATGAGACTTCAATGTTTTATATTCTGAGAATCTCCAACTTAGCTTCCTAGCTCCACAATGAACATCTAGCAACAGGTGTTCCACACAGAACTAACTTAATTGACTTCATTATGGGAGGGCAAGAGGAAAACCTCAGAAGTACATTTAAATCGTACCATGATTGAATTATAAGTCCATATTAAACAGAAATAAAGTATTTGACTGAATTTACTCTGGACTAGCATGATTAAGTTTTCTATTATAGCTTGGGATGAGGTTTAAAATAAGAGTAAATTGAGTTGTAGGAAAATAGTTACATTTTTGCACACTTGGGTATATAAAGAGTAAAATATGTAGCTACTACAAGCTGAATAGAACTTGGCTCAGGCTAGTTAAAAAAAAAAAATCAACTCCTGATGGCCCCATAGAGAATGGGTGGTGATAACTTAGGGGAAAGAGAAATGCAGGATGCTAACAGTTACCGGTAGGTTGAAAAAATTACACAAGGGATTGAAGTCTGAATATTTTTACTCTAGACCCTCTAAACAGTACTAATTATGGTTTGGCTGAATTCAAGAGCTTAAGGAAGAGTAAATCCTCAGGACCATAGTATCTAATTTTAAAGCTTCATGTGGGATCCAGAGGTCAATCATGAGTACCACATTTCATGAATTCTAAGATACACAATTTCTCACATGTACCATCTCTGAAAGAGATTGATCTTTACACTTTGCATTGCTCTTGCTATCTTAGTATTACATTCTATAATCAGTGACATCTAAATTTCAATAAAACACAGTAGGTATCACACAGATTTTCAGAGATAAAAACAAAGTTTCACAACTGGTTCCCTTTCTATTGAAATGAAAATATGAATAAGTCTTGTTTCTTGTAATTAAGTCATCTGTAACCTAATATGAAGACACAATTGAACAGAATGCAAAAGGCTACCTGTGGCTTGGAATGCAGCGATCAGAGTTAATGGATTCAGGCACAAGACCTTGACTGTGTTAAAATCTTATTTATAATAAATGGAATAACATGTATCATGTCTATTTCCTTATTATGAATACTGTATTTCACCTAAAATATTCTGTAATTTTAGAGAAAAATTAGCAAAAAAAAAGACAAAGTAATGTTACCTATTGTATTTTACTGTGTAATAAATCTTTTGCATTTTGAAGTATCAGTTGAATTATGATACTTTAAGCATTTTAAAAATCTATTCTTTTAAAATTATCAAAAGATTGGCCTTTCTTTTTAACAGAAAATGAAAACAGTATTTCTAGAAACTCATCACATGCCTTAATGGAATACTTTTAAAATTTAGGGCTTTTGATGATGTAGGGGTAAATTTTTACATCTTAAAGATTACTCAGAGGCTTTTTTTTTCAGTTGAAACACTAAGCAAATGTTTATTCTAAAGCTTAAAATAATCAGTTTTCCTTCAGTTTTTACATTAATTTTACAAATATATTTATAAATATGATATTTAAAAATCTGACAATTTTCAGTTATTTCTAAAGGATTTTTGAAAGTGATTTGCCCCCATTTCCAAGCTTAGAAAAAGGAAACTAAATTCTATTATGAGAGTTTTCTTAGATCATGTTAAGAGAGTAACATATTTCTACTTTAATGTGTATTTTAAATAATAGACTTTTAATATTAGCTAATATGCTTTGGTATCATATTAAAACAAATCTATTCATTTCTGATTTTTTCTTGTATATGGTATTGAATGATGCCTAGGCATATCAGGATTCTGCATTTATTCATAAGCAAAATCAAACACAATGGAGATTAATTCTTTTCTATTTTTTGGTCTTTCAAATTTCTATTGTATTCTTTTAGAAATTTTATAATTTCCACAACTAACTACAATCATGAAAGAAAAAATTCAATATATTTTTTTCTTTTGGAACAGGTAAGCAGGATAGAAGTTCGAGAGGGTTCAGTGGAGACATCTCGTAGTGCCATTTAAGGAGCAGTGCTATGATCAGTTACCCAAAGCCAATCATCTGGAAACTAGGTATCTCTCAGGAACCTTGTCTACCTTAGTATCCTACCAACTATGTCATTGTCCGAGAGTTGCCTGTATGAGATACAGCCTTGCTACAAACATGATGGATTTCAAATCACATCAGTGAGCACAGTTGTTCAATTACACTTTCTGGAGCAACAGACTATCTGGTTCACTTTCAAGACCATCATAGTAGCATATTTTAAAAGTGATTTTATGTATTTCATCTATAAATAGAATAAAACAGTATTTTTTTTTCCCTGAATTTGTTCTCTGGATTAAACAGTACATGAATTAAAAAAAAAGCCTCACAAAATAAATGCTATTAGTGTATCTGTTAAAATAAAATGTAACAAACTAAAAACATGCAAACTGTTCCTAAGATATTTCCCTAGATATTCTATTTACAAGTACAGTGTCTTCTTTATTCATTGAGAACAGAAAGCACAGTGCTTCTGTTTGTAAGTTTAAAATCTATTATGAAGAAAGGCAACTCTGAATTTCCAGAGACCACATATGTTTAAATAGCAGCATGCGTTTTTTAGGAATGTCCTTTCTGTTGTTCATGGGGTTTTTTTTCTTGTTGTTTTGCATTTTTTGTTTTTTGGTGTTTTTTTTTTCCCCCCCCAGGAAATGTTTGCTCAGTATTACAGCAAAATGGAAGATAGGCTATGTTTTGTGAAAGACTAATGTGACAAAAATCTTTCTCAGTAGATCTTTTGTCTGGATTAAAAAAGAATGTTCCATAGAAGATACATACACACACTCCTCACCAGATGAAGATTTACTGGTAGTGGCGGGTGACCGACTGGGAGATCCAACCCCCAGCTAAGCTAAGAATAGATACAGGACTGAGTCATTTATGAAAAGTTCTGACGTGTCTCTAACATAAGTGGGATTCAGTGGTGAATCTCTACACTAAAACTCTAAGTTTGTCCTCGCCTCTACAAAGATCTGTCCAGGACCAACCACTCAATTAGCAATTGAATTTAGAGCATACTAAGGTAATTATGCCTTTTTTTCTTTACCTATCTCTTAAATAACCTATAGTACACTTCAATCTATAATCACTTGAGTTTCTATCTTTTCATCAGCATTAATGTTTCTTTTACACCAGATCACTGTGCCTGTAATAATTTTATAATTGGCATAAATTAAGTGAATGACTTAAAGTCTGGATTAAAATATTGACCCTTCTTGCCTTTTTAGTAATCCAAAATAAATCACCTTCCTAATTTTACATGAAAAGGAATCAGTATTTTTTTACTAAACTACTATTATAATGATGCTTAATATGTAATAACATAATTTTAGAAATCTGGCTTTCAATTATTTTAGTATTAGTCACCTTCACTCCTCAAGGTAACCGGTCGTTTACTTTAACCTTCAATAAAAGACCTGCCATGAAACTTAGCAAGACATGGAAGAGTCTTAAGTTTTCAATAATAAAATTTTAGGCAAGTAATTACCTGGCAATTTTAATAAAATAATTTCAGCTTATTTTCCTAAAATAAAGGAAAATGAAAAATTCAAAAAGGCAGCAACTCCTATTCAAAGCAAGAAATTACTCAGGTGTATTGAGACACCTCTTCAGTAATTGTGATTCCTAGAAAAACAATAGGATATTTTAGAGTGTCTTAAATATTTAAAATATTTAATCTATGAAACATTTTTAACTTCTTGTGTGGGTTTATCTGTAAAGCTAAAGAAAATCATATGTTAAATTTTAACTCTTAGTACTAACATCTCATGGTCTTACAGAAGGTACTATATTTTAGTATTCATACATATTGTGAAATGATTATAACAATAAGATCAGTCAATATATCTCTTCCCTCACATAATTACTTTCTAATTTTTTTCTGGGGTGAGGACGTTTGAGATCTATTCACTTATCTTAGAATTTATAATATAGTATTGTTAATGATAGTCACTATACTGTACATTAAATCCCCATATTTATTTTATAACAGGAAGTTTATATAATTTGATCAATATCTACCCATTTTCTCTACCCCTAAGTCTCTGCTCACCACCACTCTACGGTCTACCTCTGAGTTCAGCTTTTTTTTTTTAATTCCACATGTAAGAATATACTTTAGTGTTTGACTTACTGTGTGCCACATTTCACCAAACATAAAGCATTTGAGGTCCATACATGTTAAACCAAAGACAAGATTTTCATCTTTATGACTAGGTAATATTTTTATCCAAAACAGTTATGTTGTTAAGCTACATGGAAGAATATAACTTACTGTACAAAAATGAAATCTATATGGCAGGTATGACATAATCAGTGCATTTATCTAGAACCTTTCTTTCCTGTTTGCTATGCTTCAAAATATGCATTAAAATGTCCAAATAATTGTACAAAGTGTTTTATGTGATAGTTAAAAATACATCATTCTAAAATATTACTCTTTTCACCCTATATTATGTAGTAATACAAGGATCACAACCCCAAAGGAGTGACAGCTTTGGGGGAACAAAATTTGTTTTGATAATTTGAAAAAGGCATGAAGTACAGGAAACAGTATTTGCAGTACCCAAAGTTTATCCATTTCCTCAAAATCCATGTATGTATCTTAATTAAGAAAATTATAAGGGAAAAATTAATACAAGGTGATAAACCCATCTTCTAAATTCTCAACATGTTGTATAAATAGTAGAGAAATTTCAAAGTGATATTGAATTTTAATTGTGAAAAGACATTTTGTAATTTCATTTCAGCTCTTGGCAGATTTCTTACCTGAGGAAGTCATGGCTAGATAGCATTATTCTCATTAAAAAGGAGGAGACTAGTAAAAAAAGGTTTGGGTCATGCCCAGAGCAATCCAGATGTCCCTAATTGCTGCAGCCTTCCTCCCATAAAAAATCTCTAAAATACTTCCTTGGGAGTAAAAAAAATAAAAGCCACCATCTATCAGATTATTCAGAAAGACCAACATAAAATTTGAACAATGTCTAATTTTAGTAGATTCTTTTCATGAGTTGTTGGTCAGTCACTAAACTTTAAATGACAAATATTTTACATACTTAGTTTTAGAAGAATACTGCTTGATTACTACGTAATCAAATAAATGACTATTTCCTGGCTGGTCTTTAAATCTTCTCAATTCTTGCTAGATCCAATTTAATTTTCTATAATCACACGACACAAGAATGTAGCAATTATCTCCCTTTATGAAATTACATTAAAAAGTACCAATACCACTTTCTTCATTCATATAATATATAGTTATATATAGTATATTTATATATAATTATATATAATATATATTATTATAGGCATATGTATGCATAGTAATATGTATAATAGTTATATATAGTTATATAGATAATAGATTATATATACAGAGAGTGAGAGAGAGAGATACATTATTTTCCTTCCTACTGGATTGTCCCTGTAATTTTTTTGTAAAATAACTTTGGCAATCCTGTTAGTTTCCCTTCAAAGAAAGAGAGGATCAATCAGAGAGAAAAGAAATAAATGAGTTGTCATTTCTCCAAACATCTTTTCTGGACTACTTTTATTAGAAAAATTTGTCTAATTTAATATGACAGGGAACCTTCATATAAACTGATGCCACCAATGACACTTTATGATGTCTTATAAGATGGATGAATCTCAAAAAGAACAGAAGCATGCATTTATTTTCTAATATCCAGTTACCTCCTAATTGCTGCAATCATGTACGAAATTTTCTATATTTACCTCATTATGAGAGGTTTTCATCTCATTTTACAAAACCTAGTGGATGAGGCAAATTTGTTGGATACAAAGAAATTGTAAATTCCCCAGGTTAGATTGAATCATTATGATTTTCTAACAAAAATCGTTACTTGATTTCATCCAGATAAATACTGCCTACAAGATGAGTTGTGCCCTACACTACAACTCTGAGAATGCAAGCTACAAGCAGTGGGGAAAGACCTATGGTGGGTAACATGCATCAAAAAGGACCCATTAGATAGGTTATACAACTGTGAAATGCTTTTTGTCTTTCAAAATAAATCATAAACTTAACTATATTAAAATATAACTGTGTCACATAATTCCAAGAAAAATGTGTTGCCACAGATAAATGGACATGCAGATGATTTTATGTTTTTATCTTCCCCATGGAAAGTACTGTGTTTTATGTAAGCAGGAATTCAAACTGTTTCTTATAGAATATGATATTATGAAACATCTATAGTGTTCTGAAAGGAAAACAAAAAAAATTTTAAATAATTTCAGTTTCAGTAGAAAAATGCAGGAAATTAGACTATGCTTTAATAACAAGATCTTCTGCAATTGAATCACATTCATTTTGTTTTTCTGAATATATATTCACATATAATTCAAAAGAATTCTTTAAAAATATTTCTAAGTTGGAAGAAAAGAAAAAAAAAACGAAACACTAGATGCATGTAACCTGAAAAGAACGAGACACAGCACAAAGAGAAATTACTTAATAAAAGGAGAGATTTAAACTGAAACATGTAATATTAAATATAAATTAACTAAACGTTCCATAAAAAATAAGATTGCCAGGGCCTCCCCTGGTGGCGCAGTGCCGGTTCTATCCCCGGCCACTGGCAAGGGTCCCAAATGTTGAGGCAGGAAAGGCCTTCCGCGCCTGCTGCTCCCCTCAGTAGTGTATTTCATCACTCTGCCTGTTTTGTTCCCCGCTCTGGCTCTGGTGAATTCTGTCACCCTCCGTTGCTTCTGACTGTACCCAGTGCTTGTATAAATAAATAAATACTAAAAAAAAATAAGATTGCCAGAGAGTATAAGACATAAGATATTAACTGTTCTGTTTATAAAAGGAACAGTGAATATAAGGATTGAGAAAAATGGAAAGCGAAGTATAGAAAGACATATGCCATGGAAAAGGTAACAAAAAGTATCCTAGCACTGCTGTTAGAGTGAAAGTTGACCTATAAGGCAAAATATGTAACTTAAGATAAAGAAAAATGTCTCAATTCAAGAATAAGACGTAGTACTATATATGAAAATTGACCAAAGTTCTGGTTTGTGTTAACTGAATTTTGTGGTGTATATTTTCTTACCAGGGAAGAATTCAGGCTCCCAACATGAATTCACTGATTCTGAGTTGGGTAAAGATGACACAAAACACTCAAGAAATTTTATTAGAGCTTTTTCAGACCAATTGGTATATCAGACTGAATAAAAAAGGTTTGCAAGTTGATCTAATAAATATACACTGGGTAGAAATCATCATAAAAATTATTTCTTGATGAAACATGCTAGGAATAAATATGAAATATTCACTTTCAAATGAATATACAAAGATAATTAAGACATATCAATGTGTTTGGAAACTATCCGTTAACTCAATGATTTAAGAAAATAAAGCATGATATTTTTTAGAAAGTATTCTGACAGAATGTGAATGAAAGTAACACAAATTAAAACTTGTGGAATACAAATTAAAGTAGAAGTATATATGTTATATTAAAAATGAAAAAGTTGGTAATAAGTACACATGTCAGGACTAGAACAACCTGTTAAATTAAAATTACAATAAATAAATAATAAAGGTAAAAGTGGGAATGAATAAAAATAGAAAAGGCACAAAAGAGAGGAAAATCAACAAAACCAAAGTAAAACATACCAATTTTGTGGGGAAAGGCCATCAAGAGGAAAAAAAATGGGCAAGTAACTTAAACCTCCCAAAAAGTGTTTGACAGAGTTACAAACCCTTCTCGACCCCAATGACAAACATCTTCACCGCGCAAATTGCTTTAGACAGTGAGATGTGAGTGAAAGTAATACACGCCACCACTGAACAAAAGCTTGAATCCCCAGGGTGTTCTTAACATGTTCTGCTTCCAGGTTGCACAGAACAAGAAATTTCCAGAAATAACTTAATCAGCTTAAGTCCAGAATGTAGAAGCCATGTAGGAGAGCCACAGCCAACTCAAGATGGCAAAGTACATGTATGAAAAATAATCCATTGTCACTGTAAGGAGAAGCTCATTAAAAAGGAGAGGACAAGGGGCCTCTGCGGTGGCGCAACTGTTGAGCGCTGAGTTGCAAAGCTGCCTGCAGCCTCTGCAGCGCCAGTTCGATCCCCAGTCGCTGGGCAAGGGTCCCACATGGTGCGCAGACCTCTCCTGCCACCCGCTGCTCCCCTCAACAGTGTATTTCCTCCGTCTGCCTGTTCTGTTCCCTGCTCTGGCTCTGGTGAATTCTCTCACCCTACCGCACTTCTGACTGTACCCAGTGCTTGCATAAATAAACAAATAAATCTTAAAAAAAAAAAAAAGGAAAGGACAAGAAAAGAATGTTTGGATCATGCCTAGAGCAATCCATAGGTCCCTCATTTTTATCTCCCTTTCACAATGTATCTAAAATACTCTCTTGGGAATATGAAAAGCATCGAAGTAGTAACAATTGCCATTTATCGGTTGCTCAAAAAAATCTGTAAAATTTGAACATATAAAAAATTTTAATAGGCTGTTTTTGTGAATTATTGGTGATCACTAAACTAGAAATGACATAATCTAGCACCTGACACAAACTAGGTAATCAATACATTTTATTTCTCTAGATCTTCTTCCTCCTGCTCACTGTATTTTAGAGTATGTAGTACCAGGCATTACCTATGATGTTAAATTCAGTGGTTCTAGCTTAAGATTCTTTGTCACACTCCTTTCTTTCAACAACTCCCTACAGCATTGTAATGGCTATCCTTCCAGAGAAATATTAGTTAGCTTTGGAGGGCTATATTGAAAAGATCCCTTTCAAAATAAGAAGGCATATGAGCCCTCCAGATTATTTTGCAAGGTAGTGATCGTAATAAAAGTGAAGATGTGTTTACTTTTGAGGGTAGTGATTAGGAGATGACATGGTTTATGTTCTGTGGTACAGGCAAGAAAAATAAAGGATAGGAAAATAAAAGAAAAAATAATTAAAAAGTTGTATTTCTCAGTGCACCAAGAAAAGGAGAATTTCTATGACTTCCTATCTACTAAGAAAAGAGCATAAAAGTGTGAGTTACCTGGGAGACTATAAAGACAAATAGCATGTTCTGTGTTGTGAGTCATCAGGCTCCAGGAAACCCCAAAATAGGTCACATATCTTTGGCTTGTTTATACTCACAGACTTTCTCTTAAGCACAAGCCTATAATTAACTTCTCTCCAGCATCCAACTGTGGTAGAACATAACCAGGCTGGTGAAGAGGAAAGCCCAAATAAAATATGAAAATAATGAATTTGCAGGCATTATATAACTAGAATATAAAGCTGTTCAACAGTAAAAACTTGGAATTTGTACAATAGTTACAGGCAATATGGACTACCATTGTGCTGCAATTCCCACTAAAAGGTGTTAATGGCAGTGAAAAACTCCTTCACACCATACCAGAATATATGACCATAGCTGAGACCAATCTTTGGCAATATTTGCAAGAAGAAAGGAAGCACCAGCTTGTGGTATCTGTCAAGTATCCTCGCACTCATTTATTTCATATAGAAACATTTATGCTTATTTGGGAATTAGCCAAAGTTGCCTTGAGTGAGTCTCAGTAATCTATTCATCAGTCCTTGAAACTGGATCACATTGTGATCTACCCTACCTTAAGGAGTCACAAATCATCTAAGAATTATGAGAGAAACAGAAAGTCTGATTAAAAAGAACAAAACCAAACAAAAATACAAGTTAATAATCAACATCAAAAATGTAAATTTAAGCAAATTATAGGTATGAAGAAAGCATAATAAGCACAGAAAATACATAAAATTGGGAACACACATTTGAAAATTTGAAATATATTTTGCTTAAAAGACAATATAAAACTAAAATGCAAACTAGAAACTAGAAAATATTGAAATGCTTATGACCAAGTTTTTGTTGCTAATATGATAAAAAAAGACCTATATAGGGCCTCCACGGTGGCGCAGCGGTTGAGCGCTGGGTTGCGAAGCTGCCCGCAGCCTCTGCGGCGCGGGTTCGATCCCAGGCTGCTCCTTGGCCACCAGAGGAGGGTCTCACATGGCGCGCAGACCTCTCCTGCCGCCCGCTGCTCCCCTCAGCAGTGTACTTTCATCCTTCTGCCTGCTCTGCTCCCCGCTCTGGCTCTGGTGAATTCTCTCACCCTCCAGCGCTTCTGACTGTGCCCAGTGCATGTATAAACAAAACAAACAAATAAATAAATAAATAAAACATGCCTCTATAAAAAAAAAAAAAAAGACCTATATACTAAAAAGAAAGAAAAATGAACTCAGTAGAACATAGCAAAAATAATATATTTTGCTTCATTTTCTATTAGCTATATTGCCTTTAACCTTTTAACTCTTTGAAGATATTCTCACTGGGATTGAAACAAAACACCCATTTGCTAGTAAACTAATTTGAACAAATATTAATTTTGAAATTCTCAATGTCTTAAAAATGAAATAGTGTGAGGTATTAAACTAAGTCAGAAAGTACTTATTTTTAGATTAAAAAATGTTAGCGTTAAAAAACTAGGTACAAATATTCCTTAACAACCATTGGCTGTTATAGTGGGAAAATAACGATACTTTTGAGCTTCATTTTCTTCTCCAAATTGAAATGATGCATTTCAAATTATGAAAAATGCACCATTATTGTCTGCCACTCAGAAAATACCACAATTTTATTTGCACGATGCCATCAAGTGTAAGATCCATGGTTATTTCAGATGATAAAAAATTTAAATTGTAAAATCAATAAACCATCATAATATACATGAAGCATGAATATAAAGTTAGACAATATGTGTTAAATGTTTTAGAAATTAAATCAATAGTATATTAGTTCTATTTTTGTAATGTAGTATTTCAATACATATCACAATAACTTGTTCTATAGTTTGCTTCATATTTGGACCGTATAGTTCCCCCAAGAAATTATAAGCCATTTCAGAGAATGTAATTTTTGCTACCATCATAGCACCCAGCAGGAATTTGCAAAAACTAGGTACCATTTGTTTACTTTTTATATTTTGTTGCAAAGTTAAAAGGACTGTGATTATTTATCTAACCCTTAATATTTGAATACCCCAAATAAATGATAAACTCAAGTTGTTGCTCCCCAATTTGACATTCAATGGAGACATTTACACTGCTAATATTTATTTCTATCTTATAGTTGCTTTAGGGAATCTATATTGTGCATTTTCTTATTAAAAAATAATTCTCCAAGGATTTCTTGTATTTTTACTAATCTAGCATGACTACTGCTTGACCCACATCATCTTTTTAAGGATGCATATATAGCAAGGAGTATGAAAGGATAGTTTGCTTAAAGTCTTGGAATATAGAGATTAAGTTCCTCCCGGGAAAAATAACATATGTTTACTGTTAAGTGTAATAAAGATAATGTCTTCCCTGGGCATAGAGCTAGGTTTGCTTGAGGCCCTCAGTTCAGATTTCTCTCCTATAATGCAACTATTATATGTGTATGTATCATCTGGTTTTCTTAATGTTTCTCTATGTGGCTTAGAGCATGAGAAAAAATGGCAGGAAATGATAATACTCTATATTTTGCCATTGTTGTAGGCAAACTATCTTTCATCTCTACCAAACTCAACCTTGTATCACCATCCATAAAGCTACAGCAAACTAATTTGTCAGTTTGCATGAATGGTAAATACTTTAAATTTTCAAGATGCTGAAATTTTAGTTGTCTTTTGTACAATGAATTTAATGTGATTTATGGTACTGTATCATACTTACAAATTTTTATCAGGAATTTTACTTCTACAAGAATTTTTTTTTCTCAAATGGTATGAAAATGCAGTATCTTGAGAACTTTATAATAATCCAACTTTTAACTTAAATATTTAAAATAAACATGTAGAGCATATATCTTCAAACTGATGTAGAAAAGGTGCCATTTGTAAAACTTTTTTTTTTTTGATGATATCCCTCTATTGTGTCAGTAAAGGGATGACTGACTTATGTTTCCTGAATTAGCTTATTTTTTTAAATAATAAATTTTATTTTTATATTCCCCCATACAACTGCACATGCCCCATTCTGACCCCAATCCCTCCCCTCCCGGCCCCCACCCCCAAAAAGTGTCTCTGGTTCATAGTTTTTTGTTGATTTTGATTTTCACTTTCTTATAATTATTCATTTTCCTGATCCCTTATTTAAGTTTTCTAGATTCCTGCTATGAGTGAGACCATCCAGTATTTTTCTTTTTGGCTTATTTCGCTGAGCATGATCCCTTCCAGCGCCATCCATGTTGCTGCAAATTGCATGTGTTTATCTTTTTTGAATGCTGAGTAATATTCCATGATATATATGTACCACATCTTCTTGATCAAGTCATCTATTTTTGGGCATTTGGGCTGTTTCCAAAGCTTAGCTATTGTAAATAGAATGGGCAGAAGAGCTAAAAAGAAACTTCTCTGAAGAGGAAATGCAAATGGCCAACAGACATATGAAAAAATGTTCAACATCACTTGTAATCAGGGAAATGCAAATCAAAACTACCATGAGATACCATCTTACACCAGTGAGAATGGCACATATTAAAAAAACTATCAACAACAAATGTTGGCGAGGTTGTGGAGAAAAAGGAACTCTCCTGCACTGTTGGTGGGAATGCAAACTGGTCCAACCACTATGGAGAGCTGTGTGGAGATTTCTGGACCTACTAAACATAGAGCTTCCATATGATCCAGCAATTCCACTCCTAGGTATTTACCCAAAGGACACAGAAACATCAATTCCAAAGAACATCTGCACCCCTATGTTTATAGCACTTGTAAAACCTTTTAAGAGGTTATTACATTCATTTTGTAATAATCAGAATTTAATTTTAATTATGCCTGGAATAAGATTTTATTCAAAAAGAAGTCTAAGAACGCATTCTGCCCTAAAGAAAATATGAATTTGAGATGAGGTCATCATTGATATTAAAGACAAGGTGCAAAAAATCAACTCAAAATGGATAAAAAGAACTGGACATAAGACAGGAAATCATAAAATATATAGACGAAAATATACGTTAAACACTATGAGACAAGCATTGCAATAATATCTTTAAAGACTCATCACCCAAAGCAAAGACAGTCAAGGAAAAGATAAACACCTAGGATTACACCAAACTGACAAGCTTCTGCACAGCAAAAGAGACATTAACCAAAACAGAGAGACACCCCGCTGATTAGGAAAAAAATCTTTGCACTCCAGTCAACTGATAAGGGACTGATCACAAAGACATACAAAAAACTTACAGGACTCAACAAAAACAAAATAAATAATCCAGTCAAGAAATGGGCAGAAGAACTTAAAAGACATTTCTCCAAAGAGGAAATGCAAATGGCCAACAGGCAAATGAAAAAATGTTCAACATCCCTTATCATCAAATCTAAACCACCTTACACCAGTAAGAATGGCACATATCAAAAAAACAAACAAATGTTGGTGAGGATGTGGTGAAAAAGGAACTCTCCTACATTGCTGGTGGGAGTGCAAACTGGTCCAACCACTATGGAAAACTGTGTGGAGGTTCCTCAGTCTACTAAAAATGGAGCTACCATATAACACAGCATTGTTAGGGGTCTACCCAAAGGACACAAAAACATTGAGTCAAAAGACCACCCAGGGCCTCCCCAGTGGTGCAGTGGTTGAGCGCTGGGTTGCGAAGCTGCCCGCAGCCTCAGCAGCACCGGTTCTATCCCTGGCTACTCCCCGGCCACCGGAGGAGGGTCCCACATGGCACGTAGACCTCTCCTGCCGCCCGCTGCTCCCCTCAGCAGTGTACTTCAGTCCTTATGCCTGCTCTGCTCCCTGCTCTGTCTCTGGTGAATTCTCTCACCCTCTCACGCTTCTGACTGTACCCAGTGCTTGTATAAATAAAAAAATTAAATAAATAAATCTTTAGGGGGAAAAAAAGACCACCTGTACCTCTATGTTTATTGGAGCACTATTTACAATAGGTAAAACCTGGAAACAACCCAAATACCCAAAAATAGATGACTGGATCAAGAAGATGTGGCATATAAACACAATGGAATATTATTCAGCAATAAAAAAAAGATAAAATCATATTATTCGCAGCAACATGGATGGAGCTAGAAGGAATGCTCAGTGAAATAAGCCAAAAGGAAAAAGAAAAATATTGGATGGTTTCACTTATAGAAGGAATATAGGGGAACCAAATAAGACATCAGTGTAAAAAATTAACAGTAAAAAACAATTATAAATCAGAGACATCCTGCAGGGAAGGAGGAGGGAGAGGGATCAGAGGGAGGGAGGGAGGAGCACAGGGGACTGAGGTGATGGTGCAGGGTGCATTGGTGAAGGAAACTCTATGGGGACTATACCTGCGGGGGTGGGGGAAGCGAATATTGTTTAAAAATGAACAGTGATGTCAAAAAAATTTAAAAAATTAAAAAAATTAAAAAGACATACTAAAAAAAGAAAGGCGCAAGAAAATAAAGTATATATAAAAAAAGTCAACACTATACTAACAGTATGGCAGTCCAGAATTAGCACTTCTCTTCTTATAGAGACTATTATTACATTTAACCTACAGCCTCTGATAGTTGTCACTTCATGAAATTGTCCAAAGGAGCCTCTTAAAGTTAGATCATGTACTATGACACTGTATAATTTGGCGTCAATAGAAAAAAATATTAATTTGCCACATATAGGGTTATTTACTAAGAAAAGAGATATAGCTTATTATGGGTATCTGAAATTATTGTTGCTTTGTTTTACATTTGTTTTGGAGGATACAATATCCAAAAAAAGAGGATTGCTAAATATTATTTTTATTTATCACCACCTTTTATACATATTGTACTCACTTTAAATACAAGGGCATACCTATATATGCTTCCAAAGGTAAATAAAATTATCACAGAAGGAAAGATTTCTTAGTGAATCCTGATGTTCCAATCTGATCTTAAGGGTTGCTAATTATGTAGTTACATTTGATCAGGAGAACCATGACTAGCAGGAGTAAAATTAAAACCTTTGGCTAAATCACGAGAGACTGAAAATCCAGACTCTTTACCTTATGACTGATCACATAGTTAAAATCAACAGCCCAAGTATATTAAAGATGATCAAGATATTTACTTTGTGGGCACACTGTTTGTATGGAGATATAAATATAGGCATATTGCAATATATCTATAGAACCATACATACAGTCACCCACTTACTAAATATAAAAACCTATGAAAAATATAGAATAGCGCCTTGCTGAAAGAATATTTCAGAAATGACTGCTTACATGGAAAGCAATAAAATAAAAACTAAAATGTAACTGGTGTGTTTAACAGACTTCTCACATGGTCATGAATCAAATTTTCCACTTTAGCAAATATCAAAGGAGTTCATAAATTCCTTAAAAATCAGCACCTACATTTTTGAAACTGGGTCATTCATGTTCTTTCATTGGTAAGTACATACTACCAAATTTGAATTGAAACTTTCAACTAAAGTTATTTGTTAATAGTTTCATTTACAATAAGCATTACAATATAATACTTTGGCATATTTGAAAAGCATTACGTACATCCATCAAAATAATTTGATTCTTCTAGTGCACCATTAAAAGAAATAAAATAACCACCTAAGATTAATTAAGTGCAATTGTGACCTTTTTACAATGATGGAGTAGTCTATAGCTCTCAGAAACATATCTAATGTATTTTTACTCTTTTTAAATTTTTCAGTTTGTGAAATATCTATTTGAAAATTTCACAACTTTTAAATACACATACAATTTCTCTTAACTCTCTTAGATAATTCTGTCACTTTCCCTGTCATCACAAACTAACAATCACTCCTGCTAATTTGAGTAAAAACTTTTTTTTTTAATTTTTCTAGAGGCATGTCTTATTTATTTATCTATTTGTTTGTTTGTTTGTTTGGTTTATACATGCACTGGGTACAGTCAGAAGCCGGGAGGGTGAGAGAATTCACCAGAGCCAGAGCGGGGAGCAGAGCAGGCAGAAGGACCGAAGTACACTGCTGAGGGGAGCAGCGGGCGGCAGGAGAGGTCTGCGCACCATGTGGGACCCTCCTCCGGTGGCCGGGGAGCAGCCGGGGATTGAACCGGCGTCGCAGAGGCCGCGGGCAGCTTCGCAACCCAGCGCTCAACCGCTGCGCCACCTGGGAGGCCCTGAGTAAAAACTTTTATACTATAATTTACTGGCAAATTTCCTCCAAGTACCATATTTACATCACTGGCTATAATTAGGGACTAACAATTAGAAAGACTATTCCTTTATCCTTAGAGGAAATGAGGGGCTTACCAAAACCTTGGAAGGTAGTGGTTCAAGAGTCAAACTTCGTTACCATCACTAGGATGAAAACAAGATAGAAGCAAGAATATTCAGTTCTAGATTAACTACCTGAAGCATAGTTTGAGAGTATACATAAGTAAAAGAGTTTGGAAAATTCAGACTCTCTGGGGTGTGAGCAACACTTAAATGAGTAATACATGCAAAGTTACATCTCATAATCCTAATTTCACAACTTTGAAGTGCTTCTAAAGTTTGGTCTGGGGCCTCCCTCGTAGCACAGGTGGTTGAGCGCAGCCCTATGAAGCTGTCCGCAGCCTCTGTAGTGCCGGTTGGATCCCCACCAGCCACGGAGCAACCCACATGGCACAGCAGACCTCTCCTATCTTGCCCACTGCTCCCCTCAGCAGTGTATTTCAGTCAGTCTGCCTGATCTGTTCCCCACTCTGTCTGGTGAATTCTCTCACCCTCCTGCACATCTGACCTGTACCCTGGTTCTTGGATAAATAAATAAATCTTTTTAAAAAATAAAATGAAGTTTGGCCTAAATTTTCCTGTTTTTCTCTCCTAATTCTCCAGTACTCATACTTTATGCAAACTCTATATTACTAGCTGCTCTTTCTTTACAATATTCAAAGATATAAAAATTCCATAGTGTATGTATATTCACAAGTCTAGACATAATGCCCCAGGCTAATATCTACCTATATCTTTTTATTGCCAGTTAAGTTCATCTAAAAGAAAATATGTTGTTTTATTTTCCTATACTTTTGGCTAAGAATTTTTCATCTCTGATAATTTGTCTTTGAAAATATCTAAAATTTACCTATCAAAAACAATAGAGAAGATAAAAATTAAAGCCCAGACCAAAATTCAATTGTTGTTGCTTCATGGAGAAAAAAGAGAGAGGTAGGGGAATAATTTTCTTCTTGCCTATATGTCCCATCACAAATAAGAAATTTACCATCAAATATATTGTATTGCTTTTTAAGTTTGAATAGGCACAAAGCAGCTTTATAAAAAAAAAAATGGTATACACACACATTTAAATCCACTTGGAACAAAATGTTGTTTCCTTTGGCAAAGCATGTGCCATGTACACAGGAGACAAAAATCGATTCCTATACAGAAAATAATAGAATAAAATCTGGCAGTTTTCACCTTCAGCTTAGAGTAAAAATCCCTAGTGATCCTCTAAGACAAATACTATGTTTTTCTAGATTTCATCAACATAAATATCCTGATGTATTCCAGGGGTTTCTGTTGTCATTTTTCCAAAAAGATCTCAGTAGTAAGTGGATATAAACTCACCAGAAATACGTTGTTACAGAATTTTTATTATTTTCACTTTTGTCGTTTAGTTTCACTTTAGATATGAACAGAGTTATGATTAACATTCATTCATTTCGCTGTTGTCAAGCAGTCACCTACCAGGTTACAAGGCTGCCAGCCTTATAAATTGTTTATTTAAATTGAACTAAATGATGCATAGTCTAAGTCATATATTTTCTTGTTCAAATACAAAAGATATAAGGCAGGCAACTCAAAATGCTGGCAAATAAAAATTAATAGTGATACACAAATCCTCACTTTATACAAGGAAGACTTTCTAAATGAATTTATGAGGTATGAAATTACACATGATTACAGTAAATAACCACTTATGTATTCTGCAAATGTGAGATTCTATGACTTTTAACAGATAGTATATGAAGAATGCCAGGCACTGTATCACCACCACATTGGCATAATGTTGCATAGTAGTAAACTCAAAGGACAAGCTTTCATTCTTCAATTTTCAATGAGTGAGCATAAGTTTTCACTTTTTAGCCTGTCAAGAGAAAGGAAAGAGACATTTCTCATCATTGACTCACCCTTTTATCTCCTCTTTTCAATGTTCATACTGTCCAAGTTACCACTTACTCAGATCCTCCAAGTTCTATTTGTTTCTAGAATCAGCTCCAATACCAATTGGGCTCGGGCCTTAGAATGAAAGATTAAAAGACATTCAAAAGATTTATTTGAAATGATAGTTATCAAGCTAATATCTATAGGTCAAGGAATCTAAAACGGCTCCTAATATTTTTGCTATATGTGATATTAAACATGTTTTTGCCTAAGAATTCTAAAACTTTTTGTGAAAAATAAGTATCATAAATTTCCAGCATCCAACAGATACCTGTAGAACAAAATCATAATTAAAATGAAGATTTTGTTAGTAGCTAAATGAATGACAAAATCACAATAATTTGATTCAATGTACATAAATAATTTGTTTTCACAAATATGAATATTATTATTTCTACAACGTTGTCCTTACCTCAAACCTAGTGGAAACTGTAAGATGAAGTACTTCCAATAGTTTATCAATTTTCCTACAAATTCTTGTTATAATGTCACTAGAAAATAGATCCAAAAGCTACATACCTACTATGTGCTATACTTTACATATTTTATCTATAATTCACAATATTTTGCAGATGAAGATACAGAGAATAGAAATTAAATGACTCATGATATTAGTAAAATTTTAATCTGCCGTTAAGACTAAAGCTGTGAACTTTCAATATAACACTACACTTGCTTTGATTTTTCACTACAAGCCAATGAACTAAATAAGTAGAATTTATTAACAGTGCATTACAAATTAGGAAATTAAAGTAGACAGGCATATTGATAGGCATATGGTTACACAGTAAACTAAAAGCAGAATCTAAATAATATCTTCACTGAATTTCAGTCTTTCCTAGATGTACTGGTTTGTATAAGTTTGCATTGTTCCTAGTTTTAATTTCTTTCTATTTATATTTTTTCTCTTCAAAGTTATAATCTGATATTTTCCCTTCAGAATATTCTAGATGTAGAGGAAAATAATGAACAATTTTAAGGTAAATATAAAAACAAATATTCAACATTAAAAATGACAAACCTAATAATTTGTCCAGGAGTTTAATAAGTGGTCTTTAGTGGCTACATTAAAAAGTTTATAAAATTAGGACATCTAAACCTTAAATAAATATCCACTCAGTGTCTTCATATGATATATATTATTTTGGCTATATAAATTAGTAGAAATTTTTAAAAATTGTATGTAAAACTTGGAAATGAACTATCACAGTTTTCTTAAGAAATGGTTGAGTTTTTTTCTTTTTTTGCCCTGAATAAACTTTTTATAATGGTTTTATAGATATTTGCATCAACATGTCCATTTATGTTGCTGTGCTTGCTTTATTGCACTTTTATACATCAATGATATATAAGAATTCAATCAAATTTAAATCATTAATAATTGGCATGTGACATTGCAGTCTGCATACAACTTTCCTAAGTCTGAATAAATTATTTGATATATAAGTTGTAATCTTTTTTAGAGATTGTTCCCTGGCAGATGGGTTAATATTACCTTATCTCATAACAAAGCATTCTGAAAACTAGTATAGATAAAATTACATTGAATTATTAATTGTGTAGATAGCCTGAGGTTAATAATGATTCAGAGCTGCTCACATTTCTAAAAGCACTTTATTCTTCTAACCAGGGTATTGCCAGAAACAATTACTAAGTCAAGAAGTGAGAAGGTAAAGTTACATGGAACTGAAATCATAATTAGTCTCTGACCCTGTTTTGATACCAATTAAGTTCGACTCTACTATTTACTTCTAAATAATGCAGACATGCCTTTCCTTCTTTTCACAAATATACTTGAATATTTACTATTAATTGATCTCCTGTACCACATGGTTATGTACAGGTGCATCACTAATGAGAATTTAATAGTTCTTAACAGTTTGTTATTAGCCAGGTCCAATGTCAACAACTTAATGCAGTTAAACTGAATACAAATAAATTGTCCCCTTTGCCTTCTCTTTCCAGAGAATGAGCTGAAGCAATTCATTTTACCCTGGAGATTCGATGAAAAGGAAATTTCTAATTTGTTTCTTCACTAATAGCCCTTTAGGTAACATTGAAGCAAAAATTATGAAATGTGCAGGCTTGTTTTAATCTTGACAAATAACTAAATTTAGCCAAAATTTGAAGCTGGAAGGGGATAAATGAAACTGACCTTGAAGAAAGTTTGGATGGGGATATAGTGGTAAGCAGGGAAATGGGATACAAGTCCTGTTGAGTAAGATTCAGCAATTTTCAAAATCATTGTGGCTTCTTGATAAAACTCTTTGGGTCTAAATTTAGGATCCACAGTTCTGGTATGCTACTGAACTATGTAGTGCCAGGAGGGGCACAGAGCAGGTTTCTAGGATCTGAGCACACAGGCAGGTAAAGGAGGAATCCTGGAGTCCTCAGTGGCTTTCTCTGGCTTTTACTGAGTGCAGCAATGAGGTACACAGCAGGTAGGGGTGCCGGGAGTGGGGGGCCAGGAGGCCAGCAGGCCTCCAAGCCCCCAGCAAGTCTTCACTCTGGACTTCTCTGGCCTTTTTTCTCCCCTTCTCTCTCCTGCTTCTCTTGGTGACTGTCTCAATACTCCTCCCATGGCCCACAGAAGTGAACAACACAACAGTGTAACAACTGCAGGTGCCCTATCAGGCAGGGCAATCCTAATGGTGGAAGGGCAGAAAAGCTGGAAAACCATTTACCCTACAAGTAGCTCCTAAAAGAGTCAAGCTTAAAAGAGTGAGTGGAGGAGTGACATCACCAAGATAGCCACATAGATTGGTCCTGACGTGGGTTCCCCCTCACTGGATGACCAACTAGTGACTATCCATAGACAAACCATCATTGTGAAATGCCAAACCCTGGAGATGAGGCTGAAGCTCTCTAATGGACCACAGAGACCAAGAAGGGCACAGTAAAAACATAAAAGGAACAGCTGTACTTTAATTCCATCATCCCTCCCCTGGACTGGCACAATGTCCCATCAAGGGTGCTCTTGGAGTCTATCATTTCTCTAGTTAGCATAAGAAAATCAAAGGTTGACATCTACTTCCCAAACAATACATAATATTTTGCACAAGGCCACGTGGGTCTTACCACGTAGGGATCAGTGGGAGAAACTATGGCACTTAAACACTGGGGTCATGCAGAGATGGAGAAGAGGGAGGGAGTTTAAAGCAACCAGTGCTCAGATGTTGCTGAAATGCATTCTGGCTTGCAGCAGAGCCCAAACACAGAACTGAACTAGTTGTTCTGCCTTCTTGAAGAGTTGAGTTGGTAATATTATCAGGCCAGAGAAGCTGAATGCCTTTCAGTGATAAATGAATAAGAAAATGTAGTAAATACTTATACAATGGAATATTATTCCACCATTAAAAGAAGATTCTGCCATTTTTGATAAACTGCATGAGCCCTGAGGGCAATATGCTACCTGAAATGTCAGACCCAGAAAGATAAATACTGTATGATCTCACATGTGAAATCTAAAAAAAAAAAAAATGGAGTTTATAAATACAAAGGAGATTAGTGGTTGTCAGAGGTGGTGTGGGGGAATGGGTGATGTAATCAAATTGTATAAACTACTAGTAATAATATGAGTAAGAGGGCCTCCCCTGGTGGCACAGCGGTTGAGCACTGGGTTGCGAGGCTGCCTGTAGCCTCTGCAGCACCAGTTTGATCCCCGGCCACCGGCGAGGGTCCCACAAAAAAAAAATAATAATATAACATATGGGGATATAATGTACAGCATGTGTCTATGGCTAATAATACTGGATTATATAATTGAAAGTCGCTAAGAGAATAGATCCTAAAAGTTCTTCACACACATACTGCACACAGACTCACACACACACAAGTGCTTACACACACACATACATAATGGTAATTATGTGAAGTGACAGATGTGCTTAACCAATATTATTATGGTAAACATTTTACAATTATATATAGCAAGTCATCACACAAGCTAACATCAAACTTATACAATGTATCAATTATATCTTAATCAAGGCCAGAAAACTGAAAACTAACAATGAACTAAATACATAATTTTAAAAAATGACTCAAAAGAAATCTCAGGTTTATTGTGATGATAAAGGATTCCTCCTAATTCTAAAAAGAAAAAAACTGACTCTAATTTTTTCTTCATGAGAAAGGATGACAAACTTAGTTTTACAAATGGAGAGGTATAAAGCAGACAGAAGAAAATAATATTAAATATATTATAAGGCAAATGCTTTTTAACTGTGAAAGTAAAATAAATGCAAACATTTGAGTAAATTTTTGTTTTCAATGATTTGCCAAAGAACAACTTTTTTTTTTTAAATAAGCATATTTTGGAAGAAGTGTGTCCACTGATACATTTTGTTATATTAAAAAATCAATAGAATTCATTTCTCCTAGTATATGGGATATAATGTTAAGAAGGGAATTAAAGGAGTTACAAAGTATTAAAAGATATGGGGAACTCCCCTGGTGGCACAGCGGTTGAGCGCTGGGCTGCGAAGCTGCCCGCAATCTCTGTAGCGCTGGTTCGATCCCTGGCCAACGGTGATGGTCCCACATGGTGCGACAGACCTCTCCTGCCGCCCACTGCTCCCCTCAGCAGTGTATTTCGTCAGTCTGCCTATTCTGTTCTCCGCTCTGGCTCTGGTAAATTCTCTTACCCTCCCACACTCTGACTGTACCCAGTGCTTGTATGAATAAATAAATCTTTAAAAACAAAATATGGCCAATATCTTCAAAGCATAAGCATGGGGGAAACAAATATAAACATAAGGACATTAAGTGACATTAAATATAATTGTGTGTGCAATTCATATATGTATAGCATCATAGAAAACCATCACTTTTTCCTATTATTTATTAATCTAGACCAACAGGAGTAAATAACTTCCACTTATATCAGTGGCATGGAATATGTATGTGAATCCATTACTTTGTACTTTTCTCATATGCAATTTTATGTACATGGGGCTTTGTAGACAAAAGAAACATCTCATTATATATATAATATATAATGAGACATCTCATCTTCATATATATATATATATATATATGAAGAAATAATTAAAGCACTATTTCAGTGCAGATAAATAGTTGGCTGTTCAGATGAAGAAACACTAGCATCATTATATCATCAATGACATAAAAGTATTGATCACTTGCTATTGTATTCTCTGTAGACTTAAGGTCAAAGGCATAATTTTAAAAGCACCTACTTATCTAT
Organism: Talpa europaea; assembly: GCF_964194135.1. Taxonomy (NCBI): domain Eukaryota; kingdom Metazoa; phylum Chordata; class Mammalia; order Eulipotyphla; family Talpidae; genus Talpa; species Talpa europaea. Next base: position 106,287,914 of record NC_140072.1, on the reverse strand, counting down.
AAGGAAAGTTGCTGAGAAGAAAAAAGACATCAGCTAAAATTTCCATATTCAACATTTTAAACATAATTTCCCTATTCAGCTTTTTGAAAGTCTACTTAGTTAAGACAAATGTTCCTTAGATTAGGAATTAATTCTTAGATGAGGTATAAAACATACAAGCTATGAAAGATTAATAAATGTTTTTGTGTTGGCATTTTAATTCTTAGACAAAAAAAATCAGTAAATGTATTATTAAATAAAGCAAAATCTGGGAGTAAATTAACCTACCATGAATTAATAGCTAATATGTCAGTAACTCCTAAAAATATTAACACATAAAGCAGTGAAAATAGCAAAAGGATTAAAGACATGAAGGCAATTTTCAAAAAATGAAGCCAATGTAATGAATGAACATATAAATCCAATTTCACTAATCTTTGAGAAAATAAAAATTAAACCAGCAATGAGAGATTTCAGATTAGCAAAAATATGAATGAATACACAACAGCATTCTTTTTTGAACAGAAGTAGAGAAAAAGGAACACATATTCACTATTTGTGGGAATGTAACTGGTACAAAAAATTCAGGGAGCTATTATGCAATATTGCATAAAGTTGATGTGGTAGGAAGAATAACAACCCAAAGATGTTGGTGTCTTAATCCTCACAACTTGTTAATATGTTAGGTTACATGCACAGGGGGCTTAAGGTTATAGTAGAGCTAAAGGTAATAACTAGCTTATCTTAACATATGGAAATTATTCCAGAATATCTGACTGAACTTAGTATAATAATATGTCTTTAAATGTAGATAACCTTTCTCATATGTGGTCAAAGATAAATGTGAGTATAGAAGAGATCTGAGTGATACCAAGTGAGAAGGACTTGACTCATCATTGTGGGCTTTAAAGATGAAGGAAGGAAGGAGGTCATGAGTCAAAGCATATCAACAGCCTCTAAAACCAAGAAAAGGCAAGAAAACAAATTATCCCACAGCCTCCAGAAAGGAATGCACCCTGCTTACACTGATTTTAGCTCATGAGACCTGTGTCACACTTATGGTCTATTGAACTATAAGATAATAAATATGTATTGTTTTAAGCTACTAGAAAACTAATAGAATTGGAGAGGTGCTTATTATCTTAGCCAGCAATTTCAGTCCTAATATAAGCTCTTGAGAAACTCCTACATATTTGTACAACCAAGTATGAATAAGTTTGCTCTTTGCTGATTTTTTTATAACTGAATTAGAAATTGCTTGTGTTATCACTAGAGAAAGGATATAGCCACACAAGCTGTATTTTATAACAGTTAAAATAAAACAAATATGTCTTTATAATTTACTAGAAAAAAATTCAAAAACATCAATTTGAAATCAAAAGAAATTTGTATAATGATACAAATGATATGACACAATTTATCCAAATTTACAAACACACAAAAACCAATACCCTTACATTGTTTTTTGATTTTTTTTAAAGATTTATTTATTTATCTATACAAGAACCAGGGTATAGGCCAGACGCAAGGGAGGGTAAGAGGATTCACCAGAGAGAGCAGGGAACAGAACAGGCAGACTGATGAAATACATTGCTGAGGGGAGCAGCGGGCGAGACAGGAGAGGTCTGCCCGCCATGGGGGACCCTTGCTGGCTGGCCAGGATCGAACCCATACTGCAGAGGCTGTGGACAGCTTCACAGTGTGGCGCTTAACCTCGTGCACCACCAGGGGAGGCCCCTTATATTGTTTTTTTATACATAAAAATGGAGTGAATTTTTTAAAATGTGAATAAGAAAAATGTATCCAATCTGAATAATGGTGGTTTATTATAGGAAGGAAAAGAATAGGACACTGTGTGGAAATGGAGTCTACTTGATGTCTTGATCAACAAATTCCCATGTTTGGTGCTGCAGGTAGGGCATTCCCATACCCTGAACAAGCAATTCTCCAGACACCAACCAAGTAGACTATAATTCAAGTCAGTTCTGACAGTACCCAGAAAGAGTATCAGATTCAACAAGTAAAGGACTCAATACCCCAAGACTGCCTTCCATGTAGACAGCAATTGTCACCAGTGTTTTTGATCAACCGCTACAAATTAAAGGTTTCCATGGGACTCCCATGTGACGCAGGGGGTTGAGCACCATGCTGTGAAGCAATCCCCAGCCGAGGAGAAAACCATGTGGCACAGCAGACCTCTCCTGTCTCTCCTGCTGCTCCCCTCAGCAGTGTATCTCATCAGTCTGCCTGTTCTGTTCCCTGCTCAATCTCTGGTGAATCCTCTCACCCCCCACCACCCACCACTGCATCTCTGGCCTGTACCCCAGCTCTTGTATGCATAAATAAATAAATCTTTAAAAGAAAAAAAAAAGGTTGCCTCCCCTGGTGGCGCAGTGGTTGGGTGCTGGGCTGCGAGGCTGCCCGCAACCTCTGCAGCGCCAGTTCATTCCCTGGCCACCGGTGAAAGTCCCACAAAAAAAAAAAAAAAAAAAAAAGGGTTTCCAAGAACATCCTCATTGGGTTTTATAGCTAGAGACAGAGAGACTCATGAACTCAGGAAACTCATTTACTCACTAAGTTACTAATTTATTATAAAATTATCTAACTCAGGGACAGTCAGGTGGAAAGAATGCATAGGACAAGGTATGAGGAAAGGGTATGGACCTTCTAGTCTCTCTATGCACAGGCCTGTTCCCAAAATTCTATGGGTTCACCAGCATGGAAACTCCCAAACATGTCCTTTTGAGTTTTTATGTAAGTTTTCTTTAAACAGGCATGATTAACTCACTGGCTATTGCTGATTGATTCAACCTCCAAACCTTCGCTCCTTCCTGGAGGTTGAGAAGTTGATACTGAAAGCTCCAACCCTCTAATTGAATTATTGTTTCTCTTGGCAATTGCAAAGAATATAAAAACAATCAAAATAAGTTCACTTCACTGAATATTGGCAGGCGTTTCGTAAGGTTTCATCTTTTTTTTAATATTTCAGCTTGCTATGAAATATTTCATTTCATAAAATATAAGAGCAAAGGGAGAAAAGAGAAAAACAAAAGTGAGCATATAAGAAAATTTTATATAATATTTATCACCTAGTATTCGCTTATCTTCTATCTGCACTATGATAGTAAGCATGGAATTAGAGAAATTATATATTTGATCACTTACAAATTTAAATGATGTTAATGTGATAAGAATCTAGGGTCTTACACCAGAAAATGTGTGCAGTGTTTAATTACGTTATCTCATTTAATTTCATAATAATCATTATAGAAAAAGGCAGGTACTGTTGGTGCTCTCTTTTTTAAACTGAAAAAACTCAAAAACCTAAAATAGTAAGTTTTTTTAACCAAGATTAGATAGTTGGTAAAGGATAAAAATAGGGCTTATCAAGCCCTGTGATTATATGCCATAAGATGTACTCTGAGCCACCAAGTGGACCTCTGGACACCTTAACAATGGAAAGGTAATTATCAGAAAACCTCCCTGTAACTTCAGATGTACTATGTTATCTCAAATTTTCAGATGAAGCAGATGAAGCTAACTTTCAATGGAATTTGCGTGAACCTCAAATAAACAAATACCTGTGACTATAAAACACTTAGCAAAATTCCATTCCCTTAAGAGCCAATCATTCTCTCCTTTCTAGATTTTTGGATTTATTCTTTTGTTTTCCCATTGGGGAAGGAAAAGTAGGGGGCACCTGTGCCTGTGATATCTTCCCAGCCTGGGAGAGGCAATAAGGGAAATCTGTAGCTGTTTTTCTTGCCTTTCTAACACAGTCTGTTTTGGTCTCTCTTGTGCAGTGGTATGCTGAAACCTCACCTCCATGTTCTTGTATTCTCTCAGTAGTGTCTTATTCTTGAGAATAAGACACACACACACATACACAAACTCATATGTATATTTTCCTTAGACAGGGTCAAAAACGAACTATATCACTATCTTGGTGACTTCACTGTTTCTTTACTTGGAATACTCTATCAACAGGATTTAAATTTGAGCACAACCCATTTAAAGAGCTGTGCTGCCTGGACTTTCCTTAATTTAAACAAAAACTCTTCTTATTGTCATTATTTTCAAATTGTGATTCAGAAATTAGATTTAGTTAATAGTGAACTTGCTAAGTATAAGTGAAAATACTGAGAGCGCCACAATGGTTTTTGTATTCATTTTCTGTAATACTAAAACACAGTAATATGTCTGTAATTACCAGAATAGGTTAAAAACTAAACTTTCAAATAAATTACATACATAGTACTGACATTAATACTCTACAAACTAAATACGGGGACAAACTGATAGACTTATATATAGAATATTACATTACAGAATATTATAATTGTACCATCTTGCAGAAAACTAAAAATTGAGATAAAAAATTTGTGCTACTCTAATTGAAGTAAAAAACTTTAAGGATTTTGTTATAAACTACTAAGGACATTACACAATCATCTAACTTATAGACTGATGGGAGGAAGCTTCCTTTTTTATTAGTTTATCCCAGGAAAATTTTTATATTATATTCTACAACCAGAAATCTTCAGACAAACAAAACAAAAAAAAAAAAGTAGTTCAATGTCTGGGGAGATGGGTTTACAGTTCCAGAATTACAAGACTCAGAAGCAGCAACAAGTGACAGTCATTGGAATGGATGGGACCATCAGTGCGGATGAGGTCCCATCCTGAGAACAGAGTGTTCTGGAGAACACAGGATGGTCTGCTGCTCCAGAGAAAGTTCCAAAATCAATGGATCTGGGGGACCACTACACACACCTGCCATTAAGGAGATTTCTGAGCTGCTCTGCCTTGTTATCTGCTTCCCAGTTACTTCTGAGTATCAGAGCTGCCTGCTGCGGTCCATAAGCACAGGTCCTCGTCCAGGAAAATGACAAGTTTCCAGGAAAAGGACAAGGCTTGTGGGTCGACATAGATTTGGGGCATTCACTGAGAGAGGAGTCAGAGTGGTTGGAGTGGAGAAGGGAGATGCAGGGGAGCAGGGTGGTAGGTCGCAGGTGGAGGACTACACCTAAGGGAAATAATCACCATACAAAAGTGACCAAAGATGTAAGCAAATAAACATAAATAAAAAAGTAGCCCAAAGTCAACAAAAACTGGTGTTCCAAATACTAATTTTTTAAAAATTCTGTTGATGTGAGTTGTTCATAATTGATATCAAATTTATACTGATAAAAAATCTTGTATTTCATGGATAATTCATTTAAGGTGGATGAGCCTAATAACAACTAAAAAGAGGCTATTTTTCCTGGCTAATTGGGAAAAGATGGCCAAGATGATATAGGTGGAACTGACTCCAAGCTGGAGACATGGTATTCAAAGGATACAAAATGAAGAGTTTCTCATTTTGATATTTCTGTGGTATCCTTTTAAAAAATCATTCTCAACTTGATTTTGTGGAGTTCTTGCATAGCTCATTCTTCCACAGCAGCTTAACTTGCTGAGAAGAGATAACGTATAAATAGATCTACCTAGTCAGTAAAAGACTCCTGTCCACTACCTAATCTAGCATCTGAGAAGATAGTAGGATGACATTCAACTCAATGCTAAAATCAATTCAGAGAATCTTTCAATCCTCTCTATTTATTATTCTCACTATCCACAGCTGATGGTCACAGTAAAAATATTGATAAGATCCAGAAAGAAAAGAAAAAAAAAATATATATATATATATATCTCACTTAATCTGGCGTATGTGTGCATGTGTATGTATACTACTATATACTTTAGAAGACAAATTGTGAAAACTAAAAATTTGGTCAGGCCACAATCTATCCAACATCCATAACATTTAGCTCAACTCTGGATGCTAAATCAAAGAAGATTATTCCTCTGGCCAGTTATAAGTTTGTGATCATTTAAAATACAAGCATAATTATTGGTAACCTCTATAATTTTTACAAGAAGCAGATTAACTGCAAGTGGCATTCTGATTCAAATATAGTATCTAATTTCTTGCTGAATCTTGCTAAGTTATTTGCCTTCATGAAATATTATGGCTGAGATCCAAGGGTTAATTATGAGTTGCATAAAAGGCAGTTCCTTCAACTCATTTTAATTTATTATCTTTCACTAAGCATTTCCCAGGAACTTGGCTCACTGAACTTGCAAGGAAGAGTTACTTTCACTTGCCCCCCTCCAATTGACTTTCATCTGATATATATAGTCAACAACAACTAATTTCACAGTTCAGTTATTTAATCCCTAAAAAAGACACTTCCTCAAAATCAGATGATAAAATGAGTTGGGGAAGCCATACTAAAAAAAATTCATAGCTTGAAAAATGATATTTATGTAAGCTGTATTTATGAATTCCATCAATTTAGTGAGACATCTACTAATAAATTTGCTCTAAACTCTGCAAGAGGAGAGGCTTATGGATTCATATTTCTAATAATATAACACCAACATATTATTTCAATTATGCAATCAAAGCCTAGAAATGGAAGATTATGATATATAGGAGAATAGATGATCATCAAATGACCATAATATCATAATTCAAAAAATGGTTACAGTACTTGAGTAGTTTATGAACTGCAGCAAGAATCCCCAAGTACATTCATTCATTCAGAGGGAAGCCATTACACAGTTACAGAATGAAAATATTTATTTAATTCTTAATTTCCATGCCATACCTGAAACTTCAACAATACACATTTAAGCATCTGCCTCATGAATGAAAACATTCTTATTCAAATAATAATTCAGAGTAGGATTTTTTTAACCTATATCTAAAAAATCTAATTGTGATCAATGTTTACCAAAGTCAATTCAGAGTGATTATCGAGAATTGGGTGGGAGGAAAAATGACGAGACAGAGCGACTAATTTTCAATTGCTGAGTAATCTTACATTTGAGTAATCCTACATTTCTAAAAATATGAATGGAAAAAAGCTTGCCATTTTTTCTCTGTTATATGGTACAATATAGGAATGTGCTCCAGAAGACTATAATATGTTAATTATAGTCTTAGAGTCGATAATATTTAAGCATGGAGACATGAGTGGAATCATTTTTATTTTCATTATGATTCCATTATGAAACTCCTCTCTGTGACCCTATTCAATTTTGGGGAACAATATTTTCAGTTTATTTCACCTGGTATGTGAAATAGCATTCTCTCTCTTGCTCTCTCTCTCATACACACACACACACACACACACACTCATATATATATATTATATGTCCAGTATTGTAAGTGTCCCCCAGATTTGTTAACTGGGAAAATATATTTCTAGTGTGTGTCATATTAATAAAATCTTTGATTTATTGAATGTTCATCAGTGCCATGCATTTTATGTACATTGTATATTACTTATAACAGCATCTATGTTACAAACAAGACTTTTGAGCTTAAGGAAGGTAGAGCAATTTGCCTATGAAAGCAAAATGAAGATTATACTCAAAGTAGAGTTTCAAGGAATTTTCTCTGAATCATTCTATTTTTGACACCACTTTGAGAATACTTGGGATCATGCAGATTTATTCCAGAAGACACAGCAAGACAAACGAGAGAGTGATATAACAGAAAAGGTTGTATTAGCATTTCCTTGAAACAGTCCTAAATATTTTTTATCTAAAAATCAAATGTAATTTGAATACTTTATTTTTATTTTCAAAATCTGGAGAATGCACTCCTTCTTTTTCAGTCAGTTAAACTGAGAGCTCTCTCAGCAAGCCTGAGTTTAGCCCAGTGAAAGATGATGTAATCTCTGGAGTGCTCTCTTTCTAAAAGGCCACTTCCCAGGTCAGACAGATGCTCCTATTTGTTGTATCAATAAATACATAGACCCGTATGGACCAGAGCCCTTTCTCCTATGGCTGCAGTCATAGTGCATGCTGCCCAGCTGTCTGTCCAGGGGAAGTCCTGGCAACTGACCTGTGAATTTTCTGCTAGTAAATCTTTCCCAATAAATCCTGGTGCTAAAGACATGTCCTACAACACATGGTGCTAAAGACATGTCCACAACCATTTACATCATAACAATTTGTAAAATTTTCCTCCACTTTTTCCATTCCAATGTTCATTTAAAGTCGTTTTCATGGGGCCTCCCTGGTGGCACAGGGGTTAAGTCATAGCATTCAGAAGCTGTCTGTGGCCACTGAAGAATGAGTTCAATCCCCAGCAGCCCAGGGAGCTGGCCCACATGGTTCAGCAGACCTAACCTCAGCAGTGTATTTCAGTCAATCTGCCTGTTCTGCTGCCCACTCTGTCTCTAGTGAATCCTCTACCACCTACACTTCTGGCCTGTACCCTATTCTTGTATACATAAATAAATCTTTTAAAAAAATAAAATAGTGTTTATAATGTTCATAACTAAGAAATGCCACACACTTATAATGGGTTTGGGTGAATTATCCCCAACTTGTCTCCCACTTGTTTTGGGAGATGGTTTTCAGAACAATTCTCAATTACTTTTTGGATTTCCATACTAAGTTTCTAATCAATTTAGTCTCTCCTGATATGATGCAATACATCAGCTGAAAGCTACTTATGTTTCATCTCCAGTTTCATAAAGTTTTACTTAAAATCCAACTTTGAGACTCACAATTGTGAGGTGACCAATAATTTGGTTTCAATAACCATTAATATTTCCCTTTTCCTTTAAAATACTACTTCCAAAATGGACCAACTTTTCATTAGTATGTATTTAGAATAGACATGGGAACACATAAATTCTAAATTTTTATAGAATTCAATTAGTTTAGAATCTATAAATATTAATACAATGTAGATATTGTTTATAAATAAATGCATATACTGCATTTTTTGAAAAAAAGGCACAACCACATAAAACTACCTCTTCTCTTACTCTGGCCCCCAACTTAATATTTTACTTTCAACAGGTTTAATGCACTTTTAAAAAAAATTTTGTTTAAAAAAGGACAAAGATGAATACTGGATGGTTTCACTTATATGCTGAATATAGAGAAACAAAACAAAGAGTCGGAGAAAACCAAATCAACATCAACCCTAGAAATCTTACCATGTTGCTGAGGTTACAAGAAGGGGGAGGAGAAAGCACAGTGTTAGAGGGCCAATGGCCTGTGCAGGAGCACTGTGGCTGCCTTTGTGGTGGGCGTGATGTGTGACATGTATCTGAGCCCAGGTGCACTGAAGCACACACAGTATTATAAAGCAATGCTACCTCAATTGAAAAAAAAATTAGAAAAATAATGTATGTGTTTATTGAAAAATACCTTCCCAAGATGTTGCTTTTGACATTCCTTAGTCCACCATATTCCAATTCCATACTAACCAATTCTTCCTTTCTAAACACACTGTTATTTCTACTACTTAGCTATTATTAGTAAACTGTTACTTTTTTACTCCATTTAGAGAAAGAAAAAAAATTCTCTAAAGAACCTTGAATAATAACTTGCTATATGAACAATATAGCAATTGCAATTTCTTTCCTGATAAAATTCATATCTTTGTTGTATATTAATTATAATTATGTTATGTGTATAAGGTAAAAAATGTATTATTATTGCACATTCTTGGATTATAACAATTAACCTACAAAGATAACTGAATATTAGAATCAAAAGGATTCTTCCTGGTCTTTGGGTGATAAATGTACCTAATATTTCCTCCAACTTAAGTAGATTCTACTTTCTGTCTGAAGAAGGATATACTATACACAAAATATAATTCAAAGTGGATTAAAGACTTGAATTAAATACACATAGTCATTGACATTAGCCTTAAAGATTTTTCTAGGGATTCAACTTCAACAGCAAGGGAAACAAAAGCAAAAAGTGAGCAAATGGGACCACAGGAAATAAAAACTTCTGTATAGCAAAAGAAAACATCATAAAAGTGAAAAGTAATGTACAGAATGGGATAACATTTGCTATTTATACATCTAACAAGGGATTTATATTCAAAATATATAAAGATTTCATATGACTCAACGACAATTTATCAAAATTTGGGCAGAGGATCTAAACAGACTTTTCCCAAAGAAGACTTACAGATAGCCAACAGATACTTTTTAAAAATTGCTCATTAACACTAATTAGGAAAAGGTAACTCAAAACCACAATTAGATATCATCTCAAGCCTGTGAGAAAGACTTATTACAAAAAGAAGCAAGTATCAGTGAGGGAACTGAGAAAAGGAAATATAAATTTGTACACTCACTATGGAAAACAATATGTAAATTCCTCAAGAAATTAAGAATGAAAATACAATATGATCCAGTTATTTTGCTACTAGATGCCTACTTAAAGGAATATGAAAACAATAATAAAGAATATGAAAACAATAATTCACTGAGATATATGCACCCCTATGTTCATGGCAGCATTATTCACAATCATCAAGACATGGAAACAACCTAGATGCCTAATGATAGATGAATGGATAATAAAGATGTATATATACACAGTGGAATACTACTACTCAGCTATAAAAAAAAAATTATATCCATATGACATCAAGGATGAAGCCTGAAGATGTTATGCTAAATGAACTAAGCCAAATAGACAAATATATACGTCAAATAATTTTACTCACATGTGGAAGATAAAATAATAATAGCAACAAAAAAGCAAAACTAAAAACAAATTATTAGATTATAAGAAGATAATTATGGTCACCAGAGGGGAAAAGAGTAGTTAATTAGATAAAGGGAATCAATTGCATCATGGTTGATGGATACTAAACTTTTGTTGGTGATCATAATGCCATTTATGCAGATGCTGGATGACGATGCTATATATCTGAAATGCATACAATGCTTTAAGGCAAGGTTGCTTCATTAATTTTTAATACATATATTTAAAACCCAATCTTATTGTTTTCATTCATAATTTATTCAAACCCACTTTTAAAGGTTACTTTTCTCCCCTTTATACTTGTTTGAAATCCAGGGTAAACTTTCTAGATTACTTCTATCTTCAGTAACTAAAAAATCTATTTTGATGTGATAGTTACCAGTTCCAACTTCATATGGGAAAAACCCCATACCCCTAGCCCACGGACTGTTTCAGATGGGCGCCTGAAGTGGGACAGAGGCATATGGCATATGTGTGGTTTTTCACTCTCTCATATCGCCAGAATACCAAAGGATTCCTGGAGAGTTGAAGTGGCAGGAAAATTCAGTTAGCTTTTACTTTCTGTACTCTATTAACTTTGTGACTCTTGACAGAGTTGAAAACCAATTACTTTTGCTGGTAGAGAATCACTGTTGTATCTCCAGCTTTTTCTGCTATTGACTCCTTGCATCTCTGTGTGAACTGTTTAGATAGCAGCTGACAAATTCATGTAGAAACCTTCTGGCATTCTCTCCTTCACTCTATTCTGAATGTGCAGGTGAGCCCCAATGCCCAACACCACTTTGATGCTCTTTAAACCTGTCAAATTGTCCTGTTCTCTTACTCTTTAGATTTCTCAACTGAGTCCTACACCAATGCCCTGAGTTTCCCAAACTCCATAGAACATCTATCAGGAGGACAGAAAGTGAAAGGGTTCTCAACCCTGTGTCCTCTGATCTGAAAGCTTGTAACCCTCCAAAATTCACATGCTCAAACCTATCTCCCAACATTAGGTTTAGGAGCTGATATTCAGAGCTGACGCCTTTGGAAGCAATTAAGTCATGGGAATAGGATTAGTGTCCTTTTAAGAGAGTCCCCAGAGAGCAACTTTGCTTTTCCACCATGTAAGGGCCCAGCAAGAAGTAGACATTCTGCAACCAGAGGAGTGCCTTCACTTACCTGATCTTGCTGGCACCTTGTACTTGGAAGTCCAGTCTTCAGAAATAAATCTGTTGTTTATAAGTCTTCCAGTCTCTGTATTTTGCCAAAGCAGCCTGAACAGACCAAGACACTGTAAAAGAAACAGGAGGTAGCTGTTGTTTTATCTGAACTTGAATTAATAAACACTGCTCATAGAAAGACCTAGAATCGTAGAGTACTAAAGCTACAAGATATATTAAAATCATCTAGTGCAGTAAAGCCAAGTTATAGATGAAGAAGCAAATGTAAACATTCAGGGATTGAACCAATGTTTGATTTACTTTAGCTCAACAAACATTACTGAGTGCTCTTTTGTAAGTAGTAATAGGAATACAAAAACAAATATGACACAGACTGGCACTGCAGAAGATTTAGTGAGAGGATGAGTTGATATTACAATCCAGATCTCCTAGTTCCTGTTCCAAAATCATGTTACCTACAGGAAAATAGTTCTTAAATTTTACCTACAGAAGAATCCCCATGGAACTTTTAAAATGCAGATTCTAGCAATCTGCTGATGGAGATTCTAATTCAATGCATAGAGTGCCTGAATCCTAATATGAACAAGCATCTCAGGTGATTCAAATGCAGTCTAGAATTTAAAGGCATAGATCTTTTGGTTTTGGAGAGGGTCCTGTCCATTTATATCCTGTCAGAAAGAAGCGGTACCTCTGGGTCATTAGGGCCTGACCCAACATTTCACAATTTGGAGAACTCAAAAAACATGTGCAATTGTACTGAAGATAATTCAGGGCCCATTTGGTGACTACTTTTCTAAAACATCTATTTTTTCTGGGGTCATTTCTGTTGAATCCTACAAATCACTCCCTTTTTCCTAGATCAACTGAATGATAGTATTGCCTGAGGATTGTTTCATTTTATCTTTTACCTCTTTGTAGCCAGAATCTTACACACACTGGAAATTTAAGGAGTGTCTTGGATTGACATGTTGTTCCATTTTCATATAACATCTTTACAAATTATGAAATTATAAGAGACAAATGTTTATAGTATTTCTTTTGGTGTTCCTTTCTTATAGCATGTTTACATAAAGGACTAATGTCTTAAAACTTGAGCAGGTCTGATTGAACAATAAATGGATTGCCAAAGCAGTTATCTGAGTCATGACTTTAGACTAAAGCAGAACTAATTTAAAAAGTGCCAAGTCTGGGGAAAAGGTCACTGTGGGTTCTCACCCATGAGTTCACAATTGCAAGACAACACTGAGGCTCAGAGCGCAACAAAAATGGAGTTTACAGGAGACGAGGAAAAGAGGTTTTAAGGTGTAGGGTAGGTAAAAGGTGTCAGCCTTTTCTGCCCTCCCGTCATTAGGATAGATGACACAACCCTGTGGTCCTGAATGCATGCCTGATGGTGGGCACCTGGAATAGTGTATGGGCATAGGTAGATGGGATTCACCTGGGCTAGGACTGGGCTTTTAAGGGCAGCAATACGGGGACGCCAGCAGAAGCCAAGAGAAGATGAGAAGCAGAGAGAACGCTACAGAGCCCAGATAGAGTGAGGATTTGCTGGGGGCTGGGAGGACTGCCAGCCTCCTGGCCCCCCCAGCACCCCTGCCTGCCATATGCCTGGTAAATCTAAATAAAAGACCTGCAAAAACCACTGAGGTCTCTGACTCCTCCTTTACACGGTCTGCTGAATCAGAAAACCTGCTCAGTGCCCATTCCTGCCCCTACATAAGGCCACACCAGGAGAGCTGTCTTACCCCATATGGTGTCCAGAGTTCAGGACCCCCAAAGGACGCCCATCCAAGATGGCACCATCCCTTCAATAAAGCCAGGAGCCTTTGCACTTGGCTGGTGGTGGACCAAGCAAGATTCAACTCACGGTGGCAGCAAGAAGTGTTCACAGATGGCACAGAGGGGACACCACAGCATCCAGAAACACCTGTATGAAGGCCCCGATGGCCAGTGGCAGGGCACCTGGCAGCAGGGGAGGCCGCAACACATGCAGGAAGTGCTGGAGGATCAGAAGTGGCAGGCAGCTCTCAAAGTAGCCAGCCACAGATAAATTGGGGCCTGTGGCCGGCTACTTGGTGCCAGAGTACAGGCACTCGTGTTACTGTCCTTGAAAGCTAACACCCTTTTAGAGACAGGGGCCCAGGCTCCTGGGCACAGGCTAATGGTGCCCATCAGCAAGTGACGCCAGAGGTAGGGCCGGAGGCAGGAGCAGCGGTTAGGCTGCAGTTTCAAACGGAGGTCCAAGGTGGAGTTTCCGGGGGTCTGATGAAAGTCTTTGAAGTTCTCCAAAGTTCTATCAAGGAGGTCTGGATGAGTGTTCCAGAAGAGTCTGTCTGCAAAGGTCTTTCCAGGAGAAGTTCCTGACGAGTCTGAACCAGGAGTTCTGAATAATAACATTAGTCCCCTTGAGTCTTAGTGTCTATCCCCAGCATCTCAAGCATGAGTGTTCGGTTGAAAATTCCAGCTATCTGATTGGTGCCAGTCAAGCTCCAAACAGACTGGTCCATTTTACCAGTGTGAACCAAGCCCATTATTCCTGCATAGTTCCGCGCTGGCCTGCAGACTGCCTGTGCAGCCAGGGCCTTTAACCCCATTCATGGCCTGCAGCAGCACAAACCTCTGGCTGCTGTTTCAAGACTTTTCAAATGTTAAAAAGGGTGGAGTTTAAGTACTGAAATCACCATTTCAATCACCCTGACAAAGAACTCTGACTCATTTGTAGTCCACTCTGACCAATCACATTTCTCTTCCACATGTACTAAGACCACTGAGTTTTGGTCCTCTTCTAAGGAGGCGATGAAAAGCCCTGTTCACTTATTTAGGAAAAGTATTCAGTAGTCCCAAATTGTCTGCAGGAGAGTCATTCCAGGACCCCTGGTGGAGAAATGATGTCCGTTGTACTGAATCTACATTTACTACGCTTTTTGCTATACATGCATACCTATATGTAGGGGCAGGAATGGACCACTGTGCAGGTTTTCTGATCCCATGCAGACCGGGTAAAGGAGTCAGAGTCCTTAGTGGGTTTTTGCAGGTCTTTTATTGGGGTTCACCAGGCATATGGCAGGCAGGGGTGCTGGGGGGCCGGGAGGCAGGCAGTTCTCCCAGCCCCCCGCAAATCCTCACTCTATCTGGGCTCTCTGGCGTTCTCTGCTTCTGCTTCTCTGCTTCTCAGCTTCCCTTTCGGCTTCTGCTGCTGCTGGTGTCCCCGTGACGCCGCCCTTAAAAGCCCAGTCTCAGCCCAGGTGAATCCCATCTACCTATGCCCACACCTTATTCCAGGTGCCCGCCATCAGGCATGCATTCAGGACAAGGATCCATCATCTATCCTGATGGCAGGAGGGCAGAAAAGCCTGACATTTTCTTAACCCTACAGTCCACCCCCTCAGGGTTTTCTGCCATACAGTCTATATATATATAAAATTTTCTTATCAAACATAAATAATGCAGCCATGGCCCACAAAAGCAAATACATAACAATATAACAAAATACAATGGAACACAAATAAGTCCAGGCAGGGCACCAACCTAGTGCAAAAGACAATTATTGGTACCAGCAGATGAGCCACCAAATCTGCTGCCGAAGGCACTGCTCATACAAGGGAGGGGAATCACTCACGGCATCTACTATAACATACCAGGAGCCGTCAGGCTTCCTGGCCTTCTCTGGCTGTAGTCTCGGCTACAAGCCACACACAGCATCCAGCCCCAGGATGCACTAGCTCTGGGATTGGCGATTCTATTCTGTTGGGGGTAATCGCCAACCCTCAGGGTTTCTGTCTGCAGTTGCTCCAACACTCGGCCTTCATGGCCACCCATGCTACTCACAGACCCCTGCACTCAGGCCAACCCACTGCACAAGCACATGGGTCGGGGATCCAAACTCTGCATTTGGCTTGGACTCCACCCCAAGCCATGTTCCCCACCCATCCCCCAACGACGGGTTCCTCAGTTTCTCACCCTCACTCAAGAATGAGCAGGGCATCACCCACAAGTGATTTTACGAGACTCACAGGTCTTCAGCATACTCAGGCTGCTTAACAGCCACTCAGGGCTTCTCAACTTAGCATCAGCACCAGTTTTTGCCTTCTCAGTGGGCTTTTCTCCTCCACCTGGCTGCTGGGCATGCACAGGCTGCTTTGGGCCATCAAGGCCCACTGGCCACCCCCAGTGTCCCAAAACATATCAACCTGCAAGGTCCTCCGCCTTCTGGTGGAATTGTCAGTCCAGCTCCATTAGTCCAAGTCCATCAGGCATCTCCCTGCATCAGCACTGGCGAGCTCCAAATCATGGTCCTCTTTTCGCCAATGATTCTACTGCCTCAGGGGTCATTGGCTGGTCCTCTCAGGCATCTCCTCTTCCAGCTGAGGTCTCGACCCGCAGCTCCCCGACGGTGTCCACCTTCTGTGCCGCCATGGCGCCTCCAGCGTCGTCACAGTCAAACACATTCTGTTACTCCTTAGTCCCCCCAGGTCTTTGGAGGGCTCCAATACCCATCTACATGGATCATCTTGCCGATTTACGCCAATTATAAGGTCAGGAATGGACATGGTGCAGGTTTTCTGATCCCATGCAGACCGGGTAAAGGAGTCAGAGTCCTTAGTGGGTTTTTGCAGGTCTTTTATTGGGTTCACCAGGCATATGGCAGGCAGGGGTGCTGGGGGGCCGGGAGGCTGGCAGTCCTCCCAGCCCCCCGCAAATCCTCACTCTATCTGGGCTCTCTGGCGTTCTCTGCTTCTGCTTCTGCTTCTCAGCTTCCCTTTCAGCTCCTGCTGCTGCTGGCGTCCCCCTGACGTCTCCCTTAAAAAGCCCAGTCTCAGCCCAGGTGAATCCCATCTACCTATGCCCACACCCTACTCCAGGTGCCCGCCATCAGGCATGCATTCAGGACCTCAAGTATCCATCATCTATCCTGATGGCGGGAGGGCAGAAAAGCTTGACATTTTCTTTACCCTACACTATAATAGTTTATGAATTAGCACAGGAAGGGTGTAATGATATCAACTAATAATAGAACAATTTTAACAATATAGTGCAATAAAAGTTAGGTGATTATGATCTCTGTCCCCTCTCAACATATCTTATTATACACAATATTTTCAGACCAGGATTTACCACCGGTAACTAAAACTGCAGAACATAAAACTGCAGAGAAGGGGGAACTACTGTATGTATTTTCCAAATTTTTAAAAAGTCTCTATTTGTTTTAAAATGGCATTGATCTTTGGTGAGATTGCATTTATCTGTAGCATAGATAAGAGCTTAAGTGCATTAACAAATACATTAATGAGATTAACTTTCCAATAATAGCAGTTAATTGAGAAGGAAAAACTATAGTTATACGAATACTTGCTACTTGTTCCCTATGGAACTGTTATTTAATGATAAAATCTTTTATTAATAAAATAAGCCTTAAAGGCAATGTCTTTATATGTGCGTGGCAAATTGGATTAAGTAAAAAAGCAAAAGCTTTGAGGGAGTGTAGGGTAAATGAAAATTATCAGGATTTTTTGCCCTCCCGCTATTACCATTAATGATTGACCCCTGTGGTCCTACATGTATGCCTGATGGCAGACATATGGAATAGGGTGTGGGCATGCGTAGGTGGGCACACCTGGGCTGAGAGACTAGGCTTATAAGGGTGGCATCACAGGGACACCAGCAGAGAGCAGAATGAAAAGTAGTAGAGAGAGCCAAGAGAAGGCCAGAGAACACAGGGAGCGTGAAGATTTGCCAGGGGGTGGGAGGCCTGCCAGCCTCATGGCCACCCTCCAGCTTCCCTGCCTGCCATGTACCTGGTTGCTGCCTGTAAATGGTATAAAAAGCTCAATAAAAGCCTGAAAAGCCACAGAAGTCTCCAGGATCCTCCTTTATCCATCTGCCTGGATCATAAAGAAGCTGCTCTTGCTGGCACCACAGGGAGTTATAATCAAGTACTTTTCTACATAAAACCATCTTCTCCCAAAGTCATTGTCTATAATATCATTTCCTTATCATTTACTTAATATCATTTCCTTGCAAGTTCTTTATAAATTATCTCTAATGCACATTCACACATCTGATCCTTTGATCCTCACTGACTGAAGGCCCACAATAAACCAGACACTGATAGATGCTGGATATCTAATAAGTAGTTTCTACTCTTGAAACATTCCCATATCCATTTCAATGAGACTGATATATTAGTAGATATATTACAGTACCTCATGACTGGTGCGCTTAGAATTACGAAAAGGTCTACAAGAGCAACTCACCTGCTCTGACAGAGCTGAAGGAAGTTTTAGAGAACTGATTTTTTGTTTTAAGATTTATTTATTTATGCATACAAGAACTGCGGTACAGGCCAGATGTGTGGGGAGTAAGAGCATTCACCAGAGACAGAATGGGGAGCAGAACAGACAGACTGACTGAAATACGCTGCTGAGGGGAGCAGCGGGCAAGGCAAGAGAGGTCTGCTGCACCATGTGGGTTAGCTCCCTGGCCCGCTGGGGATCGAACTTGTGCTGCAGTGGTTGCAGATAGCTTCACAGTGCTGTGCTTAACCCCTTGCACCACCAGGAAGGCCCCTAGAGAACTGATTCTTAATCCTAATCCCACATTAGCATCACCTGGGAAACTCTCAAATGACACTCATGTGTCAGTTCAAGTCAATTAAAGCAGAACCTCTACAGGTGGGTCCTTAACATTTATAAATTTTAAAATCTGTCCAGGTTACTATAATATGCATCAGGTGCTAAGAACCATTACTTTAAAGAAATGGCACAGGAAGTCAAAGTGGAATAGTAGCAAATCTATGTATTTAGACAGATGCCATGTTACATTATCTTTTGATAAATGGGAATGTTTTGCCAGTTTCACACTCTCAGTTCATTCCTTTATTTTTAATAACCCTGATTAGTTAATTTGAAATGGAACATAATTTTAGTACTTCTTGAATGAAACACTTATTTATATAGTAGGTGATCAAGATTAGCTAACCATTTTTTTTCCTACCAAAAGAAATTCATAAGCCACATAATTTTTTATTAAAATAGTGTAGGGTAAGGTAAAAGGTATCAGGCTTTTCTGCCCTCCTGCCATCAAAATAGATGAGGGAACCCTGTGATCCTAAATGCTTGCCTGATGGCGGGCACCTGAAGTAGGTACACCTGCGCTGAGACTGTGCTTTTAAGGGCAGCGTCACAGGGACGCAAAAATCCGAGAAAGCAGCAGCAGAAGCCAAAGAGAAGCCAAGATCACCAGAGAGCCCAGATAGAGTGAGGATTTGCTGGGGGCTGGGAGGCCTGCCAGCCTCCTGGTCCCCCATCACCCCTGCCTGCCATATGCCTGGTAAACCCCCAATAAAAGACCTGCAAAAAGCCACTGAGGACTCTGACTCCTTTACCCGGTCTGCATGGGATCAGAAAACCTGCTCATTGTTCCCTTCCTGCCTTTACACCGTCCCTTCCTCCAATCCAGCAGTTTCAATTCTACAATCAGATTTCTAGGGTTTGTGGAGGCTTCGTTTTGCCTGACTCTTTGTTTTTTTTTCCTCTACATTCCACATATGAGTGAAACCATTCCGTATTTGTCTTTCTTTTTCTGGCTTATTTCTCTTAGCATAATAAACTCCAGGTCCATCAATGCTGTTGCAAATGGCAACAGTTGATTTTTTTTTTCATAAAGCCGAGTAGTATTCTACTCCATTGTGTAAGTATACTACATAATCTTAGTATACTTTTCTGTCCTTGAGCATTTAGGGCAAGATGAGAGCCTTTCATTTTAGTAGTTTGTCATACGATACCTCAATATCTTCTATTCCATGACATTTATTAAGGGGCTTATATTCAACATCATATACTTCCAACCTCCTCGAACTGAGGGCATATTACTGAAAGACTGAGTATGCGGTCTTTCACATAGTGAGTAATTACTAAATATGTACTAAAGAATAAGAGTGTACCTACCTACTAACAAGAGCAGATATCAGGGTAAGATTCACAGACATAATAATCATGAATAAAATTGTCGAATAAAAGATTCACTGTTTCACCATACACGGCAAAGGAAAAAAAAAAAAAAACAAGAAACAATGTAGGTACTGGGTAGAGCTCTTTGATAAATCAAATAAAAATCACACCAATGCAACTGTAAGAAAACCAATAGAGTTACAGAGAAAGATTGATGGACTATGTTGAGTAATACTGAGATCCAGGAAAGAAGATATTCAGCAGAGAGGCAGAAACTGAAAATGTTGGAATTTGGAATAAAAAGCATTGGAGTAGGTTCATACTGAAGGTAGAAATAAAACATGCAATGTCTTCAGTTTATTCTGTTACATGCTGCAGAAGTTTAGGTCACTGCCCAGCTTTTCCCACAAAATATTTAGGAAATTAAGAAAAACTTAGATGAAACAAGCAAACCAACCATTAAGGCCAGCTTACAATGTTATAACACTTGAAAGGTGCAGACTGAATGTGCTGCAAGGATATAGAGCAGGGAGAGACCTGAGAGCCAGAGGGATCACTATGATTCGTAGAGGTTTTGAATAGTTCCAGGAGGCATGATACACACAGGTCTTCATGATTTAAGGTTGCAATGAAGGCAGAGAGCAGACTTTGTTGTGAAAAATAAAAAAGGAAAGAGATAGGGAAAAGTGAGTTAGAGATTTCAGATGTGACAGAGCCCTGTGAGATTACGAATTCTGCTACACCACCATACATTTGTATAGTTGAATAAAAGTAAAAGTAAACCTCAGAACTTCTAGAAAATAAGGAACATTGAATCAAAGGTATACTTTTTTATGTTTTAGTGTTTATATTTAAAGTTCACTGTCTTTTTTTTTTTTTTTTTTACTTTTCTCTCTCTACTTTCTCCGTTTCTTAAACACGTCTTGTGCAGCTATTATGTAACAGGTGCTAGAGATAAAAGAGGAGATAATTTGTATTCTACTGGAAGGACATGTGTGTGCATGTGTCTGAAATCACTTCTGTCAGTGACAGCTGATATAAAGATAAAGCAAGATAATGGAGTTAAAAATGACCAAAGTGGCAAACTTAGAATAGTTTTAAGAATAGAAAATGGTATTTTTAACTACAGCACAATATTGCACAAAACATCTGTAGGATTATGTCATTACAGAAATTTTGTATTCCATTTTAAGGTATATCTTAACAGGTATAATTACCTGAGGAAAACAATTCCTGCTGAGGGCTCATTGTATGTTGATTAAAGCAGCTTGTTTTCACACCACTATACTTTGGCTTCATGTCCTGGGGCAAAGGAGCATTTCATTATTCTGAGTAGTTAGGTAAAAGATGTCTTCTCTCTAGTAATTGCAGTGGTAGAATGAAGAAGGTAGATTATTCTATTCATTGGAATGTTCGGAGGCAGATCAGTTCTAGAAAAGAAAGCTCCAAAGTTGAGATCAAAAGTTGTATTTCCTTAAATATCTGGTGCAATATACCCCTTCAGAAAGAGTTTATGTATCCCAGGGAGCACACACAACCCCATTTTGAAAACTTTCTTTTTACTGTGATAAAGTATTCATAATAAACTTTGCCATTTTATCAACGTTAGATGACAGCTCAGTGGCATTAAGTACATTCATATTGTGCAACCATCACCACCCTCCATCTCCAAAACATTTTTTGTCTTTCAAAACTGAAACTCTGGTCCTCCCTGATGGTGCAAGGGTTAAATCTCAGAACTATGAAGCTAACTGCAGCCACTGCAGCATCAGGTTGGATCCCCCGCCAGGGAAATAACCCACTTGGCCCAGCAGACCTCTCCTGTATCTCCTGCTGCTCCCCTCATCAGTGTATTTCAGTCAGTCCACCTGTCTGTTCCCCACTCTGTCTCTGGTGAATCTTCTCATCCCCTGCACCTCTGGCCTGTACCCCAGTATGCATAAATAAATAAATTTTTTAAAAAAGCAACCCTGAATCTCTGTATCTATCAAATAATAATTCCCCATTCTTCCTTCCACCTAATCTTTGGCAATCATCTTTCTACTTTCTGTATCTATGAATTTGACTAGGTAACTCAAATATGTAGAATAATATAATATTTGTTCTTTTGCAGCCATTTATTTTAGCATAATATCTTCAAGGTTCATCCATTTGTAGTCTACATCAGCATTTCCTTTCTTTTTAAGTCTGAATAACATTCATTAGGATATTACAGAAAGAGAGAGATATGTTTATTGCCTTGCCTTGAAATTGTAGGTGGCTCTGGGTAGTAAGTATTACCGTCTTAACAATAATAAGCTTTTCAATCCAGGAATACACACTGTCTATCCCTTTATTTGTTGTCTTTAATTTCTTTCAGCAATAATTTTTAGTTTTTAGTATAGAAGTCTTTCACATCCTTGGTTCACAAACCCCATTTTAAAGACCTCAATTGCAGGCCTTGGTAAGGACATCAGCTTTTATTCTGGGAGCTTTGAGAACCACATTTACCATTAAAGACAAATGTGACCAGTATTTAAAAAAAGACAAAAAAATCACTAATCACATATACCCTGTAACTCCTGGATTCTTCTCTGAGGTAAAGCCTGAGTACTTCATACAAAGCAGGTGACTAATATGGATTATGCTTCACAACATGTTCCTCTTTTTGTGCTCTGAAGTCACCATTTATGCCATCAAAACATAAAAGAAGTTATTTAAAACCTGAAATATTATTCCCTTCTGGTGCTGGTAGGCTATTTTTACAAGTAATTAGATAAAATATATCATTAATTTTCAACTCTGCCCTAGGTTTTCATCCACTAGCCTTTCTTTTCTGCTTTACCCTATCTCAGTAGATACCAAGTATCACTTAACACATGCCAGGTGATATGCTTACCCAATAATACTGAAATGACATTTATTTAGAAATTGTGAAGGAGCTTTAAAATATTTTAATAAAGGACTTTAAAAAAATGAACTGAAAAGATTTCCTTTTGATATATTTTCCAGAATCTTCTTTTCCTTTTTTCTGTTTTGTGAAAACATTACAATTTCAATATGATTCAGTGAGACTCCAACCCACCACCTCACTCCATCAGGCTGAAGTTATGATACTGTAATTATTTGTCATTTATTATTTACAAATTGCTTTCACTATACACATAAAGCTCACAAAAAAAAAAGAAAATAGATACTGTCAGGGTTTTAAAAATCTTATAAAGAATGAGTGGCACTCAAAAACCACTTGACTATTTAATTATATTAATTATCTTAAGTTGCAGTGATACAAAATTTGGGAAAATTTAGGTTTTTTTTTTTTTACATTTAGAATTGAGAAGCAAAGTTGTCGTGCAATAAAAATAATGTATTTATTTAATCTGATGCATGAAAGATAATTTCTTGAGAAATAACAGCTTCCCAAACATTATGCTGTATAAATACATAACATTTTTTACCATTTTAACAGCACAAATTTATATACAAAGTTGTATATGACTTTCTATTTTGCATTCAATATTCAAGTCTGAATCAAAGTTCCTTGGCATCTAGAATCTATCCTCATATGCAGTGTTGCCATTAGCAATGAGGAACCTCATCTCATGTATGATGTCATCTTGAGTTTTGTTGTTTTTTGTTTTACCAATTTTAGAACTAGTAATAACATTTTGAATCATTTGAAAATTATACTTCATTTTCATTTTAATTTTCTCTGTGGTTTGCTCATAGTTTCCCTTTCATGCCCTTTAAAATAATACGTTGCTGGAATTTAGCGTTTTGGGACATTTTAATTGAATTTCAGGCTTATTGGTAATCTTTCACTATACACATGTTGATCATACCCTATTATCTTAAGCTTTATACTTTTAAGTCTAGTTTTAGAGATTTTACAAAATCATCTTAGCAACAGTGAAAATGTGTGTGACTTAGCATTATGAAAACACTCCAAGATTTTAGTAACCAATGACCTAAAATTATAGAGAGCATAAATAAAGCCTACCTAATTTGCTTATCATGAACACATTAACTACATTTATTTTAGCTCAATTTCTTCTTTTCTCCTTAAAAAAAAAAAAAAACTACAATCACTAAGGCCACTAAGCAAATAGTTCGCTAGTTATATAACAGGCAATATGAAACTCTTCCTTTATTGATTTTTTTTCCCCAGTCACTTAAACTTTTTTATTTTTGATTCCCCATTAACATGTGAGGCCTACGGGACCTAACGATGAGTACAATCTCTGGTAGCTTTATGGAAGACTATCAGTAGATGGTGAATATAATACCCACAAGACAGAGGATTTTGTTTAAATTGCTTGATATTTTATATATGTTCAGTGGATAGAAGAGACAAATACCAGCCATATATACTGTGCACAATGAATTTCTTGGAGAAATGAGTAAACATGTTTCAAATTAAAGGACAAATAACCCATTAATTTAAGACTAAATAAAAGTAGTTAGCAAAACTGAAAATAATAAAACCATATGCTGTACCCTTCAGGTGTTTCATGGAGAAATTGAAAAAGTGAACAAGAAAAATGTTCTTGGAGATACATATTGATCATGGGACTTGTCATTATGGTCTCCATTACCTCATCATATCTCACTAAGACTCTTCAAACAACTTGGTTTCTAATTCTCCTGCTCTGATAATATCTTTCAATTTCAATCCATACTTCATTGAGCAAATATAATATTTTAAAGAATAAACTATAATGTTCAGGAGATGGAAGAAACTATAGTAAAGGGAGCATATGTTGCATTAAGGTTTCAAATTTTTGTTTTCTTTAAAAATAATGATGGGGGCCTCCCTGGTGGCACAAGGGGTTAAGCACCACACTATGAAGCAATCCAAAGACTCTGCAGCATGAATTCGATTTCCGGACTGCCAGAGAGAAACCCACATGGCGAAGCAGACCTTTCCTGTCTCGACCGCTGCTGCCCTCAGCAGTGTATTTCGTTAGTTTGCCTGTTGTGTTCCCCACTCTGTCTCTGGTGAATCCTCTCACTTCCCACATCTCTGTCCTGTAACCCAGTTCTTGTATGCATAAGTAAATAAATCTTTAAAAAAAAATGATGGTGCTAGGCTTTCTAACATTTAGTATATGAGTTGACAATGAATGGCCACCTGTTGGTTAAGAACAGAGAGTGCCATTGTATACTTGACCATGAGTTTCAGGAAGCATGCAAATCTAAATGGCAGAGTGCTTGACAGTAGTACCCATTCTCATGAGTTAAAATATGCATATACCTGGTTAATGAGATTATGTATCATATATATGATGTAGTTTGAACTAAATAGTTTTAACAAATGGGTCAATAACTTCAAAAGAATCCAACAGGGAAGCAACAAGTTCTATGTTGTTAAACACCATGAAAAAGACCTAGAAATATATTAGAATATTAAAATATGTTAACAATGAGATCATGAGCTATATCTTTGTACCACACAGTTTTCCTGATTATCTTATAAGCAGGAAATAAGAAATTTAAAGGATTTACACAACTTTCAAATGTTATAGACTTTTAACAAAAAATGGAAATAAAGTTATTACTTAAAATTATTGACCCTTTTATTGATGACAGATGGTTAATGATGTGTCATGTAAAAATATACAATTTTTATAAATGAATACAGATAAGATAAAGATCTTTTTACGAAGAAGATGACCTTTTAACAGTATTAAAAATAAATGCTTTCAAACAATCTCAAGTTATGGATAGAAAATATTGAAGATTAATATTTGGAAATCTTGGGCCTCCCCTGGTGGTGCAGGCAGTTGAGCACAGCGCTGTGTAGCTGTCCACAGCCTCTGCAACACCAGTTCAATCCTGGCCGGCTGGCGAGGGTCCCACATGGCATGGCAGACCTTTCCTGTCTCGCCTGCTGCTCCCCTCAGTAGTGCATTTTGTCAGTCTGCCTGTTCTGTTCCCTACTCTGTCCCTGGTGAATCCTCTCACCCTCATGCGCATCTGGTCTTTACCCCAGTTCTTATATAAATAAATAAATCTTTAAAAAAATATATTAGATCTCCCCTGGTGGCGTAGTGGTTGAGTGCTGGGCTGTGAAGCTGCCCACAGCCTCTGCATCACTGGTTCGATCCGTGGCTGCCAGTGAGGGTCCCACATGGCACGCAGACCTCTCCTGCCATGCCCGCTGCTCCCCTCAGCAGTATATTTGGTCAGTCTGCCTGTTCTGTTCCCAGCTCTGGCTCTGGTGAATTCTCTCACCCTCCCACGCTTCTGACTGTACCCAGTGCTGGTATAAATAAATCTTAAAAAAAAAAAATTGGAAATCTTTTTATTTTATAAACTATGAATATTATTTTAAATCTCATATCTACACAGGAATATAGAGATAAAAATGTGAGATACATAATCATTTTTGTTAGGAGTAAGCAATTTAATATGTTAATACATTAACGGTCCTAGAACAGCTTCTAAAGTTTTATTAATACTCAATTATTGCAAACTATTTTTATCATTTTATCATTACTATGACTATTTTATTTACATACTGGACTTTAAGGCAACAGGAAAAAACTTCAAAGTTTTTTAACATATGTGTACAAATTTTACTTATAATTAATATTAATTTATTTAGTGTAATAGTGCTATCATCCTAGTCCTATCCAAATGCTTAATTGGATATAATATTGCTTAATGTAGATAATTAATTTACCTTTACTTAGCATTTAAGGTTAAGCATAAATTTGAGTACAAATAATTTGTTCAGGTCCAATTACCTTACCAAATATTTTTCTACCTGGCCATGTCTCATTTCCCTCAGTATGAATCCTTTGTTAAGTCAAAGGGATATGTTTTTCACCAAACGTTCATATCATGACTATGTTTTCATATTATTTTACTAATCTAAATGATTTTCTTACCCCAGAACACATCCATGTATTCATTCTTCAATGCCCAGTTAAATTAGCTTATACCATGAAATATAAATCTCTCACTCAATTACTTTTGTTTTTAATGCCATTACATGTAATTGACTTCATTATTCTTCTTAACATAACTATATTCTTCCCAATCAGATTTTAGGTATTAAAAATAATGTGCATATTTAAAATTTTAATTATAGATATATGATCCCATTCCTATAATACTATGATATTTAATGTATGTCTAAAAATTAATTTTAAGTGGCTACTAAAAGATCTATAGTGAATATTTGAAAATCTATTCTTAGATTTTTCCATCTGGTATATTTCAGAAATGATTGAATGTTTTTATTTGATGAATATGATGTTAAAATAGTTCACTAGAATAGAAAACATAAATTATGAGCCAATTTTTTATTATTGAGAATAATGACTATAGATTCTTTAAAAAAGTACTGTGCTTTAAATAAATTCTATGTGTAATTAAACTTTCAAATAAACTAAAAAAGAATAAGTTTGTCTTCGGGGAGGTAGTTTTCTTCTTACATTACTCTGAGAAAACATAACATTGTATATTTTACTATACTTGTATAAATTAAGATCACTAAAAGAAAGAAATGATTCCTTAACTAATCTTATTTTCTTATTTGCCCTGAGAAAGTTTTTTTTTTAAAGATTTATTTATTTATGCATATAAGAACTGGGGTATAGGTCAGAGGCGTGGGGGGGTGAGAGGATTCACCAGAGACAGAGTGGGGAACAGAACAGGAAGACTGACTGAAATACATGCTGTGGGGAGCAGTAGACAAGTCAGGAGAGGTCTGCTGCGCCATGTGGGTATCTCCCTGGCTGGGTATTGAACTCACATTGCAGTGGCTGTGGCGAGCTTCATAGGTTGCATCTTAAACCCTTGCACCACCAGGGAGGCCCTGCCCTGAGTAAGTTTATAAGCCATCTGAAAAACTTTGATTATGAATATCTTTCCAATTCATGTTTGAACATAAATAACACCACACAACCACATCAACAATTTTTCTAAAATATAAATTTTTCCTGGAAGAAAAGTTCAGATCAAAATCATTTTAACTTTTCTAAGTTAAAATAGCCAATCACATTTTTGAAAAGGCATAATTTATGTAAGATACTACTTGTATAAGTCATATTTCAGTCTTCATATTATTAATAGTTATAGATTAAGAATTTTCTGAATAATATATGGAAAGGCTTTCTTTCTAAGGAAAGTAGTTATTTAAGATATGCCTTTTTCTTTTTTTGGGCCTCCCCTGGTGGCGCAGCGGTTGAGCACTGGGCTGCGAAGCTGCCCACAGCCTCTGCAGTGCTGGTTCGAATCCCCAGCTGCCAGCGAGGGTCCCACATGGTGCGACAGACCTCTCCTGTCTTGCCCGCTGCTCCCCTCAGCAGTATATTTGGTCAGTCTGCCTGTTCTGTTCCCTGCTCTGGTTCTGGTGAATTCTCTCACTCTCCCACGCTTCTGACTGTACCCAGTGCTTGTATAAATAAATAAATAAATGTTAAAAAAAAAGATATGCCTTTTTATTTTTATAATTACTTTTAAATTATAATTTTTTTTTATTTTTACCTTACTTGATATTTCATACAACCCTAAATGACATACATTAATTTAATCATCTTTCTATAAGGGTCTAAAAAGTTATATATTTTTGTCTCTATTAACTCATCTATTCTTTTTTTTAAAGATTTATGCATATAAGAACTGGGGTGTAGGCCAGAGGTGCAGGGGGTGAAAGGATTCACCAGAGACAGAGGGGGGAGAACAACAAGCAGATTGACTGAAATACACTGCTGTGGGGAGCAGCAGGCAAGACAGGAGAGGTCTGCTGGATCATGTGGGTTATCTCCCTGGCCAGGGATTGAACTCCTGCTGCAGTGGCTGTGGATATCTTCATAGTGCTGAGTGAGATATAACCCCTTGCACCACCAAGGAGGCCCTGACTCATTTATTCTTAATAAAAACTTCCATGTATGTGTATTTATTGCCATTTTGTGAGATGTACCTGATGAAGCTTATAAAATGTTGCTGTGATGTCCAAGAACATATGACTAGAGAGTGGCAAAATTAAGATTCAGAGCCTCCCTGGTGGTGCAGAGGTCAAAGCCGGCGCTCCTGCACCTCTGGCCTACACCCCAGTTCTCGTATGCAGAAACAAATAAAAATAAATCTTTAAAAAAAAGATTCAGACCACATTTTCAAAACCTCAGAAAATGCGTTGTTGTTTCTTCTTTAAAATAGGCATGGTAGATATTATCTCCATTTTCTTAAAGAAGGATTAAACTACTTGAAAACTTGAAATCAAGTCAAAATGCAGAGATTTTTCTACCATACTCAATGCAAAGATGATGTTATATCACACAGATATGGACATCCTAAGTCCTAATCTTATTGGGACTCAGCTACTTGTACACTGTGGACAGATAATACAGAATAACTAAAAAGAAAGACAAAAACAGGGAAAAAAAAACAAATAAAATTGCCTCTTTTGAATTTGATGAATTGCATTTTCCATTGTTATGCAGTTAAATAAAATTAACAATATGGCTTTGCAAATGAACTGAATATACACCAACACTCACACATTCCTGCACACAACATACATTCAACAGCAAATTATGTATAGGCTGTCAACAAATGCTTCAAAAGTCTTGAAAGTCTGCGGGTTACTATTGCTAGTCCCCTCAGGAATAAAGGAGCAGTCTCTTTATCTAGGAGGCAAAATCTTACCTTTCTGTCCCCCCTCAGAGTAAATGTCCTTCACAGTATCTAAAGATTTTGATATTTAGAATCTGTCATTATATTCCACAGACATACTCAGAGTTAAGTAGAAACAGAAAACAGCTACATTTTTAGCTTCAACAGGTCACACTATTTTTTCCCTAATGACAGGATATTTTCACTTAAACAGCCTTCTATCTTAAAGCTCTCAAAGAGTTTCTAGAGACCCTCCCTTCTGCCCAGATTGCCATGGATATTTTCAGATTCTTTCATAACATAATTTCTAATTTCTCTTCTCGTAGTTTTTCTGGGCTATATTCATTAAAATACTGTTTTTATTCCTTTGACAAAGTATACAATAATTCTCGCTCAAGTTCTCATCTAGCTGCTCTGCTCATCTCAGGATCTGAGAAGACTGCTCCAGTCTATGCTAATACTTCTGCAAATGAGAGGTAAAGAGAGAAGATAAAACTACCCCTCTGCAAGAAAACCAACTGCCAGGTCAATAGTCTGTACTCACTTCCTGTGTCCACGTCTTCTGGCATATGTGAAAAAGAAGCCTAATGCATACAAAAAAGAACCCTACATCTTACCTAGAGACTGCCAATTGAGACTCCAATTGCCACAGATTTATTTATATCACACTTTGTGATCCCGTCTCTCCCAAAACCCATCCTCCTTGTTCTTCTTAAGCAAAATGTTTTCTGTCCTCAATCTTTTACAGAAACATTCCTTATGCTTTCTTGTTATAATAAGAACCTGACTTCGAGCTGGACCATTCTTTCTGTTGCAGCCCATAAAATCATCAGACACTAATACTTAATATCATTTCCTTATTACTGCTATATACTACACACCAAATCACTTTGTCTTAAAAATGTTAGCTCATGCTCCATCTCAGATACCAAATAGTATTACTATTTTATTTTTTGATTTATTTGGCAAGTGATCTTTCTATTGTTTTTGAAGCACAAATATAAAGATTTGTGAAAGGCAAGGACAGATAACTGCCAAGAGGTTAATTATTTTCCTTCTTTTTTGCTGCCTATTAACTGTGTTCTTATATAGTTGTAATGTGGATTTCCTCAGTAAATTGATACTATAGTTTTATAGTTTGGCTTGAGTCATAAGTTAAACATTCATGCTTCATGGAAGTTAGCACCCTGGAGATCTCAAACCTGATAAAATAATGTGGAAATGCTTTCTTTCTAATATAGACACATTAGTTTCTGAAAGACCCACTAGGCACTTTTTCTCTCACTGATACTCCATTCTCTCCTGCCAAGCATTCAGTAAGCACTCACTGAAGGCTAACTGTGTGTTGAAGGGTGGGAACACAATACTGAAGGAAAAAATATTCTCATAAATGGAGGGAAAATAAAAAAACAATCTCATGGAGGACATAATATTGCTAGTAAATATGTGTTACTCTGTGTAGTTATTAAGACAGAAATGCAATAGTTATAGAAATGGAAAAATAAGAAACTTTTCAACAGAGAAAATTGTGGACAATATGGACGATGACAGATGGTAGGACCTCTGCAAATGTGAAGAAATTCTAAATAGAGTGTTCTAGGTCCCTTTTCTGAAATGTACTGATATATATATCAGTACATCATATATAGATGAAGAATTTCATATAGATGTAAATTTATATTGGCAGAAAATTGGTTAGAAATTTAACATCGTCTATGTGGTGGACATGAAAATATAACAAAATATTCTTTCATCAGATTTTAGCTATATTAATATTGTCAATAAAAAGAATTCTAAAAATAGTCTATATCTATTAAACTGAAAGAGTAAATGAAGTCACCTCTACAGCCCACTGTACACTCTGAGCCAAGTCTGTTCTTGGAATGATTCCCAGAGCTGCCATTGATTTCAGTAGGAGTTGCACAGACAAATATCGGCATTGAAAATAGCTGATGGACAGGATGTTATTACAAAGAGCAAATCTGTAAAATGTTTCAAATATCAGTGACAGCCAAAAAGGGGAAAAAAATGGCAGTTAATCAAATGTCAAAGCAACATCATGTAGAGCCAGTTTTGTCCCTAGGAAAGAACAAGTGGTACTTTGTAACTGATCAAGCTTCATCATCTCAAGGGTAAAATACGTAACTTTCTAACATTCAAATTAGAAGCTTCCACTGTAAGACAAGGCAGTATAACCTGCTAATAAAAAAGGGAAGGAAGTCAATACATTTATGTGTATTTTCTGGGAAAACAAATGAAAAATGGAAAATAAAATTAAATGTTTAAAAATATATGAATATGTAGCATTTAAATATATGTGAATTTTGGGTCTCCCCGGTTCTAAGCACAGCACTATGAAGCTATTGGCAGACACTACAGCACGAGTTCAATCCCCAGCTAGGGAGCTACCCACATGGCACAGCAGACCTCTCCTATCTCACCCGCTGCTCCTCTCAGCAGTTATATTTCAGTCAGTCTGCCTGTTTTGCTCTCCACTCTGTCTCTAGTGAATCCTCTCACCCCCCACACCTCTGGCCTGTACCCCAGTTCTTGTATGCATAAATAACTAAAACCTTTAAAAAATAAATAAATAGGTCCTCCCCTGTTGTGGCAGCGGTTGAGAGATGGGCTGCGAAGCTGCCTGCAGCCTCTGCAGCACTGGTTCGATCCCCGGCCGCCAGGCGAGGGTCCCACAGGGCGCGCAGACCTCTCCTGCCATGCCCGCTGCTCCCCTCAGCAGTGTATTCCATCACTCTGCCTGTTCTACTCCCGGCTCTGGCTCTGATGAATTATCTCTCCCTCCTGTGCTTCTGACTGTACACAGTGTTTGTATAAATAAATAAATCTTTTTTTAAAAAAATAAATATATAAATACACATGAATCTGCCTATCATTCAGGACCACAGCTCTAATGACCCCTTCAAAATGTGAAACTGATTATGTCACCTTCTCTTAAGTAACTTGTTAGCCTGATTTCTTTTTTACAAAAGATACAAAATGACTTACCTTGAAGGTTGAAGGTTGTGTATTGCCCCTTCTCTCCTACTCTATAGACTTATCTCTATCATGCTACTCAGATTCATACCCTTCCCTCAAACCCTCATTCTCTCTTACATTTAAGGTACTTACATATAAATGATTTTTCCTTGCTAAAAGACTCTTGCCCTCTTAAAGTAATCTTTATTTCTCCATTATCTTGATTTTTCAGTAAGTGAACCAGGTCAATTTCTCTACTATCAAATCCACAGAAATACCATCTATAGTTTGCTGCCATTAGCCCCTAAGTTCTACTGTAAAAACCATGCATATTTTGTTCATTTTGTCACTAGTTTCTATCACTGCCTTTACATTGGGGGAAAAGAGAACATATTTTGTAAGTGAATGAATAAAAATATTTGAAAGTCAAATTTTAATAATAATCACCATAATTACTAGCTAATTACTTTAAAGGTAAGAAACAAGTAAAAATCTACTCTAAGTTAACTGACCACAAATCACTACTCAATCTCTTTTATTCATAGATGGGTATTACCTATAACCTTCCCCAGTAATTGTGATTTCCAATGGCATATACTTTAAGAATATGGAGAGTGTGCCCTTGCGTTTCTTTTATATCTCTTCTATTTCCAATATGAAAATGTCTCACTAGGCAGTAAATACTAGATAATCTATATGGACAGAAGCGTGCAGTCACTCTTTAAGTGCTTTTCTAGAAGCAGATTAAATACATAAAAGAGTTTAAATTTCTCTAGAAATGATCTACATGTTCTTAACTACCTTTACTATTCAATGTACAAGGGAAAATAAGCTTCAGTATTCATAATACCAATTTCCAGATCATGAAGCACTAAAAATCAGCATTGGCAAGAACATTGAGAATGATTCATTAAAACAAACAAAACAGGAATAAATTCTACATGGGGGAATTTCAAAATATCCTTGATGCTTATGATTAACCGAGCGTACTGCTGTGCTGGCACAGTGGGGTTGCTTTTAGTAAATCCCAATCCTGGAAAGACTCAGGAAGATACTGTAAAAATTATAAGCAGCTTGGTACTCATAAAAGCTTTTAAACAACATTTTGTTTAAATGTTTTGTCTTAAAAAATTTCAATGGTTGAGAAACATAAAGCTATTATTATTAACATCAGAAGTCTTGTGTGTCATGAGAGTCTGAGGCCTTGAAGTATAATTAGCAGAACAAAATTAACTCTAATTATAAAAAAAAATAAAGCACAATGGGAGAACAAAAAAGTCTAAAAAAACAACTGTAATGGACAAACAGCATTAATATCAGAAAACCCTCAGACACTTAAATAAAACGATAACAATAATCCTTTAAAACAGTGGCAGGCAAATTGAACCATCTGTTTTCAGAAATTGAACTTATCCAAAGGTGTGTCAGGCATTTTCAAAATCATCAGTGAATCAAATATGTGATCTAATGTATCTTAGGGCAACAAGAAAATATATATAAATAGTACATTTTGATGTAGTTATGTCCAAAAAAATCACTTACTAATGATGCATCTATGAATAGAGCTATTTCATCTTCAAACATGCAACGATATCAGAATCAGGCATCATGAAAAATATTATCACATCCTATCAAGCGATAAAGAAATCCAATATTATATAAAGTTATCCATACACAAATAATACATTTTGCTTATATACTTAGTAGGTATTTCGCAAACATTTACCTCAGTGTATCAAGGAGACTAAGAAGCTAAGTAATTTATATAACAAAGATGTCAGATTTTGTAAATGGTAGGTAGAACAAATTTTTGAGCCTGCATTATTTGACTTTACAGTCCATATTTTAATGCAATTCCATAATTGTTACTAGAGGGGAAAAATTACATTCTTAGATTCCCAGGTTCATCGTAAAATCCACAAAAAAAATACTTGTAGAAAAAAAATATGGTGGCTTTTTTGAAAAGTGTAAGAACACCCAAATCTTCATTTATATTTGGACAAGTTAACCAATGGGAGATGGACTACAGTTGAAATCCTAGCATTTTCAGATACCACGTCCTGTCATTTTAAAATCTATACTTTTCCACTAGAGTTTACATTATCTATCTTGACAGTTTGGTTAACCCATACAGTGACTTAAATATGTTTAGCCATGCAGCCCATGTACTTTGAACTCATGTAGAGTTTTAAAACTTTTTCTTATAACTAAGTACTACATATTTTTTTCTATCTAGCCAGAATTTGTGTGTCAGTTTTACTTCTTTTTGGAATACAGATTTTTTCTTCTTTTTGGTGGCTTGGGGCAGTGGGGTGGAAAGTAGGAGGAATTCACCTCTTCCCCATGCAGGGAAATTTACTACATCTAGCTCCACAAAGGCAGCTATTATTAAACTAGATCAAACCAATCATTAAAATCACACAATCTTTTTCTATAATTATTTCTGCAATCCAAACATTAGAGAAGATGAAATGACCATTATTCATCTGGAGGTGGGTGACATAACCAAATAAGAGGAAAGGACTTTTCTTTCATATCTAGAGGATGATATTTCTTATTAGGCATGAACAAGGAAACTTGCTGGTTCCAGGAAAGCTGACTGCTATGTTGAGACAACAGAAACCAATCTAAAAACTAAGTGAATACATGGGAACCAGAATCAGTGAATCCACAGAGAAACACAAAGTGTCTCATTTCCATAAGCTTTAACTATACAGCTTCTCAAAATCAATCATAGCTCTTGTTGTATGGTAATGGGTTTCTCTATATTTAAGAGTCAGTTTAAATCACCATTTTTATGACTTGTATTTAAGAGCATTCTATTTATTTTTTTAAAGATTTATTTATGCATACAAGAGCTGGGGTACAAGCCAGAGGGGTGGGGGTGAGAGGATTCACCAGAGACAGAGTGAGGAACAGAACAGGCAGACTGAATGAAATATACGGCTGTGGGGAGCAGTGGGTGAGACAGGAGAGATCTGCT
Organism: Talpa europaea; assembly: GCF_964194135.1. NCBI lineage: Eukaryota > Metazoa > Chordata > Mammalia > Eulipotyphla > Talpidae > Talpa > Talpa europaea. The sequence continues at coordinate 106,252,683 of NC_140072.1, read as the reverse complement.
TTGTCATGTGGGTTGCTTCCTGGTGAGCAGGGGGTGCTGCAGAGTCTTAGGATTGCTTCATAATGCGGTGCTTAACTCCTTGCGCCACCAGGGAGGCCCAAGAGCATTCTATTTAATATATAATTTGGCAAAGAAATATAATCTGTATTTCAGGTATTGGTTTGATCTATCGATCCTGTATTTCAGGATAAATATCTAAGATACAGATGTAACATATAAACTGCATAAGAAGCTTTTCTCTGCTACCATTTTACTTCGCATTCAAGAAAAGAATTTCAGATAAATATTATAATATTCATCCTCCCTAACCCAATAGTTCAATATTGTACTAATTTAAAATTTAGAAAAACGGACATAATGATACCTTGAGTTATAGAATAATAAAACATTTATTTTCATAATTTGTCAAAAGATCAGACCTGTTAAAACCATTCAGTGGAATCTTATTGCACTTATATTAAATTTCCTTCTTAACCAAGGTTCCTGCCAAACTCTTCAATGACTGGTCAGTTACAAGGAACCACTGTCACATACATCAGACCTCAGCTTCAAATGCAACCTTCTGTGAGAGACTAACTTTTACTCTATCTAAAGCCACCTTCAGGGCCTCCCTGGTGGCACAAAGGGTTAAGTACAGCACTGCGAAGCTATCTGCAGCCTCTGCAGCATGAGTTGATCCTTGGCCAGTCAGGAGCTACCCACATGGCACAGCAGACCTCTCCTGTCTCGCCTGCTGCTCCCCTCAGCAGTTTATTTCAGGAGATCTGCCTGTTCTGTTCCCCACTTTGTCCAGATGAATCCTCTCACCCCCTGCTCCTCTGGCTTACACCCCAGTTCTTGTATGCATAAATAAATAAATCTTGAAAAAGAAAAAAGAAAACAAACTATGGATTGTCATATCTTTCATTTCCTTTAAAAAAAAAGCCACCTTCTCCTTCAATTACTCTCTTTAACACCCCATGTTTACTCCCCTCTCCCCTTATAGCTTTCATCACTAGCCTGAAAGTATTTTTTGTTTAATTGTTTCTTTATCACCATCTACATTCATAAGATTACAAATTTTGTCCTGACAGAGACCGTGCTTGTCTCCCTCAGCATTAAAGGCACAGCAAAGAGGACAATTCCTGGCTCACAATAGGCAACCAATGTATACTTGTTAAAGAAATGAGTGGATGTCTAAATAAGTGAATGGCTTCCAATAACCAGGGGTTCCACAGCATTCTTGACAAGCAGTGGCATGTAATTGTCCATTCAAATAATATGGAATGACTATTCTTGTGAGAGTTAAGTTGTGACCTCTTGTGAGGTCAGTTGGGTTCAACAAGCCAAATTTAAACACAATTGCGTGGGACATCTCCCTTCATCTTAACTCTGTATTATTTTTTCCACTTTGAAAGTAAGTTAGAATTCCTCTTTTGAGTGATCAGATAATCTTTAGATGGCTGTGACTAAGGAAGAAGAGAGAATATTACCTGAACATTGGCAGTGAAGTGCTTCTGAATGAACAGTCTATCTCCTTTTCCAGTGGAAAAAAAATGGATCCCAATGGTATTTCCTTGATGAATAGCTTGGCAATTTCAAAATTGTGAGTTTTGTCTGCTTACATGACCTTAAATTATTGTGAAATTCACATGCATTTAAAAGTATAAAGATTGAAGGCCTTTTATGATACTTTTCACATTTACAATTACCCAACTAAACACACAGAATAATGCTGAGTTAAAAACTCTGCAATATGACCTTTTTTATCAATAAATAAAATAAAAAGACCTAGGTACTAGTCTGTACCATGTTTTTTTGTTACTTAAATTTATGCTGACATCTAATGTTTTTCATGGATAAAACATGGAATTAAATTATTCTCAAGTTGTAATACTTCTGAGTTAAAAATGTGTCTGTCTCCCATCATTAGTAAAGGCAAACCATTGAATCCATCACTTATACTGTCAATATTGCATGAACCATGTTTTTTTTTTTATTTTCCATATTCTCATGTATTGACATCTGGTTGACATATAAGCTGACCCTGCCAGCATTAGTCAGTTTCTAAAGAGAGCAAACAACAAAACAGGAGCATGTTTTTCAAAAGCAGGCCGCTAACCACCTGTTAGTATTATCCCCAGTCCAGGCACCAGACAGCGATGCTCCTGAGCCCTCTAGACCAACCCTGGTACTTCCCAACGTGGGCTTTTTGGAAGTGTGATTATTGTGTCCTGTCTAGACCTGACTATAACTAAATAACAATAATATTTCCTTCTTAACCAAGTTTCCTGTCAAACTCTCCAATGACTGGTTAGTTACAAGGAACCACTGTCTCACACATCAGACCTCAGTTGCAAATGCAACCTTCTGTGAGAGACTAACTTTTACTCTACTAGCAATAATACAATTATACAATAATACAATAATTAGTACATATGGTGCAACTGTATGAGGAGTTATGAAACAAGGTTTTTTAAGGAAAAAAATGAGACATGGCTAAAATTCCTCCCATGGTTAAAAAATATGAAAGACCATGAAAAGTGGAAATTGAGTAAGCAAATTTATGATATATAATATATATACTGTAATAATTTTAAGTGTTAGTCAAGGCTTTTCATAATTCTGCTTTTAATTTAACCTCTTAGTTCTATTGTTTTGGCTATTATGATATACCCCATCTTTTAATAGTGAAGAAATTTAACAATTAGAATTCTGGAGAGACTCCTGAGTTATATTACATCTATACCATGTTCCTTTCCCCCCATCAATAGTTTGTTTATTTTGATTCCTCCCCCCAGAGGTAAGAATGGATTTGACAGGCCCATTTAATTGTCTTCTTAATTAGCTCAGTAGTTTTCTATATCATTCCACGAATATTAACAACTAAACTAACTGGAAAATGTCCATTGCTGGTGTCCAAGAGACTAAAAATGAGTATGAAAAATAGAACAGAAAAGTAAACCAAGTCTTTGAGAAAGATGAGTTATATCAGGTACCATCATCACCAGTCTACCAGGATTTATTAGAGTTATTAATGCTGGACATGTTAAGCATTAGGTCCATAAAATAAAACAAAATAAGGTCCTATCTGTATCAAGATTTTATCAGAGACATAAAGCCCAATAAGTGATACAACAAAAGAGAAGTGTTAGAGGGTTTATGCCAAATATAATTATGAGCACTGGTTAATGATTCTAAATGAAGGACATTGCATTTTTGGCTAGTGTTGGACCTGAAACCATGATAGATCACATAGCCTGCATTCAGGACAGATAACTGCATATAGTTTGGAGGAGAATAAGATAAACTTGGATGTACACAGACAAAATAAGCTTACCTTTGTCTGTCACCTTATCCAAACTTGATAATGTGAATGACCTAAGGAAGAAATAAGCATTAGCCATCATTCACCACAAAATTAAAGAAACACTTGATCTATGGTAGTGATAAGTGAAAAAGGAAATACTGGAACTGGTAGAATTTTGGGCCTGGATATTAACTCATCCCAGTTTCTGAGTTAATAGAACAAGAGATAATATGTGCAATCTGTTAGTATTACGTAGCCTATACCAAATGCCGTACATAAAGATGACTTCTCATTCATTCCTCTTTTCCAATTATTGTGCAAACTTCTATTGTGGTCACCACTAATCTAGACCTGTAAATACCAACGTGGTTATACTGACATAACAGAATACCATGAAACTCCAACTGGGTCATGCCAGCACCCATACACATCTCTTTTGATCATATTTAACTTCTCAGGTAAAAAAAAATAGCAGCCAAGTCATGCTTCCATCTAAATTTATATATTATCCCTTAAATAACAAAAAATGCTAGCTCTCTTTTAGAAAGGATATAGTTTTTCTATGCAACTTAGACAATGTTCATTCCTAGCTGAATAATATTGACCCTTTCATACTTTGTAACTTAAATACTGAAATATGAGGTTGATACATCTTATTTTAGATTATGGGGGAATGGGAGAGGCAAACATGAACATTTGTTTACAAACAGGTAATATTTTATAAATATGTATAAGTGTTCTAGGATGGAATATTTATAACTATTATAGTCCTAAATTCCACAATTTCCCTTGTGTTCATAACTACAATTTACAACTTTTCATAGGCCACAAATTCCTCTCAGCAATGACTGTATGGATCATAATGTCTTGCTTGATTGGGTGATCCCAACTTTCTTTTTTGAAAGGTCTGGTCCATTAGCATTGGTGCTGTGGTTTTCCATAGCTTTTTTTGTTTGTTTGACAGGAGAATATCGGTCAACATGGTAATTGGTTTATAACAACATATAATTATATATAAGTTGAAATATATTGAAGCTATTCCAGGTATATAGCATGATAATTCCACATCTCTATGTACTATAGTATGTGGAGGGTAAGGTAAAAAGTATCAGGTTTTTCTGCCCTCCCACCATTAGGATGGATGACAGAACCCTGCGGTCCTGAATGCATGCCTGATGGCGGGCACCTCAAGTAGGGTGTGGGCATATGTAGATGGGACTCACCTGGGCTGAGACTGGGCTTTTAGGGGCGGCATTGCGGGGACACCAGCAGAAGCCGAGAGAAACAGAGAAGAAGCAGAACGAATGGAAGAGAAAAGGAGCAGAGACCACCAGAGAGCCCAGACAGAGTGAAGACTGGCTGGGGGCTGGGAGGCCTGCCAGCCTCTCGGCCCCGCAGCACCCCTGCCTGCTGTGTGCCTGGTGAATCCCAATAAAAGCCTGCAAAAGCCACTGAGGGTTCCAGGACTTCTCCTTTACCCGGTCTGCTGGATCAGAAAACTTGCATTGTGTCATTCCTGCCCCTACAGTATGAACACCACTGGAGCCTAGTTTCCATCTATCACCTTCTTACCAATTCCCTCCCCCATTCTCTGGTAACCATTTAGTTCTCATAATCTGAGCTGAGCTTGTTTTTGCTCAAACATTATCATCTAGAATCATCTGTTAACTGAACTCAATTTAACAAAATTGGTTAAATTTTCACAGGAAACACTTTCAGGTGCTCAAATACTTGCAAATCCTCCAAAAGTTTCCTTTCTGAGGTTGGCTGCTGAAAGCCTCCACCTTCAGAGGTCCACAACAGCCTTTCGAAAGATTGGCAGGGTGGGGGGCAAAATCCGCTGACCCCAAATGTTGAATCCTGAAACGCTGAATTCTGAAGGCTGAACGAAAATGTGCAGTCACATATACTTTTTTTTCAGTTGCTCCACCCCAAATTTTAGCATTTTCCCTGGAGCTATCTATCCTCACCAGCAACCCCCTCCACCAGGCACCACCTGTAACGGTCTTTTGGCTTCAGCCACCAGTTACTAAAGGAACAAATTGAACAAGAAGTCTTGATACCTGCAATTATATGTATGATTTAAAGACACCAGACATAAAAGATATAAGGCTTACAAGACCACAGGAATATCAGATAGGTTTATATTTGTGTTAATACAGAAGGGATTACAAGGTCCTTTCACTTCAGTGCCACACTCTGATGAACTGCTATATCAGTTCAATTGAAGGTACAGAGCTTAAAAACACCTTTTGAAGAAATGCCACACGAGGGCCTCCCTGGTGGTGCAAGGGGTTAAGACACAACCTATGAAGCTGTCCACAGCTGCTGCCGGACAAGTTCAATCCCCAGCCAGGGAGCTACCCACATGGCAAGGCAGACCTGTCCTGACTCACCTGCTGCTCCCCACAGAAGTGTATTTTAGTAGATCTGCCTATTCTATTCCCCACTCTGTCTCTAGTGAATCCTCTCACCCCCCACACCTCTGGCCTGTAATCCAGTTCTCGTATGCATAAATAAATAAGTCATTTAAAAAAAGAAATGCCACACTAATTTTTCAACTACTTGGTTAAGTGTACAAAATAAAAGACATGATCATGGAAACCTCCTTCCAATGTGAAGAAAATGAGACAATAAATTTACATTGTTTGACAAAACAGTCCAGAAAGTCCAGCCTGATTCCAGACTAGCATGGAAATGGGGAGATGTGTTCTTTGTTGCATATTTTTTTAAGATTTTTACTTTTTGTTTATTTATGCATACAGGAACTGGGGTGTGGGGAGGGAGAAAATTCACAAAGTGGTGAACAGAACAGGCAAATCTAGTGAAATACACTGCTGAGGGGGCAAGTGGGAGAGACAGGCAGGTCCACTGCACCATGTGGGTTAGTCCCTGGCCAGGGATTAAACTCATGTTGCAGTGGCTGGAATATCTTGATAGATATTAGTCAATGTGACCTGCTCTTTGGTGATTTAAGCAAAGCCAGGCAGTAGATGACAAGCCAAACTTTGTGTGTTGGCCAAGGAATGCTCTCTACAGCTCCCATCTCTTACCTTTTTGTTTTCTGAACTTTTTCATTTTGTTTTTCCATAGCTATGATTAGGTTTAGGGTCCTACTATCTTCCCAGCAGATTTGTTTTCCCATCTCACTTAAGAAAGAGTTGCTTTTTTCTAAACCCTCTGCCATAAGAGGCAGTTTCAGATATGATAAACTGTTTAACTGATTTTACAAACCTATAATTATAAAGGATGGCAACTACATTTGTGGTAAGACAGAATGGCACAAGAAGCTAGTCTGTGTCTTCCACAGAAATCATTTACGTTCTAATGAGAAAGTTGTGACAAATTCCTGATTTCTTAGTCCAATGAACAAGGTAAGGAGAAATCACTGATGGCATTTTATTTATTTCTACATAGCAAATAATATGGTAATATATTTTTTTACACTATACACAAATCACATGCTTGATTAAGGACTACTATTTCTAGAAAATAGTCACCTGCATTTTAGGCTATTATTTTTTTCAGTTAAGATACAAAGAAGGTTATTTATATACACATGGCATGTTATTTTCTTTTGCTGTTTTGGTGATACAGACTGCACAGGTAGGAGCTCCTCCTTCAGGCATTTCTATATTTCACTATTTATGCACAGTTAATTCCATCAGGTATCACTGGAGAAGATGAGGTGGTGATGGAAGGGGTAACTGGACATCAATAATCTATTCAACATGTATTCACAACTGGGTTTGAATTCTTTATTCTGGATTTAATATCATATAGTTAAATCTGACAATATTTTTTTTCCATAAAGTACTGTCAGATTCTGAGCCAGAAGTCTACTCAGAAACAAATGGCATTCATTCTTGTAAGAGACTTAGGGAAGCAGGTGACAAAATATGAAGGTTATTCATCTTGCATAGCACAGTATCCAGCACAGCTCTATCTCAGGGGGAATTGGTGACTTTGGGAATAATGAAAGGCAGACTCCTATCAAAGATATTGGTTTGTTCATGTTAGGAACCATAGCTGACTCTGGTAAAGGCAAGATTCCAGGAATCAGTCTGTAGGAATAGGCTAGTGACCAAGGAGGCATGAGCAAGAAGGGAGGAAAACTGGGTTACCACATAGGCCCACCAAATTGCCAGCTACTACAGATTCATGTATGCTATTCTCTGACTTGTCTCTGAATTGCTGATTCTGTATTGGCTTTTACAGAGTTCCTATCTTTGTGAGCAGATAGGGATGGAGCCACTCTAAAGTGAACACAAAAACAAAATTGACTTCATTTATCTTAGAGTCTTTAAAGCAAGGAGTCATTAAAAAAATAAAACTTGCAAAGTTTATTTCAAAGTCACCAAAGTTTGATAATAAAAATAAAAAGGAATACCTTTAACTTCTTCATTTTTACTTTAAAATAAGTTTGATGGCATTTCAGAAATACTTTAATTTCTTGGATATAGTTACCATTCTGTTTATTTATTTGGAAATAACTTAAACCTTACAGGAAAAAAATACATGAATTATACAAGAAGTTTCTGTTTTCATGAACTATTTTAGAGTAGCTACTATCATTCTTGAATATTTTCATGTATAGGATTTTCTCTTATACAACCATTATAGAATCATCGAAGTCAGAAATATAGCCCTGATTCTTTACTATCATCTCATCCAGAGAAAGATTTTAATTTTTGACACTGAAAAGAAATTTAAGGGCCTCCCGGGTGGCGCAGTGGTTGAGCACTGGGTTGCGAAGCTGCCCGCAGCCTCTGCAGCACGGTTGGATCTCCAGCCAACAGGCGAGGGTCCCACATGGCGTGCAGACCTCCCTGCCGCCCGCTGCTCCCCTCAGCAATGTATTTCGTCAGTCTATCTGTTCTGCTCCCCGCTCTGGCTCTAGTGAATTCTCTCACCCTCCCGCGCCTCTGACTGTACCCAGTGCTTGTATAAATAAATAAATCTTTAAAAAAAAAAGAAAACAAATGAAATTTAAGTCCTTGAGATCATGGAGAATTTCTTTATTAAAATTGTCTCTACAATATGTAGCTTCAATAAAACTAGGAGGGCCTCCAGGTGGTGCAAGGGGTTAAGACACAACCTATGAAGCTGTTTGCAGCCTCTACAGCACAAGTTCAATCCCCGGCCTGCCAGGGAGCAACCGATATGATGCAGCAGACCTTTCCTGACTCACCCACTGCTCCCCTCAGCCAGTGTATTTCAGTCAATCTGCATGTTATGTTCCCCACTCTGTCTCTGGTGAATCCTCTTATACCCCACACCTCTGGCCTGTAACCCAGCTCTTGTATACATAAATAATCTTAAAATAAATAAATAAAACTAGGAATGTGGATTATTTGAAAAACTCATTTTTCAAATACTGGATGCTTTCATTTTAAGTAATTCTGATAAATTTTGTGCATTGAATCTATTTTTTATTTGATTGCTATGATTGATATCTATGAACTGCATTACAGCTGAGAAGTTATGTATGGCATTTGGCAGTAAGATTTAAAAGTAATCATAGCTTGTACATTATTTGTAAGAAATTGATGGTGTCATACTATTGTTTCATATTTCTCTAAGGATTGTCCTTAGTTTTGCTCTGTATCTTCTAATCAAGAAGGATGACAGAAAAAAAAAATTCTTAATGTAGGTATGTTTGACTTGAATATATATATATAATTTTGAAAGAGAAGCTTGTTCATATTAAATAAATTTTCAACTGTAGCATCAAATGTTAAATGCTGAAAGCTCCTGCTTTAGTGCACATTTTAAGTTTGCTTGACTAAGAGGTCACATGGACTAGGTAGTACATCTGCACTGCGATCTGCTAGTGCCAGCTCTTTTACATTCCAGAGTGTGGCCTTGAATTGGAACAGAATCTTTCATTAAAAAGGTGTCCTTCAAAAATAAATCATGTCTTTCTATCACTGTGATTTCATTAAAAAGTAAAATGTGTTGTTCATTTTTTAAAAGGAATATTTATTTATTTGTTCTTTAAATGTGTCTTGCTGATCAGAACATATACACCTCATAAAAATTTATGGTGTACGTGGAAAACTAACTCTAAGATGTTGCTATACTTTTGCACATGAGCAGACTGCTGGCAGCTAATCTCCCTGATTATGCAAAGATGGAATTATAGCAAGAATTACTGACAGGCTGGTAAGTTTGGATTCCCCTCTTCAAAAGTAGTGAATTGTATCCTTTTATGTTCTGTGACAAATGACCTACCTAGCTACTTGGCCATGCACAGAAGCTTGGAACAAGCAGAGAAGCTGACAGGACTGCTGATACTGGGGAAAGCTGATTGCAGAAAGTAAACTTCTACTGAAAATAGATTCTTTCAGTGTAATTCAGTAAATATCCTTTGAGTTTAATTTTTCCATGAATTCTTTTTTAAGATATTTATTTATGCATACAAGAACTGGGGTACAGGCCAGAGGTGTGGGGGTGAGAGAATCCACCGAAGACAGAGTGGGGAGCAGAACAGGCAGACTGACTGAAATACACTGCTGAGGAGAACAGCAGGCGAGACAGGAGAGGTCTGCTGCACTGTGAGGGTCACCTCCCTGGCTGGGATCAAACTCATGCTGCAATGGTTGCAGATAGCTTTATAGTGTTGCGTCTTAATCACTTGCACCCCTAGGGAGGCACCTTTCCATGAATTCATTTAATTACTATCAAGTGTAGCGATAAGTTCAAAGAATATTCATTGTGTACACTATTGGTATAGAAATGATATAGTCAGCAATACTATAAAATGCAGAAGTACATTCTATACATATATCCATCCATATATATATATATATATAAAATATGTGAACATAAAAGCATTTATATAACATGAGATGGGACAGAGAATTGAAACAGAAAAGTCAACTGTGAATATTTTATCTTATTTTATCTTTGATTTAGAAAAAATTTAATATTGTCAAGCAACCTCAATTATTTTCTGAAAGTTTATACTACATTATTAACTATAACCAATTATCTATTAACTATATATGTAATGAGCTACTTAGGTAAGGATTATATTTTCACTGGCTATGGGGAGCCGTGCTACTCATGTCGTCTGACAAAAGTCCGGGCATTGGGGCAGATTTCTGAAAAATCAGGAATCTCATTAGCTGACTCCAAGATTCTCCTCATTTGTTTATGGCTAGTTTCTACCATTGCTAAAATACGCATTTAAAAGTAAAACTGCAAATACTGATCAATCACTGAATAACCAAATTGATGACAAATGGCACTGCATGATATAAATATTACATTTTTCATAAAATTAGTAGTCCTCTGCCAAAAAGGCAGCAATTCAATATTTGGCTTTACATTAACCAGTGAAAAAACTTCTGGAAACAAAAGGTTGTAAACATCTATCAGCCAAGTGTTTGATATAAAGATGTGGTGTCTTGAGGCAAGAGCTAATTAGAGAAAGAAGTTCCTTTACTTTAAAGTTAAGGATAACAGTTGGGTGGCAGAGGCGAGCCATGCTCCAAGTATAAGAAAATTCCTGATAAACCAGGAGACAGCCATAGTTGACTCCTGCTAAATTCTTCCTGTTTGTTTAGGGCTAATTCCTTAGGATGTGATGATTGGTATGATAGCTGTTAGAGTATGCATTCAAGAATAAGTCAACAGCAATTTGTGAATGGTTGAGCTAGTAATCACGGCAGCACAAATAACGCACTTGGAAATGGTCAATGTTACAACTACTGATATGTCACACATTGACCATTTTTTTTGAGGATCAAAGGCTATAACCATCTCCTGCTTTTGCCTCTGATAAAATATTTGTAGTTCCTTAAAACAACAACCAGCAACCTTATGGAAGAGAAAATTGCCCCTTGATCTTAAAGTTAAATACGGAAACCAGGCTGACTAGATAGTAGAGGAGTGATAGGTAGAAAACTCTTTGTTTAGATTAGGAGACTTCCTCCCCTAATTGAGAGTTGGGGGCTAGGGAAGAGTCAGTGCGGCTTGCCTGGCATTAACGCCCTCCAGGCCCTTGGTTCCTTAATATCAAATCAATATTAAAACAATATACTATAGATGATAATTTCTATATAAAAGCTTTTCTGTTTTTTACTTTAATCAATTAGTTATATGTTAGTCTAAACTTTATAGGTTAATTAGAAATCATCTCTTTGTCTCCCTTCCCCCAGGTAATCTGCCCTTTGTTTTCCTCCAGCCCATAGTTAATCGTTCACCATGGCAAACTTAGAAATGTTAGTTGTAGACACATAGGCTTTTTGCTAGTAATAAAATAATTGTTAAATTGTTTAAAGTAAATAACTATTTTGAAAACATTTGTTTAGCAACTGTGCCTTCTTTAAGACAAAGAATAATAAATTTTACAACTCTGCCGGAAGGCAAACAGACCCTTGGCGGCTCCTGAAAAAGAACATGTGATGATTATTATCTTCCTACCTTATGCTTGTGTACTCACAATTTGCTTAGTATAAATAAAGGACTGCTGAGACCCTCAGTAGGATGATGTCAGCACCCTGATCAAGTGTCTGCGTCTCCTCATTCCCTCTCCCCCTTCCCTTACCGTTTTCTCTACAATTGCGCCAACGCCTTCCCATCCTTCAGGAACCCCTGACACCCAGACTGCTGCGGCTGGCTCGCAACAACTGGCTTTCTTAATACTGGAGTCATGTTTTCTTCTAGAATATCATTTCTAGATTAGTATTTGAATTTATTGGTAATTAAAAAGTAAAAGAAATTGGTAATATACCTTGACCAGGCAAGAGGATCAGGAGATAGATTTGAGAACAGTAGGATCTTGAATAGGGTTGTCTCATGAACAGAGTCAAATGATATGAAGCAGTGTTCACAGCTATATATGTAGAAAAATGAAAATCCAAACAGTTGCCATATGATTATAGAAAACCGAGCAGCTATAAACATGAAAAAGAAACTTAGTTGAAGGATTTATTTATTATAACTGAAACCCAGGTTAATAAATATCAATTCAACCTCAAGAAGCAGTTAATTATACAGAAGACATGTGAAAACAGAGTTTTGTTCTTTCTGATCAAGGATTCAGATTGTTTTTATATACAATCAAAACTATTCATAAAATTTTACTCAAATTGATAAGACTGCCATTCTCTAAAGGTCCTTTTGATGCTATAGATTTGCAGATGAAACAAGCTGTTTGGTTTAATTGGAAGTTCTTGAAAAGCCAGAAGCCACATAGAGTGAAGAGAAAAATTTATTATCCACGCATTACTGATCCATGATCCAAATACCTGTCCTATGAGGAAATTACGGTACATATTATTCCCTTCAATAAAGAAATAAAATGCAAATCCAAAATGGTAAAATCATTAAGATCACAGCTGGAAATAGATGTAATGCTACCTTTTTAAGTCATTATTTTTACACTGACTAATAAACTGAAATCTTTTTCTCACTCCTCCATTTCTCTCTCCTTCATTTTCAAGTTTTTTTCAAAGTTTCTGTCAATATTCTAAGTTTCCAATTCTCGCTCTCAAGTGAATCTCTGACATTTTGTCCCATAAACCATTATAACTTAAGTTATTTAAATTTTTCAGGATAATCATAGATGATACCCCTCAAAGTCAGAAATTTTTGAGTTTGAAATTATATATCTTCATTGGCCTATCCAAAGGAATTGTAATCAACTGTCTGGATTCACTTTTTTTTTTAACTTGAACATAATTATTTAACACAATTGACTTTTGACTTTCACAGAATTTTTGAAAATGTAGTTATCTTTAAAAATACTGAAGATATTTGTCATTTTTAGCACCAGTTATCATACTACCATCTATCTTTGATTTTTATTCAATTGAAAAAGTTTCCCTGACTAAAATTCGTTAGAAGCATCTACTTTTCAAAACTATTATGATCCCAGTGCAGTAGCTGAATATTAGCATTTTGTGATTAACTCAATCACTTAGGAAACTGATGAACTTCATATTTATAGATCGCCTTTGTTCAAGTTGAGCAGAAGCTGTTCCACACACCCTTTCCACCCCAATCAGCTCCTCATTTGATTCTAATTGAAACTGAACTGAATGTAATAAGTCAGAAAATGTTGTTTATTTGACCCCTTGACTGTAGTTTTCAAATTAGACTGTAGTTTTCAAATTAGAAACAACTCAAGCCATGAGAGAAGCTTTATTCAAAATTGCAAATCGTGTTTTCTTCTGATAGTTGTATGATCTGACCTCTTTGCCCTCACATAGCAACTCTGGTCAAATTAGCATGTTGATAAGTTGTTTGTTCTGTATACTGCTTATATCAGAGGCGATTATGTTGAGAAAATGGAATATAAATGATATATTCTCCACACTTTAGCTGATGAATTGCAGAAAAAAATTAACAAAATTATGCAGACTATAAAAATCCAAAGATTTCTGGTATCCCGGTCATAAAATATGCTGTTCTGTCTCAGTAAATGACCACATATTTTACCACAGAGAGAAAACTGAAATTAACAAGTCCCCACTCCTCCCACAATCAACTTATGTATATTCCTAGCATCATTTCTTCCTATCAACAGGATAAACAAAAGTTTTCTCTCCCATTTAAGGCTGTTTCCTATAATCTAAATCTATTGTACTCTCTTGTCCTCTGAGACTTGCTTTCTGAATTACATAATAGGCCTCATGCTTTACCATTTTCTCTCCTTCCCAACCATTTTATAAATGACACAAATGCTCATCTTAAAAGCAAAGCCAACACTGTAAAGAATAAACCCACCCATTTTACTGTGTGTGGCAAAAGTGTTGGTTACCATCTGCAGTAACTGTCCTTTGATGAACATTTTGTAGGTCAAACTATTGTCATAATTTGAGGTTGTTCTAAGAAATCTATGCACATACTTATCCTCAGCTATCTTGTACCAATTTTCCAATATAAATGAAGCTGTTAACTAATGGCCATTAATTGTTTTAATTTTACCTATGATTCTCCCTCTTTCTAAGCATCATTTACACACAGCCTGACTACTAGATGGTCTGCCCACTTGGGGTTTCCTTCCCCATTGTCCTTCTCAGTCACTCTAACTGGGGCTGTAATGCCAACAAATTCTACATATGACAACTAGGTTTGAATATTTTTCTCCCTTTGTCAACTTCATACTGATTGTTAAGCTGTAGGCTTAGCTACTGAAAAATGAGATGCCAAAATCGGCATCCAAAATAAGAGAAAAATGTTCATTAAGATGGTAGAACTGAGCTGGTAAAGCAATCCTGACATGTCTAGTATATGGCTTCCTTCTCTGGGTTCAAAGCATTTGCTCTAATTTTAATTATTTTCCACCAATGGAAAAGGGAAAAATACAAAAGGAATGTATATAAAACATTTTAAGGAAAAGAATATTCATTATTTCCTGTGATATTACATAGGCAAGAATGTAGTCTCATAGCTTTTAGATCTCTGCCTTTAGGCACACAGTCATTTTTCCAACTGAAATGAAATTTCTATGAGTAGAAGTGAGAACAGATAATAGAAACCTACTAACAATTGGCCCTAGTATAGTATAAGGTGTTTATATTACACAGATACTACACTTCAAAGCATATGTTGTCTTGTGCATGTGATCCAAAAAACATCATGATCACCAATATTAAAACAGCGTGCAATAAATTATTAAGCACTTACACCTCATTTAACCCCCATAACTGCCCTATGAAGTAAATACATTCTCCCCTATCCCCCATTACACAGATGGGGAAACAAGGACTAGAGGGGGTAGCACAGTGAGTAAGAGGAAGATAAGGAATCTATTTTGTATAGGTCAGACAGGGAAATGTTCATGGCATTATTGGTTGTAATAGCAAAAATAAAACAAATGTAAACAAATATGGAAGGCAATTTAAATAACCATTACAACAGAATGAGTAAATAGACTTAGATATACTCATCTAGTAGAACTTACTATCTCAGTGAAAATCAGACTATTGTTGTCCAGAAGTTTTCCCTGACTGGGGGATGGAATGAACTACATGCAAGAGCATGAGTAACTCTTAGGAAAAGATTACTGAGGAAAGAAAAAGCAATTAAGGAACAAATATAGCATGATTCTTTGAATGCCGAGGTACAACTCAATCTAAACAAAATACATTAGAGAAATTAATTATGTTAAAATCATAAAGAAAATAATAAATACAAAGCTCAGTATAAGTTTGTGCTACTGAACAGAGGACAGAAAAATGGAGGTTTTGGGAAGAGACTTTAAGGCCAGTAGTTATATTTCTTAACCTGCATCTATTCTCTGTATCTCACACATAATATATAAACTTTTTTCATCACCGATCAAATATTAAATAAAAAATTCTAAGAAAGTGAAAATAAATCAAGTTCACTAAAATTGAAAATATGTTCATATTAACTAAAAATAATATAGATTCCTTTTTACATTGGTACGAAATAAAATCTATCTTCTAAAATTTTGCAATGGAAAACTTAGATATCAAGTACATCATGGCATTTGTGACACTGAATCACATGGACATGCAGAATGAGAATCAATCATAACAGAAAATTTAAACAACAAATGATAAGGAGGGAAATTAAAATAACTTAATTGGATAATTGAATGTCAAATAACTGCATTATTTATTAACTTCAAAATGAATTCCTTACCCAAGCAGAAATTGTAAAAGAGTGTTAAACTAAACATGCATATCATATATTTGATGTATCAAGTCTAGATAATAAAAGTATTCTGAGGAAAACATTTACATCTAGGCTACTGAAAATCAAATACAACTACTTACATCAATAGAGGAGTTGCAAATGTCTCATAGGAGAATCATTTACTATCTCTATAATTTCTTGGAGAACATATAATTGTGGCAATTCACTACATCTAGAAGAAATAAGTTTTTCTTTGCTCTTAGCCTATCTCCATTTGCAAGAATACACCTTTGTCCACATGCATTTGCTGAGGTGTGAGTAAATTATGTACAAGTGCCTTGGGATGTATAATCACCGGTAGCAGGATATTTGAAAAATTGAGATGCATAAATCATTGTCAAGTGGAAAACTGTCTAATATTGTTAGTAAGAGAAGGCACAAAAGAGGAAGAATGGATTAGCTTAAGAAACCCCAAGGCATTTATCTAAATGATGTAAACATCATTCCTTTCAGAGAAAACCTTCAACACCCCAGAGATAAGTAAAATCATATACCAGCAGAGGACTTTAGATTAATGAAGAAAGAGAGCTGCAGTGTTAATGAGCTCTTCTATCACTTCCTCTTGCCTCAGACATAGGCCTGCCTGGAGGTATTTAGTATATGACATCTCCAGGCCTTTAAAGGACATGTTTATGTCATTATATAGTCCCATCCAAATAGTAATTCATGAATAAAAATAGGTTTAATTTATCGAGCAATAACTAAACGCCAAACATCTGACATAGAGTGTCTAAATTTTTTTCAACAGTTTTGCAAAATAGGTTATAATCATTCACTACTCTTAGAGTGGATTAGCAAAGTTAAGCAATTTTTCCAAGATCACACATCTAATGAGTGTGGAATTTGAAACTAGAGGTCTCTGACTACAAAGCCCACATGTTTTCCACTACAGCAGGCAAATTCATGGTGTTGTTCTAAGCTGTGAAAATGATTTTACAATTATATTTCACATTTTGGAGTGGGCATGACATGTTAATGCTTTCCAAATTCTTCGGCAGAAGGTGCAAAATTGGGAATAATAAGAGATGTATTAGCCAACCACATGTGATATTTGTATAACAACTTGTCAGAAACATGCCAAAAATAATGCCCACTTTAATATTAAAATAAAACCAAATATTGGTTGGAAACTTAGGCATGTTCATAAATTTTCCAAAATTTTAACTAAAGAATTAAGAGATGATTAAGAATTAATAATCAAAAGAGTCTATTAGATAGTTACTCAAATGAAAGTCTGAAGTGATGAAATTACAAATTACAAGTACTAAGGTCAATGTTTTATTGAACAGGTCTTAGAAAATAAACATATTGGGCCTTGCAAAGTAAAAGTATGTGTTTCCTAGAATGCCTTCTGTGGTAGAAAGGAAGTGTGCATACAGTTTTAAAAAAGGCATTTTTAAAATAAGATTAAGTATATTCAGTCTAAGTCTAAGACCATCAGATACTTGAACAACTTTGAGGTGTCAGGGATCAGGAAGATCCTCTCTTCTGTACCTGTATTCATAACCAAATAGATGAGGAGTCATGATAGATCTACTTGGTACAACACACTGTTGTAAATATTCCCATGGAAAATAAGCACATTTACACTACACATTAAGTCATTCCCCAAAGCTCTCAATAGTGTAATATTCTCAAGGCAAACTTTCTTTCCACTCTAAAGGAGTACTGGCTCTCTGATCAACTCGCTTCAACCTAACACCTAATAATTTATTGAATATTGATACATTAATGCAGGTATAACTTACCTGGCCTATATCATAGAAGCTCATTTAAAGATTATTGATGGGGGGCGGAGCAACATGGCGGCGAGGAGACGCTGCGAGTAAGATCTCCCATTAAAAAAAGTTAATAGGGAGGAAAAGCGGCAGGTCCCAGTGAGAACTGGGACACGGAAGATAAACGGACGACTCCAGCAAACTGCCCGAAGAAGAAAGTTGCCATAAAAGAGGACGAGAAGGGAGGGAAGCGCAGAACCCTGCTCCCCTCCCCCGCCCACAGAGGCGGCACTCTCCGACCAGCAGAAAGGAGGGAAACAACAAACCAAAACGGCCAACAAGAAAAACGGACGCAGCAAGTGGGACTGTGAGTGGAAAGGAACTATTGCAGCCACCACACCCCGTGAACGGGAGAGGCGAACCCTGCAGGATCCGCCGCGGAGGTGAGCTCCAGGCGCCATTAAAGAGAGCCACGCCCCCCAGGAGGAGACCAGCACCAGCACACAGCCCCGGCCGCCCGGTAAGCTTGCACGAAAGCGGCGCGGATCCGGACCGGATCGCAGCTGCCCAGGTCCCCGCGCCTGCGACCTAGGCTTGCGGGGAGACGGCAGAGGCCCTCCCTGAGTGAGCAGGAACAAGGCGCCCAGGCAGGGGAGCGGGATTCAAAAGGCGCCATTCCCACGCCACTGATCTGGGCTACAGCCCGCGTCCTGGAACTGAGGGCTTTGGAACTGAGACCCGGGGCACGAAATTAGGGGGAGACGGCGGAGGCCCTCCCTGAGTGAGCAGGAACAAGGCGCCCAGGCAAGGGAGCTGGACTCAAAAGGCGCCATTCCCGCGCCACTGATCTGGGCTACAGCCCGCGTCCTGGAACTGAGGGCTTTGGAACAGAGACCCGGGGCACGAAATTAGGGGCGTGGGTTCCCCACGACGGTGGGGCACAAGGCAGACACAGCACCCCAAAGCCGTTGAGGTGTACCCTACCATCCCCGCTCTGCTCCCTGTCCCACGGGGTGGAAAATCAGCTCCCCAAGGGCTCTAGGAGAGATCTCTGGCACCACCTAGCGACTTGAAGCCAGCAGAGGCTCCTGAAGGAGCTAGTGGCCAGCTGGGGAGTTTGCCCACACCGGGCCCCTTCCGAACAAGTAGTCTGAGCCCACAGGGAGAGCGAGCACCCACAGCTGGGGCAGACCAGGTGCGCAGAAGAGTGTGCCTGAGACCAGACACGCAGGGAGTGTGTCCCACATCACCATTTTAGAACAGGGACATTTCTTCAGTAAAGACTACCTGCAGAAGGCTTCCTCAGGAGCCAGAGGTGAGCGGGGGAAGTTCGCCCACGCCAGACCCCCTCTGGCCTGCAGTCCAAGCCCAGAGGGGAACAGGAACCCACCGCCGGGGCAGACCAGGCGCACAGGGGAGTGTGTCCCTACATCGGCATTTTAGAACAGGGACCTTTCTCCAGTAAAGACTGCTTGAAACTGACAGATGACTCCTGGAAGAACCAGAGGGGAACAGAGAAGCCCACCCAAGATGCCGGCCAGTCCCAACTACACAGTGTCCCAACGCATACGGCAAATTAGAAAACAGACAGTAGGGAAGAGAAGAACCACACGCAACCTAGCAACTCTCCAGAGAAAAAGCACACCACAAAAAGAAAGCCAGCCCCCAGATTGCAAAGACAATAACTTGGAAGAATTTCTGAGCCTTCCAGAAAGAGAATTTAAAATTGCCGTGATTAAAAAACTAACAGAAGTCATAAAGGAAAACAATGATAAGGGAAAAATAATCAACGATCAGAAGAATGCAATTGAGTCCCTAGAGAGGGAAAACAATGGTCAGAAGAAAGAAATTGAGTCCCTAAAGAGGGAAGTAAAAGAAATGCAGGAGATCAAAGAATTAATGGAAGAACTAAAGAATTCTGGGAAAAGCAATGAAAGCAGAATAGATGAAATGGAAGAACGAATAAGTAATCTTGAAGACATAGAAATAAAAAGAACCAAAACAGAAAAGGAAAGAGAAGTACGAAGGAAAAAGAACGAAGAAAGACTTCGGGAACTATCTGACTCCATGAGGAAAGGAAATATAAGAGTTATAGGAATACCAGAAGGAGAGGAGAGAGATGTAGGAACAGAGAAAATATTCAAAGAGATAATTGAAGAGAACTTCCCAAATGTGAAGAAGGAGCTGAAAATTGATATACAAGAAGCTAGAAGAACACCAAACTTCCACGACGAAAGGAAAAATACAGCAAGACACATAATAGTAAAGCTCCCAAGAATCCAGGACAAGGAAAAAATAATGAAGCTGGCAAGAGGGAAGAAACAGATAACATTCAAAGGAAAACCAATCAGGCTGACATCAGACTTCTCCGAAGAAACACTACGGGCAAGGAGAGAGTGGAGGGACATAGTCAACAGACTCCAAGAAAACAGATGCCAACCAAGAATACTCTATCCCGCAAAGCTCTCCTTCCTCTTTGAAGAAAGAATATGGACCTTTCCAGACAAACAGAAACTCCGGAATTTCATTGCAACTAAACCCCCACTCCAAAAAATACTACAAGGAGTCCTAAAGCCAGAACCTCAGAGCGACGAATAACAATGAAAGAAGGCCAAAAAAAAAAAAAGTTATTAAAAGAATAAATAAATAAAATCAAAGGAAAGACAAACACAATGGCAAATACAGATGTTAACATATCAATAATAACTCAATGTAAATGGACTAAACTCTTCAATAAAAAGACACAGAGTTGCAGCCTGGATTAAGAAACAAAACCCAACCTTTTGCTGTCTCCAGGAAACACATTTAGCTACAAAAGATAAAAATAGGCTCAAAGTTAAAGGATGGAAAACAATCCTACAAGCAAATGGACCAAAAAAGAAAGCAGGAACAGCTATACTTATATCAGATAAAACAGATTTCAAACTCAAAAAGATAAAAAGAGACCCCAAGGGTCACTACATTATGATCAAGGGGACAATACTTCAAGAAGAAATAACACTCATTAACATATACTCACCAAACGAAGGAGCACCAAAATATATCAGACAACTGTTGTCCTCTCTGAAAACAGACATCAGAGAAAACACATACGTAGTGGGAGACTTCAACACACCACTATCAACAATGGATAGATCAACAAGACAAAAAATAAGTAAAGAAACTAAAGCTCTAAATAAGGACCTAGAGCAATTGGGCTTAACAGACATCTATAGAACACTAAACCCCAAAAAAACGGAGTACACATTTTTCTCAAGCGCACACGGATCATTCTCCAGGATCGATCACATACTGGGGCACAAGACAAACATCAACAGATACACCAAGATTGAAATCATATCAACCATCTTTTCTGACCATGAAGGCATCAAACTAGAAATAAACCATAAAAAGAAGGCAAGGAACTTTCCTACCTCATGGAGATTAAAAACCACACTACTGGAAGACCATTGGACTAATGAGGAGATCAAAGAAGAAATTAAAAAATTTTTTGAATTGAACGACAAGGAGGACACCAATATCCTAAATGTATGGGATGCAGCAAAAGCAGTAATAAGAGGAAAATATATAGCAATAGAAGCTCACATCAAGAAACAAGAAAGAACGCAAAGAAACAACCTAATCTCGAAGCTCAAAGATCTAGAAAAAGAACAACAAAAAAACCCCAAAACCAGTAGAAGAAAAGAAATAATAAAAACCAAAGCAGAAATAAATGAAATTGAAACTAAAAAAACAATCCAAAAGATCAATGAAACCAAGAGCTGGTTCTTTGAAAAAATCAATAAAATAGACAAACCCCTAGCCAGGCTCACAAAGGAAAAAAGGGAGAAAGCACAAATAAACAGGATCATCAATGAAAGAGGAGAAATCACAACGGACACAGCAGAAATCAAAAGAATAATCAGTAACTACTATGAACAGTTATATGGAAACAAGTTCAACAATCTAGAGGAGATGGACAAATTCCTACAACTCTACAATCACCCAAAGCTAGATAAAGAAGAAATAGAACACCTAAACAGACCAATTACAATTAGCGAAATTGAAATGGTAATAAAAAACCTCCCCAAAAACAAAAGCCCAGGACCTGATGGATTTACAAATGAATTCTACCAAACATTCAGAGACGAATTAGTGCCTATCCTTCACAAACTCTTCCAAAAAATTGAGAAGGAAGGGACAATACCAAACACGTTTTATGAAGCCAACATTACACTAATACCAAAATCGAACAAGGACAACACAAAAAAGGAAAACTACAGGCCAATCTCCCTAATGAACACTGATGCAAAAATCCTCAATAAAATTTTAGGTATCAGAATCCAACAATGTATCCATAAGATAATTCACCACGACCAAGTTGGATTCATTCCAGGGGCACAAGGATGGTTTAACATCCGAAAATCAATCAACGTTATCCAACACATCAACAAAAAGAAATATAAAAACCATATGATAATATCAATAGATGCTGAGAAAGCTTTCGACAAAGTGCAACACCCATTCATGATAAAAGCCCTTGAAATTCTTGGGATACAAGGAACATACCTCAACATCATAAAGGCCATCTATGACAAGCCAACAGCCAGTATCATTCTCAATGGTGAAAAGCTGAAAGCAATTCCATTAAGATCTGGAACAAGACAAGGATGTCCACTCTCACCATTGCTTTTCAATATAATACTGGAAGTCCTAGCCAGGGCAATAAGACAAGAGAAAGACATCCAAGGAATCCAAATAGGAAAAGAAGAAGTCAAACTATCACTATTTGCAGACGATATGATATTATATATAGAGAACCCCAAAAACTCCACAGAAAAGCTAATTCAACTCATCAATCAGTTCAGTAAAGTGGCAGGATACAAAATCAACACGCAAAAGTCAGTAGCCTTCCTATACACAAACAATAAATCTGAAGAAGAAGAAATCAAAAAGACCATCCCTTTTGTTATTGAAACAAAAAAAATCAAATATTTGGGAATAAATCTAACAAAAGAGGTAAAGGACCTATACAAAGAAAACTATAAAACACTGTTAAAAGAAATAGAAGAAGACACAAAGAAATGGAGAGACATCCCCTGCTCATGGATTGGAAGAATAAACATTATTAAAATGGCCATCCTTCCAAAAGCAATATACAGATTCAATGCTATTCCAATCAAAATTTCAATGTCATTCTTCAAAGAAATAGAACAATTATTGATGAAATTCATATGGAATCACAAAAAACCCCGAATAGCCAAAGCTCTCCTGAAAAAAAAAGAAGGGAATGGAGGCATCAGACTCCCAGACTTCAAACTATACTACAAAGCCATAATCATCAAAACTGCATGGTATTGGAACAAGAACAGACATACAGACCAATGGAATCGAATAGAAAATCCAGAAATAAACCCACAGATTTATGGTCAACTAATCTTTGACAAAGGAGCAAAGAATATGCATTGGAGCAAAGAAAGTTTGTTCAATAAATGGTGCTGGGAAAACTGGGTCGCTACATGCAAAAGAATGAAGCTTGACCACCACCTCACACCATACACAAAAATCAACTCAAAATGGATTAAAGATCTAGACATAAGACCTGAAACCATAAAATATATAGAAGGAAATATAGGCGAAACACTACGTGATTTGCACATCAAAGACATCTTTACAGACACATCACCCAAAGCAGTGATAGTGAAGGCAAAGATAAACAGCTGGGACTACATCAAATTAAAGAGCTTTTGCACAGCAAAAGAGACAATAACAAAAACAAAGAGAAACCCCACCAACTGGGAGAACATTTTTGCACCCAACACTAATGATAAAGGACTGATCACAAAAATCTGCAAAGAGCTGATGAGACTCAACAACAACAAAGAAAATAATCCAGTCAAAAAATGGGCAGAAGAGCTTAAAAGAAACTTCTCTGAAGAGGAAATGCAAATGGCCAACAGGCATATGAAAAAATGTTCAACATCACTTGTCATCAGGGAAATGCAAATCAAAACTACCATGAGATACCATCTTACACCAGTGAGAATGGCACATATTAAAAAAACTAGCAACAACAAATGTTGGCGAGGGTGTGGAGAAAAAGGAACTCTTCCGCACTGTTGGTGGGAGTGCAAACTGGTCCAACCACTGTGGAAAGCTGTGTGGAGATTTCTGGACCTACTAAACATAGAGCTTCCATATGATCCAGCAATTCCACTCCTAGGTATTTACCCAAAGGACACAGAAACATCAATTCCAAAGAACACCTGCACCCCTATGTTTATAGCAGCACTGTTTACAATAGCTAAGCTTTGGAAACAACCCAAATGCCCAAAAATAGATGACTGGATCAAGAAGATGTGGTACATATATACCATGGAATATTACTCAGCATTCAAAAAAGATAAACACATGCAATTTGCAGCAACATGGATGGCGCTGGAAGGGATCATGCTCAGCGAAATAAGCCAAAAAGAAAAAGAAAAATACCGGATGGTCTCACTCATAGCAGGAATCTAGAAAACTTAAATAAGGGACCAGGAAAATGAATAACTATAAGATAGTGAAAATCAAAATCAACAAAAAACTATGAACCAGAGACACTTTTAGGGGGGCGGGAGGGGAGGGATTGGGGTCAGAATGGGGGGGCTGCAATTGTATGGGGAATATAACAATAAAATTTATAAAAAAAAAAAAAAAAAAAAATAAAGATTATTGATGTAAAAAATCTATATTTTCCTTTAAACATGCAATTGAGATTTTAATGAATATAAAGACTTTGTTACTCTTTAAAAGAGACAGCAATGTTCTTAAGCTGAGGAAGATTTTAATTGAAAATACCTGATCTATGATTCCAGGCTACAAAAATAGTTATTGTTCATTCCCTTACTCCACTGTCTATAAGTCTAACTTACTCATTAAACTTTATTTCTTTACAGGTGATGCAAAACTGAACTGGCTATAATCACAGACTTTTTAAAGTGTGTATTTAATTTTATTCACTTTTTATTGTATTATTTTTTTATTAAGGTAATGTTGGTTTATAGCATTGTATATGATTTAGAGGTAAAGGTTCTCACTTCATCAAATGTGTTACCATATCATACCCAACACCGAAGTACCCATAATCTTCTAACATAGACAATCCCTCCCCGCTTCCACTGCCATGATACCAACACTCACCATCTCCCTTGGGTAACCTCAGTTCTACAGATTCCTAGGGTTCGTTCAATTTAGTTTTGCCTGATCCTTTGTTTTGTTTCTCTATCTTCTGCAAATAGTGATCATCTGGAATCTTCCTCCTTCTAACTTATTTTGCTTAGCATAATTCCCTCTGGTTCCATCCATGTTGTTGCAAATGGCAAGAGTTGTTTTGTATTTGTTTTAATATCTGAATAGCATTTTGGTGTGTGTGTGTGTGTGTATATATATATACACACAACAATATATATAGATATATTTACTGTGTGTGTGTGTATATAAATGTGTGTGTGTGTGTGTGTGTGTGTGTGTATATATATACACACCACGTTTTCTTAATACACTCCTCTGTCCTTGGGCACTTAGGTTGTTTCTGTAACTTGATTATTTTAAGTGGTGCGGCAATGAACTTAGAGTGCATATACCCCTTGGAATTAGTGTTTTTGCCTTCTTCAGGTAGATACCTAGGAGTGGAATTGCTGGACCATATGGTATATCTATTTTTAATGATTTGAGAAACCTTTATACTTTGCTGAATAAGTGGAGGACCAGTATATTTTCCCACCAACATTGTACAAGAACTCTTACTCTTACTGTACAAGAGTTCCTTGTTCTATAAGAGCGTTGATATTAGTTGTCAGCTACATGCACAAATATTTTTCCCACTCAGTAGGATATCTGTTATTTTCATGATAGTTTATTTCACTGTTCAGAAGTATTTTTAATTTGATATAGTCCATTCATTTATTTTTCTGTTTCCCTTGCCTTTGGAATTGAGTCTCTAAAGACATCACTGTAGCCAATGTCGTGGAGTAAACATGAAAGAAAGAAGTCTTCAGGCCACCCAAACAATGGGAAAGCAGGGAGAGGAAGGTAAAGGAGGACAAAGTCAGATTTTTGTTTAAAGTTTTTCTGGATCCCTGGAATCCTTGAGTTTCATCTGTTTGAGAACAAGTAAGGGGAAATTTCTGTAGGTAAATGTCTGAAACTTCCTTAAGGAGAGAAAATTCCAGAAACAAATAAACAGCTAAAAAAGAGAACTGAAAAAAGTATTCAAAAAATAAAATTTCCCACATAAAATAATTTAGAGGAAAATTTGACTATTTCTTCCTTGGTACTTAAGGAAAGAGGGAAAGTATATTTGCCAGAGAAATAAGAATATTTTTCCGAGGTTTTTTCATATTTCTTTAAAAAATAGAAAATACAAAGAAATTGTATTTAACCATCATAAATTCTACAAATTGGCTGTGTGATGTAAAAACCATCCATTTAATTTAATTTTGTCCCAAGTTGGTACTGAAAATAACTGAAGCAAAGCACACACAAAACACACAGATTCTCTCTGGAGGTATTCAAATTTGAACTAAGGGTATTGCCAAGAAATAATAAGAAACTAAACAGAGGAAACATACCCCCCCCAAAAAAAATTGAGTACTGGAATTTTTATGTAAAATATAAAATTAAAAAATTATGTACGTTTAAAGAAATAAATGACATAGTTAAATAAAATTAGGGAATTAAAAATTAGAAAGTAAACCAAATATTTCCAATAAAAAACTATAGAAAATTTCTAAGAATGAAAAATGAATTAAAAATTCTAAAGATGGCCTACATAACACGTAAAAAAATGTGTAAACGCTTGCAGTGGCACAACACAAAGCAAATTTTTGCAGTGACCCTGCCTGACATTTGTCACTCATCTGCCCTCATCTTTCTGTATCCTTCTCACTTTGCTCTGCCACATAGCTCTTGGCTTCTTAGGAAACATGTCAGCATGTTCTAGTCTCCATATTTTTCCCCTGGTTATTCTCTCAGTCTGAAGAACTCTCCTTTCAAGTACCTACAGGGCAAACTCATCTCTCAAAATATTATGTTCAAGTCTTGTTTTCAGTGAAACTTTTAATAGTTATCAACATATTTCAAATTCTAATTTGCCTCCAACAACTATAATTTTGATGCTCCTCTCCTTACTCTACACTTTCTTTTTTCATAGCAATTATCAACTTTATATACTATATAATTTACCATTTATGTAATTTTTTGCTGCCAGTCTCTTCCAGAGTTTTAAGCAAAGATTTGTTCTTCCTGACATTTTATCCTTTTACCCTCTCCTTATATAGGAAAATGGTTCCTAAGAGCGTCACTGTAAAAGTTTCAGTTTTAGCTTAAATAACACTATTGTTAATTAAACAAATTTTTAAACACATATTTCTGTACAACCGTGTTATGCATTAAAAATCAGCTTACTACTGTATAACTGGGGGCGGGTGTGGGGACAACATGCTTAAACACTTGCAGGCTAGAATGGAAGCATGAATCATGCTGAATTATAAGCCATATGCCAAGGTCTTTACTTAGTATGCTTAAAACAGTATTCATTAATACCCCCAGAGCTAGAAAGTTTTTCATCAGATAAAGTCCTGTCTGCACAATATGGAACAAGCCATCAGTATGATGCAATGTTGGTTGTTTTCATAGTTGCTTTTTTTGTCATACTGAAAATATATTCGCTCTGCTTGTCAAAAAAAAGTCTATATCATCAAAAGAATGTGTGTGATGATTAAACTGCGGTATGTATCATTATATCATTTAGAACTATGAACAAAAGTCTGTGAAATAACGGTAAGAGTTAAGAAATGGAAGGAAAACGTTTTCTATTTTTGTAAGTCAAATATTTCTTGGCAGAATTTCAGAACATTTAATTATTTCATATGAACTGAATATTAGCTTCTGGAAATTGATGTTCTATGTTCTATAAAATGCAAAGGAAATGAAGACATGGTACCTGATTTTGAACAATTCACAACTGAGAATGAGGAATATAAAATTTGAAAAACAAAATATCTAAAATAAATGAGTGCAGACCATAAGGTTTACACTCAGAAAAATTCATGAAGGCAAAAAGAATTGTGTAAAGAGGAGAAATGGTCATTTAAAGCAGCAAGAACTTAGCAAAGCATTAGTCAAATGTTTGTTTAGGAAATATAAAATAATTTCACAGAGCTGGAACTTGTGTATCATAAAGAGAAAACTAAGAAATAAAGGGAGTGATGTATGTAAGGTACTAACTGTGAAGGGACTTACATGCCAGATTAAGGATTCCACCTCTCCTGGCAATAGGTAGTTTTCTATCATTTTAAATAAGGTAGAAAGTATGCATTTAAAAGTATCTATATTAAGGAGATGATGTTATTGAAATATGAAGAATAATTTGATGGTGCTCTGAGTATTTGGGGGATAATTACTGAACCATACAGATTAGCTGAGAGAAATAATGGGAAATCAAGAACACAGCATCAACACATCCTTATGCTTTCTCTTCAAGAAACTGGCAAATGAGACTTAAAAGGATGCATAATTAAGATGTTGCCTATACTAGTATTGCCAGATAAAATACAGGACACCCAGTTAAATTTTAATTTCAGGTAAGTATTGAATATTTTAGTATAATAATTATCCAAACAGTATATGGAACATATTACACTAAAACTATAATGTTTGTTGCTTACCTGAATTTCAAATTTATCTAAGCAACCATGTCAAGTACATAGGGTGACTGAAGCTGCTACCATAGGATCCTAGAAAGGCTCCCCAATTTCTCTCTTGCCCATCTACAAAGTGATTAAATGTTAATATTTATGAGAAATGGTAAGTACCCGGTTAGCATGTGAAAACTTGAAAAATAACCCCTTTCATGAAGGGTGCAGATATATATGACTGAATGTGTTTTCTGCTTCTTCAAGTTGAAGTAAAGATATTTCCTTTCAGAAGAGAATATTTAGACAAAAAGAATATATTCTTGAGATCCTCCACCAACAACACGTTTTTCATTTGTGGCTGACATTTACACACATACTTTCCAAGAACTGTTATTAAACTATACGTGTGGTGAGGCAGGGAATGATGCATTTATGGACGTAGGCTATGGAGGCAGACTATTTTAGCTAATTCTCTCATAAGAAACCTACTCCAGAGGACTGTTGCATGCATCAGTTATTATGCATATATCCCTTAGAACATTTCCAGGGACCCAGTGAGTACTGAAGAACTATTAGCTAATTATTTCATGCATTGATAAATACATGAGTAATTGGGCTGTCAAAGAATGTAGATATGAAAATAGCCAAGCTGAGGCCATGTATATATGGGCTATTCATATTACAGTCCTTTTTAAAATTCATTTTACTTTAGAAGTAGATATGAGATGGTATCTCATTGTGGTTTTGATTCCAGTTCCTTAGTGATTAATAATCTTGAACAACTTTTCATATACTTTTTGGTCATCTGCACAACTCTTGGAATATGTAGCTTTTATGATAGAATGACTGCAACTTCAATTTATTTCAATATATCTGCTACAAAACATGGAGGCATATTTTGAAAAATGGGTGTTTTTGTCATGATTGAAATTATTTTCACTGCATGTTCAGTTTTCTTCTGTAAATTATTATTTTAAATATTTTTTTGAAATTCTATCCAGAATGTGCTATACTTTTTGTGGCCATATAATCATCTTTTTTTCTATAAATAGAAAAAGTTCTCTAAGTGTGGGTGATAGAATTTGGGTGATTTTTAAAAATTCATCTTTGCATTACCTCTACTGCCTGAATTATTTTAGGTAAGCAAATAACAATTTACAATAGAATCATTTAAAAAATAAAATAGAGAAGAATGAACAAATATATAATAATGAAAAATGTAGTGAAATAAGATAAAAAAGAATAGGGCCTCCTTGGTGGCACAAAGTGTTAAGTCACAGCACTATGAAGCTACCTACAGCCACTGCAGCACAAGAGTTCGATCTCCAGCTGCCCAGGGAGCTAACCCACATGGCGCAGCAGACCTCTCCTGGCTCACCCACTGCTCCCCTCAGCAGTATATTTCAGTCAATCTGCCTGTTCTGTTCCCCACTCTCTCTCTGGTGAATCCTCTCGCCCCATGCACCACTGGCCTGTACCCCAGTTCTTGTATGCATAAATAAATGAATCTTTAAAAAAAAGAACAAAAGGATAGAAGAAAGGAAGAAAAAGGAAAATACTCAAAGCAATATACCAAGATGACATTGCTAAATTCTCAATGATAGAAGTTTTGACAGTTGTTATCTTCTCTATATTTTCTTTGATTAAAAACAATTTTTCTTATTGATCCCTGAGTCCTAAAACAAGATCTAGTTCAGAATGACAAATCAGTCAATTAGAGATAAATAAATTTGAATTTATAGACAAGTTGAGTATAATATATTAGTAAGTTTTTAGAAACGAGTTCATTCTGCATGAAAAAATATTTTAAATGAATGCCCTTTGAGTAGTAATCCATTGCCCACTCCTCTAATATAAAGAATGCAGTTTTATGAGTTCATTTTGTAATTTGTAATGATCAATGCTGTATTAGTTGGTAGAGATTAGCCATAAAATGATCTTGAACTGTCAACTGGAGATACAATCAGTTACTGCAAAGGGATGTGATATGAAAGAAATAAAGGAACTTTAAACTCCAGATTCTAATGTAAGTAGAAAATGAATAGATAAGTACAGAGAAATAGTCCTATAGATAAATAAAAGGGATTTTAATATAAATTTATCATTTAAATGCTAAAAAATAAAGCTATACAGTATCAATATATCCCCAGTGATAATTTATATGTAGTTATAAACTGAATGATTTTTGTTCTTTTTTTTTTTTAAAGATTTATTTATTTCTACAAGAACCAGGATACAGGCCAGATGCACAGGAGGGTGAAAGGATTCACCAGAGACAGATGGGGAACAGAACAGGCAGAATGACTGAAATACACTGCTGAGAGGAGCAGCGGGTCAGACAGGGGGTTGCTCCATGGCCAGACGGGATCAAACCCACACTGCAGAGGCTGCAGACAGCTTCACAGTGCAGCACTCAACCACCTGCGCCACCACGGAGGCCCGATTTTTGTTCTTAAAACATTGTTTTAACATTATTTTAAGATGTTTCCTTCAAATATTATAGGAATTATAATTTGAACATTATCCTGTATATTAACTAATACTTTAGTATTTCTCTCCAATTTTTGAATTCACCAATATATCAACATTTCTATACATAGCTTATTTATGCTATATTTATTAAAATGGAGTATATGTGTTTATATATATGAATTATGCAAGCATTTTATTTAAAAGGTCCCCTTACTCTATTTTATTTTTCATTTAAATAAAATGGTAATTACATTACTAAGAAAGTAACACAAGAGAAGAAAATGATGTGTTGAGATAGAAGGAGACTGAGTATTTGGTGTCAGGAAGATGAGGTTGTTCTTTCCAGTTTCCTCTATTGCATAACTATTATTAATAGAATTGTCATCTGTTGAGGTTAGGCATGTAGAGGTGGGTGGAGGCTAAGAATGTAGAGAAGTTCCGAAATAGCTCATGTGGGAGGGTGAGAGTAGGCTGCAAACACAAATATAATGAAATGGTTGGGATTTTCAAGTGCTTTTGAGGTTGGTGAATATTATAGTACTCAAAAGATCTGATAAGCTTCAATAGTAATTTCTCCAGAGCTTCTTGGCTTTCTAGATGAAGACATAGAAATTAAAGGACTGGAAATTTTTCAGGATGAGGGTATTGCCATACAAGTGAAATAAAATATTGAAGGGCCAAGGATGCTTAAGATATAAATTGTTATTGAAATGACCTATAGGGAATATAAGCTAGATGAGGAAGAGAGAAGGCTGACATTTATGTAGTACAGAACTATAAAAGTGTCTTTCAAATTTAAATCTAAGCTTGCTCTTCAGTGCTATGTTTAAAAATGATTTTATTTATGGATAATTTTTCTATGCATCATGTTTGTGGTATTTTACTTATCTTCTTTAGTTTTTAATATTTTCCAAGATCAATTTCTTTTTTTTTAAGATTTATTTATTTTTATACAAGAACCGGGGTACAGGCCAGATCCGGGGGAGGGTGAGAGGATTCACCAGAGACAGAGTGGGGAACTGAACAGGCAGACTGACGAAATATACTGCTGAGGGGAGCAGCAGGCAAGACAAGAGAGGTCTGCTGCGCCATGTGGGATTCTCACCGTCCAGCTGGGATCGAACTCGCGCTACAGAGGCTGCAGACAGCTTCACAGTGCAACGCTCAACCACCTGCACCACTAGGGGGGGTCCCAAGATTAATTTCTTAACCCTTTTAATTATGAGCTATAACTTTAGCATGGTGCACTATATATATATATATATATATATATATATATATATATATATAAACAATTTTAGAAATAATTAAAAACTGGTCAAGTGGGGCATCCCTGGTGGTGCAAGGGGTTAAGATGCAGCACTTGGCAGCCACAGCAGTACGAGTTCGATTCCCAGACAGGGAGCAACCCACATGGTGTAGGGGACCTCTCCTAACTTGCTCATTTCTCCCTTCAGCAGTGTGTTTTGGTCAGTCTGCCTGTTCTGTTCCCCACTCAGTCTCTGGTGGATCCTCCCACTCCCCACACCTCTGGCCTGTAACCCAGTTCTTGTATGCATAAATAAATAAATCTTTTTAAAAAAAGTGGTCAAGTGATAGAATAATGACTCATTTTAGAATATTCCCTTATTTCCATGTATATTCCTTTCTAATCATCGTACCAATCTTCTCTTCCTAAAAATAGCCAAGTACACTGAATCTGCAAATAAATTGTGCTTGGAGTTATTTTTTTTATTTTACTAATTAGCTATAACTTCCAAACAATACAGTCTACATGCCTGATAGTAAAAGCACATACTTTTAGCATTTGTAGACACCTTGATTCTTTTGTGATTATTGTGGTTGTAAGATACATACAGATTTTGTGTGTAGCTACAAATCATTTGTTTTATTTTATTTACTCATTATTCACTTATTTTACTTTTTTTCTGTTGAATGAGGTAATCACACTTATAGAGAAATATACTCTATACACCTAAAAATTATTGTGAATCATGGAGAGTTTTGGATTTGGTGTATTACATATGTCAAGAATCATATTAGAGATGAAAACATATTAGAAATGTCTATTACAAAAGTGTTCACACAAGTTTATTATAAATTTCTTTACACTGCAATATAAATATTTTTTACAAAAATACTTACAAAGATTTAAAATTTATTGCGAATAGCATTATTTTATGTATTTTCAAACATCTTTATTTATTTTCAAACATCATTAATGTAATGTTGAGAAGTCAGTTGGATTCTAATATCTGCTTTTCTGTTTAATCTCTTTAATAGGCAAATAGAAAATCCAACCTCACACACATGTATAATTAGGAAATAAAGAATTTTCATGGCTATTTTAGATAATTGCATATATTCATTTTGATATTGAACAAAACTGAATAGTTTTTCAAAGCTAAATAGCAACGTGACTCTGAAATCATATCAGTGAAATTTTTACGCTTTTACTTTAAAATGCATTGGTCTATCTTCAACATTAAATGAATTATTACTGGTGTCATTCTAAAACACCATGCATCGGTAATTTTGAAAATTCAGTTTTCAGAGTGATGAGTATTTTCCAAATATCAGCACATTTCATTAAAAAATACCAAAGACTCCATTTTTTAATATCACCACCAACCTCATCAGAAAAGCCTAAATAACAGAAAGCTGTCAATTTCTCAATGTTGAATGCAAGATTTCTAAAATTTTAACCTTTCATAGTCAAATTTTATCTCTGTCAATAAATGCCAAAAACTGTTTTACTGGAAGTGGCAGTTTCACTTTATTTTTGAGAGTATGTGTACCAAACATTTAAGTCCAAATATCCATAATTTGCTTGTCATTTGTTTTTCCAATAAAACTAGATAAAGCAGATAATTAATGTTTGCTTTTCCCTGATACAACTATTAGGTTTTAGTAAAAATGCTTTCTGTGTTTCCTTTCCTCCTATAGAATATTAAAAATGTATACAATCAGGGTGTGAGGTTTAATGACATAAAATTTTCTATGGCTCTCTTGAAGACATTCCTTTTTTTTTTTTTTAATTGAAGCTTGTGTCCTGTGAGAACATGACAGTGAAGAACACGACAACTACTAGCACAGTTTGATGCTACTGCTGTGGTTTGTGTTAATGTAATAGGGCTTTATTCACCTTTGCTTTGCAGAACCACTACAAATGTCAACACAATGAAAGAAGCAAAACATGTCTTAGTATTAATATGGAAATAATTTTGACCTTGCAAATTCTCTGAAAGTGTCTCAAGTACTTTCAAGGGTACATGAACAAATCTTGTGATGTAGTATTCCAAGGTAAGAACACATCACAATTTATTTAACCTTTTTACTAGAAATAGACATTTGATTATTTCTGGGTCTATTTCTATTGATTCATTTTTCACTGCATTATGTATTATATTTTCCTGTTTCTTTGTAGGTTTTATAATTTTTTATTGACTGCTAAGACATTTTGAATTTTGCCTTATTAGGAGCTCAAGATTTTGTAAGCTTTCAAAGTGTTATTTTAGCTTTATTTGGGGATGCAGTTATTTGGAAACAGTTGATCTTTTCAAAGCTTGCACTGGAAATTTATCAAAAATACCAGAAAAGCCTTTAACATAGGACTAAATTTGACCTTCTACTGAGATAATACTCTTTTATGTACTCTACCTGGTAGTCTACCATTTTTTCAATGTGTGATTTTTTTTTTCATTTTGATTGATAGTAACATAATCAATTCCAGCCCTTGGTTTTAGGATTGTACTTTCTTTACCTTACAGGTCATTCTTTCCTTGACCTCAATAATTTTCCAGTGCACATGCTGATCAATAACCTGCTAAAGAACTTACTGTAGGTCTCCAGAGCACTACTGTTGCATAAATTATTTGTTTTTTTTAATTTAGGTAGTATTGGTTTATAACACCATGTATGATTTAGAGGTATATGGTCACACATTTCAAATATGTGTTACCACACCACACCCATCACCAACGAGCCTATAGTCCTCAACCATAGTCTACTGGGCTCCCTCCCCACTTTGTTCTTACCCCCCAGTGGTCTGATTTCTACAGTTAGATTTCTAGGATTTGTTACTGGATTGGTGTTGTCCGACCCTTTGTATTGTTTCTCTGTATTCCAAATACAAGTGAATCTATCTGGTATTTGTGCTTTCCCTTCTGTCTCATTTCGCTTAACTTTAATGTGTTTTTTTTAAGATTTATTTTTATTTATTTATGCATATAAGAACTGGGGTGTAGGGTAGAGGTACAGGGAGTGAAAGGATTCATCAGAGATAGAGTGGGACACCGAACAGGCAGATCTACTGAAATACACTGCTGAAGGAGCAGCAGGCTAGCCAGGAAAGGTTTTCTGTGCCAGGGATAGCTCCCTGGGTGGGGATTAAACTCAGGCCTTCACAGTGATAATGCTGACTTGACCCCTAGGCCACCAGGGATGCACCACTTACATGTTGTTGTTTTTTTAAGTCACTTAAAGCAGAAGAAAAAATTTAGCCCGTTACTCCATCTTGGCTATACGTAGAATTTCCTTTTTTTTTTTTTTTTTTAATAGAGGCATGCTTTATTTATTTGTTTGCTGGTTTGTTTGTTTGTTTTTGTTTATACATGCACTGGATACAGTCAGAAGCGCGGGAGGGTGAGAGAATTCACCAGAGCCAGAGCAGGGAGCAGAGCAGGCAGAAGGACCGAAGTACACTGCTGAGGGGAGCAGCGGGCGGCAGGAGAGGTCTGCACGCCATGTGGGACCCTCCTCCATGGCCGGGGAGCAGCCGGGGATCGAACCGGCGCCGCAGAGGCCGCGGGCAGCTTCGCAACCCAGCGCTCAACCGCTGCGCCACGGGGGAGGCCCTGTAGAATTTCCTTTTTGATTTTTTATATTGTAATTATGGTCTCTGACATATTTCATTCTTTCTCTGGTGTCTTTTGATTAGAAGATCTGAAATTTAATGTTGCCAAATTTGGAATATATTTCTTTCTTTATAATCACCATCTTTACATCTGATTTGAGATACCCTTATGCCATTCCTTTGCAACCCACTTGTCCATTAATATTCAGTTCATACTACATATTGAGAAACAAAGCTACATATAGACAAAGAGCTAGTATGTGATAGATAAAAGACTAAAAAAAAAAGAAACCCTACTCTGATATACGTTTATCAAATAATTTCCAAGATCACCTTACAGCAGTCTTGTAGATTTTCTCTTCACATTTAGGTCTTTAATACATCTGGACTTCCTTAAGATTAACAACAATTCCATCAATATGTACTTTAAAAAGTATAAAAATGCCTGTCTCATCTTGGGAGGAAGTACTTCTGTCATATGTCAACTGTATATATATGCACAGATTTATAGCTGAGCATTCAATTATGTCCTAAGTGTAAATTTCTATCCTAGGCCAATATAACACTTACATATTAATTATTCCTTTGCATCATGTCTTCATATATTATAAAACTCCCTTCCTCTTCTCCTTCAAGATTTTCTTTTTCATAGAAACATAATTATCAGACAAATTTAGAATCTGTTTATCAAGTTCCAAAAAAGTTATGTTGAATATTTTGTTTGGAATTGTATTGTGTCACTTAAGCTGTGAAAAGGACTGAGTCCTTGTATCCATGAACAGGATATAGTTTACAATATATTAGTTAATCTCACTACCTATCATTAAATGTCAATAATGCCCTTATACAGCTATCATATTTATTCCTAGGTAATTAATATTTTTGATGTGAGTTTATTTTTTCTGTTTATTATTGATATATTTAAATACAATTGATTTCTGTATATTGAGTTTATATCCTATAGCCTTGGCTAACTCATTAATTATAGGAATTAGCCTTCAAATAACGTTTTGAGTTTTCTTTGTACATGAGCTTAATATCTATGAATTATGGCAGGTTTTTTCCCTTTCTCTTCCCCCCTCTCTCCTTTATGTTCTAGCTAAAACCTCCAATGAAAATTTAAAACTTTGACAGTAATCTTCTAATACCTTATATACAAAGGCAAAGGTAAAACTACCAAATATTATGCCCTCTAGATTTACTTTATAGATACTCTATTTGTGGTTAAGAAAGTTTCCTTTTATTATTTGATTAAACATTTTAATCATAAATTAATATTGACTTTTATAAAATATTTTCCTACAACTCTTAAATTATTTAAAAGTAAAAAGATTATAAGAATTTTCCCTTTAATTTCTTATCTGAGAAGAATATCTTATATTCTAAATTAAGCTAAAGTTGTATTACTGAGATTGAATCTAATGCTCTTACCGAAATATACTTTCTATAAGATGTTACAATGAGTTATCCACTATTTTTGTGTAACTTTTATTAATAAGTGAGACTTTCCTATAATATTCTTTTCTCATAATTCCTTTGTCATATTTTCATACCAAGATAACTCCAATCTTATAAAGTTATACAAATACTGTTCCCCTTTTCGTACTCTCTCAATGTATATATAATTTGAATACCTGAATATTTGGTAGATTTTGCTCATGAACACATTTGAAATTGGTATTTCTAGGTGTGTGTGTGCACATGTGTTTGTGTGTGTGAACATTTTTTGACACTATTGACATTTTTTTTTTAATTTTATAGAGGCATGTTTATTTATTTCTTTATTTTATTTGTTTGTTTGTTTTGTTTATACATGCACTGGATACAGTCAGAAGCGCGGGAGGGTGAGAGAATTCACCAGAGCCAGAGCGGGGAGCAGAGCAGGCAGAAGGACCGAAGTACACTGCTGAGGGGAGCAGCGGGCAGCAGGAGAGGTCTGCGCACCATGTGGGACCCTCCTCCGGTGGCCGGGGAGCAGCCGGGGATCGAACCGGCATCGCAGAGGCTGCGGGCAGCTTCGCAACCCAGCGCTCAACCGCTGCACCACCGGGGAGGCCCCTGACTATTGACTTTTAAGCTGACAATTTTTAAAGATGCTGAAAGTATGTCAGACACAGCTCTAACATCCACTTAATATGACTAGTAACAGGTAGAGCCAGAATTTGATCCCATGAGTTTAACTCCAAAGTCTATGCCCTTAATCTGTACATCAAACTGTCTTTCAAGAATCAGAGATGACAACTAAAGCACAAGCTACAATATAAAAAAAATAAACAAGTGGATTACATCAAACTAAAAAGTGACTACTCATAAAGGACACCATCAACAAAGTGAAAAGACAACCAAAGGAACGGGAAAAGATAAAAAAAAAATGTATCTGATAAAGGATAAATATTCAGAATATATGAAGAAAGCAAAAAATAGCCCAAAAAAAAAAAAAAACAAGAAAAAATGGGACCTGAAAAAACATCTTCCCAAAGAATACATATGAAATGACAATAGGTGCTATAAAAGCTGCGCAATATCACTAGTCATTATGGAAATGCAAATTAAAAACACAGTAAAATAGCACCCTGGGCCTCCCTGGTGGTGCAGGTGGTTGAGCACAACACTGCGAAGCTGTCCACAGCCTCTGCAGTGCGGTTCAATCCTGCCCTGGTGCGGAGATACCAACATGGTGCGGCAGACCTCTCCTGTCTTGCCTGCTGCTCCCCTCAGCAGTGTATTTTGGTCAGTCTGCCTGTTCTGTTCCCCACTCTGTCTCTGGTGAATCCTCTCACCCTTCTGCGCATCTGGCCTGTACCCTTGTTCTTGTATAAATAAATAAATCTTAAAAAAAAATAGCACCCTATGCCTGTTAGAATGACTATCAAGATGACAAGAGACAACAACTACTGGCATTGATATGGAGAAAAGGGAACCCTTATCATTGTTAGTGGGATTGTAAATTGGTAAGTACCTATGGATGGTAACAGGAAGTTTCCTCAAAAAATTAAAAATAGGGGGGCTCCCTAGTGGCGCAGGGGTTAAGATGCAACCTATGAAGCTATCTGCAGCCACTGCAGCAGGAGTTCGAATCCTTGCCAGCCAGGGAGCAGCCCATAAGGCGCAGCGGACCTCTCCTGGCTTGCCCGCTGCTCCCCTCAGGAGTGTACTTTGGTCAATCTGCCTGATCTGTTCCCCACTCTGTCTCTGGTGAATCCTCTCACCGCTGCTCCCCAACCCCGCCCCACTGTGCCTCTGACCTGTATCCCAGCTCTTGCATTCGTAAGTAAATTAATCTTGAAAAAAAATTAAAAATAGGCCTGCCATATAATGCAGAAAATCAACTTCTGGATATATATTCAAAGGAAATAAAAACATTAACTCATAAAGATATCTGCACTTCCAAGTTAATTGTGCCATTATTTACAGCAGCCAGGATACGGAAACAACCAAAGTGTCTACCAATGGATAAAGAAGTTGGCACACACACACACACACACACACACAGAGGAAATCCTACTGTTTGCAACCGCATACATGGATCTCAAGATCAAACTTGTGGTTACCAGAACCTCCAAGGTATAAAGTGGTATCAATTTCTTTTCACTAAAACTAAAAAATAGAATAATATAGGATTAGTCAACGAATTTAGCTTAGTTTTATTTAATTGTGTTGAAATTGTCAATATGTCTCCATGAGTCAATCAAGGATTCCTTATGGCAAAATTTTTAGGTGTTTCTAATTTATATAAAATGTCAAATCTACGGGAACATTTTTCAACATATCTCTTGTTCTCTAAATTACTTCATTTTTTATCTCACTCATGTTTTATTTTAACTCTCTATTTTTTTCTCGATCAATTTTATTAATTTCTACATAGGACCTCTTTCATTTCATTAACAATCTTTATTGTTTCTAGTTACACCTTTCCAATAAACCTTTATGATATTAAGTGAGAACATATTTTGCATGGCAATATTCATTTTAAAGTCATAGTTCTCTAGAAATAAATCTGTTTTTTTAAGCTCAATGAGACAAATCTGGAATTCTATAATAATATTTTGTTTAAATGACATAGGAATAATGAAAGAATGAAAAGATAAGTACTATTTAAACAGTAAAGGAAAATTATGCTGCATAATCTTGTTTTAGTTCAGGATCCTTCACATCCTCCACTGCAGCTATAATTTCATATAATAAAAACTGACATTTCCTATAAAGACAATGAGTAAAAAAAACATCTAAACAGACTCAATTGTGATTTACATATTGCCAAGTATTCTCTTTATAAAATATCCTGTCCTCTCAACTTAACTGTTAGAGCATGTACATAAAATGTATCCTTACAAAATGATTTGCATTTCTTTGCCTTGTCCTCTCACAACAGACATCACTCATCACACTCATAACATTTAAAATAACACTGCTGTGTATTTATTATGCATTAGGCTGTGAACGCTACATAAATGAATTCTAATTCTTATATCAACCTTTTCCAGAAGACAGTATAAACCATATTTTGATTAAGAGGAATATTTTGATGAAGAGGAATCTGGAACCAAAGTCCCACACTAGTGAGTATTAACATCAGGACTCAAAGAGCTACTATATGCCAAAACTTATTCTCTTTCCACCTACAACAGTGCTTCATATCCCAAAACTTTGCTGTCTTTGCTTCCACTACTACTGTCCTTGCTTCCACTACTATTCCACTACTATTCCACTACTATTGTAGATCCCAAATTTCCCAGAGGTAGTTACTTTATATTACTTGGTGTTTTAAGTAAAATGCCATTTACATTATCTATTATAAATTAAATTTCAAATAGTTATATGTTTAATCAATAAGTGAATGCATCAATATATAAGTCAATTAAAAATTAGTAAGAAAGTAAAGTCTTATGGTACTAATTAGATTTTCTATAGAGGCTCCAAGAAAACCAAGATAATTTTTATTACTTTCATATTTTAGAGCAATTAAACTCCTGATCATTATCTCTCCATCAATGTTCAATAACTATTAATTGCCTTCATTAAAACAAATACTGGATGTTAGGTAGAATATTTATAAAATCTATAATAACATATAACATTTATAATCCATAAACTGTTAATTTATAAAAATATCAATTCAGAGCTTAATGTTATTCCGAATACAAGTAAAACTAATAAGCCCCTAATATTATGGAAATTTAAGCATTGCTCATATAAAATTAAGAAATAAGCCTAATGTTCTAGAAAACACATAGTAACACATAGTAAATATTTTTTAAAATCCAGTTCTTTGGACAAAGAAACCCCAAGCATAATATAATGTTTCTATCTTTACATAACTTTGAATAAGTTTTAGACTTTTATTACAGAAATTTCTAAGCTATGGTAAGAATGGTATTTATGACAACATAATACGCTTTTTTCACAGACAGTGTGCGATAGAGTAAGGGAAAAAAAATGAATGTCATTAAATTTATTGAGCACTTAGAAAATGCCACCACCCTATCTTTTATTTATTTATTTATGTATTTATTTATTTAGTTAGTTATTGTGGAGGCATGTTTTATTTATTTGTTTGTTTGTTTGTTTATGCATGCACTGGGTACAGTCAGAAGCGCGGGAGGGTGAGAGAACTCACCAGAGCCAGAGCAGGGAGCAGAGCAGGCAGATGGACCCAAGCACACTGCTGAGGGGAGCAGCGGGTGGTAGGAGAGGTTTGCGCGCCTACCCTGTCTTTATTATCTCATTACTTGTGACTAAATCAGGAGATTGAAACAAATTTTCTTAAGACCTTAAACTTATGAGAGAAGAGGACTAGATTCAGATTCAAGTCAACTTGACCTAAAGATTATACAGGGAAATCTTCCATAAGATGAGAAAAGAAAGAATGTGTGTTTAAAAAAAGGGGGGGGGGTCTCCCTGGTGGTGCAAGAGGTTAAGACGCAATCTATGAAGCTAGCCACAGCCGCTGCAGCACGAGTTCGATCCCCAGCCAGGGAGCTATGCACATGGCGCAGCAGACCTCTCCAGACTCGCCCGCTGCTCCCCTCATCAGTGTTATTTCAGTAGATCTGCCTGTTCTGCTCCCCACTCTGTCTCTGGTGAATTCTCTCACCCCCCCACACCTCTGGCCTGTACCCCAATTCTTATATGCATAAATTGATAGATCTTTTTAAAAAAAAGGAAAAAAAAATAAAGGATGGAAATATAATACAGTAAAAGAAAATTCAAAGGTCATGACTTATTTTCTCACTTAATATTTGCACTTTTTATTTAAAAATTACCTATCTAAATTGCCAATCATTTTACATTCTTCCTAGTGATAAATTAAATGAAGAAAAAATTCATAGCAAAGACATAAAGATAAAAGGCAAATCAATTATAAAGGTTAATATTTCAACATAAGCCTAAAGATGTAAGTTCTTTACAATACCATTTGTATGATGTACTATCATTCTTAATTCACAATCTATAACATGAAGTTATACAATAGATGGACTCCAGATGATGTAAATTATTCACTAGTGATAGTGTATTATTATATGATACACATAAAATAATATTCCAGAGATCTGGAAATTCAAAGTTATCTTATATATTTTTCTTTATAAGCATTACTAGTCTATATTAATCACCATAAATGACATTTTTTCATCAACATACATATTAGTATCGACATGAAATCTGACTAGCATGAAAAATAGTACTTTGATAATATTCTGGAGTAGGCAAAAAAAAAACATTGACAGACATGTAATAGTCAAGTTCTGAAAATTATATTAAATCCATCAAATTCATTTTTGCTAGAGAATATATTTAAATAATCTTTGACCTTGAATGGCCCTGACATTTTCTGCTTTCAGAAAATCAGAACTGTGACTGGTCAAGGTCAAATCACCTCTTCAAAGAAATTCTAATTAGTTTTATAGATTAAAATAATACTTTAAATGTAATTGAAAAAATATACATTTTTTCCTCAAGCATTTTGTCCAAACTCTGAAACTGAATTTGAGTAGCTACACAATAATTTTGAAATATGTTCATGGTTTAGACATATATCATCTAAGCAGGATAAATAACACTTGGACTCTTACTAATTTCATTTTGATATGAAAGCAATTGAGGTCTGATTTTACAAAATATTCAACTTTTCTTTGCAAATTCAAACTTTACTAATGTTGATTTTCTTAATGTTATTTAAAGACATGTCTTATTTCCAGTAGCATATAAGACTAAAATGAGTTCATTAACTTTAATGGAACCCATATCATGAAACAGAAAAGTAGAGTATTCAGAAAAAACCCGCTGAAAGTTGTGTGCACTCTTTCTAATCAAAGCAAGCCAAATGCTCGTTTCCCTAAGCAAAAACTGTATGTGCTACTTTAGTTAAAGAGGACATTTTCATGCACAGTTTGAGCATATGGGAATATTTTAAATGATTAATATTTTTGAAAGACCATGCAGTGAAAAAAATCATTCCATTTAGTCTTACCAGGATAAGAACTATAAAAATATACTGAGATGTGATTTTAAATAGTATGGAATATTTGTGGAGAGTTGAGACATACAGAGTTGTATACATTTTACATGCAAGAAACATAAATGAAAAATTAGAAGAAGCAATTGCAATAGATGAATCCCTGAGTCAATGGCAGAAGAGGATGATGGTCAATATGACCATATTTTTGTTGTTGTTGTTATCTGCAAGGGCCCCAAATAAAAGACTTCAAATCAATCTATAAATTGGGTTTCACCATATGCTAGAAGCAAAATGATCTATGCCATTTGCAAGTAACCATTGCTTCCTGTACTAACTAGCATACACATAACTTAATCTCAGTTGCACTGGATGAAACAAGACTTGTATCTTACTTTAAGAGTCTCTATTATCACATTATTGTTGATCATAAGCTCACTGTGTCATCTTATTTCCATGTTTCCTATATAGGTTTCCCCTGATATCCACAAGAGAGTTCTAATGAAACCTTTTATAAGCCAAAATGATGTAAAGTGAAGAAGTAACTGCTATTAATTTATATGAAAACAATTTGAGGTTTTCCGTATCTCTAAAATAACCTATCAAATCATATCATAGTATACCTAAGACCTAAACAGGTAATAATGTATACTAAAAAAAAAAGAATGATATGATAAATATACAATGTGTGTAGAGTAGAAATAGTGCATAAACATAGTACAGTCACTTACCAGAATCATAAAGAAAGCAAACACACTAGATGCCCGAGAGGTGATAATGATGGTGTGTTGGACTGAGGTCATCCTAGATTGGGTTGGTGGGTGCTGCAAGAGAAGAGAGAGGAAGATCAACTGTTAATATCTTACTACAGTCTGAATCCATCAGGGCAGACAAGTTGCTAGCATTTACACCTTTTTCTATGTCTACCTGCCTAGATGCCAAAGGTCACTGCCTACTGTGACAGATGTAGAAGGTTTGAAATATAACAGTATGCTTGACTGCTTAGCTTCAATCATTTTTCTATCATGCAATTTTTTATAGACACTGAAAACACCTTGCAAACCTGTCCTAAACTTGCATACCCTTTTAAAATGAAAGTCATACTTTTCTGCAATCACTATAGCACTGTCAAGCATATCAAAATTCTCATACAAGTGGATCACATTCAGTACCTGGATGGCTTTACATGCGTTAAGACTCTATTAGGTTTTTCTGATACTGTAAGAAGCATTTTTGGAAGTTTGATGCTGCATACAGTCCCTGGGGAAGGAGTTTGGTGGTGTCACTTTCACTGATTCATACTTGGGATGTGGGCTGCCTTTAAAATGCCTGCTGTAAAACAAACGATGAATGCCACTTTCCATTTTCAACTTTTGTTATAAAGTTACTTCTTTAGGTTAGCAAAAATGGGTACTACTATAAGTCTTCCATACAAGGGAAGTGACAAAACATGAACTTGCCTAACTCAGGTTTTTCAGAAGGCTGTGGGGGTGTTTGAAGGGTAGGTGGACCCTAATAACCTCTCAAACTTGTTTTACCTTCTCACTTATAGTAGTTTCCTACATTCATCAATGAGTCCTTTATTCAA
Source organism: Talpa europaea (assembly GCF_964194135.1). NCBI lineage: Eukaryota > Metazoa > Chordata > Mammalia > Eulipotyphla > Talpidae > Talpa > Talpa europaea. The sequence continues at coordinate 106,207,969 of NC_140072.1, read as the reverse complement.
TGTTTGGATATTTGCTGCAATGTGCTGAGCACTGGAGACAAACAGAGAACAGAACATGTGTCCTGTCTTCATGAAGTTTACAATGAAGACAGACATTAAATTAGCAGTAACTCAATTATTTATTGGTGCAAATGTACTGTGCAAGAGGTATATGTTATGACATAAGGGCATGGAATTAGGGGAAAATAGTATGTTAGGTTTCACTAATGTTTTTACTAGATAAACTGCCAATATTTTATTTCAGATGTATCTGGATAAAGGGAATGAGGAAACTGAAAAAAAAAAAAACAATAAGGGTGAGGGGGCAGCTTTACATATGATGATACAGCAAGGAATGTCTTTATAAATGATGGCTAAGTACAGTGACAGGAATGGGTCAAAGGGAGGGAAAACAATACCTGAAAAGAAGACTTTTAGAACAGATTGTTAGATTGCATTATCTGACAATTCTGTTTCCTTCATTTACTCACTTATAATGAAAATATTTATTGCAAGCTCTGTATCTTTCATGGTATAGAGCAAACTCATCCATATGAGTTAAGAGTGAGCATATGTAAGGGGAAAAGAAAAAAATGAAGAGCAGTAAAATATATAACAGCATGAGCAAATTCTTGATATAAGAATAAACCTGTTCAAATTACAGTGAGGATGCCAAATTGAAGACAATAGATTCAAACCTAACTCCAGGAAAAAATATTTCCCAAGTACTCTGGGAATATTGCTACCAGCCGTAGATAGCTCAAGGAAACCAAATAAAATGATTCCTGTTGACGTTGCAGACAGAGTCAGTACCATGTTCAAGAACATTTCTTTTTTAAGTTTTGGTATGATTATGATATGCATGTAGTGATTTAAAACCCACATATGATCACATTTGAGAATGTTTGCATCTATATCAAAGTTTAAAGATATTTACACTCAAAAATTTTGACTTGAAAACTTGAATTCTTACTAAAATGCCTAAGAGTTACATTGGAAGGAGCATGGGTATTATTCAGGCTGCTAAGTTGGACTACCAGGCACACACATCTCTTCATTTCATTATCTTCACCTGTGAAATCATGAAGGGATGGTTTCTGCAACCTTTCTTTGGTAAAATAATTGGCCAATGATGTAAAACTCCAGAATTACAGTAGACATCCAATATATGTAATTATTAAATAGAAAGTATTATGCATGGCCATTATTGTATTTAACATAATTTCAAACTATTGGCACAGAATGGAAGGTAAAAGTTTTTCTGATATTTTGCATTATGAACCATTTCAAATGTAAGGACAGTGTTAATAAAAATATTAAATGAAAATGTCTATAGCAGTTGTAAAATTTCTTTTAAAAAGTTAAAATTCACGATTTAGTTTGCAGAAATTTTTCTATAGTCTCTATAGTGATATATACATATAATTTTACATAAAATTTTCAATTTGGGCCTCCCCTGGTGGCACAGAGGTTGAGCACTGGGCTGCGAAGCTGCCACAGCCTCTGCAGTGCCGGTTCGATTCCCGGCCACCGGCGAGGGTCCCACATGGCACACAGACCTCTCCTGCCGCCCGCTGCTCCCCTCAGCAGTGTATTTCAGTCCTTCTGCCTGTTCTGCTCCTCACTCTAGCTCTGGTGAATTCTCTCACCCTCCTGCACTTTTGACTGTACCCAGTGCTTGTATAAATAAATAACTCTTAAAAAAAAAAATTTCAATTCCCTTTACACCATAGACGATATTTTACCAAAGCAGATAAAATGCTATTTAAACTTCTTCTGACAACATAATCTTTGACTTTAAAATTGCCATCTTTTAAAAAATTATATATAGTATTTTTTACATTCTATAATAAAAACCACCAAATTGTATGCACTGATGATATATTTCATGTTTCCCTGAGATTTAATACATCTACTTTGTAGGTATTTGGTCATGTTAATGTCTTAATCATTAATTATAGTTTTTAAATAAACAAGCTCCTTTTCAATGCTTTTAAAAGTAAGTAATAACTTATATGGGACTTTCATTCCTTAATCAAATTGTAGGAGTGTATTAGGCAGCTGTGCTGCCATAACAAAATTTCAAAGACTGGATATCTGATCGTACAAAAATTGATTTTCTCACAGTTTTGGAGAGTGGAAGTCTGAGATTCAGGGCCAACAAGGTCAGGCGCGAATGAGACATCTTTTACTTTCAGGCAGACACTTTCTCACTGTGTCCTCACCTGGCACAGAGTAAGCCCTGTTTTCTTTTCCTCTTCTTAGAACGGCACTAATTCCACAATGACAGTTCTTTGAGTTTTGCACTCAGAACTATCAAACCTGGAACATGTATAAGAAACATACATAAATAAGCAAAGAGTTAACAATTTACCTTCAAATAGCAATCATTTAATACATAAAAATCAAACAAAGAAATTAAGAGGGCAAAAGATTTATTTACATAAAAATTAAGATTTATTTTACTTCAAATAAATTGTGTCACTATGCCTAATGGTCTCATCATTTCATGGATGTCAATGCTTACTGTCCATTTTACATAACTAAAGTGATATACCAGATTTAGGCTTTTTTCCATATTAAAATTCATATTTTCAGAAGGTATGTTTCTTAGAATTATAATGTTGTTTGTGATTTACTAAAAATTCACAGAAATAAGGAGACAGCTCCCCTTCTCTGAAATTTTGTCTTTCAAAGCTGACATTAATATAACCTGTCAACTTTCCGTTGAGATGTAAACAGTCAAGCAATCCTCTTACTAAAGATCTCCCAAGCATAATCCTCTCTCACATGCTGGTGACTGACCTGAATTTCCACTTTAGAGCAGGGGCCTATTCTTCATGGCATATAGGTCAAAATGTTAATTTTTACCTAAAAGTTCACTCATTACACAGAGGATAGTTTCTATCTCTTGTGTGGATATTTTACTTGATATATTTTCTTAGGCTCTTAATATCTCCTGAAAGAGTACATATGCATTTCCATTTCTGTATATCAAAATATTTTAAATATTTAAAGGCAGAATGTAAACTGACAAATGCAAATGATCAACTCTAAACAAAACTGTGTATCTGTGATAAAGAGAACAGATAGATTTTCTTCAACTGCTCTCCATAGATTCTATAAGCATATCCTTATCAATGAACACTTAATTATTATATATTATTTTACATTAATGAACCTCTTACTTCAATGATCGTGGGAAGTGCTGAAGTTTGAAACTTTAATGCTACTTCTGAAAAGAAAGGTAATTTTGGATAATTTTTACCAAATTGTGACTACAAAGAACTAGAAATAATGTGATCCAGTTAAAGAAATAAAATGACTGTAGCATATTTTTAAAGACTCATGTGAAATATTAATGTATAGAGAAGAATCAGCACATTTCTTCAATTTATTTTCTAGGAAGAAATAGGTACATTAAGTAGTTGGCTCATTTGAAAATCTTTCAGTTTCTTAGAAAATGCATGAATCACACAATATAATTTACAAACTTTTAAATGCTATATTTCTTATATTTTATAGTGGACAATTCTTTTTCTAGATACATAAAACTTTTTAGAGTACAATTTGATTAAATAGTTGAGAAGGAGTAAACTATCTAGTGATATCAGTTTACTAATTTATTTTTCTTTTTAAATTATTTTCATTTTTGTTATTTTTAGAAGTCATTACAGTTAAAATAGGGGCAAGAATAAGAGCTAATAATTAGCTACTTTCAAAAATAAATTTAATCCCTGATCAAAAAAACTAAAATCTATACTTGCTTAGAAAACTTACAGTGAAACAGCAGATCTCTTCACTGAGATAATTGTGCAGGTGAGATGACTTACATGGTCTTATTTTCCTACTCTAATTCATCAGATGCCCTTCTGTTTTGCCTGTTCTATGCTCCAACCACATGTATAATCCCTATGAGAAGACTTCAGACTTTGAAAGTCACATAGGAAAGTGCATTTTTCACAGTAATCCACACTATGGAACACTATTCAGTCAAAAAATGGACAGAGCTTGAGACAATTATGTGTAGAAAAGCAAGTCAGAATGACAAAAACAAATGCTGGACATTTACATAGCAGACAATTTGATGAAGTAAAATACTTATAAAAAGAAGTAGACATTAATACTGCAGGGGTTTTTAGGTTAAAAGGGAAGAGGATGGGAAAGGCTCAGGGGATATCTGGAATGGTGGTGGGGAAGAAAAGAAATTAAACCTAAAATTAATTTTTATTCTCTACTAAAAAAAAAACAAAAAGAAATGACACAAATCTGGATTTCCCAGAAATGAAAGAGAAGGGGAGATGAAAATTGTCATAAGCCAATTCAAACACTAAGAAGATTGAAGGTCATGAAACTCAGAATAAAATAGTATGGTGACAAGCACCTTGTTTTCTACTACTATTTTTTGTTAGTCTCTGGATTTATATTTGCAAACTTTATACCTATTAGGAGATTATTTTGTTCATATTAGCCATATCTGAAGCAAAACTTTTAGGGACAGGGAAGTTATCTCTGAAGAAATATCATGATGGATCAAGAAGATGTGGTACATAAACACCATGGAATATTACTCAGCATTCAAAAAAGATAAACACATGCAATTTGCAGCAACATGGATGGCGCTGGAAGGGATCATGCTCAGCGAAATAAGCCAAAAAGAAAAAGAAAAATACCGGATGGTCTCACTCATAGCAGGAATCTAGAAACAGAAAACTATGAACCAGAGACACTTTTAGGGGGGTGGGTGCGGGAGGGGAGGGATTGGGGTCAGAATGGGGGGGCTGCAATTGTATGGGGAATATAACAATAAAATTTATAAAAAAAAAAAGACATTAGCAACTTTCAGTAAAAAAAAAAAAGAAATATCATGATGAATGATATTTCTTTTATTTATAAGAAGGTAATAAGAATAGATGTAATTTGGGGGGTTCTGCATCCTACTTTCCTGTTTGGATTCCTAGGGACACACTGCAGTCGTGATCTGAGAACATATGATTCTGTATTCTCCCTATGGATTATAGACTCAGGAAGATGATAGTAAGGCAGGAGAATATTGAATGAATGCTTGGGCTGCACAGTTTGGAGTCATTGACAGGTCTCAATGAATACCTGAAGGGGATAGATCTTCTGGGCTACATACACTTAGTCTTGCATCTACATACTCACCAAGGATTTAGTTACAAGGTGAGGAGAAAAGAATGCACAAAATAACCAAGATTATATCTATATTTTCCCTTCTCTCTTTTTCCCTCTCCTCTTTTCTGCCTTTCTTCTCTCTCTCATAAACTGGAACTCTTGAAGGCACAAGCACAAGCAACATCTTAATCAAGTTTGTGCTTCCTTCAATATCTGATTTCATTCATCAGTATATGTTTGCCAAACAAATAAACAAATGCAAATTATAAACTAGAAAGCAGAAAAGTTATCTAAATTTTAAACATTAAAGTTAGCATACAGGTTTGTTCATTGATCAGAAGTGGTAAACTGATCATTAGTGATGTAAGGAACAGATTGTGTTTCATAGACTAAATATTTGGAGAAAACTTCATAGGTTTTACTTGTCATTTATCTCTATTTTATGAGCCATTATGGTTTTACTTGTCATTTATCTCTATTTTATGAGCCATTATAAGAAAACTATTCTATAGAATACATAGTTCATAACTCCATCACTTGGTTTCCAAATATGTGATGAAATAAAGTGCTGGGGATATTTTTTAATCACCTTCCTTATAATGTTTTAGACAAATTACTGATGAAACTTAGGAGAGTCTAAAAAATATTAACATATATAAAGGAATCAGGGAAAAATATATGTACTATAAATTAAGCACATTTTTAGAATTATGATTTCATGACTAGATGTTGATAAAAAGCATCTTAATTTTTTTATGAATGACTCCCTAAAGGCTCAAAAAGAACAAAAGTTTGGTAATATTTGATGACTCTTAGAAGTTCAGAAGGGTAATTATTAAAACATCCTTTAAACTTAAAATATCTACTGGATGTTATATTTTAAGCTGTGCTATAAATTATAAACTGATACACTTTTCTTTTGCTCTAAACTACAATCTCTTCGAGTGACAGAGCTTTGACAAGAAAAATCTCAAATATCCTTGAAATTGTCCTACCCAATGTCTAATTCTACCAGTCAATCAGCATGATTTCAGAGCCATAATGTAGAGAGCTATTGCTCCTCTCAGATGTGATGTTCTATAGTGATCCTGTGGGCACTTTAACTTGACTTATTGTTAGAAGCATTTCACTATTTTGTTTTCCTTTCAGCACTCTGAGGTTATGTCTGGGGGAAACTGGCTTACTTAAGGCAATAGAACATAAGGAACAGCATCTCTATTTTGCTGAAGCTCTGAAATTTGCCTTACTTTAAGAATTGAAAAACATTGTTATTCTACTGTTCTTCTTGACCACACTTAATTATATTAGTAATAATTATTAATTTTTAAAAAGGTGTTTATACTGAAATTTAAACATTCCTAAAGGTTTTCTTCTGTAAGTGTTGAAAGTGTTAATCTAAGACAAAAATGTAACCTGCTACCATAAGCAATATGGATCACATTTTAAATAAAATAAATTTTATTTAATATAATTATTTATGGCAAAGATATTTTAATTGTACAGTGATATACACAATTAGATAATAGGAAAACCAGAGTGTAGATTTTTGTTACAACCAACACATAATAAATAGATGCTACTCATTCATGATTCTGTAAAGCTCTATGAGAGGGAAGAAAGAAACCAAGGATGCAGTCCAGAACTTAGGTTTACTTTGTGGTGACGATGTGAAAATGAAACATTAGTGAAGAATATAAGACATAACATAATTAACCACTAAATTACCTGACATAGACAACCTAAATTGAAAATATTTAAATCAATTCAATGAAACTATAGAGCAAGTGAGCTTTGAGTCAAGTTGTGGAAGATGGACAGGATTATAATAGACAAGTGAAAGAAGGGCACTGTAGGCAAGGAAAATGAAAAATTAAAAGCATTCTAGTAAAAGCATTACTGATTTAAGAGAGTGAGATGAGATCGGCTTAGTACAGTAAAATTATGGAAGACTTATAAAGTATTGACTTAAAAAGTGACAATCAGAAAATCAGGAACTACTTTGAAGCTGCATAATGGTCTATTGGTAATAATGATGATGATGATGAAGTTACTACTACAGTATAAAGCATTTTTCAAGCAAAGTTCTATGATGTCACATTTATCATGTCAGTAAACCCTCTTCTGAGATCAGTAATATAATTAAGCAACTTTACAAATGATAAAATAGAAATTGTTTTAATTTAAAACAATTCTAAGTGTCTTAAAAATAAGAAATTTTAAGAACTACACATCAAAAATCATGACATTTATAAGCCTGGATTTCAATTTGATTAATGACTGTTTCTCAAAATGGAGTCCATCCTGTACTTGACCATTCATGAACTTGGTTGTTCAATTATTATGATAACACAATTATTTTGATAAAGAGCAATTATTATGATAACACAATGTAGATTACTGGATTTAAGTCAAATAATAAAAATATTCTGGCAGTAAGAAAAGAACTGTTGTAACTGTTACATATATTAATATGTAAGTAGCATTTAGAGTAAAAACTTATATATATGATATATAGTATATGCCTGACATAATATACATATCATATTCATGTAATATATATACATATATTTATATTCCAGTTATAAACATAATCACTCATTCCTTTATGCCTGCCCCAGAAGTATCTATGATACCTAGGTTGGTGTAAATCTTTCATACCATGCTTATATATTGTAAGAGGACATTTATGTAATTAAAAAATATATAAAATTGCTTTGGAACTTCAAATGATTATGCTCTATGTATAATTTTGGGCTTAATTTTCAGACTTAGCATTAAGTTTTTAAGATTTTTAACGTGGATACATGTTAATCTAGTTCACTAATTTTTACTGCTTTTTAACATTCAATTTGTGGAAAAATTCAAAGCTTATTTATATCAATTTACTTACTTATCTAATGTGTATGAGAATTCCTGCTTATACTCAGCCATGATAAAAATAATTACCCAGCAAAGAGCTGATGAGACTCAACAACAACAAAGAAAATAATTCAGGCAAAAAATGGGCAGAAGAGCTAAAAAGAAACTTCTCTGAAGAGGAAATGCAAATGGCCAACAGACATATGAAAAAATGTTCAACATCACTTGTAATCAGGGAAATGCAAATCAAAACTACCATGAGATACCATCTTACACCAGTGAGAATGGCACATATTAAAAAAACTAGCAACAACAAATGTTGGCGAGGGTGTGGAGAAAAAGGAACTCTCCCACACTGTTGGTGGGAGTGCAAAATGGTCCAACCACTATGGAGAGCTGTGTGGAGATTTCTGGACCTACTAAACATAGAGCTTCCATATGATCCAGCAATTCCACTCCTAGGTATTTACCCAAAGGACACAGAAACATCAATTCCAAAGAACACCTGCACCCCTATGTTTATAGCAGCACTATTTACAATAGCTAAGCTTTGGAAACAGCCCAAATGCCCAAAAATAGATGACTTGATCAAGAAGATGTGGTACATATATATCATGGAATATTACTCAGCATTCAAAAAAGATAAACACATGCAATTTGCAGCAACATGGATGGCGCTGGAAGGGATCATGCTCAGCGAAATAAGCCAAAAAGAAAAAGAAAAATGCTGGATGGTCTCACTCATAGCAGGAATCTAGAAAACTTAAATAAGGGACCAGGAAAATGAATAACTATAAGAAAGTGAAAATCAAAATCAACAAAAAACTATGAACCAGAGACACTTTTTGGCGGGTGGGGGGCGGGAGGGGAGGGATTGGGGTCAGAATGGGGGGGTTGCAATTGTATGGGGAATATAAAAATAAAATTTATTATTTAAAAAAAAGGCATTTAATCTTGGACATAATGCTTCATGGTTTTAAAAGGATATTAAAGATATAATAGGTTGCTACTAAATATTAAAAATCATACTGTAATCTAAAAAAAATAATTACCCATTTTGAAAACGTTTGCAATTACAGATACAAAATTTTGTAACAGTGTTATTTAGTAGCCAATCAAATAAGAAAACTGTGAAAAACATTCCCTGTATATATTGGTTATTACATTTTTTTAATCCTTAAATTGTCAGTTTTTCTGCAGGGTTTTCCTCTTTTATTTACTTACTGTTATGGGAAATTTATTAGATATTTTGATTTAGTAAAAGTATATTTGAAAATACAATCTATTTTTGTCTTTTACAAGATGTGTCAAGATTACTACATAAAATATCTTTGTAATGTTAAACACAGAAGAAAGAAAAATGATAATTTTTAAGGATTAGACATCAGGTAGTTATTTTGGATATGTTATTTCATTACAGTTTCATTAAACCCTGAGGCTATGCATTACTACATTCACTTTGCTGGTGAAATTAATATCCGGAGATGCTAAATAACTTGTCAAAGGATTTTTATCGAAAGTAGAGGAGGAAAATCCCAAACAAATTTTATTTGCTTCTTTTGCCCATCTCTTTTAGAATAGCATAATAAGTGATCACACTTTTAACTCTTTAAAAATAATTCATGTATATTAGTGAACTTAAACCTCATATAAGTATAGGGATTACTAAGGCATGACATAGTAATTCCATTAAGTTGGAATATACTGCAGAGTATCACTTAAAGTGGAATCTTCCTTTCTTTTTAAAAAAGGCATATTAATATAAATAGTAGAAAGTTGGTTACCAGGGAAAGGGTGTGGAAAACACAGAGGTTGGTGAAAGGGTAAAATATTCAGTTATGAGATAAATGAGGTTTGAACACATAATGCATAACAAAACTATAGTTGATAACACTATCATATAATTGAAATTTGATAGTAGAATAGAACTCAGATGTTCTCACAAAAACAAAAGGATAAAGGTGGGAGATGAAGGATGTGTTTAAGTCAATGAAGAGAGGGACAGTCTCACAATATATACTATATGAAATCATCACATGTACAGTTTACATACCTTATTTGTCAGTTATAACTCAAAGTTGAGTCAAAAATTGTAATATAGAAATTAGAAATAATCGTTCTAAAGTAAGTGGCAAAAGTAAAATCAGAACTCAGATATTCTAATCCCTGACTCCAACATTTCTTCTACTGAACTTAACTGAAACTTAAAATATTCATAAATTGACATGAGTGATACATATGCTAAAATATTGCTGGGAAGGACAACGCGTTATAAAAGGTTTATTCATAAACACTTCAATATATAATATATGCTGTGTGGATGTGAGTTACATTATTTAGTCAAGATATTAATATATTTATGCCTATATTACTAATTCATATTACTCTAGATGTATTTTATATGTATAAATTTTATATGTCTATGTATTATGTATAGTACATAGCTGTTCAATTTCAAAGAGATAGACATTTTGGTAAATATTGATTTTTAAAAGTAACTTTTTCGGATTAAAAGATAAAGATTTACAAGTCTAGAAATAATGGAAAAAACAAAAGATGTTGACTTATGCAGGGGAAAATTATGTATGCCAGAAGAAATGGTTAGATATTATTTATCTCAACAATACTCATTGCTCAGGCAAAATTACAAGACTCAAATAAGTTATATGTGTGTTGTCCCTTCTATAGTTAGTTGATTTAAGAGAGAGAACTTAGTTTCTGGAATTTTAAGTAAAATGATCTTTTCATGCATATTGGTTGTGTTTTCTATGCCATCAGTGTTTTCATTGTATTATTTTTTATTGAGGTAACACTGGTTTGCAATAATGTATATGATTTAGGGGTATAGGTTCCCTCATCTTCAGATGTATGTCACTAAACCCACTCTCCACCAAAGCACCCACAGTCCTTTCACAAAGACCCTTGAGTCAACTTCTTCTATTGTTCCCCACTAACCCCTTCTTGTAACCACAGCTCTACAGTGAGATTTCTATGGATTGCTTTGGTTCTGTTTCATTTGTTGCTTTCTTTTGTTTCTCTATATTCCACATATGAGTGAACTTATCAGGTATTTGGTCTTTCTTCTTTTGGCTTATTTCACCTGAGGTAAAACTACTAAAAAGGTGAGACAGCATTCAAATCCATGTCCTTCCTTCATTTTTTCCCAGTGAATTAAACTGTCTCAGTCTATAGACCCCTTTCACCTCACGCCCAATACCTGGCATTCTTTTTTATCGTGAATCACGTGGTTTGCTCTCATTTTCATATGCAACATTTGATCATTTCCTATGACCCTACTATGTATACAAATCTTTTTAGTAGTGGAAATTTCTCTTAACCTCTCTTGCAATAGAAACATCTTCAGTTCTTCTGGCTCTAATTCCTCTAACTCCTTGATAGTTGCTTCTGGCTCTAACTCCTTGATCATGAAAAGTTGTGATTAGTTGTTTCAATACCTAGAAAATCACTCTGGTTATAACTGTTGGATATTTAGACTATTTCCTATGTTATATTCACACATCTAGTGCAAAAGTGACCCACAATGGTATGTGTGTTACCTTGGAAAAAGGAAGAGGTGTTGTTTCTTACACTTTTTGGGTCATACAAACACATCTGGTCCCCTCAGTATTTTTATACCTCTCCTTGGCTTACTCCAAGCAGTATGTTTAGTGAAATAATTTCAAATATTCAAAACTATTTTTTCCTTTTTTTAATACTTTATTTTATTTTATTTTATTTATTTATTTATACAAGCACTGGGTATAGTCAGAAGCACGTGAGGGTGAGAGAATTCACCAGAGCCAGAGCAGGGAGAAGAGCAGGCAGACTGACAGAAGTACACTGCTGAGGGGAGCAGAGGGTGGCTGGAGACGTCCCCGCGTGCCATATGGGACCCTCGCTTGGCAGCCTGGGATCGAACCAGTGCTGCAAAGGCCACGGGCAGCTTCGCAACCCAGCGCTCAACCTCTGCACCACCGGGGAGGCCCTATTTTTTCCTTTAATGATACATCTTTTCCAAATACATTTAAAACTGTGAGGACAGCCCAAAGGGCATTCATAGAATAATGTTAGTTTATTTTTTTCTTTAAATTTTCTGTTTATAAAGAAAACTTTGGATTCTACTTTAAAGGTTGAGAAGTATTACTATTTTAAAAGGAGTTTGATGTTTGATGTGCATTTTATAATTTATCTATGCTTTCATGATTCAGCAAATTTTGAATTATTTTATGTTGATGTTCTTGAAGTATATAACTTGTAACTTAATAAATATGTAACTTAATAAACATGTAACTTAATAAATATAATATATGGCTATAACTGCAAATCTGTCATTTGCATCTTAAATAATATGTGGTTTATGATATTTAATTTCATTTATATCTTTAATTATTATATCTTTTACTATTTAGAAGATGCATACATATGAGGTGAGGAGAAATCTGTTTGGTAAAAATATACACTTTATTCTAAATTATTTTCCCATCATATTATACTTACAAATTAAGATACTGAATTGGCAGTGGAATTAGATATTTCTGAAAATATACTTCTTTTTCCTAACCTTTGGTTTGAATATCACTACATACTCTTACTTCACATTCACCACAGCCTGAAACTCCATGATTTCTTTGAAAGTATAGGAGAAAGCAACTTGAGGAGTGTTATTCTGAACAAACTTCATCCTCAATTAATTTCAACAAGTTTGAAAGCGTGTTTCATCTTTACTGATTTAAAGCTATTGGATTTTATTTGTTTTTTCAAGCAGAGCTTTGAAGAGTTTTATTTTCAAACTCTGAAGAAAAATTGAACCCCCTGACTTCAAAAATCAACAGTAGACATAATAAAATCCTTCAAAGCCTCCCCACAGTCTTCAAGATAAAATCAAAATCCCAACTCGTTGGTATGGCAAGAAAGCTCTCTCTTTATGACTCAGAAATACACAGTTCCTTCCATCCCTGAACAAAGCCATTATTCCCACCATACACTATGACTTATGGTTCCCAAATGCACAAGGCTTTCTCTGACATGTGGACTGTGCATGTTTCATTCTTACTAACAGTCAATTCTCTCTCCAACCATAGTTGTCCTATGAACAGCACCAAATCATTGGAGAAATTAACATCTATGGGGTTCCTGTATGCTGAATGCTATAGTAAGATGGAACCCAAGAAAGATTATATAAAAATCAACCTATGGAAACAGACCCACTTCTGAACATTAAAATAGAATTTACCTACTTCTAGAAATCTGCTGCTTCCATGAAATCTGCTAATTTAGAAATGTACTATCTTAGCATTGTCTCATTTAGAGCTTACACTAAGTAGAGGATTTTTCTTTTTTCTTTTTCTTTTTTAGTTTGAGTCTTAAATTGATATTCTACACTACCATTGGTACTTCTGTACATGAGATTGAATATCCAGAAAGATCTACAATAAGAGCACTGGAAAGATGTTCTAAATAAAACATAAAAAATGTATAAAATGGAAATGTACCAAGTAGCAGGGTGTTAAGCAGTGCACAACAATTATCTTATTTGGACTACTCTCTTTCTCCAGTGCTGATAGGTATTGCTTGTTTGTGTTACGCTTTTTTGAAGGAGTAGATAAAGAAAATCAATTAGACTAATTTCTGTCACATGTATAATATAGTACAGCTAAGATGAGCTTCAGAAAAGAGTGGCGATAAAATGAAAATGAAAAGAGATAGGAAAATTTAAGATATAATAAAATTTGTACACTTCATTGATGGATTGATTTAAGGGAGGTAAAGGAAATAAAGATAACATGCACATTTCTTGCTTAGGCAGTGTCATTTCCTGAGATGAAAAAGACTGAGATGAGAATTAAGAATTGAAAGTGTTGCAAAAACTGAGTGACCTCACCTACTGTGAATAATGAATATTTCAATAAACATAAAGAAAAATAGCTCATAAGCCTATAATGTCTTATGAGAACAATGCAAATATCAGAAATAAGATAGCGTGGAAATTTGCCTCAATAGAAATCAAGAGCTCCTTTTCCTCACAAGAGTTGCATTATTATTATGCCAGTAATCTATCACAATATCAGTAAATTATTTTACTTACGTTTTGTAAACTGAGTTTTACAAAACTAGTACTTTATATATGAATAGCCATATGCTCTAAGAAAAATAGAATAAATTGGATCTAGAAATTATAAAATAACTTCAGAAAATATCTGTTAATAAACCCATTATGGGGCCTCCCTGGTGGCGCAGGCGGTTGAGCACAGCTCTGTGAAGCTATCCACAGCCTCTCCAGTGCCGGTTTGATCCCTGCCAGCCTAGGAGCAACCCACATGGCAAGCAAACCTCTCCTGTCATGCCCGCTGCTCCCCTCAGCAGTGTGTTTCATCAGTCTGCCTATTTTATTCTCCACTCTGTCTCTGGTGGGTACTCTCACCCTACTGCACATCTGGCCTATACCCCGGCTCTTGTATAAATAAAGTAAATCTTAAAAATATATGTATAAACCCATTATGCTCCTTAGTTTTAGAAAATTGCTCTCAATAGTGCTTTTAGTAATGCTTTTATATCTTTACAAAGTAGCATGTTAGATACATAGGGTAGCAGTTACTTGTAAAATTGTGTTGAGGAATTGTCAAAAATATAGATCAGCTCATAAAAAGAACTCTTCCAATCAAAGTGACAAGGCCTTTGGAATCATAAAATTAACAAACATGAAAAGTCATGTAAAAAATTTTGGCTTGTTACTTTTATTCAACAAAGCAAAAGATTATTTTAATACTTATTGAAATAGCATAATCAATCCTAAGTCTTTAACAGAAGAAATAGACTACTGAAGATATGTCTATGCATTGAAGAATAAATATTTCCTGTATCTCATAAGGTACATAAGTAACAAATCTTTCATTAATGAAGAATTTTGAAAGTCATCTGATTATTCCTGCAGTAATTTCTGATAATCTGCCCAGTGAACCTAATCTTTGTTTTTTTTAATTCATTCATTTAATCTATTCTTTTTAAGAGGGTATTACCACATTATTGTCTCTATTTTCAAAATTCTAAGAAATTATATATAAATTACATCAGTCAGTCTTACGTAGATGAGTAAGTCCAGTGTTTCTCTTCTTCAGAAAAAATCATAAGACTTTTATGAATCGACGCACTAGTTGCTTAGCCTTTGTTACTTTTCTCCTAATCAGTCAATTGAATTTGCTAGAACTGAATGTATGACACTTAATGTGGACAGGGAATTCTCCATTTAATAGAAGCATATTTTCTGGAACTCAAACCCCTTTTGTAAATTAAAAGGAATTTTCTATAGCTGTTACAAAAAATTAATTCCACGAGTGAACTAAGTCCTACAAAATTATTCTTTTTCTAGACAGAATCATTGTATATGTTAGATATATATTTATTGCATAAATGAAGGAATAAAAAAAATGATGGAAAGCAGACATTCCTGACTGTGCTCTTCCCCTAGATATATCTATGCTCAACAAATCACCCCAATCCTGTAAACATAAGAGTCTGGTTATGTTGCTGCTCTGACTTAACCTTTCCAATTGTTTTCTACCTTTATCCTGAGTAAATTTCAGTGATTACCTTGACCTACAAGCTTTTTAAAAATGTAATCCTCATTTCACCTTCAACTTCACTGCCCTCTATCCACCTCCTTCCTATTTTTGCTCACTTTTCCATAGCCTGTCAGGCTCCTCAGTGACATCCAGCCCACTATATACATGTATATATCAAATGAGGACCTTTGCACTCTGTCGGCTGTACTCTTCACACAAATATCATTCACCACCTGTAAGGCATTTATCTAGATGCAGATTTCTCAATAAAACATTACCTGATCATTCTATTTAAAAAGCATATTCTCCATCACTCCCTGTCTCTTCTTCACTTTTATCCACATATCACTTTTAAAATTTACTTATTTCTTAATCCATTTTCTCTTTATAGACTACAATGCATAAGTAATCCAAGAGGAGAGAGTTTTGAGTCTTCTTTAGCTCCATGCTCAAAAACAGTAGCACATAGTAGGCATTCAATACATGTTTTTATTGAGGGAATAGGTAAAGCCCACTATCCTGACAGCTTTGAACACTCATGCAATCAATTTGTAAATGAACCCTGAAGATATATAGCCATTTTATTTTAATTAAAGTAAAAACATCATTACCCAGAGAGTTTCTTCCTCGGTAAAATTCATTTTCAGCCAAATAAACCAGCAAAGTGAATCATGACTAGAAGAATCCCATAGTCAAATATAACCTACATCCACTAATGTTTATTAAAGTTTGGGAAAGACTTTTAAAATCATTCATTCTTTAGTTGAGGAAAACTTTAATTATCTTCAAAATAGTAAACCATCATCATAAAGCTGTCCACAATATCTGCAGTAGGATTTTTTAATGTAATAATCTCTATCTCATTTTGAGTCTCATCACACTAGTTGTCTACATTCCATTCCTCTGAAACCATAAAAGGAAAATCTTTGTGAAACTGCACTTGCTGTTTATTTCAATTGTAGTTGATGTTTTGATTTCCATTAACTTCAAAATGAACAGCAAAATGGTGGTACTAAAGGACACATAATGATCTGCCAGCATTACATCTCTAAGAAGAAATAGGTATCTTAAAACGAGACTCTTTTCTGTTTTCATATCTCACTTGCAGTGAGTGATCTTTCCAATTAGTGCTAAGTATGGCCCACAGGTGACCCAATGATGAAATGTCTCTACATTCTTTTCAAAGCCTGTCAGTAAAATGAATTAACAAAAGGATGAGTGACACTTATAAATTAGTTTGGTTAACTTCCAAACATTCCAAATTAAATAAGCTTTGCCAAGTTTGATTTCTATAAAGGATTGCTTGGTCCTTATAATAGCCCAAAGGATAAACTATTATTGCAAAATAATATTTTGTAAAATTTCTCTAGTTTCCCAAAACTCCTAGTTTTCTTGAAGTTATTAGCTAAATCTGCCTTAAAAGTTCTTATCATGTCTATTGAAATGAAACTCCATAGAAATCAAGCAATGGCCTTTAGCTGAGAGAAAATTAGTGGATCTTTTATTTTTTGCCCTATTTGGATCCTAATTAAGTAAACACTATTTAATATCTATGTTAATTTAAGAAATATTTTTAAGCCCCATTAGTTACACATTGTTCCATGTTTTCTGCATGTAGAGAATTTATAGGAGGTAATTCTCTAGTGAACAGACCATGGTGGAAGCACAGAAGATGTTTTGATTCTCATGGATCACGGGAGGAAAGAGAGCTTTGCTGAGAAGATAATCATGCCAATCCTTTCTGCTAAGTTATAATCAGTCTGACTCAAATTCATAAAGTAAAAAGCAATGTTCTAATAACCTCCCACCAGTAAAGGCAGAGTGATTTTGTCATTTAGATGATATGGTATGGGAAATCAAACAATTTCAGGAGCATCCAAGGTACAACATGCCCCCCCCAAAAAAAAAGATCAAAGGATACATATAGGAGTAAAAGTAGTCATGCATTTGTGTGTGTGTGTACACATGTGCACATGCATGTTACTGGTGGGCATTTTTGCATGTCAGTATGTCCCAGTTTATAAATGTAAAGCTATGCCACTGACCACTGGATTGTGAGACAGCACCTATTCCACCTTCAATTACGCACTGTGTGGTCCTGGCACTGTGCCCACTTAGTCTTGCAGAAAAACAAGAGTGCATACCTGCAGAATGATCACAGCTGCTCAATTGCAGCATGACCAAGAATCATCTATTAGTCATACAGCATGTGCACTGTGGTGCTACGTGATGTAGGTTGGATACTATGAAATTATCAAGGAGGGAGGCAATATTGGATACAGAGATGTAGCTTGTTAAGTATAGTTTTTTAACCCTAAGAAATGATAGTTTCAAACTGACATGACTGTGAAAAAAGCCTTATTCACAACCTACCCCAGCCAGAACAGTACTGCCCCCAACCCAAACACTTTTCCTATAGTTACAGAAGTCTGGAGAAGCCATCCTCACGGAACATACCCCAGGCTGCTGATTTGCCAAAAATACCTCTTGATCTCATCTCTCTAGCTCTATCTTGGATGTGTGTTTTAGAAATAAACATGTCAGTGCTAATCTACATGAAGAATCAAACTCAGTCTTCTGTATGATCATAACAATATACATGAAAGTATAAAATTTATGAACATAAAAATAGCAAGTTAATAATGCTTCCTGAAATTCTTTACATAGTGCTTCTTAAAGTATTATTTTTAATCAAGAAGAAAAACATATTTTGACTAGAGAAGTATGGAGAGAGATAAAAAATGTAATACTGAAATAAATTGTTTACAATCACCAAAGACCTCTAAAATTCAGACATATATATTCCCATGACAAATGAAAAATATTGACACTATTCCCAAATTATTTGGTCAATATATGGGGAAGAAACACTTACACTTTATAACTAGGCATGTAAACAACTGGAGAGGCAAAGGTTTCAAATTGAATGATGTTACTTCTCCTTTCATTGTGCTTTAATGCTTGAATGCTGACCTAAAAAGAATTCTGATGTAATGTCCTGAATCAGCTGCAAAATGTGAAGCAACCTATGGACAATACAAGTAGAAAAGATTAAGGAGGGACATGTGTCAAACGTTTGTTTTGGTACTGAATAGTTTAAAATAAAATCTTATTTTTACTAAGAAAAACAGTCACCACTCAGTGTGGTAAGGATAGCTAACAGAAACTAGCAAAGGAGAATGACTAGTCACCTCCCTCTCCCTTTTTTTGAGAGGAAAACCTGGCATCTATCCCAAGTCCTATGGTTTCCTTTGCTAATATCTACTTACTTTGATCTGACTTGGCAGAATCTCAGAATTTCTCATTAATGGAGAAAAGATTTAACATCTTCAATTATTCAAATGAACTAGGTAATCTTTAAAAATATTTTTTATTGAGGTCATATTGGTTTAGCCTTGAAGATTATTAGTTTTTTAAGCTTAAAAAATACAGTGAACTAAGCAATATTTCACTTTTCATACTTACAAATGACTACAGAGAAATTTCATAAAAATGAACTTGCCTCACATTATAGAAAATAAATTAATTTGGGGGCTTTATTTTTCTACTTGGGGACAAATGACTCTCACTAGGTATTATTATGCATTTTTCTATTTGTTCAAAATCTATATATGAGTCTTTTGCAATTTTTTTTTCAAACATTTATTTATTTATGCCTAGAAGAGCTGGGTATACAGGGAAGAGATGTGGGGGGTGAGAGGATTCACCAGAGACAGAGTGGGGAACAGAACAGGCAGACTGACTGAAATGCACTGCTGAGGGGAGCAGTGGGTGAGACAGGAGAGGTCTGCCTCGCTATGTGTGTTGCTCCCTGGCCAGCTGGGGATCGAACTCATGCTGCAGAGGCTGTGGATTTTTTCATAGTGCAGTGTTTAACCGCTTGTGCCACCAGGGAGGCACCGCTTGTGCCACCCATTGAGAAATTTTTTAAGTTATTTATTGAAAAATGTTTTTCTAATGATCATAACACTATATTCATGAACTTCATTCTCTTATTGGCTTTTTTTTCTCTCTCTCAGCATTATGGAATTTCTGGTTCATGTTTCTCTCCTGAAATCTGAATTTTGAAAAGCCCCAAAACTCATCCCATAGGCTTCCTTTCTCTTTGCCCTTGGTTATATCATGGCTTATCTAGAAACTATATACTAACAAAATACATATCTTCAGTAGCAGCTGTTCCCTGAATTCCAGATCAACTGCCTACTCAATATCTCTATTTGGATGACTAAAAGGAATTACAAATTTAACTTATTCTAAGCAGGCATCCTAATCCTTCCTGTAAAATCTGTTCAGTTTTACCCAGTTAACTCATGGTGATACCACCCATCAGTTATTCAGACAAAAACCATGTGCTCTCTTATTTCCCTCACATCTCCTAATATCTTAGAAAATCCTACTGGCTCTATCTTCAAAATATATTTGAAATCTAATCCCTATCATTTTTACCACCACCTTGTTCTAGACTCCCAGCATTTCTTGCCCAGGTTATTAAAAGTATGACCTGTTTACTCTATTTTTACCCTTGCTTTCCTAGTTTATAATTCTCAACACAGCAACAGTACTGTTTACATTGCAACTGAAACAATTTGTCACAAAATTAATGATGTAAGACAACTATTTTTAACTCACAGTTTCCATGGGTTCAAAGTACAAGCTCAGACAATTCTTGGTTGAGGCCATATCAGTGTCAGTCAGGCTGTGTTATTTCCTGAAGGTGTTAAGGAAAAATAAGCTCCCAAGATTGTTTAGGTTGTTGGCAGAATTCAGTTCCAGTGAAGATTTGAGGTGCCCATTTTTTGCTGGTTTCCAGTTAGGGGTAGTTCTCTGCTTTTAGAAGCTTCCTGCACTTCATGGCTTGTTACATTTTTTAGTTTCTTTCTTTTTTTTTTTTAACTTTTTTAAAAAAAAAAAAGATTTATTTATTTATATAACAACCAGGATACAGGTCAGACTTGTGAAAGGGTGAGAGGGTTCATCAGAGACAGAGCAGGGAACAGAACAGGCAGACTGACTGAAATACACTGCTGAGGGGAGCAGCGGGCGAGTCAGAAGAGGTCCACCACGCCATGTAGGTATCTACGTGGCCTACCAGGATCAAACCCACACTGCAGAGGCTGTTGACAGCTTTACAGTGCTGTGCTCAACCGCCTGCACCACCAGGGAGTCCCTTCCTTCCATTTTCAAAGCTAGCAGTAATGGGTGGCATCTTTCTCACACTTGAATTCTCTGTCACATCTTCTTTGACACACACTAGATGGAGAAATTTTTCTGTATTAAGGTCTCAAGTGATGAGATTTAGGACCTGTCCATATTATCCATAATAATTTCATTACTTTAAGGTCTCTGATCTTAATTACATATGGAAAGCCCTTTCCTAACAGTACCTAGATTAGCCTTGAATTCAAAACCAAGATAAGGGAATCTTGGGAAATACTGTTAGAATTCTGTACACTATAGCAGGCAAAGGATCCTGCTAAATGAGTATATTATGCTTCTCTTTTTCATACAATATAATAGTGGCTTATTATTTCAAACTTGTAAAAGTCAAATTACTCATAATAACCTCCTAAGTTCTACACAATCTCTTCTCCCAGTACTTATGATTTCATTTCTTTCCATCATCTCTTCTATTCGCTTTTTTCTCTTAAGAAGACATTTTTTAAGTACCTTAGTCATTTTGAAGAACTTTTAATACATTAAGTATCCTATATATTTTTTGTTTTTATTTTTTACTGAAGGAAATTGCACTATAACATTATATAAGTTCCAGGTGTGCCTCATTATGAATCAATTCATTAGGTATTTATTGCTATTTGTATATGCTATATATATTCACCAATAAAAGTCCAATTCTATCTTTCACCATAAAATGAATTTTTTAAATTTTATTTGTGTAAACCAGTGTTTCCCAACCTCAGTACCACTTACATATTGGACAGAATAATTCCTTATTGCAGAAGACTGTTCTATACATTATGGGATGTTTAGCATAACCCTGGCTGCTTCTCCCTACATGATTAGCACACCACAGTTGTGACAATGAAAATGTGTCCAGATTTTGCCCCATGCTTCCTGGCTGGCAAAATTCCACTGGTTCAGAACCATAAAATATCAAAACAGATTTCTTTATATGCAGTGATACCAAAATGAGATGCCTAAATACCTTATGTGGTCAGGTACTACTGTCCTTAAACTTTGAATATCAGGAGTTTCAGAATTTTTAATACATTTTATATAAAGATATTATTATAGAAAGATATAACAGAAATGCCAGAAGTTTCCATATTAATAAGCAACCATTATTCAATCAGAAACATGAATCAAGCCTGTTCAACAAGTAATGAAAATAAAGTAATAAAATTAAACAGGTGGACTCTAGCAATTACTATATAGAAAAATAGAAGTGGGCTAGTAAACAGTATATAATCATGATCATCAATCCTGTTTATAATGGTTTTATAAAACCTGTCTTTACACATATGCTTGATATTAATATCCAATCCTCTAGCTTAGAAAATCTATTTTCAATAAACTAAGGCTGCTTGTTTAAGAAATCTCTACTGAATATTTAAAATGCATCATGAATAGATTTTAAATAAGAGCTTAGTGCATGTCCTCTGGCATTCAGCATAAGGTTAGTTACTGTGGAACTCCAGGGGATGGCAAGGCTTGGGAAAATAAGGCTGTAATAAATGAACCCAAGTTTCTCTCAAATGTTTTGGTGGAAAAATTATGACTGATGTAATGGTCACATGTTATTTCTGATTTCTGTAGGGAGACAAAAGTATCAGTTCAGAAAGAGTCAAGACAAAGTCAATGGCACATTCTAGTACCAGCAGCAGAAAAAGAGAAATAAAACTTTCAAATTCAATGACTAGTCAAAATGAGTGAAAAAGTTATCTCCAGGATCATTAAAGAATACATGCACGTTCAAATTAAATCACCATTAAAAGCACAAAAAATGTTTTCATTTTCAGCAGCTTGTAAGGCATGCTAATGATGATCAGCAATAAAAAATCAAAATCAATTATGCAATTGCTAACAACATTTTAACAATATCCAGAATCTGACTAGAGTTGATATTTTTAATACTTGCTATTCTTTCTAAAATGATTTAAGTATATTTCATTCCATGTTTTCAGTTAAAATTAAAATTCTATTTTAATTGTTACTGATTTATATTTAGAAATGTCTACCATTAATCATTTTAGATTAATAATACCTTTATTAATCAATATATAATCTGCCATCAACAGTTCATGAGAGTCTCCTCCATGCTGAATATTGTTCCTTTGCATCAGTGAACAAGAAACAGTCCTGATCCCTTGGGTCACAGGATCTTCGCTCTAGTGCAAGAGTAAAGTAAATGAACAAATGAACAAACAATAAGTAATATAACACAAGGCAGAGATAGCAATAAGGATGAAAGGTTGAAAGGGCCTGGGAGTTAATTAAACCAAGTGGTTAGGGAGGACTCCCAGACTATGTGATTCTACACCAAACTTTAAGTGACAAAAAAATTCTGCATTACAGGGAATAGAAATATCTACTGTGCTATGTAAAATCACACACTTCTTAAGAATAAACTGGAGGATTAATGACAGTCTTCAAATCTAAATCATGATGTTTCTACCAAGAATCATGGAAACAGAAAAGTAAAAAGGGACCAGAAGAAACCAGATGATCTGCTTATTAGCATGTCAATAGTTGCCATAATTTTACAAATATCCTGGAAACAGCACTTTTACAACCTTGGTGATTTTTCAGGCAGAGATGGGTTCTCTGTTTTCTGAATGAAAGGTGCAAAATTCCCATAAATATGTTTTAAAAATATGAAAATGTTCCTGTTTTGGAGGAAAGAATGTCAATATCTCAAATTTTCTTTTAAATAAAGAGTAATTAAAAACCCAATAAAAGGTCAGAGAGGTTCTAAAATCAGAGAGAAATATGCCATTGAAATCAAAGAAATAACTGAAATGTTTGTAGGACCAGGCATCATGGCGAGAGAGGTTAAGAAATGCAAAGGTTTGTAACTATTTGCAATTTTGAAGAGCATACCCACTCAAATACACTGTCTTACTTTCTTCAGAGGCTAAGTGCTATATGTCTGAAATTTTGTCCTGGGTTTGAGCTTATGAGACATTTCATTTAACAGGAGTCTAATATTAAGGAGAACCCACTTTTTATTTTTGGGGAAGAAAGTTAAAATCAGATCCTATGCCTGAAGTCCTTGTGGCTCTTTCTATATGACCAATATTTCTGTATAGATGAGGGAATATGCATGAATCTCACAGATGAATTCTAAAGGAAGCTTATACTGAGAACTACGTAGGTGCATAAATCATGGAACAGAGTAAAGAAGATGACTTTTTCTTGGTATCTTCATAGGGAAATAAAGCATCCAAAATTTAAAATCTCTGGTTTTCTCTCCATTATACTTTATTTGTAACATATACTCTGATCTCCTCCAAATCTTATTTCAAGGTATTTACAACTCCTGGTAATGTCTTTAGCAAAAGAATTATAAATGTTAATATTTTTACCATTGCCAATCATTAAATTTAAATGTTTTAAATCGCCAATGATCAGAGTATTTTTCATGTTTCTTACTCATATGAATAGCTTCCATTTAAATTTCCTTGCACTCTGAAGGACTTCAATAAATATTCAAGAAAAAAAAAACTGGAAGATAAGAAAACCATAATTTTTTGGTTTTAAAATAAAAATTCAAAAGTAGAATGAACAAAATTTTGGCATTTAGTTCTCCTAAATACACTGCCAAATCATTTGTAAATTCCTATGAATGCCTGTATTTAAAGATATTTATTCAGAATTTAGATTGCTACATGGTTAATTCATTTGCATAAAAACCCAGCACAATCTATAAAAGGGCATGAGGGGTTGCCATTATTTTAAGTTTATGTATTTAAAAGTGGTGATTCTAATCTCTATAGTGATATGTGAATAACTTCCACTTGGTAGATGTGTTAAATTTCCCAGGATGTTGGAAGATAATTTTAACATAGGAAACAGTAGTTTATTATATGGAGACTTGTTAACGGGCATAGTGATTATGAAAATGGTACATAGTGAGAACCCTGATCTCATTAAGTACCTGCAATCAAATACAATACCTATATTTTGAAAAATTTAATATTAAACACTGACATCTTTAAGTATAAAATGACAGAATTATTTTTTTGTTACCAGGGATTTAATAAATTAAAGTTTAGCATGAGTAATTCCTATAAGCATCTTTAAATGAAGCATGGACAAAAATATTGTTCAGGGAATTTTGTATTTGTGTATATTAATTGCATTGGTTTTCAAGGATGACTGATGAATTATAATTCAAACTTCAAATGCCCTTCAAATTAACACAGCCTGATCATGAATTTAAATCCTTACAAAAGAATAGCATTAGAAGCCTTACTTTCTATTTTGAGAAAACCTAGGAATATAAATCTTTTCCTTATTTTTTTTAGATTAAGTTTAGCTTACCAGACATCAATATTTTAAATACTTCTAGAATATTTTATCTTATCACAGTTTTTATTAATGGGTATCTGCTTAAGGAAAAAATAAAAAATGTTATATCAAAATTTAAAAAATTCACTTCCTCGGAACTGGGCAGTGATAGTAAAACAAATGAAGTAAGCGTCCCTTGTCCTCTTACCTAATCAACACACTTACTTTAGGATATGTGGCAAGTCCAATCTTGATTATTTAAATGAAAATGAATTATCAACTCTAACAAAACCTACTGAATTTTACTCTAAAACAAACCTTTTCTAAGTCTTATAGTGCTTCCCAGCTAACTGAATCAGGAATGGCAATTTAAAAATATTTTTGATACATTTTTCTTTACCTGTTTTGTAATTTCATTTCCATTTCCAGACAAAATCAGGGAGCGCTAAAAATAACAAATGTGACTAATTCTCAATTACCTGCAATAAAGAGAAGGCAAATGGGGAACCAGCATGATGGAATAAATTACATCCACTGATAGCTTAAAAATCCAATTTTAACCATTACTTTCAACCTCTTTCTTATTAACAAATAAAATTGGACTTCTCTAAGTTCCATTTTCTCTTCCTTCATCTGAAAACTCCCCCAATGGAGTTGCTAGCATGAAGATCAGTGTCCCAAAGATGAATAAGAGGGACAAAGAATCCAAGAAGCATGGATGATGCTTCAGTTCAAATAAATAAAATCAGGAAAAGACCTGAAATGCCTTAAACATTATTTAAAAGGGCTGTTTCACTCAAATTAGAATCAGGTTTCAAATGGGCATGAAGGTTGGACTAAAATCTGGATGATACTAAGATACCTTCTAAATTCAATGTGCTTGACATCTTATATAATTATAATATAGAATTACTTTCATAAAGGGCCTGCAAAGTAATTTCTTTTATAATTCCATAGTAGAAATGTGTTTTATTCATTGAAAATAGGAATCATTAATATTGCAAGGAAATATGGATTTGTACATAGAATGTTGATCTGGAAAACATGAAATCTGATTTATAATTAACCTTCTTATTACCTTGAGCAAATAGTTTAATTTGGTCATAATTTCCTCATTTGTACAATAAAGAAAATGAGGATGTTGAGAAGCACATATCTTTAAATACCCTTCTACATTTATTTTTTCATCTGACAATGAAATAATAGATGTAAGCAAAATTCCCAAAAATATAATTATGGGGGTGAGAATCTATGTGTAAGATCTGTGTTATTCTCCACGATACAGAAATATCCTGTTAGCCTTTAAAATCAGGTGGAACTATATGGAGGGAGAGTCAGGTGTTTGGATGTGATGCATTAATATAGCAAAATAATAATTATTAAATATAGATGTATTATTAAATACAGATATGTATATATGTGTTCAGTGAATAATTTTTTCAACTTTTCTGTAATAAAATTTTAAAAGCCAAAATCAAAAGTCAGTGAGACAGTCTCTCCATATTAACTTAAGAGAATTAAATAGTACATGATTTGGCTTCCTCTGTCCATATCAAGTTTTTGCATATACAAAACCAGTAGAAACTAGTAGAAATATAAAATGATATAACCACTATAGAAAATAATTTGATATTTCTAAAAATTAGTAATTACTTAAGTATAATTACTATGTAATCCAGCCATTTCTCTCTTACATATTTACCCAATAATTTTCTTTTACAAATCCCGTACTAGGATGGCTATAAATGTCACCAAGTGATGTGGTTCCCACCTGTCATACAGAGATATTTATGACATTTACATTTGAGAAATTAGCTTTATTGAGAACCAACAGGCAAGGATGTAGAAGATAAACCCAAATCTATCTCTCTTATTAAGAAAAGAAATGAAATTATGTAGATTTTTCAGGACCAGTGTTGAGAATAAATAAATTGTGTTGCTTGTAAAGTAGGTTAGGAGCAAAGAAATGTGAATTTGGTTGAAGTTCATTGCTACTTACAGTGCAGTTCATACATGATGAAGTATGAAGAGGTTTATCTTCAGATAATTGGAGCTTTGAATCTCTATTGGTGGACCACCTCACATCCAGATATCCCTTTTCTATATTTCCAGTATCTAGCTGCAACTGGCCTTGGAGCTCAGTAAAAGGTTATTGCTTCTGCTTTGCTTAGCTGTTAAGGTCCAGACTGTAGTGTTTGTAAAAGCAAATCTCAAAGAGAAAATTAGATACGTTCATTTTTTTTCTGTTGGGCTTTTGGGTCTGAAACTAATTTAAACATTTAGCCACAGTTTATTCATAGCAACTTTATACATAACAGCCAAACACCAAAACCGGAAACTACCCAAATATTAATCAACATGTGATGGACAGGCAGTTTATCCAAAGGACTAATAATCTTCAGTAAAAATAAATGAAATATTGATAAATGCAGCAATATGAATGAACTCAAAATCACAGTGGGTGAAAAAAATCAGGCTAAAGTATATAACCTGTTTATAGAAAATTCAAACTAATCTAGAAAGACAGTCTATCAGTGGTTGCCTGGCCCCATGGTAGAGAAAAGAAAAGATGGATTACAAAGGGGCACAAGGCAACTTTGGGAGGTGATTAAAAATACTTGTTATCTTTATTGTGATGCTGTTTTTGGTGGAATTATATTCAAAAGTTCCAAGTTTTGCACTTTAAATAGGTTCAGTTTCATTTATCTCAACTATATCTCATTAACATAACTCCCCAAAATGGATGTTTGAAGCAATCTTCAGCATAAAAAGATAAATACCATCAAAAGCACTGTAAAATAACATGAAAAATTTATAGTAATAAAATACAAAGGGCTATATGTGGAGATTTCCTTGTGTAGCCTGGCTTTAAAGAGTATCATTTCCAAGTATCCTCCATGGGTGTGAATCTCCTAGGTATTCCAGCTTTGTAGATGTGCTTTATGGTTATGCAACCCATACAGTCACAAAAAAATTCCATTCTTGGTTTAATGTTCTGCTGTTGCCATCTTAAAATTCTTAAACATTTTAAGCAAGGGGCCTCTCATTGTCATTCACCACTATACCCAGTAATTATGTAACCAGTCTTATCCCTGATCACGAAATCTTTATAGAGGCAATTTAATAGAAATAAGCCTCTTGACAATAAGGAGGAGATCTGCACTCAAAGCATCTCTATCCATGTTTGGGAAATTCTAAAAGGAACAAAACATGGAAAATTTTATTGCACCATGTGAGTTTTTTGTATTGTTAGCATGATAGAATGTTTTAGATTCATAAGCACACGCTAAACAAAGACTTTCCTGAACAAAGCTGAAAATAACAGCTATCAAAGCTCTAGACAGCTAACGAGAAACTACCAGCAGGTAAGGTTTCTTTCATTTTGTTCTGTCTATATCAGTATATTAATTACACATCCTCTGATGTATGCTGGGTAGTTAGAGGCCATCTCTAAAAGTTATTAGAGAGGTGATGATGTACTTGTTATTTGCTATCAAGTTTTGTAGAGATAAACATGTTAAACTATACTCTACAGATGTTTTTCATACCACAATTACTGGAACAGCCATGTGCTGTACTAAAATTTCCAAGTATTAACTAGAAACAGAGAACAATTGTAAGAATACTGACACTGGGCCTCCCCAGTGGTGCAGCGGTTGAGCGCTGGATTGCGAAGCTGCCCACGGACTCTGCAGCGCAGGTTCGATCCCCGGCTGCTCCCCAGCCACTGGAAGAGGGTCCTGCATGGCTGCTCCCCAGCCACTGGAGGAGGGTCCTGCATGGCGTGCAGACCTCTCCTGTCGCCCGCTGCTTCCCTCAGCAGTGTACTTTGGTCCTTCTGCCTGCTCTGCTCCCTGCTCTGGCTCTGGTGAATTCTCTCACCCTCCCGCACTTCTGTACCCAGTGCTTGTATAAATAAATAAATAAAAATAAATCTTAAAAATAAATAAATAAATAAATAAATAAAAGAATACTGACACTATTCAATCTCCTCCTCGCCTCCCTCCCCTTTTTACCAACAGACAATATGAGTATCAACAAACTGATGCTGTACTATCAAGAAAAGCTGATTAATAATATATCCCTAGGTAACATCCTGGGATTTCTTTGTGAAACAAAAGTTTTCCTTCTGTTTCCTCTCCCACTTTAAAAGGTTTAGATTTTTGCATATCACCCAGTAGAGACCAAGAAAGACCCCTTGCCTTAGCTACACAGAAAGTGACAGGAAAAATAAGTCCAGGGTCACTTGTTTGATGTCTTATTGCTAGATCCAGCTGCCTTTTAGTGTCTGTTTATGAAAAAGTTCTAAGAGTTTGCTGAGCTATGAAACTCCTTCTTCACCACAGGAAAAAAAAAAAGAGACAATAAAAATTCAGGAGCTAAAAGAAAAAATGAGCTCGCAGTAAAGGTAGATTTAATAATAACATTTCAGTTCACAAAGAGCCCATAATACTGAGGAAAGTAATGTAAACATATTTTTATAGGTTAGATTCAGAACTTAGGGGGAGGGGACCTAGGACTGCAATGTATCAATAACCACAGCAGATTATTATTTAAAATATTATAAAATTTTCTGAGGACTCAGCCCCTGGTCTAGCAAGTAAGAGTAAAGACTTTACAGGCTCTATCATGTATGCAGGAATCTGTTCTATGAAAGTAAAGTCAGACTTTCCACATTCATTGATGAGCAAAAAGCCAAATTAAAAAAAAATTAACTATGGATACCCAATCTTTGCAACTCTGCAATGAATTCCTTAGCAAGGAAAACAAATTAAATTCTGCATTGCTCACCTTTGAGCATCATATTTTTTTAGGTCAGGACAACATAGAACTAGAAATCTCTCCTATCAAGAACAATTGTATTTTTAATAGGATTGACTCACTGTCTACCTATATAAATTAAACACAAACTTATGTTTATTGGAACAGCAGTTAACAGAGTTAAAACCCAGACTGCCTCTTGAACTCAAATCCTCATTTTGGTTACCCAATAAACTTTTTGTCTGCCTTTAAGACTTTATTTTCATTAAACAATTATTTGAGAATAATGTCACATTAACTGGGACATTTCACCAGAAAGAATTCTATAGCTTAGGGGCTTTCCTGGTGGTGCAAGGAGTTAAGTACCGCACTATG
Organism: Talpa europaea; assembly: GCF_964194135.1. Taxonomy (NCBI): domain Eukaryota; kingdom Metazoa; phylum Chordata; class Mammalia; order Eulipotyphla; family Talpidae; genus Talpa; species Talpa europaea. The sequence continues at coordinate 106,177,832 of NC_140072.1, read as the reverse complement.
AAACAATCCACAGCCCCTGCAGCACAAGTTCCATCCCTGGCCGGCCAGGGAACAACCCACATGGTGCAGTAGACCTCTCCAGTCTCGCCTGCTGCTCCCCTCAGCAGTGTGTCTCAGTCAGTCTGCCTGTTCTGTTCCCCACTCTGTCTTTGGTGAATCCTCTCACCCCCCCCCCCGCATCTCTGGCCTGTACCCCAATTCTTGTATGTAAAAATAAATAAATAAATCTTTAAAAAAAAGAATTCTATACTTTAAATATTGCCCACTCTTCCTATCCATGGTATCCGATAACCTTAGCTGATTGTTGGTTGATTGAGGGCTGGGAAAGACCCACAATTTACACATGTAAGTAGTTAAAGAAGTTTGACTATGTTTGAATTATCCTATATCCAGAGACGATAAGAAAACCAAGACAATTGCTGGAGGATTTCAGGGCTCGCAGGCTCTAGACAGGCTTTCTCAGGCCAACTGTGCCATTACCTTCAGGATCACATGGTCACCAAATCTCTGCTATCAGAAGTCATTTCAATAGCCTTAATCACTTTTTAAACTCATTTAAGTAAATGTTCTATGCTTCGAAATAATATACCACAGAATACCTGAAATCACTAATTCATATTACATATGTTCACATTGCTAAAATAAAATTATTCTTTTTTTTTTAAGATTTATTTTATTTATTTGTTTATTTATACAAGCACTGGTACAGTCATAAGGGTGGGAGGGTGAGAGAATTCACCAGAGCCAGAGCAGGGAACAGAACAGGCAGACTGACCAAATACACTGCTGAGGGGAGCAGTGGGCAGCAGGAGAGGTCTGCACACCATGTGGGACCCTCGCCAGAGGCCGGGAATAGAAACGATGCTGCAGAGGCTGTGGGCACCTTTGCAGACCAGTGCTCAACTGCTGCGCCACCAGGGGAGGCCCTTAAAATAAAATTATTCTTGATTTCTACCTTTGTCATCGTATTTTGATCTTCCTTTCTCATTTTTAGCTTCCGTTTATTGTACAAATGTTTATCTTGCAGTAGTCAAATAGATACACTCATTTTAAAAAAAGAAAAAAAGTAGAAGAGGAAAAGTTATTGTAAAAGTAAATCTGTCTTCCTTAAAAGCAGAAACACTTAATCCTTCTTAGGTAAGAGGCTATAAAAAGAGTAGTCCATTCAGCCTCTCTGTTAAGAGCATAGAGAAGAAGTGGTGGGGATTTCATGTTATCAGTGATATGGAATTAATATTTTCATTTAATTCAGAGTAGAGGTATCCCTTAAGTATTTTATGTTGCTGAGGGGGCACATGATGCTGATCCTGTTGAGAAATATATTCACATTACTTTCTTCTTAGACAATACAGGCATTATGTGATATCTATTTGACTTTCCCTAGGTTAATTTTTCAGAAAGATCAAATTATTTTCCTCCCAACTTTATTGAGATAATTAGCATATATCATAGTGTAAGTTTAAGGTGTACAATGTGATGACTTGATATATGTGTATATTGCAAAATTGTTAGCAATACAGTTAACATATCCACCACCTTACAGTTACCCTTTTTTTATTTTTTTGGTGAGAGCTTTCATGACGTCTCACCAATTTTCAAATATATAAGACAGTAGTATAGCCATAGTTACCATGCAACACATTAAATCCCCAGAATTCTTTCTTTATAACTAAAAATGTCTATCTTTGAACCAACATCTCCATACTTCTCCCTCCCTTTTCCAGTCTCTGACAACCACCAGTCTATTCTGTGTTTCTATGAGTTTGTCTCTTTTTTTTTTAATTTCTTTTTTTTTAAGATTTATTTTTATTTTATTTATTTATTTATACAAGCACTGGATACAGTCAGAAGCGCGGGAGGGTAAGAGAACTCACCAGAGCCAGAACGGGGAGCAGAGCAGGCAGAAGGACCGAAGTACACCACTGAGGGGAGCAGCGGGCGGCAGGAGAGGTCTGCACATCTCTTTTAGCTTCCACATAAAAGTGAGATCATACAGCATTTGTCCATCTCTGAATAACTTTTTTAGTTAGCATAGTATCCTCAAGTTTCATCATATTGCTGCAAATGGCAGAGTGTTCTTTTTATGGTTGAATAATATTCCACTGTTATTACATATTACCTTTTCTTTATCTGTCCATCTGTTGAAAAATACATAGTTTCCATGTCTTGACTATTGTGAATAATACTGCAATGAACATGGTGTGGCAGATAGCTCTTTGAGATAGTAATTTTTTTCAGATATACATACACAGAGGAGGGATTTCTGGATCATATGGTAATTTGGCTTTAATTTTTGAAGGAAACTCCATCCTGTTTGGTATAGTAATTGTACCAATCTACAATCCCAACATCAGTGCACAAGGGTTCCCTTTTATCCATCATATTATTCTTAAACTACCATATGCTTTTAGACAATGCTTTAGTTGAATATTACTTGAAAAAGGAATGTGGTCACAGAAGTTTTATTTTCACTTTGACTAAACACATTCCTTCCTGATCTCTCTTTGTTTACTTATTTGTTAAGGTAGCATTACATTGTAAGTTTTAGGTGTGCATCACTTTAATTCAATATGTATATATTTTATGTTAAATTCACCACTGAATGTTCAAATCTAACACTTACCATACTTATGCTGCTCTCCTTAATTGGGATATAAAAATCAAAACTTGATATTTTGCTGGCTTCTTCTCATAAATAAGCAGTACCCCTATAATTTGAAAAAATTTAAAACTGCTGTGGTTAATAATTTAGATTTTGAAAGTATTCCTGAGAAGTTACTTCATTTTGGTAAAATAAATCTGATTTCAGTAACACTTTAAATTTAGAAAATTCTAAGTGATATTTATGGCTTTTGAACTAAATGTAACTTCTTTCTATTAACTTGATTTGTTTTGGTTTATTTTTTACAAAATCTCCCATGTGAAACAGAAGTTAAAGTGAGACCAGATGATAAAGGTGATGATTCAGATGAATCATATAAGTCTTACTATATTTGGAACTATTATTTAATCAAGAAACACTCTTAATTTTCTTCGTTTTTAAGATACAATGGTAAAGCAAGGATTTTCTAATTTTGATATACTTCTTTCTTAAAAATGTATACTGTTTATCAGAAAAAAAATTCAAGAATGATTTGCTTTTAAGCTTTATGTAATTTTGTTAAAAAAATGAATAAGAAAAGTCAATACTAATTTCTCTTTTCATTCTCTGAGAAAACATTGTAAGTGCCCACTATATGCAAGACACTGTGCTATTGTGATAAACATAATCAATATTTTAAACAATGGAATACCGAGAAGCTAGCTGGAAGTGTTATAAATTTTTTACCAGATTTTGCTTTGGGCAACTGAGGTCAAGAATAGGAAAAATAAACTATATTGAGGTGACCTAGGATGTTGTCAGGAGCCTGGTGAATGAAATGGAAACACAAAGCATTTAGTGAGTGGGTTTTGCTTTCACTGATTTAAGTGCAAGAGTTGAAACTTGGAAAAAGAGCTTTCCCTGAGGCAGGGAAAGAGATGCATGGGTATTTCTCTAGAGGATGGGCAGCTGCCAGTCTAGGAAACAAGCTAACCAGTCTACTATTCACAGCCAAGAAAGTTAGGAAGCTTTGCCAGGCAGGCAAGTGTAATTAATATTCAGCCATCTATCCACCCACCTGAATACATTTATATTTCAAACAGCAAAGGTGAACATGAAACACAAGTCCTCCCACTGCAGGCTGCTGTGATGGCTTGATTGCTACCTAGGTAGCTTGCCTAGTGGCCACTGTGATTAAATTACTCAGATTGTCATCATTTTTCTCTTTCATAACATTCTGGAAACAAATAGTTAAATGGTTGGTGATTAGTTTCCATAGATGTTCTGAAGTATATAGTGAAATTTTAGTACACCGTAGTGCCTACACATGCTTCCTGTTCCAAATTACCTATGAATATTAATAGGAAACACAGTCCTTTTAGAAACTTAAGAGAGCAGACCTGTGTTACAACTCGGGCCCAAAAGAACAGTAATCAATTCAGGAAGAGGACGGACAAAAGTGATTAAGGACTTTTACTCTATTGTTATGCTACCCATTCTTTGTACTATTTATGTAATGTTGCATTGTTATCAAAGCCCCTGCTGTTGGTAAAAATAAAATCATAATTAGTATTAATAAGCTACCTTTGGGTAATAGGGTTTCTAGGTGAGTCTGGTACAGATTAAACCTTCCAGGAGAGTCTAATTAAAGTGTTATTTATTCTCTAGCTACTACTTGCCAATTACTTAATATAATCTTTGATCACCAGCCTATTACAACATTTAAAAAAAAAGTTAAAAGTCTTTTTGAGATTAGTTCCTACATTCTCTGAAAAACAAATATGTTACTAGGCAAGAAAAGAAAGGAAAAAACCCAAGACTTTTTGCTCAGATAAATTGGAACATGAAATGCCTATTGCTATCTTTCAAATAATCCATTCACTGAAGTTCATGATGTGATAAGATTTACAAGACTTGTGAAATTGCACCCTATGTTCATGAACCTAAGTTGATTATAAACATTTCTCTGTAATATCTTGGAGAATTTGGAAGCACATAGTATGCTTTCAGAATACCCTGAATTGATTAGTTAATATAATAAAGACCAATTAAATTATAACAGCGCAGTTTTTTTAAAAACTCGATGCTTTAAATTGTGAAATTTTATAGCCAAAAGAAATAGAATGTTCAAGATTTGTATAATGCTCAGTTTTTATGATTGCTTCCATGATTACTCAAATAGAGTTAAGGGAAAATGGTATGTGAACAATATTCTCATTAATATTTTGAGATAAACGTACCTCATTATTATAATCTCATATTATAAGATAAAGCTATCTTAATAACATCTTTCTAAATTAGGGAGAAAACCTGACAGTAATAAGAAAGGTCAAGGGGCATGATTTTATGAGTTGAAGTCCTGACATCATTTTGTGAAGTATCAATACATAAGTGACAAGAGTTATATCCAGGGTCTCCTACACTCCAGGACAATGTGCAGCCAGGGAAGGAGATGATGCAGGTTACAAAGGGACCAACAAGAAAACACCTTACTTTTCCTTAATAATTCTCTGAACATGTCAAAAATAAGATAAAAGAATTAGCATGGGGGAAAAGGGTTGTCCTTAGTTACTAATAAAACCGCTAAGAGGTTGTAGCATTTTCCTGAAACGAAGCTGATTTTTAATATTAATTCATAGAATTAGACTGACTTGTCTACGCATTATCAACCCGGACTGGAAATCCATGGTAAGTGGATTTCATTGTGCTCTCACATTGTGCTCTTCCATTGTGAGTGTCTAACTTTATAAAATGTTAAAGCATTCAAGAACAGACTGCATCCCATGCATGTGACAGTTACCTTTGTTCCAAGGGGAAAGAGTGTCTTAGCATGCATGCCTACCTCCATGGCCCAAACACCAGGAAAATTCGTTCCAGCTTTTCTCATTCCAAAGGTAGTGGGGAAAGGTCACCAGCTTCTCCTTTATGTCCCACAAATATCAGTCTTCAGAAAAATAAAGAGAACTGGTAACTTGGGGATGAGAAAGGCAAATTAACATCCAGATAATTATTCCCTAATCAGAAGGATGTTATCTCACATTATACCAGAGGAAATAAAAAATTTGAACAAAGGTCACTGTATCTGAGAGAGAAATGAAAAGTAATAGCTAGCATGGAAATTTTACAAACATACTACAGATAAATATGGAGGAAGGAAGGAATGAAAAAGTAAAATAAAACATGAGATATACAAAAGGGAGAAAAATAAATTAATATATGAGAAAATCTCATCTAAAAATACAAGGAGAATTACACAAATTTTATAGAACATTAAAAATCAACATAATGTAAAAAGGATCAAATTTAAATAATTAAATACTCAGAATGAGATAAAAATGATGTTTTTAGTTAAGGAAACATGTAGAAATAATTACATTACAGATAAATTGCTTAAGATAAAAATAGTAAGAAATAAATGTGGATGAATAAGAAAGAATCTGACACAATCATGAATTTCAAAATTGCAAGAAGAAAAACATTTAGTGAAAATGTAAAAATCATGGAAAACAGATAAAAATGATTTAATATGAGGATATTGTCTCTCTAAAGATAATGAATAAAAGTATGACGTATAAAAATATTTAGCAGTGTAACACAGAAATATGGATCTGTAATATAGGAAGGAAGACATGATTAGGAAAATTAAAAAGATACAATGTTTTCTAGGAAATGTGATGAAAACAAGCATATCAAAATAAACTAAGGTTAACACATTGAAATATAAAAAGACATTTGAAATCCAGGTTCAAAAACAGTTTACCTATGAGAGAAAACTTAATCTAAACTGTTCTTAGACTTTACGGCAACAGTAAATGCCAGTAGACGTGGTATAATTTCTAAAAAATTTTAAGAAAGACATTTTGACTAAATAAAATAACTGAATAAATTCTCCATCAAGATGAATGGAAATAGGGCAACACTAGAAACATGAATTCATTCAGAGACTAAAGTAAAAACTAAATGAATTCTAAATAATAGAAATCTATCTAAATTTATTAAGAAAAGCCCATAATCATCAAATTCTTACATGAAAAGACAGGTGGTTTGTTTTGAAATGATATGCTGAAATATTCTTTATTGCTTTACATTGCTTGAGTTTACTCATAATGAACATCGATCATTTACTAAAAAGTATGGTCTGTACTTTTCAGACATAAATAGTTGCTTACATTTATGTAAAATTTTAAAACAACCAAAGTTAATTTATAGTTACAAAATAAATCAGCACTTGACTGGGCTCAAGAGTGAGAACAACTTGGGAACATTTTGGTGATGGGAATTTCTGCTTACTGACTATGGTCATGCTCACACAGGGGTCAGTTTATCAAAATTCATTTAACATTATACTGAAAATAGGAGCACTTACAATAATTTAATTACACTTCAATAAAATCGACTTAAGATGTAATGTGATAAACTCACATTAATGACTATTTTTCTCTGAGATCCACAAGGATCCCCATAAAAGACTGCTCTCCTAAAAGTATTTCCTATTTCCAATAATCTATAATTGTGTTCTCATATATCCACAGTGATTTTATAATTTGTATGAAAAAAAAATCCAAAATGACTTACCAATTACCCTGTGGACTTCATATTAAATCTGTGGAATATGGTATCTACAAATCAATACTCAGCTCAATTTGATGTATTACATTATGAAATACATTTTCAATGAAATATCAATTGATCATTATTTTTATCAGTTTATAAAATATTTTTAAGACCTGCTCAGAACATTTTAATCCCAAATGCAAACTGTTTTAATACTCCATGAACTTTTATGATATAGGACTTTCACATACATAAATGTTATATGTTTATATTATGTGTTACTCCATTTCTTCATGTCTATAACTACTGGACAGATAAATAAAAGATAGACTGATTATTTTTTTCTAGTTATCACCAAAATCCATATATCTTTTGCAATTTAGCAATCATTCTCAGTGTAGGATTAAATATAAAATTAATAAAGCTCTAGTTTTCTTCACTTTAACAACTCACGGAAGTCTCGAATGGTGGAAGTTGCAATAGGGTTACTGCTTTGAGAATTTTCATATAACACAGAAGCAGAACCCTGGTGAAACTTGCTTTACTTTTTGAGTAGAGGAGACAGAAATAAGAATGTGAGGACATGATAGGGCAAGAGCTCAGAGGAGAGTACAAAAGTATAAATTTATACAGAAAATATTCAGAAAACTACACAGCTTCCAACTCAAATATTCAAAAAAATACAGAGCAGTACGTGATTGTGAGGGGACTGCACAAAGCTGGGGAAAGAACCATCCGAAAAGACAAGAGGGAAAAGTCACTGATGCGCAGTGAAGGCCAAGAAGTGTTCCTCTTCAGCCAGACTTAAAAACTATATAACTGTGGGGCACTAGGTAGAATATTTAGAAGTCTAATATTGGGGAATAATTAACCTTTAACTAAGTATTATTCTGACTCAATCAAACAAGTTTCCAAGTTGCTGGAGAGAAGTAGAAATGCTGGATCATATTGTAATCCCTTTTTTTTTCCTTTTTTGGAGAAACCACTATGCTGTTTTCCATAGTAATGGCAATAATTTTCTTTCCCACCAATACTTGCTGCTATTTTTCTTTTTGATAACTATTCTAATAGGTATGAGGAAGTATCTCATTGTAGTTTTGGTTAAAATGGATATTATAAAAATTATAAAATATTATATTATTAATAATAGTATAATATTTATAATAGTATAATATTATAAAAATATATTCTCACTTTAATATCAGAATTAAACTCTATTTTAAATTGAGCCATTAATTATCTTTCAAAATCAGTTCTATTTCCTTAAATACAAGTATGATGTTCACTTAGTTTGCTGGTCTTTTCTTGAAAGTTATGAAACATTCTTGGATGTAAAATATCTGATTTAAATATTTTGGCATGTACTTTAGTCTGTAAGCATTTAGCTACTACTTAGAGAGCTTTTATTAAATTGAACTTTTCTTTTATTAAATTGAACTTTTCTTTCTGCTTAATAACTCTGTGTGGCCACAGTATTTTTGTAACTGTAGTTTTGAGAAAGACGATTTTACTGTCTCTGCTTAAAAAAATAATCACAGATACATATTGATCCTAGTGGGGAAAGATAGAATGAGCAATACTATTTTTAAATTTTAATGACTCATAAATACTGTTTTTAAGAAAAATAATGCATTTTAAAATATCAAGCTTTCACTATTATTTTTCTATTTCTATACCCACTACTTAAAATCTGTTTCAAAGAACTAATATTTTAGTGCAGTTTTTAAAAATCAACCACATTCAAAATTATTGCTTAATAATACTTGCCAATTATTGAATGTATTGCCTATTTTTAGAATAATTCAACATAAAATATTTTTAAGATTCCAATTTGAAAACTGCAAAAAATTCTGAAATCAGGGCCTCCCCAGTGGCGCAGCAGGTTGAGCGCTGCGCTGTGAGGCTGTCCTCAGCCTCTGCAGCATGGGTTTGATTCCCAGCAGCCAGGGAGAAACCCACATGGTGTGGCAGACCTCTCCTGCCTCTCCCACTGCTCCCCTCAGCAGTGTCTTCGGTCCGTCTGCCTGTTCTCCCCGCTCTCTCTTGTGAATTCTCTCACCCTCCCGTGCGCCTCTGACCTATACCCCAGTTCTTGTATAAATAAATAAATAAATCTTTTAAAAAAAATTATGAAGTCAGGTAGATAATTGTCTACAAACAATTTTAGACTAGAGGTATAATGGAGAGAAATAGGAAACACCTGTCAAAGCTATGAAGAATTGCTAGAAGCTATTTTTGTTAAAGGCCAATATAAATTGCTAGGACTTAGTCAATAAAATAGGGATAGCTACTATATGAATTTACATTTGCTTTAAGTTTTATAAGAGAAATAAATCAATATTAATCAGAAATTCTTTACATTACTAACCTTTAAAGTGAGTACTTTTATAAGAGATATAAACAAAAAGTTTTACTTTGTCTCCACATTAAAGATGGCCTTGTTTCCAATCCTAGATGGTATATTTATGTTTAAAATTTGAACATACTTTTTTTTCCTCATTTCACTTGTTTCAGAAAAAAATGTTCAGTAAATCTCATCAGACAATATTTCATAGAAATTCATCTAAAGCCATTTTTCAGAGGGGGCTACAAAGTTAGGATCAAACTTATTTGGTCATCATAATACTGCTACTTCTTGCTGTGACTGTATCACTTGCACACTCATCCACATTATTAGGTATAAAATGGGAGAAACAAATGGACAGATTGTGGGTTATTTGGTTAACTTGTGTAGATGCAACCTCAGGCTTCTGAGCACTCAGCTATCTGAGGGAGACTCTCACTCTGTGTGAGATTTCCTGGCCAGAGGTACTAAACACATATTGTCGTCTTCAACAAACTTGAGTTAGTCATTCACCACCCTTTTCCCACTTGCCATTTATGTTACCAGAACAAGTTTGCTTTGTAAGTCTCATCCAAATTCTGTTTTATTTTTGGAAGTGCTTTAAAAAGGAAAATTCTTGGCTGAAGAGTTACTGGAGTAAAGATGTATTTTAATCCTTTTATGTGGGGAACTTCTATATTGAACTCTCCAAGCTTCTAAATGAGATCATTGAAATTTCCACATTAAAACTTTTTCCAAATAATCTAGCATTCTGAGTTGATATATAGTTTAAAATAGATGTTTGCAAGGATAACAGAGGTGAGATATATAAATGTTGGTTTAAATTTAGACAAGAAAAAGCGTTCATAAGAGAACAGCTTGTCCTGAAAATTTTTAAGATTTCATTATTCACTGTCTCATCTTTCATCTCTATAAATGTTGATTTTTCTATCGCAAGCATTTTCCACTGAAACATAATAAGATGATTGTTTTTGAAGATATAATATTTCTCATTGGATTATCACCAACTCTGATGAATACAAATATCCAGAGTTATGAACACAGTGTGGTGAAGAAGGATCTGCTGTCAGAGTACTTGGGCTATATAACATGCTAACTGCATGACCCAGGGCCAATTCTTCATATTTCTGTGCCTCCAGAGTTTCATTTCCAAATCATCACTAATAATAGTACCTAAAACATTGGCTCTAGTAAGCACTAGTAAACATTAAAGTATCATTGTTATTGATATTGTTAGAAATACCTTCAGTGATCTCTATTTCTGCTCTTTCCCACCTCCAATCTATGCTTCCCAAAACTACAGGAGGAATCATTTCATTTCATTCCATTTCATTTCATTTCATTTTTTGGTGGCGCAGCAGTTTGAGCACAGTGCTGTGAAGCTGTCCGAAGCCTCTGCAGCACAGGTTCAATTCCCGGCTGGCCAGGGAGAAACCCACATGGCACAGCAGACCTCTCCTGTTATGCCCACTGCTCCACTCAGCAGTGTATTTCAGTCTGTCTGCCTGTTCTGCTCCCCGTTCTGTCTCTGGTGAATCTTCTCACCCTCCCATGCCTCTGACTTATACCCCAGTTCTTGTATAAAAATAAATAAATCTTTAAAAAAAAAAAAAAGGAGAATCATTTTAAAAGTTCGAGTAGGGCCTCCCTGGTGGCCTATGGGTTAAGTCTCAGCACTATCACAGCTAAGGCCTGAGTTCAATCTCCAGCTAGGGAGATGACCCACATGGCTCAGCAGACCTCTCTTGTCTGGCCCATTGCTCCCCTAAGCAGTGTGTTTCAGTAAATCTGCCAGTTCAAATCCCCACTCTGTCTCTGATGAATCCTCTCACACCCAGTACCTCTGGCCTTTACCCCAGTTCTTCAACATAAAATAAAAAATAAATAAATGAAAATAAAAATTAAAGCAGAGTCACCACTGTGCTTCTGCTCTCCAGGAGCTTGCTATACATTCAGAACAAATTCCAACCTCCTTTCCAAGACCTAAAATATCATGGTGGTCTGCCCCAGACTGTCTTTCTAGCCCCGTTCCTTAATGCTCAGTGCTCCAGCCATAAAAAAATTTCTTCTCTCTCTCATAGTACATCAAGATTTTCTCATCATATATGCATGATATATGAATGACTCATCCTTTATTTTCCTTGGAACATCAGAGAAATGTTCATTGACCACCATATTTTCCTTCTTCATAGAATTCAAGGCTAGCTAAAACTACCTTACATATTCTTTTACTATTTGTTATATGTCTCAGTAGACGAAAAGCTCCACAGGTGTAGAGACATTTTCTGCCTTATTTTTTTATTATCTCCAATGCTACAAGTAGATTGTATTGCTCACTGCCTAACAACTAAATATATAGCTCTATTCCAATATGACACAATTTATGATGATTTGTTCAAAATTTATGTCTGAGTAAACATGTCTATGGCAGGAAGAGGTGCTTTCCAGGTTAGGATAGTAGTGCTATATTCTATTTAAATTTTATACTTTAAATTATATATATATATATATATATGTATGTATGTATATATACTGAAGATATATAAATAAAGCTCTTTCTACAAGGGCTATGCAGACCAAAGGGGAAGTTTGTTGTTGCTGTTTTAAAACACATATGATCATATAAGACTCAAAAAAAAATTTCAAGTCGAGAAGTACATGATATAAGACTACAAAATTTGTAATTTTTGTGATGAAAACCTGGATCTAGGTTTCCCCTGTTACTCAAAGGTAGAATATTTCTCTTTGGCTTAATTTGGTAAGGTTTTATTTTAGGAGTATAGGAATAATTAATAAATTAATGGTAATTTTCAAGGTCAACAAACAACATACCAAATAGGAAGTAGAAAGTAGAACTAATTCCAGAGAGTGGGGGAAACCTGGACCTTGACAAGTTTCCCAAAATCAAAATTTCTACTCTCGAACAATTATTTATTTCATCCAAAATGCACATCTGGCTCACTCAGTTTTTGCAGGTTTTTTGTTCCCTCTTTCTATTCTTGAACACTTTCTTAATCAATTATGATATTGACATTAAACAAGTGACATGCAAATTTGGAAAACTGGAGGAAAGATCAGTAGGGGAACTATTTCCTAAAGAGATGTCAGCAGGAGGGCTGCTGCACATGCTCTAACTCCTAACTATGCTAAGCTTTCTCAGCTCTAAAGTAAGGGGAGTGAGCAGTTCTCAGAATCCAGAGCATTAATGTCTGGTGATGGTTAGGCCAGTTGGACTTCCAAGTTTCAGTCCACTATGTGCACCCTAGCAAGCAAGGAGCCAGGAAGTAAACAGCTCATCTAGTTTCTCCCAACCTCCAGACATTTCCTATAGGTGTCTCCCATTGGCCCACAGAGTCAGTCCATAGAAGTCACTCCCTCCACCTTATGCTGAGGAAGGAAACCAAGAGTATATAACTACCACATTGACCAGAAAGCTGAACCTGGAAAATGGGAGGCTTCTCTCCCTCCCTCTGGGAATGTGCTTTCCCAGAAGCTGCTGCGAGGATACAGCCTTGAGAAAATGTAGTGTGTTGTTGAGGGCAAGTAGGCTCCACATATGATCGAACATAATTTAAAGCCTCCATAAAACTTTTGAGATTTGAGGGAGCAGGTAGGATAGTGTGGAAAGTTACTCTGCCCCAATACAAAGCCTCCAAGTAAGTTACCTTGGTAATTAAAACTGCCACCCATTCATGTGGGGTAGTGTGCCTTTTTGGGTCAGTTTCAGATTACACTTGGGAAACACCTGGGTTATTAAAGCAACACACTACCAGGGAAGATGCAGGTGACTGAATGTGGATTTGAAAGTACAAAAATATCTCAAACGCACCATCTCTTCTCATTTTATTTACCTACAGTTTGTAACCTGCCTCTGATCAATCTGAAAGACTTTAATTTGGCAAAAAATTTGCTTATTGAAGGTCTTGTTGAAAACCACTTGTACTTTGAATACTATATATTCTCTATACATCCTATTTTCTTCTCTGCAAATCACCAATGCTTGTCTTCATAGATTTTGTCCTTGATGCCAGAACATATGCTTACCTCAACCAAAAAAAAAAAGGACTAAATGGTGGAGAACATTTAGAAACTATTTGCACCCTATACACCTGACAAGTGCTGATATCCAAGACCTACAAAAAATTCATACAACTCAACAAAAAGAAAATAAACCAAACAAAAAAGGGGGCAGAGAGATAATTATACACACTTCTCCAAAGAAGACATCTGAATGGTTAACAGGCACATGGAAACATGCTCATAATCACTTATCATGAGGGAAATACAAATCAAAACCACAATGAGATACCAGCTAACTCCTGGAGAATGGCCCACATCAAGAAGACCAGAAACAAGTGTTGGTGAGGATATGGAGAAACAGGAAAACTTGTATACTATTAGTAGAAATATAAACTGGTCCAACCTCTATGGAAAGAAGTATGGAGGTTTCTGAAAAGATTAAAAATGGATTTACCATATGACCCAGCAATTCCACTCCTAGGTATCTACACAAAGAATACAAAAACACTAATTTAAAAGGATATTTACACTCCTATGTTCAATGAAGGACCATTTAAAGTAGCCAAGTTATGGAAACAAGTAAGTGCCTAAGGACAGAATAGTGTTTTGTGAAAATGCAGTGTAGTATATGTGTACACAATGGAATTTCACTCAGCTATTAAAAAAAGAGATGAAATCTTGCCATTTGAGACAAATGGATGAAACTGGAAGGGATTTGCTAAGCAACATAAACTAGAAGGAATATATGGAATGTGTCCACTATAGAGAAACAAAACAAAGTGCCAGATGAAACCAAACTAATAGCAAAACCTAAAAATCTGACAGGAATCAAGACTACAGAGCAGGTGGGCAACAGTGGAGAGTAAAGTGTGAAGGGTACCTAATGGGGTTATGGTGGGGGACTATGGGTATCTTGATGGTAGGTGAGGCATAGTAACATACAACTCTGAATCATTAAACAGATGTTAATGTAATAAAAAATAAAATTACAAAAAAGGGCATATACTTTTTGTCTTCTAAACAAGTCTTAAGTAAAGCAAGCTACTTCCTTTGTTCCTTTTCTTATCTTCTCTTCACTGTGCTACAATTTTTCATTAAGTCCTGAAACACCCACAAAAATACTTAAAGTCTACCGTATTCTAAACAAATTACATTATCTTAACTCAATCTTTCATCCTTTTTTCTCTGTCTCCAAAGGCATTGCAGTCTTCCCTTTGTATTATTTCTAACTGTCCTATGTTTTAATTTATTCTGACTGTGGATAGATTTAGGTCTTTTTCTCCTTGCTATTGTACCCCTAATTTATTTAACACCATGACTTCAAATACCTTATTTTTTGTCTTGGAAATTGGCACAGCCTGCAATTCCATTTTCATAAAACTGAATAATTATTTTCTCCCATTTAATATACTCTCAAGTCAGTTTTACTTATCTCAGTTTATATTTTGGATATTCTTCTAGTATCAGGAAAAAAGAAATTTATTTCATTTTTCTTTTCTTTTTACATTTAAACTAAAATTAATTTATATAAACAATTAGTATCATAACTAGAACAAATTCAGCATTTGATATAACGAACGAACTTGGAGTTATTTGGGTAGATACCACAGTTTGTGTTACAGAGAACTTTTAACATCAATTGAAATACTATCCATATATCCTATTGAGAAATAGAATAAAAGGAAGCAACTTACAGGATTCACTTTTAAATAAATAACAATTAAGAAATACTATCCTAAGAATTATAACTTTTGTCACTCTAATGTTTAATGAATTATATAAACACTAAAGTATAACAATGAAAGTAAATAGGAGAAAAAGTCTTCCTTCAGAAAACAGAGAAGAAATTGCTCTTTTTCTGGGTCAACAACAGTCTTGCTAAATAACAATACATTTTCTTTACCACTCTCTCTACAATAAGTTTCTATTAGCACCACCCTACTAGATTTAAGCCTTAATATTTGTTGCTTAGAATGCTGAAACCACCTAACGTATTTCTCTGCCTTCCAGTGATTTCTTACCCAGAAAAACAACCCTTCTCACCACTGGCCAGAACCATCTTATAAAGTTACAAACCTTACAAACTAATTCCCCTGAGGAGAAAATTTCAATGGGACTTCCATTGCTGTGTAGAGATCTGATCCCAACACAAATATATGTAAACAATTTTCCTGAGAATCTTTAATCATCTAGTTCATGTTTAATGTTTATTGATTCCACAAAAATTCCAAAGAACAGTACCTCCCCGGTGGTGCAGCAGGTTGAACACAGGGCCGTGAAGCTGTCCACAGCCTCTGCAGCGTGGGTTTGATTCCTTGGCCAGCCAGGGAGATTCTCACATGGCATGGCAGACCTCTTCTGTCGTGCCCGTTGCTCCCCTCAGCAGTGCTTTTAACCCTTCTGCCTGTTCTGCTCCCCACTCTGTCTCTGGTGAATCCTCTCACCCTGCTGCACCTCTTGCCTTTACCCTAGCTATTGTATAAATTAAAAAAATATTTTTTTAAAAAAATTCCAAAGAACAGAATTTAATATTATACCATTTAAGATGCAAATATTATTCATAATTTTATTAAGTTACTGAAAAAGTATCCTTTATAATTATTTAGCTTGATATTTTTAGTCTTCCTCATGATTTACACTCTGAATTTTTGCTAAATGTGGGAGGAGGGAAAAACTGAAACTCACATGAATTTATGAAATTTTCAAATTAAAATATTTTCACTCTTGTCAGTAATTAACTTTGTTAATTGTTTATTGCACATCTATTGAAGTTCATGGAAAGATGCAGTCTTACAACTAATTGAGGATTCTG
Organism: Talpa europaea; assembly: GCF_964194135.1. Lineage (NCBI taxonomy): Eukaryota > Metazoa > Chordata > Mammalia > Eulipotyphla > Talpidae > Talpa > Talpa europaea. The sequence continues at coordinate 106,161,521 of NC_140072.1, read as the reverse complement.
GTTGCAAAATTAGGTCTTACCCTTTTAATACAGATGTTTGTTAAAAGGTTACCAGAAACTGATATTAATTATGAATAATAGGACACTCATAAGAACTATAGTGAAAACAATTAGACATTCATGCAGAATTAATTGCTCTTCTACAAAAAAATTAAAATCATTTAAAAATGAAACATCAGAATACCACAGTTTAAGAGTACAATGTAGTGAGAGATTATATGAAAAGACATTTGAAACTATCTATGTTAAGAAGAAAGAACTCCACATGGATAAATGAATTAAATGATTTTTAATAATTAGAATGAAAGTCATAGTGTATAAAAGTAATTACATACATGCTTATCACTATAAACATTATTTGAAGTTTCCAGCTATAATTTAATACTGCTATACAAGTCTTGAAGCAAGAATTTGGCTAACAGCCATGTTCATTAACATTTATAAATAATAAAATCCTTGAAAAATTAAACCTTGTCACCTTCATATAATTGTTCGTTGAATTCTTTTATGAATTAAAGATCTAAACTAATTCAAACAGGACTATATTAAATTACATTTTATAGAAACTGTAAGATCAAGATAATGCTACATTGAACTAGTTGTACTATCATCTTTAAAGTAATTCATTTAACGTGAATATATACAAATGAAACGCTCATTAATCTAAAATAGTCATTTAGACATGAACATATCCACGTATGTGGTGAGGACTAAAATATTTGATGGATTAATTGTTAGAAAATATATTTTAACTAACATGTTATTTTATTACCTGATCATCTGTTCTGCCACAAGCCCATGCCCCATTAGCTAATTAGAATAGTTTAAATAAAAGTGTAACAATGATCTTGATTAAAGACATTAAAAAATCTTTTTATTCTTCCCCCAAAATGCTAAATTAAAAGTTTAGCCATGTTCAGCCAGCTGAAAATAACTGAATGTCAACTGGCCAAACCTATTGCCAAGTATACATTTTTGCAGTTTTGTGAATGTTAATAGCAGGTTTTAGTGTGCTATTAACTGCCAAGCTCAACAATAAGTACTCATCAGTATTCTGCTAACCTTTTCAAACTGAATTGCATGGGACTTAGTGTGTAGTCCAATGTTAAGTTGACCATCTAGTAACAATGGTCAAATTTTAACAAAATGGTATCTCCCATATAATAATATAATGATTCAATGACAATAGCGCTTTAATTTTTTAGAACACTTTCAGAGCCTATATTTCCTTTCCTCTAGCTAATGAATTTGTATAAATGGATCAGATATTTTTCTCCCAACAAAAGAAAGAAAATAACTTAAAAGAAAGCTTACTGATTTACAAGGGTATACAGCTATTTAGAAACAAAAATATCCAGATGTAGGCTTGCTGACAACCTATGTTTCTCTAGTGAGCAACAAAATCTGGAGGGGAGAGGATATATCCTCTCAAAAGACAGTTTAACATCAGGATTGTCTTCAGAAACATTCCTGATACTTTTCTGTTACCATGGAATTTCCTAATTAATATTAACTAGCCCATCTCTCCATTTTTTCTTTCTAAGGCAAATGAACATCATGATCTTGACTTTTCTCTTGTGCACCGCCACTCCATAATTATGCTTCAACACAGACAAAAACTTAATCATTGTTCAAACAACAAAACTTACCCAAATACTTCCCCAATCTATTTAATGACTAATTGCTGTTTCTTTACCAATTATAGCTTTCACCTCATTCAAGTTATCCCTCTTTCTAGAAAACATTACTGTTTATTTACCAATTTCCTAATGGAGAATGAAAAAGATACTGATGTCTTTCTTACTGCTAACAATAGGGTTAGATTTGCTTTTAAAATACTGGTAAAATTTTGGAATTCATGACTAGTTTCTATTAGCTTGTGACTTGGGTTGTAGCTTGGGAGAATATAAATAGTAAGCATTTTAAAATCTAAGGAGTATGCAAATGCAAAAAAAAAATTAGTCTTCTGATGTGTATTAATGAGTCTCAGTAGCCAAGCCAGGTGTGCAAGAAGTCAAGATTTCCATATTTTGTATGACAATATTATTTCTGTCTCTATATCCATTCTATCTATCTAGTATGAAGTAAAAATAACTTCAATTTTTCCTGTGCTTCTCTATCCTTTCCTGGGGCTGACCAAAAATGGACTAGGAATTTAAGGGTGACCCTCAGCTTCACCAAACATTAAACAGTTTTCTTCCTAACTCTAGCCCCCTTGTCTCATTTTTATTAGAGCACTTGCTTTAGGAAACTTGTAATTATAAATGCTTCCTCTGCTCCTTTGAGATGTAATTCTTTTTAAAAGCCTTGTGCCAATTTTACAACCCAGGAAAGTCCTTCTCAAGGACCTGAGAACCGTAACTTATAAACAAGGAGTGATAGCTCTCTCTCTCCCAGTTTCTGTGACAGAAAGCGTTGAACTTCGACGAAAGCCAGTCAGCAAGCACGGATTGCCTAATCTCAGGAAAAACATTTTATAAACTCAAGAATAACTCAATGTGTTTAACATATGCCACTGATAAATCTTCCCAGTATTGTCCTCCAGTATTTTCCACTAGCTCACTCCAGCACTTAACAACTTTTCTACCCTTTCTTCTTCTTTTTTTTAATAATAAATTTTATTTTTATATTCCCCCATAAAATTGCAAACCCCCCATTCTGACCCCAATCCCTCCCCTCCCAGCCCCCACCCCCCAAAAAGTGTCTCTGGTTCATAGTTTTTTGTTGATTTTGATTTTCACTTTCTTATAGTTATTCATTTTCCTGGTCCCTTATTTGAGTTTTCTAGATTCCTGCTATGAGTGAGACCATCCGGTATTTTTCTTTTTCTTTTTGGCTTATTTCGCTGAGCATGATCCCTTCCAGCTCCATCCATGTTGCTGCAAATTGCATGTGTTTATCTTTTTTGAATGCTGAGTAATATTCCATGTCTACCCTTTATTCTTATCATCAGTTATCAAAAATTTCTATTCATCTTTGAAAATGATCTGCCCTACCCCACACTTGTTCAGGAGCTTACCGACATATTGCTAACTTATTTTAAGATTTTTCTCCATTGACAACCCTGGATCAGATCTGCAAACAATAGAAACCATGTCTGGTCAATTTACATAAAACCCACATTCGTTGAACCAGTAGTTAAAACATAACTGTGAAGCCAAAACTGTGGCTGGAGGCTCAACGGCCAGGAGCTGTAACATAGGTTGCAAGAATTGTTGATATTGTTACCTCTGTTAGACACAGGTATTACACCTTCTCCTGCCATTTCCATTGCCCCTGATCCTGGCATAATGCTCTCTCTGCTTTGCTGGAGACAAGAAGTAGCTTTCTGCTACCAATGTTCCTGATGATTCTACTGATGGCCATGAGTCCTCAGATTGAATGCAGTGTGGACCCAATTTCTTCATGAAGGCCTTGCAGGATGTATGTCCACTACTTAGGTGCAAAAGACCTTGGAACAATAAATATTTTTGCTAAGTTGGAAAATTTTAAAATTCCGGGGAAATGTTTTAGATGCTGAAATCTAAAACAATGACAAAACCCCATACAAATTCCCTTACTTATTAATCATACCAAAACATCTTGCCATGCTCTAGGTTTCAAAAACTGACTACTGACAACATGGATGAATTTGCAGTTACTGTGCTAAGTGAAATAAGACAGACAGCACATGACTCATATGAGGAATCTGAAATAGTCAAATTCATAAAAGCAGAGTAATTAGTGTTTGCCAAGGACAGGAGGGGGAAAGGAGAAGCATTACTCAAAGGGCACAAAGTTTAACCTACACAGGTAAGTGCTGAAGAGCCTATGGTTAAACAATAATATACTGAATACTACAAAAAAATGCTAGAAGGGAAGAGTTCATATTAAGTGTTTTTACAACACAAACATAGAACCAATAATAATAATAAAGAGGTCAAAAGGGATGTTTTGAAGGTGATGGTTATGTTTATAGCATAGTGAGCTCATGGGTATATTTTTATTTCCAAACTCATCAAGATAGGTACATAAATATGTACAGCTATGTTTAGGTCAACCATGCCTAGTAATGTAATTTAAAAAAAAATACTTCTTAGTAATCAAGCGAGATTAAACCCTAAACTGGACACCTATGAGCATGTATTATCAGGACACACTGTAATTACCCAAACTTCTCCCCCAATTATACAGTTAAATCCTGATTTTTTTTTTTTTATTGAGCCTAGAACAAAAAATCCAAGACCAATCTTTCACACATATTATACCCTATGTCTGGAATGCCTTTTCCTTACTTTCTTTATACACATCAGGGAAATAAACAGATTTTGACTATTAATGTCTGTGACATAAGATAGGGTCCTCCTGCAACACTTTACTGAGTATGATTAATACTGTCTCCAGGTTCAGTGGAACATGACAGATTAGTGATGCCTGCTATGGCTGAAGGAGAAAGAAGTGACTTCCCTCATGCAAGATTTCTGCCCTCCATAGACCAAATATAATCAACTTCCAAAACTATTTAAGTACAACCTCTTCCATTAAGCCTTATTCATCTATAGCTTACCATGAAAATCTATCCAAAAATTTCATACAAGACTTATTTTTCATACTATTTTGATACTTTTCTCTCCCTTTGCATAGTATTATGAACATATCATATCTGCATTTATCATGGTCCCAAGATGGTGAGCTCCTAAAGACTGGGACTCTTCCCTTCTTTTGCACAGCAGCACAATAATCTGCACTCTTAAAAAAAAATCTGTACTTGGTACTCGACAGGTAGTAAAAAAAAAAAGTTTAGAGGAGGCAAGCACCACTGTGAACTGACCTCAGGTCTTGTCTTTCCTCTTTAAGACATTGGGATCTCATATTCTCCACAGTGACGACTGTGATTTTTTTTTTCTTCTGTCCAAGTCTGGCTTCTTCAAATCCTAATACATCTCTGGCAATGATGCTAGTAGATAAATTGGCTCAGCTTCTTGAGTAGATAGCCTAAGGTTCCTTGAAGCCCACCAGCTGCTACAAATGTGTTGTACTTGATTCCTGTGGCAAGCTCATTATATTCCTCTCAGTCAACTGTCATCACACTGCTTCAACAAATTCACCTATGGTGACAAATGTCTCTCTTTTCAGCCAGTGATTCAGCAAACGTCTTAATCAGACATTTCATCTTCCAAGACTTGATACTAATTTGCTCTTCTTTTTTTGTAACAGTTGCATGCAGTTATTATTCCTGCATTCTAAGGACAATGTCTCAGATCCTACAAAGGGGAAAATACATTTTAAAGAGTATGATGTAAGAAAACTCTGGCACCTCTATTTTGAGCATTTTGGCTTTGAATTTGAGTATGTGAGTAATCATGTATATGCACATATGGATACACACACATGTGTGTGTGGTTTTGATGAGTCAACAAAAAGATATCTGGCAAAAAGCGGGGACATTGGGAAGTTGTGTGTGTATTGACCATTTTCCATAGAACATCATTAATTTTGGAGAAAGTATTTATTACCTCTTCAACTACCTTAAATTTGTAATAAATCAGAATGAATAAATCTCTAAGGAAGCTGTTTGACTGTCCTGAAATTTCTTCAAAGAGCAAATGTATAAGTGTCTTCTAATATGATCATTTCTTTATTAAATTTGTGTCTTACTGGATATTTTAGTACCACTTTTAATGATTTTCTTAATAATTTAAAATCTACCTTTTCAATATTATCATACCCAGTCAAATGCATACCATTAGTCTATGTCATAGATCATTCTTCACCAATCTCAATACTCCTAACTATTTACAGAGCATCCAGATTTGCTTTTATTATTTCTTTAATCTGAAAAAACACCCAAAAGTCAAGTTTTTACTAGATAATTTCTGTGGAACTATAAAGAGCCAGCTCATCTGCTTCTTCTTCAGTTAAGGTAATAATTTTAATCCTCCAGGCCAGTGAATAATGATCTATTCGCTAAGTTCTCATAAAACCTTTCTTGATTACAATCAAATTTCAATTTTTGGCATTTTTAAAAAGAGATTTATTTATTTATTCATACAAGAACTGGGGTACAGACCAGAGGTGAGGGGGGATGAGAGGACTCACCAGAGACAGAGTAGGGAGCAGAACAGGCAGTTCTAATGAAATACCCTGCTGAGAGGAGAAGCGGGCGAGTCAGGAGAGGTCTGCTGTGCCATATGGGTTGCTCCCTGGTGGAGGATCGAACTCATGCTGCAGTGGCTGTGAATAGTTTCATAGGTTGTGAGTCTTAACTCCTTGAGCCACCAGGGAGGCCCAATTTTTTGCATTGTTTATTTTAGGATTCTCCATGCCTGGAGATTGTGAGTTCCAGAAAGGCAGGTTCTATCTCATTCTTTGTGTCTCTATTTCCTTGCAGAGTATATGACATATGATAAATTTAACATAAGAATAATAGCTGTAAGTTTACAATGAATTTTGATAGATTTTTATTATTCTTAAAAAATATCTGAGATAGAGAATTATATTTTCAACATCAGGATAGATTATATTTATTCAAAATACTGCATAAAATTCAAAATACTGATTAAAAAAAGAAAAGCATTATTTAAAACCCACTGATAAATTGACAAGAGTAGTAGAAACCTACTATGGCAAAGGTGAGGGCAAAAGAAAACCCAATTGATCTTGAGGTTCATTTTTCTAGTCTGCAAGGGACATGATGTGACAAAAGTGGGTCAAGTAGAGATGGCGGAGGGTTGTTAATACCACCCAAGTTGGTAAGTCTGACAAGACATAAGTGAATAAAGCTTAAAAATAAAAATAAAGCTTAAAAACTTAAAGCAGTGCATGTTCAATTTAAGGGTAAACTTAAATAAACCTGCTATTTAGGAGGAAATGATAATAAAAGAACCTTCCTTTCTCTACCTCATTACTGGATATAGGAGGAAATATATTCTCTTTCCATTATTTATAAGCATGAGTTGGCTCTCCTCAAATTTTTGAACCCAAATGTACACATGGTTTGTAACATCCAAACTATTTTGGATGGTTCAAAATCCTAACATGGAAATCTGATTTATAAAATGATCATTGGTTAACAGCATTCCTAGGTACTGGCAGAAGCAAATTCAAATCATTTTTGGATCAACTGAGTTATTAGAAATTCATTACTGGAAAAAATTTCTAGGAACCTAAATTATAACACAAAATTATAAGCTAAAGAATCAATGCACCATAATACCAAAAGAAACAAAGACAGAAAGTTTTGATACTAAATTATCTCATATGAAAAATATAATAACAACATTGGCATCTTTAAAAATAAAAGAATGTGGACATATGATCAAGGGATAAAGATTTTAATTTTATTTATTTATGCATACAACCGAGACGTAGGCCAGAGTTGCACGGTGTGAGAGGATTCACTAGAGACAGAGTGGGGAGCAAATCAGGCAGATCTAGTGATATACACTGCTGAGGGAGCAGTAGGCAAGGACAAGAGAGGTCTACTTCACCATGTGGGTCAGTTCCCTGGCCATGGATTGAACTCAGGCTGCAGTGGCTGGTGATATCTTGATAGTGCTGAGACTTAAACCCCTGTGTTAGCAGGGAGGCCAGGAAAAAAAATTTAATAACTAAGAAAAATTTTAAATTTAAATTTTAAATTTTAAAATCAATTTAAAAATCAAATATAACTTCTAACAATAAAATAATTTCAACTAAAAACTGAAATTGATTCCACAGTTGGATTAAAGTTCATTTATTTATGACAGAGCACAAACTTCACTCCGTAATCTGTTTTTTCTATGCCACTCCCTCCACTCTTTCCTTTTACTGACATTGTTAGTTTTCCCACATACTCCTAAACATTTTATACATATATTACAGATTTGTTATACTTTCTTCTGTGGTAGGATACAGCTGATTTATTAATAATTATTGTGCATTATTGTTTAGTTTAGTAATAATATAGTCTAAATATTTTTGAAGTTGACATCTCTGATTTTATTTTTAATTGCATGTTGTTAAACAAGTCATACAATCTGATTTGCATCAAGATACTGTCACAGGAAAATTAAATAAAGATCAAAGTGAAAATTGACAAAAGAAAACTTAGTCACTAAATTTATTACTTGAAAACTTGTAAGAGTGACTAAATCTTACACATTCTATTTAAAGTGGTTACAATTTATTGCATTGTTTCTTTTTATAATTTATTTTTATTTGTATCTTTTATATCATCATGTAAAAGATATAATTACTCATCATTGTGTATTCTCTGTAAAATTCCCACCACCAATTCACTCATGAACCACCACCATAGCCCTTGTGCTCTTCTCTCCCCTGTTTTGATCTCTTCTCCCCCCCTCCCTCACAAAATGTCTCTTATTTATGATTGCCTGCTAGTTTTGTTGTTCTATTATTTTTTTTTCCTGATCACTTATTTGGTTCCTCTATATTCCTCCTATAAGTGATATTTCAATATTTTTTTCTTTTTCTTTCTGGCTTATTTCACTGAGCATGAACCCTTCAAGCTCCATCCATGTTGCTGCAAATGGCATGGATTTATCTTTTTTAATTGCTGAATAGTATTCCATTGGGCATATATGCCACATCTTCTTGATCCAAGTGGTTACAATCTATTACATTATTTCTACATGCCTCTTCAACACCATTATTGTACTTGGCTTCATATGCATATAATATCATCAGCATGACTAAAACCATAGCAAGAAGTAACTGGTGGAAGGTCATAAGAGAGGGGGAGAGGGAAAGAGAGGAGGTTAAAAGCTAGAGAATACCTCTTATAGCTGTGTGAATTTGGAAACTTCCAACTTCTTAGCAAGAGTTTCTGCACCTGCAAGGTAAGGCTTAATGATAGTACTTAAATGTTGCTATAAGGCTAAAATTAGATAATCCATGTAAAATGGTTATTAGAGTTTGGCACCTATACATATTTCAGATTATTGCAATTAATTGGCCATATTTGCCAATTTAATTTGAGAATAGATGACTCCGTTTTACTTAAGAAATACTTCTAAAAGTGATTTTCCCACATTTCTGAGATGAAGTAACCCTAATCAATAAAAGTCTAATATAAAATAATATCACAATATATTCTTCACGAATTTAATAGCCTCTAAATTTCATCACCTCTCCCTTTTCCAGAAAGTATTTTAAACATGAGATCAGATAGATGCAAAAAAAAAAAAAAAGTAAAGCATGAGAACTAAGTAAATGGTAGGAAATATCCTATGTAAGATTAAGGTCTTATCTTTGTAGGACTTGGAAATCTATTGTCTGTTTAATTGAAGATTATTTCAAAGACTTTCTAATGAATACAAAGTTAATTCAATTTCTCTTGTGATGAGAAATATATATTCACATTTGAAATGTGGTCTAAACCTTTTTCTCTTTTCATTTCAAGACATTTTAGAAATCTCTGCAATCCATTCTTTTATTGTAATTTCATGCTGGTAAAGTCCAAAGGATTGCCTGTGTCAATAACTGACTATTCAAGCACTAAGACAAAACTTTAATAATCAGTGATAATATACCTTATTTTAACAGAGAATGTCAGTATATATTAATGCAGTAAACTTTGTATTGTACAATTAACTGTTTGTATAGCTTCTTCAGTGAAATGTAGGAGAAATATCCTCCACATTAAACAATGTTCATGATTAACCAACTGTCCAGAGAGACTTAACTTTGTTTATCAAAACTGCCTTAATTAAAAAATAAAACATGTTTTCATATCTGGTAAGTAGCAGTGAATACATTATTATTTTTCAGTAGAAAAAAAGTTTAAGGGAAGATTATCACATTGAGCAATTTACTGTTCTATTAATTTTAGTTATTACAATTAAAATGGTCATTCTTGTGGCAGAATATAAAACTGTAATCCTTACAATATGTTCAGAACTATATTAATATTTATTTTTGTGATAAGCACACTTAATATGAAATCTATCCTCTTAGCAAATTTTTAATCATACAATACAGTATTCCTAACTAAAATCATACTAATGATTTCTACAGAGAGCAAGTGGAAACTTTTGAAGTTGATTAGATATGTAAATACATGGATTCAGGTGGTGTGTTCATGAATATATACTTCTTAAACAAACCTATTAAATTATATATATTAGATACATATAGCTTTTTGTGTATCTGCCATACCTAAATAAATTCAATATTTTTTTTCAAAAAAAAGAATTCTGGAATGTTTATGTCTCAAAATTTCATATGACTCCAGAAAACTACAGTTAAAAAATATATTCTATAATGTAAACTGCCCATATGAAAGATATGAGATCTTAACCTCTAGTTACATAAAACTAATTAGTTAAAAAATAAACAGCAACTTACTACTGACTATGAAAGGAGAATATGCTAAAATAATGTGATTCTATTCTTACAAGATTTTCACACTTACCTTGTCACTTTTAAAAACTATAGCTTTCTTGGGCCTCCCGGGTGGCGCAGCGGTTGAGCACTGGGTTGCAAAGCTGCCTGCAGCCTCTGTAGCGCCATTTCGATCCCCGGCTGATCCCCTGCCACCGGAGGAGGGTCCCACATGGCACGCAGACTTCTCCTGCCGCCCGCTGCTCCCCTCAGCAGTGTACTTCGGTCCCTCTGCCTGCTCTGCTTCCTGCTCTGGCTCTGGTGAATTCTCTCACCCTCCCGCGCTTCTGACTGTACCCAGTGCATGTATAAACAAAAACAAACAAATAATAAATAAATAAAAAAAAAACATGCCTCTATGAAAAAATAAATAAATAAATAAAAACTATACCTTTCTTGACAATTTTCAAATGAAGATTTGAGGGAAAATGACTAATGAAATTAAGATATTTTATTACCTTTTTATTTTCTCTCTTAATCAATTATATGCAAATCAAATGGTTCTGAGAAATAATAGGGATACTGCTAAACGTAATTTGCTATAAGTACTGATCAACTTTTGACTTTTGTGCCTCAAGTTTAATTATCTTACTTAAATACCTATTCTTACTTGGATTACTCAATGGGGTCATGGCTCTTTCATTAAAAAATACAGTTCCTGTTTAACTTATATAGCTAATCAGAATACTTAAGAGTTCGAACATTCTTTTTTTTTTTATTAGATAATAAATTTTATTGTTATATTTCCCATACAATTGCAGCCCCCCCATTCTGACCCCAATCCCTCCCCTCCTGCCCCCGCCCCCCCTAAAAGTGTCTCTGGTTCATAGTTTTTTGTTGATTTTGATTTTCACTTTCTTATAGTTATTCATTTTCCTGGTCCCTTATTTAAGTTTTCTAGATTCCTGCTATGAGTGAGACCATCCAGCATTTTTCTTTTTCTTTTTGGCTTATTTCGCTGAGCATGATCCCTTCCAGTGCCATCCATGTTGCTGCAAATTGCATGTGTTTATCTTTTTTGAATGCTGAGTAATATTCCATGGTATATATATGTATCACATCTTCTTGATCCAGTCATCTATTTTTGGGCATTTGGGTTGTTTCCAAAGCTTCGCTATTGTAAACAGTGCTGCTATAAACATAGGGGTGCAGGTGTTCTTTGGAATTGATGTTTCTGTGTCCTTTGGGTACATACCTAGGAGTGGAATTGCTGGGTCATATGGAAGCTCTATGTTTAGTAGGTCCAGAAATCTCCACACAGCTTTCCACAGTGGTTGGACCAGTTTGCACTCCCACCAACAGTGCAGAAGAGTTCCTTTTTCTCCACACCCTCGCCAACATTTGTTGTTGCTAGTTTTTTTAATATGTGCCATTCTCACTGGTGTAAGATGGTATCTCATGGTAGTTTTGATTTGCATTTCCCTGATGACAAGTGATGTTGAACATTTTTTCATATGCCTGTTGGCCATTTGCATTTCCTCTTCAGAGAAGTTTCTTTTTAGCTCTTCTGCCCATTTTTTGACTGGATTATTTTCTTTGTTGTTGTTGAGTCTCATCAGCTCTTTGCAGATTTTTGTGATCAGTCCTTTATCATTAGTGTTGGGTGCAAAAATGTTCTCCCAGTTGGTGGGGTTTCTCTTTGTTTTTGTTATTGTCTCTTTTGCTGTGCAGAAGCTCTTTAATTTGATGTAGTCCCAGCTGTTTATCTTCGCCTTCACTATCACTGCTTTGGGTGATGTGTCTGTAAAGATGTCTTTGATGTGCAAATCACGTAGTGTTTCGCCTATATTTCCTTCTATATATTTTATGGTTTCAGGTCTTATGTCTAGTTCTTTAATCCATTTTGAGTTGATTTTTGTGTATGGTGTGAGGTAGTGGTCAAGCTTCATTCTTTTGCATGTAGCGACCCAGTTTTCCCAGCACCATTTATTGAACAAACTTTCTTTGCTCCAATGCATAGTCTTTGCTCCTTTGTCAAAGATTAGTTGACCATAAATCTGTGGGTTTATTTCTGGATTTTCTATTCGATTCCATTGGTCTGTATGTCTGTTCTTGTTCCAATACCATGCAGTTTTGATGATTATGGCTTTGTAGTATAGTTTGAAGTCTGGGAGTGTGATGCCTCCATTCCCTTCTTTTTTTTTCAGGAGAGCTTTGGCTATTCGGGGTTTTTTGTGATTCCATATGAATTTCATCAATAATTGTTCTATTTCTTTGAAGAATGACATTGGAATTTTGATTGGAATAGCATTGAATCTGTATATTGCTTTTGGAAGGATGGCCATTTTAATAATGTTTATTCTTCCAATCCATGAGCAGGGGATGTCTCTCCATTTCTTTGTGTCTTCTTCTATTTCTTTTAACAGTGTTTTATAGTTTTCTTTGTATAGGTCCTTTACCTCTTTTGTTAGATTTATTCCCAAATATTTGATTTTTTTTGTTTCAATAACAAAAGGGATGGTTTTTTTGATTTCTTCTTCTTCAGATTTATTGTTTGTGTATAGGAAGGCTACTGACTTTTGTGTGTTGATTTTGTATCCTGCCACTTTACTGAACTGATTGATGAGTTGAATTAGCTTTTCTGTGGAGTTTTTGGGGTTCTCTATGTATAATATCATATCGTCTGCAAATAGTGATAGTTTGACTTCTTCTTTTCCTATTTGGATTCCTTGGATGTCTTTCTCTTGTCTTATTGCTCTGGCTAGGACTTCCAGTATTATATTGAAAAGCAGTGGTGAGAGTGGACATCCTTGTCTTGTTCCAGATCTTAATGGAATTGCTTTAAGAGTTCGAACATTCTTAATCACACATTATTTGAGAATCAAAATAAAAACTAATGCCTTGAAAAGTTCCTCATCATAGCATTCACATCAGAATTAAGGGGGTGTTTTAACTTATGACATTTCCCTACTAAAATTTTTATTTGCATTTGTTTTCTCATGTGTAAAAAAGTGACCGCTGTTATGAAAAGTAAAATCATGAGAAATGGGTATAAATAGTAAACACAGGACAGAGGGAGATAGACATTAAGAAGCACAATGAAACCTGCAAAGTTTGGGAATAAAGAAAAAGCTCTTCCATATCAGATGTGTCAGGTTTCATGACAAAGAAGTAAGAAATCATAGAAAATACAAATGTCTAATTTTCAACCAAAGAACTAAGTCATCGAAATCTTACCAATTTAGCTTTCTGAAAAGAAATGTAATGTCAGTCAGGCTTGAGACAGATAGTGTAAGTTAACATGAAGGTTAGTATGTTGACTCACTGTCATGAAAAGTTGTGCTTTTAGCTAAGCATGCTAAAGGTCAGAGATAGAAAACATGTGTTTCTTTCTTTTTCAAAGCAAAAAGCAAAGCCAAAAATCCAGTGCCAAAGTACAATACAATTTAAAAATATAAACTGTTCCCAAAAAAATTAGTGAAAATTGAAAATACCTCAATCTATATTAGAAATGTGTTACTTCTAGTAGATAAATTCAACACAGTCATAAAGATTCATAACTATAAAAATCACACAAAAATATGTGTATATAGCAATATTAAGTAGAAAAGCTTATTACAAAGCCCATATTTAAATAAGATTTACAAATTCTAGATGGAAATAATAAAATATTTCATGTTATTCAGTAGAATTAGCAAGACTTTCCATCTAAATTTTTATATTATTTATTTACACAAAATTTTGTACAACAAAATAAAATAAGAAGTGTCTTATCTATAATTGATTAAAATAGCTAATAAAAGAAGGCAATAAAATGATGAGTAAATAAACTGAACATATTCATAGTCTGTTGGCCAGAAATCTTATTTTGAGGTTATCTCCAATATAAATGTATGTATACGCTCATCAAAAAACATATTCTAAAATATTCTGGATAGCAGTATTTAATAATTCCAAACTTTATACTAATTAAGCACCCACCAACAGAGTGGCTGAATACTCTATTGCAATGAGAACAAATCCTCTACAACATATGCCACAGTACGGACAAATCTCATAAGTAATGCTGAACAAGAAAGAAAAATATATAATTTTCATGCCTGACTTTGCTTATTCAATATGTTCATGAGATACCACTTGTACAAAATAATTTAAAGTCTGCAATAACTTTTTTTTTCAGATCAAATTCATAGCATTTCAGTGCATAGAAAAATATTTACTAGAAGAGACTAAGAATCTCAATGTGCCATTCAGACACATATATTAAATTTGAAATTTTCATGATGATATAAATTTATTTTTAAAGATCTTAAATATAACAATTATCTCTTGTTATGAAATATTTGTGCATAGGCATTAATGCATACATACTATATGTGTATACATTAAATGTGGCACCTATGTATCTATGCATATACATATATTCTAAAAATTTCTTATGTCAAAAAAAACAGCTACATGTCCTCCACAGTTAAAACCTTACTGAGAAGAGGTTACTCTGTCAAGGACTGAATTTACTAGTCTCATAACCTTTCACTTTCCAGGTGAGACTAGATGATTACTTCTAACCAATGGAAAGAGAGCATAAGGGATGTTTTTATTAAGAACTAATGCACTTTCTCCATGCTGTTCTCCTTTATCAGCCAACAGGACCCATAAAACCCAGAACAAAATTCCAAAATCCAAAATGATGAATGAGTCATAGTACTAGTCCTGGAATCTGTGTGGACAGCTGCCCATCTACCAGAATCATAAACATTGACTAAAACATTAAAGGGGGTATTAAAGATTTTTTTTTAATTTTGTGATTTATTTGATAGCAAATTATGAAATTTTAATAGTTTGTTTTTGTTGTTATCATTTATATTTTAATGCTAACTTGACCCAGTTTTGAGGTCTTGGCTAAAGGTTGAATAGTTTGCCTTTATGACCGGAAGGTTAAGTCCACAGTCTAACCACTTAATTTATCAGGTTCTCACACACCAGGTCACCTAGCACCTGACTTATTCATCCTAGAACAAGTATGAAAAAACAAGGAACAGTCTTCATGACCCCCAGAGCCTGGGAATTTATTCAAATTAGCCAATCCAGAAGGAGCCTAGAGATCCTAGCTAACCCGACACTTTTTGTACTTATATAAGTTACCCAAAATTAAACAGCTCCAGATTTTGTTACTTTGTCCCTGGGTGCAGTGCCCTGTGCGACCCTGCCTGGCAAGTTTCTCTTGCTTGGCATTTTAAAGAGCAAAAACTTCTGCCTTTCAATTATCCAAGTATTGTTTCCATCATCAAAACAATCTTAAATGTTATAAAACATGAATTCAGTGCTATCATAATTAAAATATATCCTAAGCTTCTTGCTATAAAACTTAGTCATTTAACATGCACAGATTTAATACCTGTGTTCTTTTTTCCTGAAGAATACCAAATATCCATCATGCATAGTGCTTTGTTCAATTCCTAAAACACAAATTTAAATAACTTCAAGGATGGTTGAGTACACATGCTATTTAACTAGCAATTGGGTTTATCAAACTGCCCAGGATCTGCATTTCAATGTGTTTTTGTTCTTGCCACATAATTATCTTTGCAGAAAATATAGTAAAGTGCCAAAATCTGCATTTCTTTGTGAAAAATAATCATTGAGTGAAAGATAAACTTCAATGAAATCTGAGAGAGGGTTAACATGGCACAATAAATAAGACTCTTTACAAAAATGTGATGCAGGAATAACTTGAAAACCAGTACATATGCATTGATTTTCCTGAATTCATGTTTGTTAAAAGCATCAACCGCATACCTTCTAAATGATAATAACTAATCACATAAAAGCATACATATATGCATATATATTGCAAATAAATCTATGTAGCTCAATTTTTCTCATCTTTTTGCTCTTGTATTTGCCCATCTAACTTTTTTTTTTCTCAGAGAGTTCAAAATTAATATATGTGGGTTATTTACAGATAGGAGACCTATTAATCCTAGAACAAATATGGAAAAGCAAGGAACAGTCTTTATGACCCCCAGAGCCTGGGAACTTATTCAAATTAGCCAATCCAGAAGGAGCCAGAAAGCCTAGCTAACCCGACTCCTGTTGTACCTACATAAGTTACCCACAGTTCAACAGCTCCAGATTGCTTTTGCTTTGTCCCTGGGTGCAGTGCCTGAGCAATCAACAATTCCAATATGGAAAAAAAAAAAAACAGCAATTCCAGAATCTACTCATTCTAATACTTAATAAATTGTAATTTGTATGATTTTTTTTAAGAGCATGTCTGGGACCATTTAATTTGGAATTTTACAAGTTGGTAATTCTTGAATATGAGTGGTCAGTATGCTTTACTTTCTATTTACTAGGGGTTTTAGAGATTTTTTTTTCAAGAGGCTAAGAATAAAGTATACATACTGACACAAACACATATATTGTGTAAATATTATCCATTTGTATATACACATCAATTCAGTTAAACCATTTATTTAAAGAATTTCTAAACAATGACTATGAGGAGATATTCAACTGTAGATTTAAATAATCACCTAAAGGGCATTATGTAGTGCAATGGTCAAGGTCATGGACTCTGGAGCCAAATTGCATGGGTTTGCATCCCAGTTCCTCTCTCTACTTGTTCTGTGATCTTGGATGAGCACACCAGCTGCTTTAACTTCAGTTTGGTCCTCAATAAAACAGAGATAAAAGCAGTAACTACCATATAGAGTTTTTGTGAAGGTTAAAAGAAAAGATGTAAAGTGTAAGAAATGCATTAGCACTAATGAAATGCTACCTATCACTATCATTTGATGTGATAGAAGGAATAGAAGTGAGGAGAGTTGAGTTCTGTAGCTAATTATCTACATAATTTTGAGGAAGTCACCAACTTGTCTGGGTCTCCAAATTCCTATCTACAATATGTGAGATTTGAGCTATATAGTTTATAAGGTAGTTCTAAATCCTAAATTTTTCAAAGTCAAAAATATTTCATAGAAATATTTTCATAGAAATATTTTCTTAAAAAAAAGAAATATTTTCTATTATTACTCTCTTAATCACATTGCTATAAATAGATGGCAATAAATGGCAATAGAAGGTATATACAATCTTTAGTATTGTGGCTGGTGGCTTGAAGGTGAGCTCTGAATGGATCAATTGCTGAGATTTTCCAATTTTATACTATATTTTCCTAAGTATAAACATAAATATACAAAAATGATGAGTTTAAGAAATTCTATGCTATAGGAGATATTTTTGTAAGTAATGGAACAAAGGGGGAGAAGTTTGCATAGACATTTAGCATGCCATAACTGAGTCAAAATGATCAATTTATCTTTTTTAAAAGCAAATTTCTGACATGCCATTTATAATAGCCAAAATTAGATTTTCATTTATAAGCTAGGTCACTAATAATGAGCATTCTCTGTAGTATATAATAAATTCAGCATAACATCCGATTTTGTACTACATTATTGGACTATATTAAAGTGAATTTGTATTAAGAGAAAACAGGGAAAAGATCATTTAATAGCAGTTTCAGCCAAAAGGTGAGCATTTGTAAGCAAAAAGTAAGGCTTCAATAATATAGATAATCAAAAGTACCTTTCTCTTTCCACATTGACTTCATCCAGTAGTGTGGCAGTGGCCAAATATGTCTATAGAAATTACATTGAGGTATAAATACCAGTTGTAAAATAATTATTAGTGAATTATCGACTTTTAAATGTGATTCCTTTTATTACTCACATCCTGCAGTTTATAACTGCTGTCATTTTGCCACAGATTGCTCCATGTTTAATCAGTTTTAAAATAAGATACAGATGGCCTTTGTTCCATAAAATCTCTGGTTTCTTTCTCCTTCACTGACCACATAGTCAATATGCACGAATCACAAAGCTGAGACTTAACATTTTCTTCAATTAGCCTAAGGCAATAACAAATCAAAGATTGATTTCTGGAGATGGCAAAGCTCACAGATACAATGCTGTGCAGAGCAGATAGACATCTGTTTTATGAAAGAATGTTGCTAATGGCAATCAGTTACACATTAATGCATAATTTTCACTCATCTTTTATGGGTCACAATCTTATTAGGTGGACTTTTATTTTTTTGGTACTGAAGCACAAGTTGCTTTTAATAAGACAGATACATAAGTCTCAGGATTTACTCCGGTCGGATATGAGCATTGCAATAATGGTTCTACCTCAACTTCCTGACAGATCTCAAGCAGTTGGCAGTAAACTGGACCCAACTCTTTCACACATTATTAACTATCCTGTAAACAGACTGCTTTTTTCCTCTCATTAGAAGCTGTCTAAAAATATTTTTTGTAGATGTATTTTGGCCTTATATAGAATATAATGAAGATTTTTGAAGGCTAGAATATAAAGGGACATGAGAGAACTGAAAAATCTGCAGATTTAAAAGGGTTCACCATTAAGGTTTCGCTGAAGAAATTAAGGACAGAAAAAGAATTGAGCTTTGAGAATAGGTGGGGTAAGAATTAGGAAAAGGAAGTCTCCATTAGGAGGGAGAGCCAGGAAGAGCCTACAAAGGAGGACTTATGTGAGGAGATTTCAAGTGAAATTTGAGGCTATAGAAGTTTGATTCCTCCTCAAAACCACTGAAATTCTCCTTTAATTTTCCCTCAACAAAATTCTATTACATAGATAAGCTTTGTTTTGGTTTAGTTTCAATAATTCCTTTGTTTTGTTTCTCTATTCTACATATGAGTGAAACCATCAAACCATCTGGTATTTGTCTTCCTCCCTCTGGCTTATTTCACTTAGCATAATCACCTCCAATTTCATCCATGTTGTCACAAATGGCAAGAGCTCATTTTTTTTTATAGCTGAATAGCATTCCATCATATATAAGTATCTCATCTTCTTAATCTAGTCATCTGTCATTGAACACTTAGGTTATTTCCACAACTTGGCAAATAGTGACTTGAGGCTGATAGAGGGAGAGAGCTGGGGTGAGAACAAAGAAGGGAAGGGCCTCAATAATATATTATAAAGGGAGATGCTCTGGTGGTAGGTGGGGCATGATTTTTTACATATTAAGATGTATGTACATATTCCCCTGAATCACACATAGCGCTGTAAACCAATGCTTAAAAAAAAAAAAAAAAAAACCCTTGGAAATAAAGGAGAAAAAATTCTATTAAAAACTTGGTGATATATTCTTTGTATTAGAAATCAGGGAAGTCCAAATTTTGCAACAAGGTAGGCAAGGAATAAAATAGCAGGAGGTGGTGGCAAAGAAAGCAGAAAACATTACCCCATAGATTATGGCAATGAACATGCACTGTGTCCCAAAACCAGACAGGATTTATCATAATATCTTCCTGGAACACTAGTTAGGACATAAGTGATGTTCAGCATTAGTGTGAATAAAACATTAGGAGAATGATTCCTGCGATGCATGAGCCTATAGTCATGAAGATGCACAGAGATATTTTGTAGATAAGGTTATGAGAAATTTCTTGAAGAAAGCATTATCTAGTTGAGATCTAAAATATGAAAAAAAAAATCCAATTGAAGACAAGAAAAGGCTTATACAAAATCCTAGATAGGAAGGAGAATATTTCTTATTCAAGAAATTAAATGACTTCTGATTTACTACATTATAAAACACATAGTATGTAGATAAATGAAACAGAGGAATATAAAAAAAGTCAGATCACAAAAAATCTCCTGCTCTATTATATGAAATTTGGAATTGACACCAAAGAAAATTACAATCTATTAAAGGATTGTAATTAGGAGAATAATAATACCAGACTATCACCTTAGACCCTGAAAAGCAAATCATTATCCATGGCTTCCTCTGGCCAAGCCTCCATGCACAGTTCACAAAGAGTCCAAAGGGTTGAGTACACAAACCCACTTGGCAACCATTCCCCTAGAGCATTCTCTGTACATAGATTCACACAGAAGTCCATGCTCAGATGACTCTAAGTTATTTCCATGGCTTGTGTGACCTCTTCCCCAGGTCTGATTCCTAAGGGCAGATTTCACCTGTGGACTTAAATCTAGACTCGAGGGAAGGCCCTGAAAACTGGTACAAAGAGGATGGCCGTGAACAATGATAAGATGTACAGATCAGAGTGTCTATATTTAAATCCAAGAGGTTCTTGATATTAAAGGATGGAGCATGATGGTAGAAAAAGAGAAGAACCATGTACTTCCATTAATACTAATGCCTGAGCTTCCGAGATTTTAGGACTGGATCAGATTATTTCATTTGTGCTTTAAAAGATCACGCTGTCTATGTTTCAGAGAAAACAATGAAGATACAAACAACTTGTAAAAAGTACAGTATTTAATAACCTGTAGAAAAATTCATAGAAAAAGTTATACATTCTAGTCTTAAGGGTGACAATGGAAATGTAGATAATTTAACAGAATGTGGTATCGATACCAATACATGCTCAGATAGAGAAAAATGTCAAAGATAATACCCACTTTCTCAATTTTCACAACTGGGTAAATAGTTTTTATAATAAAAACACAGAGGAATAATAGTTTACAAACAGATGATGTTAACTTCATTTTAAAGAACTAAGAGTTTAAAATATATATAGGAATCAAGATGAAGATGATATCATATAAAACATTGGATTTTGTTATCTAAATAGAAGTATGCTGGAGAAATAAATATGGAACTAGCAAGGGATATTAAATGAAACCTTTGGAGTCAATGTGATCAGCTGAAGTGTAGTAGTGAGAAGGGAACAGGGTTGAGAAAAGAAGTGAATAAAGCCATTATCCTGGCCTCTCTGGTGGCCTAAGGGTTAAGTCTCAGGGCTATCACCACTATTGCCTGAATTCAATCCCTAGCCAGGGAGCTAACCCACATGAGGCAGCAGACCTCTCCTGTCTCACCTGCTTCACCCCTTGGAAGTGTATTTCAATAAATCTGCCTGTTCTGCTCCCCACTCTGTCTCTGCTGAATCCTCTCAACCCCAGCACTTTTGGCCTATACTCCAGTTCTTCTACACAAAAATTTAAAAAAAAATACAAAAAAATAAAGCCAACATCTAAGGAATAAGAACTTGCAGAGCTCTTCATTAATAAATGTATCTGGAAACAGAGAACTCATTTAAAACAGAGTAAATAAAGTGAATAATGTAAATTCATAAATGTTATTCATAAAATGGATCAATAAGATAAAGTATAGGTTAACCTTTAACAGTCAACACCACCCACTAATCCTAAAGGCATAAGCCTGAGAAGACATTCAACAATTTTAAAAAATATTTAATTCATGTAATATTTGAGACACTATAAGTACCCAACTTCCCACTCTGTGATACTTTGTAAATGATTGTTGTTAAAGGAAATCATGCAAATTTGTCTTATTTGGTAATTACAACTGAAATTGAAATTAATTGATTACACTATTATATATTGTTTCTATTTAATTGTGTTACAATAACTTAAATTATGTATTCTTCATAGTGTATGATATGTTATACACTATGTTCAGAATATAGTCATAATCTCATGTAATTCTCATGAAGAATGTATAAAATATCTACTATTATCCATCTCTTACAAAAAGCAAACTGGAGTTTAAGGAAATGATATAACAGCCATATTCACAGAGCACAGGGGTGGCAGTGTGGGAATTTTTACTTGGGTTAATTAATATCAAACATCTTAACATTACAAATTTCTTTTGATGTTAGGAAAGTAGAGATAAAGTTACTTTTAGCAATTGATTTAAGTTTGAGTGACCTTTCTTGACTCTCCAAATAATAAACAATTTTAGGATATCCACATATTGACTTTGTTATCATATGTTCACTACTGAAATAGTAACAAAATCAACTTTGAATTAGCTACTTCTTCTGCTACATAATAAGTGACTGGAATGTAATCAGTTTTAATTGAAGCATTTAAATATTAATTTATCTTGGTATAATAGCCAAGAAATTCTTGGCACCTGTACTATTCAAGTTATGTAGAAAAATCTCATTAGCTTGAAAAATTTAAGAAAAATACAATTTTGAATAGATGAAAATTCCTAGAGAACATTTAAAATTCAGTTTATTAATTAAATCATATATAATATAAAATGATTTTAAAATAAAATCATAGTGATAAATTCTAGCTAAGGTAACACGATGTAGACCAAACATGTAAAACAAAAGAATTTTAGCTGACCCATTGATTACTACCATGCAAAATTACATTCCTCAAGGAGGCGCAAGGGGTTAAGATGCAACCTATGAAGCTATCCACAGCCACTGCAGCACAAGTTCGATCCCCACCCAGGGAGCAACCCACATCATGCAGCAGACCTCTCCTGTCTCACCCATTGCTCCCCTCAGCAGTATATTTCCATCAATCTGCCTGTTCTGTTCCCCACTCTGTATCTGGTGAATACTCTCACTCCCCCTCCCTGCACCTCTGGCCTGTACCCCAGTTCTTGTAAGCATAAATAAATAAATCTTTAAAAAATTATGTTCCTCAGAACCAAAAAAAAGTATTTTCACCATTCAACAATACTCCTAAACTTACATGTACACTAAATATTTTTAGTATGCTAATTTTTCCTTTAGCATAAAAGTAAATTTTAGCATCAATCCTATTCCTAATTAGATAGTCACAGCCACAGAGATATGACATTTTTAATTACTATAATAATTTTTAAATGTCTTCATATACTCTATTAAATATATAACTGAGACATCTTCATTGATTGTCATTAACTATGTTATGAAGTAGGTCATGCCATAAAAATGAGTACCAACACTGAGAAATGAAAGATGGATAGACAATATCAATAAACACCTCCTAAAAGTACAGCAGGAAACTTAAGCAAGAAATAAAACATGTAGAAAAGAGGAAAAGGAAATATTAACTTTGAGAAAATCAGTTCAATAAAGACGTTCTGATCCACTTATAAATACACATAAATGACATTATTCTTTTTTAAAATTAATGTATATGCACATATATTAAGGAGAGACAGCAAAAGAGGGAAAGAAATTCCCAAGAGGTAGACAGATAAATCTATCATATCTTTAATACAAGTTCAATAAACATTAAGCTTTATATGCATACTGTCTATTTTTCCATAATCATTAGCATCAATAATAAAATTTGAGTGAGTCAGAGCTGCCCAAAGCATGAATACTTTCTTCAAGTACATTAGGTCCTCTTAGATACTGCATCAATTTTTGCACACTCTGAGGGTTTCCAATTGGTGAATTACTTCTTTAACATATTGACTTTATATATTTCTATTTATGATATATTGTTTGTTTTTACCAACAATTCCTTTTATACACTCTCAGATTATAGATTCACTAAGATTTGTAATGAGGGGAAAGAAGTAGAATTACTGTTACCAAGCTGTTAAAAACTAACAAAAAAAGCTATATGCTGTCTGTTCTTCAAAGTTGCATGGTCTATCATAACATGGTCTAGTCTCCCACCCACCTGTACATTCAGTTTCTAGTAGTTTAATCACTAGTTTAATCTAGTAGTTTAATCACTATACCTCAGAATGGCCTTTCCAGTGGTCATTACCTCCAAAATTACTTGAGGGCCTCCCCTGGTGGTGTAGCAGTTGAGTGCTGGGCTGCGAAGCTGCCCGCAGCCTCTGTAGTGCCGGTTTGATCCCAGGCCGCCATTCGAGGGTCCCACATGGCGCACAGACCTCTCCTGCCACTCCCAATTGCTCCCCTCAGCAGTGTATTTCATCAGTCTGCCTGTTCTGCTCCCCGCTCTGGCTCTGGTGAATTCTCTCACCCTCCCGTGCTTCTGACTGTACACAGTGCTTGTATAAATAAATAAACAAATCTTTAAAAAAAAAAATACTTGATATTATGATATTACCTGCTGTGTACCAGACAGTATATTTTGTGCTTAGACTACAGAACTGAAAAACTTAGTCCCTGATCCATTGAATTCATAGTCTATGAAAGAAGTAAAAAAAGTCAGTAATTACAATGTGTTTTGTTAACTGCTCTTATCAATGTATGCCCAGGTGCTATGAAAACAAAGGGAGAATGGCCTCAACAACTGCATCAAATGTGGGGAAGATGTTGGGTACCCTTGAGATGTGTCCTCAAATCCATAGAAAGAAACAGAGTAAAAGTGTTCCATGCTTGAAGAATAGCATATAGGAATACAAAGCACTGATTTAGTTTTGAGTACAAAATCAGGAAATTGATTGTCATGATTTAAATGAAGATTGCATATGGGAAAGAAGCAAGAGAGAGAGATAGAAAAAGAGGCCAGAGCCTTGTACTATAAGCTAAGATTGTACATAATACCGCAGAAGAATCTTTTAAATTTGCATATTTAATTAGAATCTTGACATTGTTAATGGAGAGCTGAGTAAGAAGTTTCCCACTGAGGTAAGTATACATAGGGATTTACCAATGACATGGTTATGGATGTTAAATAATGGTGAAAGGCATCCATGTTATGATAACTGATGGCCAGTTTCTTTGGAATATTAAGGTGTCAGTGGGCAATTAGTGGCAATAGGATACTCATATGTGGATCTTAAGAGCAAGAGAGAAACCAACATGAAGAAAGCAACATTATATACATGGCAGGGTTTGGTTAAAGTCATCCAGGGAAAACTGTGAAATGTTAAATTTCAGATATTTCAAATGATAGTCATTTCTTTTTCAAATAAAATCATTCAAATATACATACTCACCCACCTCTACAGTGATTATTCACAATGAGCAATTACAATGGGCATGATTTTTATTTAACTTTCCATCTAATCTTAACACTATGTTCAGAGACAGATCCGTCTTGAAACCAACAGAGTTAAATATGAGGGTTACTCAATTTCCAAAAATAAAATAATGGTGGAGCATTGAATTCATGCACTCACATGATTTTTTTAAGTTTACAAAAAAATAGGACATTTTAACTGCAATTGGTTAAGATCACTGCCTTTTTCTATTCATCATCCTCTCTTGGTAAGTAACATGACTTCAAGCATTCTGGAGATATGGAAGAGAAAACTGAGCATGAGATACACTTACTTAGAGCTTAGTGAGGAATATTTATGTGATTCACAGTCACTTCTTGAATCTGCCAACAAAAAAGTAAGGAAAGACATATAGACAGTGCAGTGCAACTAATTGGAGAACTATCATGAGACCTTTCTGGATTTCTGTGATGTTTTTGTGTTTTGATCATTTTTTCAACTGTAATATTAAATTATAATTTATTTTCATTATATACACTTTTGTACTTAAACATTTATAATTTTGCATACTTTGTCAAAATAAACTGATGTCCAAGATTCACCTTCTAAAAAACCTTGTCATTTTCTATTAGTGTCCTAGTCACTGCCGTGGAAAAGGAAAACAGTTTGAATTTTATTTTTAATAGTTCAATAGTGTATTGCTAACAAAAATGTCAACAACAGTGTATTGTTGGAAAAAAGGCATTGAATACCATTCAAAGATATTTTTAAGGATTTATGGATGTTTCACAAATATTACATTTTTAAAATGGTTTTTAATTGACCAAATACTATTTTGATTGGTAACATTATTTCAAAAGTGTCATTTTCACTTAACAAATATACATGGATTTTGACTTAAAGGCATATTGGTCTATTATACCCTATTGAACAATTTTATTTATTGCCTTGGCAAAATGTTGTTTAGTAAAACAGTTTACATTCTCCTTACTTTATTGTCTCAGCAGCAAAAAAATGCACTGAACAAAGTCCTTGGGGGGAAAAAAATCAATTATTTCCAAGGTATGATGTGGCTGTAAAAAAAATAAACCTTGGTCTTTATTTTATTCAGCAAAGATACCACACAGACCTATCACATTACAGCTACACCCACTCTTAGGTGTTTTTAAAAGATAAAATGACCAAAAACTCCATAAAATCACTGTTCTAATATATTAAGTGTAATCCTTGAAGGTACTGATATTTAGAGATAAAGAGGAAAAGTCCATTTTCTAAAATGTCAATTGTGCAGTTTGTGCTGTCTGCAAGCATCTCGAAATTGCAAAATACTCCCTAGCAGACAATATGAGGAACTTTACCTTCCTATCTGAGTGAGAGGAACAGATTTCAGAAAACTAATCACTCTCCATAGTGTTAAGTGAATTTGATATATATACATTTTCTTTTTGAAGTAATTTTATCTTAATTTATCAAGAATAATATTTGAAACTGCATTTTTTAGAGATTTTAGATTTCTTTATGTATAATAAAGAGTTCTGTAGTCTTAAAAATACCTGAATGGGTAAAAATTTTAAATATAGAAATATTCTAGATTATTTTCACACAAAATACTCTAGCTCTAAAACTAAGTATATGTCTAATTCTCTTGGAAAAATAGCCCTCAAGTATCTTTGAGGTAAATGTGTAATAATAGGCAATTGCCGCCACTGCATACTATTGATATGTATACCTTTCTCAAGTTTTCTCTAACCTCCTTTACATTTTTATTGAAATCACAACTTGGACACACAGGAATAGTAGTTGATCATAATCAGAAATCTGGGAGTTTATACAAATTACAACACCAGCAGACTGAGTTTTAAAATCTGATTAGACATATTATTCACACTCTGATTCCTGCTCTAATTATATCATATAAAATACTAAATTATTGCCCCTTTAAATATCTACCTATATTGTTTACTCACATACAATATCTCACCTTGCTTTACACCTATTCTAACATAAAAATATGTCAGAATACAATCATGTTATTTATTTTTTGTAACTGAAACTCAATGTTTGCTAAATTATGGACAAAATTATTCAGTTTTTAATATAAAATATGTTTTATTTTATTTTTTTAAAGATGTGTCTTTATTTATTTATGCATACAAAAACTGGTGTGTAGGCCAGAGGCTCAAAAGTTGAGAGACAGAGACAGAGTAGGGAGCAGAACAGGTGGATGGATCTACTGAAATACACTGTTGAGGGAAGCAGAGGCAAAACAGGAAAGGTCTGCTGCACCATTTAAGTTAGCTTCCAGACCAGAGACCAAACTCAGGTCACAGTGGCTGTAGATAGCCTGATAGCGCTGAGACTTTAACTCCTGCACTACTAGGGAGGCCCTGAAGTATGTTTTAATTTCACATTGTAAACTTACTGTTTAAATTTGTATTTTATATTAACTAAATTAAATCTTGAAAATCAAACTCCAATTTTTCTTACAGAGCAATTAGAATTATTTTTAACTGAGTGATTGTGATTTTTTTTGTTTATAGTATACAAGAAACTGCCTGAAGCATTAGCTAAAGTTCTCCCCTTTAAGAAAAAAAAGATCTATTGGTAATCCAATCATCTTGGCTAACAAATTTCAATCATTCTACATTTGGTTTGAGGATAGATTCCCTAATAAAGTACATATGTTTTACATGGCCTGGTCGATGTTTTGTTTTGTTTTGTTTTTTAAGTTTCCTGGATATTCTTCCTACAGGTATGGAAGAAAATGAGAGAAATACAAGAAATATTCTTCAAAGGCTTTATCTTGATCTTTGTAGCAAGAAAATAACTCAGCATTGCACAAAAGATGAGCTAAATTGGCACCCTGCCACTTTAATACACTTCTGTATTAGCCTGACCCTATTTGTACAGTTTGATTGGAACATTGTGCTGTATGTTCCTTACAAATAGCTCAGAATAAATGACCCTGCAATGCAACAGTCATTATAAGATAATTTAACTCTTGCTTACAGGTCTTTACTTGTTGAAAGAAAAAAGGGAGATTATCCAGAACTAATAAGGTGGCAATGACATTCAGTAGAACAGATAAAAGGCAATAAAAAAAAGTGAAAGAGAGAAGGAAAAAAATGCAAGGGAATTAACAAATGATCCTTCTGTTCCATGAGTTAAGACTGATTTGCAACCAGAAAATAATTTCTTTATCACTGCTATGGAAAATATCAACATTGAATGCAAATGTATTTATTTGCATACTACTGATAACACAACTAGTCAGGAAACAAAGAATGTAAAACCTGATAGTAGTAACGAACAATTAAAAAAAGAGAGAATATATATTTTAATTCATGATAAAAAACAAGATAGAGTAAGTGTTCCTGGATTAAATAGATATCTAGGTACCATGCAAATGCTGAAAATTGTGTGCTTTGTGCATAAAAGTTTGGGTTTCTGTAAATAATACCAGGTTTAATACCTCAAATCATTATAAAACTATAAGCAGTAATGTAACATTATTAAAGGAGATATGGTATAGTATATGTTCACAGGGGTGACTCGTCTCCACCATAACGTCCAAAAAATGGTATCATAATGACTCTGAGAAAAGTTCAAAAGTAACACTCCCTACTGGCTCTACTTCTAAGTTTGAGCCCTGACTAATAAAGAAGGGAAGAATGGAGACTCTCTGAGCCAGTTTATTACATCTGTGTGATCTTTGGGATAAGTCACTTATTCAGCTTATATGAAATGTAAACTAATAGTGTCTGATTCACAAAATTGTTGATAGAATTTAAAACTTAATGGCTGTAAATAAATACTTGCTAATATTAGTGTGATAGACTTAAAAATATGCTTTAATTAAAATAGATTTATCACACTCATATATTGAATATATAGTATCTTTAAAAAATATTTTCCACTTGGTTCCTGGTTTCCAATTCAATGAAAGCGGATGTACTACAACATTTAAATTGACAAATCGCTAAAATAGAGAGTAAATAATGATAAATTGAAGCAAAGTATATCCTACTTAGTTCTCTTATCTAATATCGATAAGTAGATACATGATTTTGCATATAAATTCTGTACATATAACATGTCATAATTAAAATATATGTATTTATCATAATATTTGGATAAGGCACTCACTGATTCTACACTTGATTCATCCATTAATTTCCTCCTTAAGAAATTAAATTTAAGGTAAATAACTTGGATGCTATATCAATTTATTAAAAACAAAAACATCATGACCAGGGCCTCCCCAGTGGCACAGCGGTTGAGCGCTGGGCTGCGAAGCTCTGCAATACAGGTTCGATCCCCAGCCTCTGGGCGAGCATCCCACATGGCACACAGACCTCTCCTGCCGCCTGCTGCTCCCCTCAGCAGTGTACTTCGTCACTCTGCCTGCTCTACTCTCCCCTCTGGCTCTGGTGAATTCTCTCACCCCCCCAACCGGTGCTTCTGACTGTACCTAATGCTTGTATAAATAAATAAATAAATAAATCTTTAAAAAAAATCATGACCTTGCAGAGATAGTGGTGGAGGTGGAAATTTGACAGATTCACATTTGACAGAGATTAACAGAGGTCAGCAATTTTATTTAAAGCCAGAATAATCTGGTATCTAACAGAATGCAACTGATTTTCTAGCTGAACTAAATTGTAAGGTTTTTGAAAAAAAAAATTAAATAAATTCAGTTGACTTTTTACTTTTTATACATCAATAGGAAGATCAATGAAAAATACAATGCTGTGACAAGATTCCTTCACCACAAAACTAAATAGAAATCCATTAAATGATATATCGAAATGTCAAAAGAATTTCTGAAAATTCCCATTTCCCTAGAATGTAATTAATTGACTATCAAAATAGTCATCACATTAGAAGACTGTTACAATGCTTGCCTGCATTGTCCATCCTTGGCAGCTCTGCATAGGCCAGTTTTATTTTTTTTAATTTTTTTAAAGATATATTTATGCATACAAGAGCTGGGATATAGGTCAGAGGTATGGCAGGGGGGTGGGGGGGGGGAGTGATGAGAGGATTCACCAGAGACAGAGTGGGGAGCAGACAGGCAGATTTACTGAAATATACTGCTGAGAGGTGCAGTGGGCAGACAGGAAAGGCCTGCTGTGCTATGCAGGTCAGCTCCCTGGCCAGGGATTGCATGGCCAGTCATTGTTTCATAGTGCTGATGCTTAACCCCTTGCACCACCAGGGAGGCCCCCTGCATAGCCCAATTTTAATAAGAATTCTGTTAAGTCAGTTTAGAAAGATTAATTCCACCCCCCTAATACACACACACACACACACACACACACACAGATATCTGACCATCTTGGCCTGCCTTCAGCAGGAAATCTTGCAGTTTAGCAAGAATAACCCCTGCCCAATACCTCAATCAAGACTTCCTCTGCAGCCACTGCAGCACCAGTTCAATCCCCTGCTAGCCAGGGAGCAACACACATGGTGCAGCAGACCTCTCCTGCCTTGCCCACTGCTGCCCTCAGCAGTGTGTTTCATTCAGTCTGCCTGTTCTGTTCCCCACTCTATCTCTGGTGAAAGCTCTCACAACCTCGCACCTCTGGCCTGTACCCCAGCTCTTGTATGAATAAATAAATAATAAATCTTTAAAAAAAAGTCTTCCTTACTATTTTAATGTGTTACTAACATATTCTAAGTAAATCAATCAAAAAATGATTTTTTTTACCTTCAACTTATTGTATATCTACCTCTATATAACTTAGTAATATAAGAGAAAATCTTTAAAAAAAAAACAAAGGTTTATTTTAAAAGACGACATATAATTAAGACAGGAACCATAGTTTCTACATTCTCTTTTTTCTCTCTCACTTAAAAATGGAAATAAATCTCTATAAGATTTAACATTTGAAACAAATCATTTTCATATTTTACATTTCAGTTGAAATAACAAAAAATATAAAAATAACCACAATCAATGGTTTTTAAATTCATCCTACATATAATAGTCCTGAATGTTTTAAAGCAATTAGCTGGCAAACTCTTTGCACTGAAAAATTGTTGCATTTTTCTTGTCTGTGTTATTTAAAATTTACAGGTAGCATTATTTTAATTGGAAAATATCTCAACCTACTCTTATTTAGAAGTGTAAAAAGAGATAAGTTGGATTCATATGAAGACTGGGCTAATACTTCAATCATTTTATGTATGGTTAGGAGAGAAAATTGAAAATGTCCTCACAAATCATGGAAATGAAATTTCTTTTTTCATGCTACTTTTAATCTTAAAATTTTATACCTGAAAAGAAGGGTTACTCGGTATTATAGAAGTCACCACACTATCATGTCTTCAATTTCAAAAATTGTATCTATGATAAACTTTAGAGAACAGCCATATTTTTATGAAATATTCATATCAGAGACAAAGGGATCTTTCTAGATACATTAAAAGTTTAGAATATGGTTATCAAAATGCCATATTGTTAGCAGGCAGAATAGGGATTACACTGTTATAATACCATAGTGGGGTACATTAAATAGGCACTTGAGAGACCAGTATTTGTAATGCTGCATTGATGGCGGATGCACTATAACTACACCTGAAGAGGAGGATCCTATACTTCCAAAATACCAACAACAATGTAAATGAACGTTACTTCAATAAGAGGTGTATATATATATATATGTATATGTTCTATCTATATGTATATATATTCTAACAGAGAAATATCTAGATTAGATGTTATTCAACCTAACATGAATATTTCACCTTTAAATATGATTACTTGTGAAGTGTTTTAAGTATGTGCTCAATAAAAAGATAACTCCATAACTGCTGCCATATGTGGTCTATACTGGACAACACACTTAGATCTGTTCATGCATAGATTCATCATATAAAAATAACTTTCACTGTAAAATAAGCAGTAATTATCATGACAACTCTGTGGCTGTGGCCCATTTTCTTTTTATAATGCAACAGATTAACAGAGACACATTTAAAACAGAGACACATGAATAAAATCACATTTAAAAATGGACTATTTAGAATTATTATTTCTCTGCATGTAATTCAAACTCAATAATTAAAAATCCATAACCAAACCACCTTCAAAACTACTAGAATATATTCATTGATATGAAAATTCTCTTGGGTATGAATGAATGCCTGTGTGCCATGTGGATGTGTACTGAGTACATGTAACTATTGCAAGTATGTATTGTGTACATACATGAGCATAGTTTGTGTGTATGTGTGAGTGTGTGTGTGTGCGTGTTCTAGGAAACCATTTTTTGGTCAGCCCCGATATATGCCAATTCAAATTAGAACAAATCTGGATGTGAGGATGATCTGGCTGTGTTGATTCAGCTGATGTGGCTGGCTAGGTAGATGTCCCCTCCCTCCCTCAGAGTTCCTGTCCAAAGATGTGTGCTGGTCGAAGAGGACAGCCTTTGAGAGGGACTGTTTCTCCATCAAGGGTATAAGAGTAGCAGCACTCCCCCATTAGGACCTCCAAACAAGCTCTCAAATCAGAACAAATTTAATTATAGTTGTACATTATTCCTCAGAAATAAGGGAAATATTAAGGACTCTGGCTTTAAGAACAGTTCAGATCTAAAGCTGCCATAGATTAATAAATGACATCACAAGGTATCCTAAAATATATTCTTTTTTTAAGCCTAAATATGATTCTTTTATTTTTTTATAATAAATTTTATTTTTATATTCCCCATACAATTGCAACCCCCTTATTTTGACCCCAATTCCTCCCCTCCCGCCCCCTATCCCTCCATAGAGTGTCTCTGGTTCATAGTTTTTTGTTGATTTTGATTTTCACTTTCTTATAGTTTTTCATTTTGCTGGTCCCTTATTTACGTTTTCTAGATTCCTGCTATGAGACCATCCGGTATTTTTCTTTTTCTTTCTGGCTTATTTCGCTGAGCATGATCCCTTCCAGCGCCATCCAAAATATATTCTTAAAGTCAGTCATAAAACTAGATAACAGGCCTATTATTTGTTCTTATGTGATTACGAAAGAACTAAAATGCCTCAACTAATAATTCAAATTATACAGTACCACTTGAACCAGTTAAGTATTTCTCTGTACAATTAACACAGAGTCCTCCCCATCCATAGAATCTTAATGACTGGCAACCAGTTCCAGCTTCTAAATTGAAATAACAGCAACCACACCTTTCTTCACCCATAAATGCAAAATAGTACACAGACCACACAGCTGGGATCAATTAACTCTAATTAAAAATATTATAGTTGATTTGGTATTAGAGCTTTCATTCCAAGCCCTTCCGTTCAGCACTTTGTCACTCAGCCAATTTCATTTATACCATCTGAAAACTAGCATTAAAAGGCTTAGGCAAAATGCAATCTAATAAAATACAAACAAAAAATTGAAAGTTCACCCCCCTTTTGTCCTATTTCAGTTTTAGTTGGGGTATAGCCAAATAGAAACCATTGAAAATGTTAAAGATGTTTTGAGATATTTTTTGATACACAGCTTATTTAAATTGACTAGATCCAAAGTAGCTACACTATGTCTATGAAAAAGCACTGTAAAAGAATAGTAGCTATTCAATAGCAAGATAATTAGAAGTAAATGGGAAATTATCTCAAAATGTAAAACAGTACTATTTCATTTTATGGCCTATTTTAACATGAACTGAGCACTCAGTTTGCCAAAAACCCTTTTGAAAGAGTACTGTAAAAATGCACACACCTGCTTGGAGGTAATTATAGCATTAACTACCTGAATTGCAAACAGTAATAAGCAACTGTAAGTACTGGGAAGTATTAGAATAGCTAGATATGCACTTTTCCAGGCATTATTTAACATGATGATTTTGCAATTTTAAGCCAGATATACTTTGCAAAAGCACAGTTAAATAAAATTTTAGCTGATGAATTTGAACAGATCATTTTAGTTAAAAGTTATTTTCTTAAAAAACAGAATTTAGCTATTATGCAATATGTATCTAAATGTTATTGTATGGGCCTCCCTGGTGGCGCAGGCAGTTGAGTGCAGCACTGTGAGGCTGTCAGCAGCCTCTGCAGTGCTGGTTCCATCCCCACCGGCCTTGGAGCAACCCACATGGTGAGCAGACCTCTCTGGTCTCGCCTGCTGCTCCCCTCAGCAGTGTATCTTGGTTGGTCTGCCTGTTCTGTTCCCGGTTCTGTCTCTGGTGAATCCTCTCACCCTCCTGTGCATCTGGCCTGTACCCCAGTTCTTGTATAAATAAAAATAAAAATCTTAAAAAAAAGATAACAAAGGTGTTAAAATTGTATAGCATATATATAACATACATAGGTTATGTGTTTACATGTATGTGTATATATAATTCACATTTTTCAAATTTACCTATACTCAGAGTTTTCAAACAGCAAAACTATGATCTAACTCCCTTCATAAAATTCTTTTTTTTTTAGTGTACAATAAGATGTTTGCACTGTATTCTTTTGTGGGTTTTTGTTCTTGTTTATGAGGTAACATTTGTTTACAATGCTATATATGATTTAGAGAATAGGTTCATACCTCCTGAGGTGTATGATACCAAACCACACCCACTCCCAAAATACCCATAATCCTTTATGATAGACATTAGTTCCTTTCTCCCCTTGTTCCCATTCCCAGACCGTGGCCCTGTCAGAAGCCTCAACTCTGCAGTTATTCCCCATTTCTTAAACCCCAAATCCCTAAGATGGCTTTATATTTCTGTTATGAAAAAAGCATTTCAGGGCCTTCCTAGTGGCGTAGCAGTTGAGCGCTGGGTTGCGAAGCTGCCTACAGCCTCTGCAGCACTGGTTTGATCTCCAGCCGCCCGGATAGGGTCCCACATGGCACTACAGACCTCTCCTGCCCGGCCTGCTGCTCCTCTCAGCAGTGTATTTGTCAGTCTATCTGTTCTGTTCCCCGCTCTGGCTCTGGTGAATTCTCTCACCCTCCTGCGCTTCTGACTGTACCCGGTGCATGTATAAATAAATAAATAATTCTTTAAAAAAAAAAAAAAAGCATTTCAGTTAACACTACAACTTCACTCCCTTCTCCCCATTACCATCTCTTCCTAAGGACATGGGTAATCTTTGTTTTAGTCATACATTGTTATTTTAATTCCTTTTCTGTTCTTTGTTCTCTTTTGCCTCTGGGCACTGAATGTGTTATTTCCTGTCTCTGAATACATTTTCTTAGCTGAAAACTTTTACCCCCATCTTATCCTTGTGCCTGGAAAGTCTCTCTCAGTGTCACCATGCATGTATTGGTGCCCAGTCTATATGCTCCAAGCAGCAATTGCCACCTCTATCAACAGTACTTAAATTGTTTGCCTATTGGTCTATCATCTCACTAACTATAAATTCCATATGATAAGGAGCCCTGTCTGTCTTATCTAATATTTTATTTCTAGCCCTGGCACACAGTAGAAATCAATACAATTGTACTAATCATGTGAATGAATGATAACATCTTTAAAAAAGTAAGGCATTATTTGAGAGAAAATGAATGTCTGGATTTTTAGGATTGAGAGTCTTTGTGGGGTAACAGTAAGTGAGGAACAGAGTATTTTTTTTCTTCCTACTGTCCTTTGAGAATGTTATTTCACCTTCATGTGATGAGGCAAAATGAGAATAATGATAGTACTACCAATCTCACAGGGTTTTCATAAATTCAAATTAATTAACATATGAAGGTACTTAAAAATATGCCTGACATTTCCTAAGTGCTTTATTAGTGATATGGTTTGTAAAAGAAAAATTGCAACAGGTCAGTTAAAAAGGCAAGGAAGACTTTATTCAAGATTATTGTAATAGAGGAAAGAGATTATTATAATAGAGGAAAGAGACTGAACTCAACTCCTTTGAAACCAAAGGCAAAAAGTATTTTTAAATACTCTGGTGCACTAGTGAAATAGCATTGGAGGGCATTATGGGTCAAATATGATAAGGTCATCTCTGTTTGCTAATTAGCACATATAAGTTAGGCTAGAAGTTAGGCTTCTATCCTCCCACAGAGAATGGAAGAAAAAAAGCACCATTTTCCCTGATGATTACATTGCAAAAGGCTTCCTCCCAGATTCTTAAAAAAGGATTTGGAAGGGTTGTGCAAGATTTATATCACAAAGGGGAAGAGGAAGAATTTACCATTGCAAGTATTCCATAGTAAATGCTATAAGAAAAAGGAGGTCAGAATGAACCCTGTCTCTAATTCAATCATGTTGCAGGGAACACTTGAAGGTCATCTTGGCTTGTATCAACTGTTTTACTATTAATTAAATAGCAGGGATGAAGGTAAACTTATTTTGATATTTTAAAAACAGCATGTTTGTTTCCAATATCTTTCACATACACCATATATTGTCAACAGTTTTTAATTAAAATGTTATTTGATGCCACCAGAGTTTTTGTAGCTCCACGAAATATGTTGGAAAGTCAGAATTGAAGCTCATGAGAATGCAACGAGATATCCCTAGAGATAGTGGTAAATACAAAAGAAGAGTACCAACACATTAATTAATAAATTATAGACCAGATCATATAAATGCATATCACTTAACTCCAGGCCAGAAATTATAGACTGTAAATCTGCAAGTCAGAGAATTTCAGACCACTATGAAATGGATACCTGCTAGGGAGGCATGTATCTGTATCAAAAAGTTGAGTATGTGAAACGAACAGTCTGTGAAGTTATTAATCACCTTCAACAGACTGAATTTTAATTATCAACACATCAAACCATTCAATGTTTCCAATTTTTGCTAAAAATGCTATAAATCTCATGTCATAACACAGGCAATTGTGTTATGTGTTAATCAGAAGGTAATAGGCTAAAATATGACACCTGCTGATTAAATTTTCTAATGTAATTCCAACCTTCAAAAGCAGCTTTTGTGTAATATTCATATTTAAAGAAGCAAACATGACTGAACTAATACACTATATTCAGCTACCACTGTAGTGAATACTCCCTAATTATCTTAATGGCGCCTTAATAGGTCACTAATTGCAAAAGGAAAGAACAGAGGAAATTTAGGCATGACTGAACAGTAAGACTATTCAGGATTAGCTGTACCTATGGAGAACAATGGTGTGATAACATCGGTTAATGACGCCAGGGTTTTTTTTAAAAAGATTTATTCATGCATACAAGAACTGGGGTACAAACCAGAGGTGAAGGGGGTGAGAAGATTCCCCAGAGACAGAGTGGGGAGCAGAACAGGCAGACTGACTGAAATACACTGCTGAGGGGAGCAGCTGGCCGAGACAGGAAAGGTCTGCTCCACCATGTGGGTAGCTTCCTGGCCGGCAGTGTATTGAACTTGTGCTGCAGTAGCTGGGGATAGCTTGATAGCACTGAGACTTTAACCCTTGTGCCACCAATTCTAATCTCTCACTTCCCTTAATTATTCTATTTCCAGGCTCATGTATCTAATATTCCTCAGAAATCTCTACAATTATGTTTTCTTTTTCTTGCCATTAAACAGAACTACAAGAGTTAGTTACAGTTGATTCTTTTTGCTGCTTTTTTCATCTCACATACAAGAATCTACACCATACATTCTCTATATTTCAATTATTTTAGCTTTCAGTATCCCAAGAGATGAGAAAAAGGCCCCAAGCTCGTCTGTCATTCTCTCTCTTGGAAGATCAATTATTAGAACTCAGATCAAATAGAAAAAAATATTCAAAAAAGTTGTAGATTTTAAGTTTGCAGAGAAGTGAGAATAAATGAATGTGATACATGCTCCTAATTTGTGATTATTTCAACACTCTTCTCTGCAATAATGCTAAGTTTCTCAGTCAAGTTTACACATATGCTAAAACTATAACACAGTAAAAATAATGCAATTTGAATTATATTAACTGAAATAAGCATTGAATAAAATATAAATGCTTGATGGACTCATATTTTGAATCACTATTAACTAAAAATAGTGTCTATTGAATGGTTAAGTGTGTAAAGTATCAATCCTATAGGTAACAAAAACTGTCAGATTGCCAAAAAATATTTATTGAGCACATGTGTTACAGTAAGTGACATAGGATTAGTTACTAACTTCATGGAACTTGAAGTTTTGTGAAGAAGACACACAAATGGCTATCAGTATATTGAGTGTTTTCCTAGTAAAGTTTAATTAAAGTTAAAGGTTTCTAGTAAAAAGTGAGTGTAAGCAAAGATTTATAAGATTATTAGCAATTGATTCACTAAATGTCTCCATGTCAAATTTCTACCGAGTTGTACATTTGATGAATCTTCTCTGCAGAAGAGACCACTGGATGGGAATGAGAAATTATTCATCAGTATTGAAATGTTCATCTAAACTATTGAAATGAATGAAATCACTAAAACAAAGAGTATAATTAGAAAGAGAGCTGTGAACAAAATAAAAATTGTTAATACATATCATAATAAAATTTTGAGATGTTATTATAAGGCATGCGAAGAAGGGCTTGAAATTAGTGCTGGATCTTCTTGGTCCTCTCAACTTTGATAATATAGAAATAATAGTTATCTTTCTGGATTCTATAATTGTTTTATCTCTTACCTATCTTTTGCCTTTGAATATATCAAAGAGCTTTTGTTCAATAATCTACCTCAGTATTATTCAGCTCAAGGGGGTCACAGCTTGATATATATAGTCTATATAATGACCTCGAAGGTCCCATATGATCTTGTACCCCATTACATATTAATCCATGTTCTCCTCATTCTAGTTGCCTTTGAACTGCACTGGCCTCCTTGCCATTACTTTAAAATAACTTATAGATTCTCATAGCTCAGAGTTTTGCACTGACTATTCCCTACTGCCTAAAAAGCTGTCCCCAAATTTATACCAGCTCCCTTTCCTCTTTTCAAGTGTTCCCTTATCTAAAATTGCAACAATCCCAACTTTCATACCTTTGTCTTTTCAAATTTTTCCATAGTACATTGTATATTAACATTCCAAATACCAAAATCATTCAATAAATGGTACTAAAAATTTTTTGAATGAATGAAAGAATACATGAAATTGCAAAGAATATATTTGTTCCTGATTTAAACAACTTAAAAGTGGTATTTTTTCCTGATTATTTATAACTTATGAAAATGCTAACATACTAAGTAGAACCTCTGGGAAAGAAGTTAAGTCCTGGTACACTCTGCCTAAAAAAAAAAAAATATATATATATATATATATATATATATGGATATGAGGTGTACTATCAATGACTGTAGAAAGGTACAACTCTTAGATTTGAAATCTGGACTCAATGCCTTATACTACACCACCACTCCTGATTCAGAAATAATTTCTTACATCTTAGAAGACTTTATTATCAAAAGTTTCTTCCAAATTAAGATATATTAATGAATTTCCAAGCATTTGTCATAGTATTTAAGGGACTCTGTACAATTTACTTGTGGTTTTAAATAAACTAAATAGAATTATTTTTTAAAAGTTATTCATTCACTCAACTAACTATATAAAATAACAGGAAATACATCACTAAGACCAAAAATATTGTACAGATATATAGCAGTACTCCCAAACAGAAAGCCAAGTCCAGTCCACTGGTAAATGTGGATAAGAAGCTAGCAACAACTGTTTTAATTAAAAATTACGCATTTAAGATTTACTCTCCAGGTTTTCTAAGGTCATATCATTGTCAATTTATAAAACAAAAGAATGAGATTTTAAATACAATTCAATGCTAAGTTAGGGATTATTCATATATCTTATATTTGTCATTGGGGGAATCACAATCCAAGACTTAGCTAAAGAAAATAAGGTGAATATAAAGTAGTAAGTAGTACTTGTCCTCTTTCTGTCTGTTCTCTACTAAAAATTGACAGCTTTGTTGTCAAATCAATCTTTTACTTTCTATGGATTCATTTCTAGATTTAATGCCACCTTTAGCTATAAAGATACTTTCTTTGCTGAGGTGGAGAGACACAGCACTATAAAGTTACCATATAATTCAATAATTCATTTTGACTTGCAGAGTTTGTAACCATCATTCTTATTCTAATGACATTGCCATTATAAATGATTTGATAAATTATTATAGTCTTATCCAGAGACACCACTGTGTCCTATTAAAATTTAATTGCATAAGTATACAAGAAACAGTTTCCAAATCCTGTAAGACTTTGTTTAAATTAACCAAGTAAAGGGTAAGATAGAAACACACAATTTAGTCATAAAAACAAATACAACAATGAATTACCCAGACATAGGGTGAGAACACAAACACTAAATAACTCACACAACACAACCCAATGGGACACTTAATTTCAATGTGCTTATTGAAAAGCTTACCAGCTGAGAAGTCCCTGGTAAGAAATGAGCTGGGCTCAAATTAAATGGTACCTCTCACAGTAACTAATTGTAATTTCAGTTACCTTGGAATGGGAATACAGAGATATATTACATCCAAACTGATGAAGTAAAATGTTAATGCCAAAAAACAAAATAAACCCAGTCCCAGTAATACTGCAGGGCCTAGTGAAGTACATGCTGTGAGGATGATCCGCTACATCTGCTTCATACCCACAGAAATAGCCTCATAGCCCAAGTCTGTACACCTAGACTAAGCAACTACCTCACAGATTCTTTTGTGTGTGTGTGTGTGTGTGCGTGATCTGAAACAAAGAAAACTATGAATATGGGTGGGAGAACACATCAGCATTACTTTTTGAAAAATCCTCAACCTAGCCTTTCTTTTATTGGTAATGAGAGCATAAAGGACAGTACATGTCACTTAACTTATAAAGATCCTAAGAGAAGAGACTCCATAACATGCTTCAGCAGCTAATGTTTAAAAGGCTAGTGCTCAGAAAATTTCCTGAATCCATAATCCAGTCGTTTATGATCCTTTTAGATAAAACCGTTCAAGAACTTATCAACATCTTTTGCATAATTCCTGAGCAGCAAGGTTATAAGGAAAAAGTGGTATTTAGAGTAGATAACAGAGGGCTGAACACTTGTCTGAAGTTATTAACTGTGAGGGAAGTTATAAACGTCTCTGAGTCTTGTTATAAAAAAGTGAATTTACACCTATATTACAGAGTTGCTAAAAGCATTAGAAAAAGAACAATATATTTGAACATGTCTAACACACAGCCCAGCACATAATATTTATAAAAATTAGTTTTCTTCCTTTGTAATGGCATTACCATTTTATTAGTGGATTTCCCAATAAAATTTCAGGGCATCAAGAGACTCTGGAGGCATACGTTTATTAAAGTGGAAAAACAGTTAAATGCTGCCTTGGGGAAATCAATGGGGCTGACTTAACATTATCCTCACTTCCATGTATATTCCAGAGCTTCAGAAACTATCGGCAGGAAAGTACACAGGACCTACATATGCTTGGTTCCAGCTGAATCCCTGTTTTATTTTCCGAGATCCAACTATTTAGTCCTTGGCCGTACTTTAGCTGGTCCACAAGGCTAATAATAATAAATAATAAACAAAAAAATACTCACAAATATGAAATGTTTTGCTTCCCTGAATCAATATTATGTTGCAATATGTCAGACTATACTTTTCCAACTCTCTATGAGACATTCTGATACTCTGCTTATGAAAACTTCAGTTAGGGGGAACCCCAAACAATAGTGCTATAATAAATATTTGATTTAGAAAAATGACAAATATATCAGTAACTATGAAAGTGTAAAGAATAAATAGGAAATATCTACAACTAAATTGACCTACCACTAAGCATGTGTTCCAAGTAAGTGTCTGCTCTATCTCTCTTTGAGTATATTATATACCCAATAAGTAAATCTCTAACATCAGCTACACAAATATTTTAAAACAAAGCTTGTGATTCTCAGGGCAATGACACTATGTTCTGTGCAAACACCCCCATTGCCTTTTTGAGAAATAGGATGCAAGAAGTAGAGAAATATTCCATGTACCCATAGCAGCAAAGTGCATTCAAGTGTTTAAATATATGAAAGGCTATTAATTATTCAAGAACAGAGATGTGTCAAAAAGCCAACATTGAAATTCAATTTCAAGTTCCTCAACCACAGAATATTTTCTATTCCCAACATCTTTCTACCCTGAAAAGAGTCCAGAGTGAACTCATGCAGGTATAACTATGGGACTGTAAGGAATAAATAGGAAAATATTGAAGAAACTGTAATGATTAAAACCTTTTTATAGCTAATTGTTCCATAATTGACAAAAAAATATTTTTTCTTTAATATGATCAGAAAATTCCTAATTTCTTCTATAAATGGTCTTCTAAATCTATTACAAATGGACCTCACAATACTAAGTCTCAATATATTATAATTGCCTGACAAGTTTGCTTTTATACATTATTCTAGTTCTATCAGTATAACTACCATGAAAGTGTTGGAGTACTAATTTTCAAGACAGTAACTTACAATGTAGACAACATCTAAACTTAAAATTTATATGGATTATAAATTCTATTC
The DNA here is from genome assembly GCF_964194135.1 of Talpa europaea. Taxonomy (NCBI): domain Eukaryota; kingdom Metazoa; phylum Chordata; class Mammalia; order Eulipotyphla; family Talpidae; genus Talpa; species Talpa europaea. The sequence goes on along the minus strand of NC_140072.1, from coordinate 106,119,114 downwards.
AATTATAATAGGGAGTAAATTAATATACTATTATATATAACTACTTGGTTGTGATCATTGTAGGGTAGACTGATAAAAAAAAAAAAATTTGTCTTAACAAAAGAGACAGTAACCAAAACAAAGAGAAACTCCACCGACTGGGAGAAAATTTTTGCACACAACACTAATGATAAAAGATTGATCACAAAAATCTACAAACAGCTGAGGAGACTCAACAAAAACAAAGTAAATAATCCAGTCAAAAAATGGGCAGAAGAGCTAAAAAGGAACTTCTCCAAAGAGGAAATGCAAATGGACAACAGGCATATGAAAAAATATTCAACATCCCTTATAATCAGGGAAATGCAAATCAAAACTACAATGAGATACCATCTTACACCAGTGAGAATGGCACATATTAAAAAAACTAGCTACAACAAATGTTGGCCAGAATGTGGAGAAAAAGGAACTCTCCTGCACTGCTGGTGGGGGTGCAAACTGGTCCAAACACTATGGAGAGCTGTGTGGAGATTCCTCAACCTGCTAAAGATGGAGCTTCCATATGATCCAATAATTCCACTCCTAGGTATTTACCCAGAGTACACAGAATGATTAATTCAAAAGGGCACCTGCACACCTATGTTTATAGCAGTACTGTTTACAATAGCTAAGCTATGGAAACAACCCAAATGCCCAAAAATAGATGACTGGATCAAGATGATGTGGAATATATATACAAGGGAATATTACTCAGCAATCAAAAAAGATAAACTCATGCAACTTGCAGCAACATGAATGGAGCTGGAAGGGATCATGCTCAGCGGAATAAGCCAAAAAGAAAAAGAAAAATAGCAGATGGTCTCACCCATAGCAGGAATTTAGAAAACCTAAATAAAGGACCAGGGAAAAGACTAATTATAATAAAGTAAAAGTCAAAATCAACAAGCAACTATAAACCAGAGGCACACTATGGGGGGGAGGGGAGGAGAGATTAGTATAAAAATAAGGGGGGGTGGGAATTGTATGGGGAATATAACCAAGATGAAAATGCATACAATGTGCAAAAATGAAAAATGATGTACAAAATATATAAAATAAATGTAAATTATCAAAAAAAGTTTGTCTTATGTCTTGAATTTATGCAACATAACTGAGTCACTGCTACCCTTGGCCTTCAAAACGTATTTAAAATCTAAACTTTTAATGAAAACAAAAGAAGCCAGAGGGCCTCCCCAGTGGCGCAGCGGTTGAGCACTGGGTTGCGAAGCTGCTCGCAGCCTCTGCAGGGCCGGTTCGATCCCTGGCTGCTCCCCAGCCACCGGAGGAGGGTCCCGCATGGCGCGCAGACCTCTCCTGCCACCCGCTGCTCCCCTCAGCAGTGTACTTTGGTCCTTCTGCCTGCTCTGCTCCCTGCTCTGGCTCTGGTGAATCCTCTCACCCTCCCGTGCTTCTAACTGTACCCAGTGCTTGTATGAATAAATAAACAAATAAATCTTTAAAAAAAAAAAAAAAAAAAAAGAAGCCAGAGACAGATTAAAGAGTATATCCAAGGTAGAGCTCACCAAAGAAAGCTATTAATATTGTTTAGTATTATTCATTCATTTATCTATTGAGCATATAAAGATCAAATAGGATTAATGTGTTATAGATACTGAAGGGGCCATGGGGATAAAACAGTTAATAAAACAACCATGATCTTAGTCTTCAGGGAATTTAGAATCCATGGAGGGGAACAAATACTGAATACTCAGTGAGTATCGAAGAAAAGAACAGAGGGAGAAAAGCTAGTCCAGAAATCAAAGAAGACATTATTCTAGGAGATTATATTTAAAGTAAATAACAAAATGTGAGTTTTTCAACTACCCAATAAGAATATCCACTACCAAAAAGAGCTGATTACCAGAAGGAAAATATTTCAAATTTAAGTTTCTCTCTCTTCTCACATTCACTAAGCCCATCTGACTGTCCCACGTTCCCCAACAAAACAAAGCTACATGAACTGGCACTTGGAGAACATTTAAAATGACTCACTATTTTTCACTGAGTAGCTGCAAGCAGAAGATAAACCCTGTCCAGTTCAAAAGGATGCCTCCTTTTAGGTCATGGACAGAAAGCTACTGATAAACTTCCTGCCATCGATCTTCACCTGTGTCCTTTTCCATAAAGATGAGACTTAGTCATGGCAGCTTCAATGGTGAACTTTCAAGACCACAAAGTTGACTTTTGTTTGCATATATTTTAAACCATTTTGGGCAGGCATATACCTGATGAAACATTGCTAGTAACTGGCTCTAATATCTCTAATTTTAAACAGATATTAAATGACTAACTTTAATATGAAAACAAGTTTTAAACTTAAAAACTTACTAGTGATGATAGTATACTCTCAGCTAGTTGACTTTTAAATTCTTTTTAAACCAGCTGAAGAACCACAGTAAGTGTGCTTCCAAAGTTGACAAATTCAGAGCTAGCACTAGTAAAACATACATAATGAAGCAATACAATTCAATTGAGCAGATATATTTAGCTGTCACTCTGTACACAGCACCATTCCAAGTGTTGTGAAAGACTGAAAGATAAAAATAACATGGCTGTTGTCTCAGAGAACTTTCTGGATTAAGATCTTTGGGTTCTCTGGTTTATAGTTGCTTATTGATTTTGATTTCTATGGCAGGGGCTGGGGGGCGGGGAGAGGAAGGATTAGGGTCAAAATAAGGGTGGGGTGCAATTGTATGGGGAATATAACCATAATGAAAATGCATACATTGTACAAAAATGAAAAATGATATAAGAATTATATAAAATAAATAAATCTTTCAAAAAAAATATCTTTGGCTTCTGTAAGTTTCTAGTATACCAGTAAATGTACAATCACCTTCGGTGTCATTAATAAGTATTTCTGTAATAATTTTGTAAAGCATGATCTTTTGATTACCTTGCCTTGATTATTTCTTAACTTTTATTTACTTTGGATTTAATTTGATCTCTTTTTTCCTGCATATTCTAGAGTTGTTGGGTAGAAATGCTGTACTACAATGCGAATTAAACAAGTAAGTCAAATGTACTATTTAATTTGTTATCCCTATTAATTTTCTATTTGTTGTCCTATTAACATCAGGAGAGAAGTTTGAAAACTTCCAATTAGAATTTTGGTTTGTGCAATGGAGGTTCCAGATATTTTCAATTAGAACAATTTTTATTAAATGTATTTTGAAGCCCAGCTATGAGATGCATACTATTTTAGACTCAATATCTTTGTGGTGACTTAACCCCCTTATCACTAAAAAATGACTATATTCCTGGTGATATTCACTGTAGTAATGTTCACTTTTTCTGATATTAATATAGCCATGCCAGATTTCTTAAGATTAGAAATATGATAGAATATATTTTCCCACTTTATTTTAAGCTCTCAGTGTCTACTTATATATTTTTTTATTGTCAAAAACATATAACTCAGTTTTTTTTTAAACAAATATGGCAACCTGTTTTTTTCTAATGGGAGGGTTCAGACCCTTTACATGTCACTAGTCATTGGCATGACAGATTTAAATCTATCTTATTGGACTGTGTTTCCTAATGATTCATCTAATTTTTTACTCTTTACCTCTTCACTGATATTTTTAAATTCACTATAAAGTTCAGTAATTCAACATCATATAAATTCTTGGATTATCAGCTGTGCCTCTGTTTTATTTCTTATTGCTTTCTCTAGGATTTGGAATATCTACTTTTAATTATCACAGTCTGCCTTCTATTATATTACATAAATTTATGTAGAGCATAAGAAGTTTATATTATCTTTTCCTATCTCTCTTCCCATATTGTGTGCCTTTCTTTGGTGTTAGTATATGTTATAAACCACACAACATATTGTTACAATTTTTGATTTAAACAAAATTTCAGGATAAGAAATTTTTAAAAATCCACAAACTTGCTGTTTTCAAATTTTTTATTCCTTGGTTCAAATTTAAAATCATTTTCCTTCTCATATTTTTTTACCTTAAAAAATCTTTATTTTTAGTTTAATTTCTGAAAATAATTTTGCTACCATAGAATACTCTATTGACAGTTTTTCCATTTTTAACACTCGGCATTTTAAAGTTGTCATTCTTTTTTTAACTTCTGGTTTTCAGTTACTGACAAGAAGTCTATGACAATTATCTTTGTAATCGGTAAGTTTATGTGTTTTTATCTAGCACACTTTAAGATTTTTGTGCTTTCCATAAATTTTCAGAAATCTGCTTATCGTAAGCATGGTGTCATCTTTTTTTATACTGCTTCTGCTTCATTAAACCCCTTTAAATGATGAATTCTTATTTTATAAAATTTGGAAAAATCTCTACCATTATTTTTCAAATATTTTTTCTATAATTTCTTCACTTGTGACTTCAACTACTCATATGTTAAAGTAATAAAATTATACAAATTCACTGAGGAATTTTCTCTATGTTTTATTTGTATAATTCTATTGCTATTTTTTTCAAATGTAATAACATCTTATCCTTGTATTTTATTCTTATAATATTTTTACATTTTATCCTTCAATGTTGAAGCAGGTATTAAACCAATTCAGGGACACTTAAATTTCAGGAATTTAAATTTTTATCATTAAAATTTTCTCCTGGTTTATATTTTTTAAATAAATCCTGGGGATACTGATAGTATTTTAATAGATCATTTAATGCATTTGCTATTCTGTCATCTCTATGATTTCTATATTTATTGACTGATTCTTCCTGGTCATGGATCACAATTTCCTACTTCTTCACATATTAATAACTCTTTATTTTTTAAAGATTTATTTTTTTACGTATTAATAACTCTTTAATGCATCACACATTTAAAATTTTACATTGTTAAGTGTTGCGTGTTATTTTTACTGAGTATTAGCATTTGTTCTGACAGGCAATTAAATCACTTATGAATCTGTCGAATCTTTTAAAATCTTTATTTTTAGCTTTCAAAATATGTCTTGAATAACCTTTCCTATAGTGCTATTTTAGCTTCACACCTAAGGAAGATACTTCTGCAATCTTCACTGTATGTCCCATGATTTTAATGAGATCATTTCACTCTGACTCACAGAAGCTCAAGCCAATAGCTATGAGTAAACTGTGAAAAGTTTTTCCTGTACAATTCCCTGGTAATTGTTTCCGCCCCATAAATTTGTTCCCAACTCTACCAAGTTTCACACTATTTTTGCATAGGTCGGTACACAGTCTAAGATACAATAACCCTATGCAGATTTCTAGAATTCTTTCTCTGTATATCTTCTTCCTTTCAAGTTTTCTGTCCCACAAATGTCTGTCACCTTACCTCCCACCCCACGTGTTAATATCCATTACCTCGACCCAGCTAGATTGGTGGATTCTCTTTGGAATTCCTTTCCTGAGAGATTGTAAGACTATATCATCTGTGTCCCTTTTCTCAGGTATCACAATCTTACGTTGTCCATGATCCAGTTTCTTAAAGTCACTATTTGACATATTTTTTCCAGTTTTCATTGATATTAAAGGAGGGAATATATGGACCCTGAGAAATATGGACCCACTTTTTATTTCCTTATTTAGGATAAAAATTTATCATATACTTGGATATAATTAGTGCAAGTGTTATTACAAAATAAATATTTATGTCTTTCAAATGATTATCAAAGATGAAGGTAAAACCCAAATATGCTATAATACAAAAAATATATGAAAAGGGATAAAAATAAGACTATAAAACAACATTTAAAGATATCAAAAGTAATAAAAAGCATGAATACTATGGAAATAAAAAGAAAGCAAAACTCATTACTGAATAATTCTGAATCTGTGTGATTTGTTTGTGTGTGGTGGTGGTGGTAGTTGTAACAATGGTGTATAAACAGGAAGAAATAAAGACTAGGTAAATATACAGTAAAACATTCAGTGAAAACATCTCTTAGTACAAAGTTATTGAATCCTTGCTCAAGGCCCGTCAATGTGTTCACAGATTGCTGAATTGGAAGAGTTTCCAGGACATCAATTGTGGGTTTCTATTTGTATTCTCAAACATAGCTGAATAAAATAGTGCATATTTGACTGGGCTATTAGACAGTTCTATTTCACTCCTTAGTTGATAAAAATCGACTAGGACACTCTGTTATGAAACTGAACTAATTGAGTGTATCCTCAACGTTCTGCTTACTATTATAATAACACTAAACTGAAAATATACACATTTTTCTGAAATAATAATCACAGAAAAGTAGAATAAAAGGAATTTTATTCCTACCTTTTAAAAGACATTTTAAAGTTAAAACAATTGAAACTAAAACTATTGATGAAAAATTCAGGAACATATACAAGTTATGTTTAAACACATTAGGTAATAAAGTATGACATCAAATAATTGGGTATTAGATGGACAAAGCAGTAATCATTTCCCTATACAATGACAATCAACAAGATTATTTCAAGTGAATCAAAAAACTAAAGAAAAGCATAAACCCTATGAGTTCTGGACAAAAGCTGAAGTGACTAAATATGTATACTAGGTGTGGACTTAACACTCCAAGAACAAAAAAAAAAAAAAAAAGGAAAATGTCATTGACTCAAGCTACATTAAAGAAAAAAAAAAACTTCTGTATTAAAAAAATCTTAACAACATAAAATATTAAAATGACAAAACCAAACTTGAAGAAAATTTTATTACATTTTAAAGAAAATAAATAACAGTTTTACTAGATTATTTTTTCTATATCAGTAAGAAAATATAAACACTACTAGGAAAACAGACAAAGGACATAACTTGGCAATCACAAAAGAAGAAATACAATGATTAACACATAACATTCAATCTAGCTAACAGAAAAAGATGTAGAAATTTTGCCAAATTATCAAATGTGAAAAGTATTTACTCTTGATATTTGAAAAGAAAATTTTAATATGTATTTGTATATTTTACTATTGAAGATGTTAGTTGAAAAATCTTATGAATAAAATATGGTAATATATATCTAAAATTCTGGGGAAACTCATATTTTTCTACACAGTGACGGGGAAAACTCAGTATGTGCTGGGCTTAGAATTCATTCCAAAGCAGGGTGGTGTAAATGGTAGGCCCAGAGTGTAAGCAACGGGGAGGTTCATTGTGTGTAGAGAATTTACAACAATAATGAAGCTGACTAAAAGCCAGTTTGCTTTTAGTATCACCATGCATAGCAATTTGAAACAATATCAGTGATTTAAATACTCCTCCCCCCCAGGATTGACTGCTTCTATTGTCTAACCTTGGTAACTCTACTGCTCTAAGGAAATAAAAAAGTATAAAAAAATGTTTAATGAATAAGATTAGCAACACTATTCATTTTAATATAAAGAATGTCGTAAATGCCTAACATTATAAGATTAGTAAAATAAACCATGGAACATTCATGTTTCATAGTCATGAAAAATGATGGTGTTATTCTGTAATTATTCACTCATGATGGATTTTTAAATCAAATTAATACAGAAAAAAATCATACTCATAATGTATTTTCAAATGCATTTATACTATGTTCAATAAAATGCCACCAAACAACGAATTAAGCACAATCTAATTTTAAATTTATTTTTTCATAGCATAGGAGAAATATACCAGAAAAGAGAAAAAGATCTTAACACCTGCTTCTTCCAACATACATACATACACACACACACACACACACACACACACACATTTTTACTAGAGCACTTGTTCTCAAACTTGGCTGCACATTAGAATATCTTTGGGAACGTTTAAAATCCAAATATTTAGGATACATCCATATCAATCATATCAGAATCATAGGAATGGGTGAGGAGAGACCACACATCAGTATTTTTTTTTAATGTCTTTATGACTCCAGTGTTCAGCCAACATTGGAACCCATCAACTATAGCCTTATAGCTAAAGAATGACCTATGGGCCTGAAGCAAAAACCTCTGAGATCTGGTTTGAAATGCAGACTCTTCTGCCACTCTCCAGACCACAACCAGCATTTTAACAAGATTCCTAAGTGATTTTATTAAAATTCAAACAGCACCAAGAGCGAGCCTCTGTTTTCATCTCTTCAAAACAAGATTTCACTGGAGGAAAGGGTCTGTGGTTCAAAATAAATTTCAAAAACACTGAGTTGCTAAAGATTTTTCCTTTACAAATTCTGTGATTCCTGTTTATTTTACCTTTCTTCATCTAGAAATGAGTGCTTATCATTTTTATTAATTCACACTGAATAAGAAAATAGAGCAATTAATGATTCCTTACAAAGAAGTTAACAAGGAAATGAATCACTTTGCTCTTGAGAAGAACAAATTATATCATGATTTTTATTTTTCCTTTTTTCTAAGAGAAAAGAATTCAGACTTTGAATTCAATATTAACTTATTTGATTGTCTTTCTGTGTATACATATTAGTCAAGTAACTTCATAAACTGAGTTTTCATAATTTTGGCAAGTCTTTAGAGAAAATAGGTTATATATCTACTGTCCAGACCAAAAGAACATCTGAGTCACTCACATAAGTCATTCTAATCCTAGCTATTGTTTAAGTAACAAAGAGCAAATGCGTAAAGTTAATATAAGAAAAAAAGTTAGGGCCTCCCGGGTGGTGCATGGTTGAGTCCCACACTGTGAAGCTGTCCCCAGCCTCTGCAGGGCGGGTTCGATTCCCTGCCAGCCGGCAAGAATCCCATTTGGCATAGCAGACCTCTCCTGTCTTGCCCACAGCTCCTCTCGGCAGTGTATTTCATCCGTCTGCCTGTTCTGCTCCCCACTCTGTCTCTGGTGAATCCTCTCACCCTCCCACACATCTGGTCTGTACCCTGGATCTTGTATAAATAAATAAATCTTTTTTAAAAAATTAAAAGAAAAAAAGTTTAACTTTGGGAGGGATATCAAAATGAGACAAACTTTTAAATGGAAAAAGCAATTGCCATGCAAAGTATTTTGTGCTGGGTCTAAATTTACATAATGGGAATTCTAGGCAACCTAAATCAATTCAAATAACCCAATGCAATAACAACTTTGTTAAGATAACAGCTATATACATATAGAAATAAAGACATTTCCCTCATTCTTGAAACAGTATTATTCTAATGGAAGGCAGCATTATAAACTCTCAGTAACAGAAGAAAATAGACTGATAGACTGGCCTTTCATATGTTAACATATTAATGCAAGCTCAGTTTCTGCTGTAAACATACCACTGTTTTATATAGTGATGAAAGTTTAAATTGAAAATTTCATAGCAAAAATTTTCATTAGTGTCTTGGAGTTTGTAAAGAATTTTCTTTTATTTACTGACTCCCCATCACTCTGTAATGAAGTTATCCCTATTTTAGAGATGGAAGAACTAAAAGTTGAAGAAGCTCTTCAGCATATCCAAGAAAACATGTCTGCAAGTTGTAGAGCTGATATTCAAACTCATATCTTTCATTCTAAGTTTTGCCCATCCCCAAAGTTATTCTATTTTTTTTCAATATTTAGCTCATCATGTTAGTTGAGAGTATCATGGGAGAGAGAAGAAAGCTTCCCCACCCCTCTGAGATCCTTTAGACCTGGATAAATAATCAAAACAGCATTAGAAGTGTTAACAAAGAAAAAATCAATTTAGTAATATGCACACAGGGGAGCTACAATGATAGTGTAGGTCTTGATTTTGGTCAGAGATGGGTTTAAATCCTGAACTAAGGGGGCCTCCCTGGTGGTGCAAGGGGTTAAGCACAGCATTGTGAAGCTATCCACAGCCTCTGCAGCACATATTTGATCCCTGGCCGGCCTATGGGGCTACCCACATGGTGCTCTCCCGTCTTGCCCACTGCTCCCCTCAGCAGTGTATTTCAGTCAGCCTGCCTGTTCTGCTCCCCACTCTGTCTCTGGTGAATCCTCTCACCCCCTACACCTCTGGCCTGTGCCCCAGTTCTTATATGCATAAATAAATCTTTAAAAAATTTTTTAAAAAGTATTAAAAAAAAAATCCCAAACTAAGGAATAAAATAAGGGAGCTGTCCAGGAGAGAGGAGGGTAATTTCACATGACAGGAAGGGGATGGCTTCATATGACAGCTTTCTCTAATTTAAAAAAAAAAAAAAGTTTCTGAAAATATTCCTAAACCCAGGAAATATGCATTCTTTAAGTAATGGCAAAAGTTTCTTCTGAGACCCACAGAGCCTCAAATAACCCTAGTTCCTCATAACATGCTGACAAGAATTGGAAAAGATTTATTCTGGGTTACTTCGAAAAGGCCTAACTGGTTGTCTTTGGGGAGTTGGAACCTGCAGTACCTATACACATACACACACACTCTGGATAAGAGATTTTAGGTCAAGGGCCTCCCGTGGTGGTGCAGACAGTTGAGCTCCGCTCTGTGAAGCTGTCCGCAGTGCATAATGTCTTTCCTATTCTTTGAAGGAAATTGTGATCATTATATAACACAGATCTGAAAATTAAGAAAACAAACCATAGCTGGTACAAAGCTGTTTGAATACTCAGATATTTTTCTAAATTATACATCTCTCTGGCTAATATATGAATGTATTTAATTCAACTTTGGATCGAACTAAGTTTCAAATCCTGCTTATACTAAATGATCAAATAAATATTTCCCATGTACATTATTAGAGTTAAATAATCATATACAAACTTCTAATTTTATCAAAGGAAATAATGTGGCATTACACTGGTATCATTAAATTTAAGGGAATATGTTAGCTATAACAAGAGATTTATTTTTGTGGTAGTGGTCTCCAAATCTGGCTACCTATGAGCTGCGACCCCCAGTATTCACTCCCTTTGTAGCCTAGTCTATTTGAGTATGGCAACTTGCTTTTGACACATCAAAGTAGTAAGTGTCTCTGTGTTATTTCCAAGGTTAGATCATGAGAAACTTTATGGCTTACACATAGATCTTTTAAAATGCTTGTTCTAGGGGTAACTGGTCATCTTGTAAATACCTCTAATACCTAGTCACCAAAATCGCTACAGAGTGGAGTAAGGAGAGGGAGAGGAAGTATGAATGGACGAAGAGAGAGAGGTGCCTGGTTAGTCTCCAGTTATTTAAATCATCTAAGTTCAAGAACCTGCCATATAAATGAAGAGGCCTCTTAGGAAAGAAGAGCTGAGGAATTAGGCTGGCAGCCAGGCTCTACGTATCTGGCTCCATTTGAGTCATCTAACCATCACTAACCATGCGAGTCCAGTTATCCCAGATGAGACCTCAGATCACAAGAGGCAAACATAATCCACTCTTATCACATTCACACATAATTCCTGACTCATCTAGCTGTTACATAAATGAGTCCAAAATATACTTTCTGTATTTTGGTCCTAGTTTAATTACTTTTCACTGCAGGCCACAAAATCCCTCCAGTGCCAAATTTAAATTTTTCTACATAAAATTATTTTTAAAATAGTTCAGAAAAGCAAAATTTCAGTCATTTGGAGCCTATGTGTTTTGCATTCACCTTCAACCACACCTAATATATGCCAGTCATCGATAAAATAAATTTTTGGTTAAGACTTCAAACCGTGACTGTTCTTCCGGGTTTTCTGATTCAAAGACTTTCTCCTGTGCTGCTAAAAAAATATCACCTACTTACTCTAGAGGTGTATACCCATTTTCCACTTTTCTTTTCTTCCCGCACCCCACCCCCCATACCATTGCCTCCCCCTCAGGGGAGCAATCACACAAAATAGCCTCTGTGCTACTGCCACCTAGTGGTCATTTCTTTTCTCCTGTTTAGCCCCCAAATCCCTAAACCACCTACAATAATAAACTTTTATGCAACAAAATTTGGAGGTTTTTTTTGTCATGCAGAAGAAATATAATATAATAAATTTAAATTATGCCCCTAAGTCATCCAAAACTATTTGTACAACAACCATCTACCCTAAGATATTTACCAATGTTGTAAGGTTATTCTCAGTTAATCAATATAATCCATGGCCCAAGCATGCAAAATAGTAAAGTTCTTGAAACAATGTTTTCTTGATCCATCATATATTCTTTGAAGAACACTATGAGATGATAAAATATTTTAGTGAGAAGAAGGAACAATTTTCTCAGCAGGAAATTTAACTGTTATTAATATGCAGCACTGAATCATAACCTCAAGCAATCTTGTCCATCAAAGGGGAAAAAAGCAGTTTTGGAACTAATCAACTGTTCCTAAATTTTTAATATTAATGTCCCCTTATTTGTTTCCATTTAGTTTTTGCCATTCATTAACATTGATTAGCAGATAAGTTGTAGTTGGAGACTTAAGTTTGTAGAAAATATTGAGGCAAAAATAAAATTTTGAGAAAGGGGAGAGGGAGAAGAGATAGGAGGGAATATGATAGAGAATTGTCACTGGAGCTTCGGCAGAAGGTGAGTGAAGAATGTGCACATATGGCAGTGTGAAGTTTTGTACTCCCCAAATTATGCAGTTATGTAAACAGTTGGCAAATCAATGAAATTTGAGAAAAAAATAAAACTTAGAAAATTATCGACTCATATCTGTAAACTTTTATAAATAAGAAATAACTTCCTTATAATTTAGAAAGTTAGCCTTTTTGAAAATTAGAAAAGCACTGCCACCGTTGTTTTTTGGCTATATGATATTCTGGTCCATTGACTCAATCAAGGTTTCTATGTCAGCATCAAATAAGAAGAATGATGTGGTAGAGAGCTATCTCATGCATTTTTTGCCTTGCAAATATAGGTGAATTATCCTCTACTACTTATTCAGTTTGGTTAATTTATATCTGTAGTTAAAGACAGTTTGTAAGCTGATCTCTGAGTGTGTAAGAACTGAGCATATCTTCAGGTCACCAATTAGGAGTAACCCATAGTTCAGAGGTGATAGATGTCAGCCTAGGACACCACTGTTAGTCACCTGGGAAAACATTTCAAAGAGCAGAGAAATCGAGCCTCCCTGGTGGCCTAGGGGTTAAGCCTCAGCACGATTATAGCTATAGTCTTGAGTTCCATCCCCTCCCTGGCCAGGGAGCTACCCACATATGGCACAGCAGACCTCTCCTGTCTCACCTACTGCTCCCCTCAGCAGTGTATTCCAGTCAATCTGCCTGTTCTGTGCCCCACTCTGTCTCTGGTGCATCCTCTCAAGCCCCCAGCCTGCACCTCTGACCTACACCCCAGTTCCTCTACACACAAAAAAGCAGAGAAATTGGTTTTAAATATTATTTGCCACATACCTTTAGTGTTATTTCAAGCAAATTACATAAACAAAAGCTGTGTCTTTATTTACATATTTGTAAAATCATATTAATCTCAAATGGACATTTTGACAACTGTTACAATGCATCAAGACTTCTTCTGTTTTTCAAAGATTTTTTTTATTTATTTATGCATACAAGAACTGGAGTGTCAGCCAGAGGTACTGAGGATAAGAGGATTCACTGGAGACAGAGTGGGGAGCAGAACAGGTGGATTTTATTGGAATATACTGCTGAGGGTAGCAGCAGGTGACACAGGAGAGGTCTGCTATGCCATGTGGGTCAGTTCCCTGGCCAGGGATTGAACTCATGCTGCAGTGGCTGGTGATAGCTGGATAGCACTGAGACTTTAACCTCTGAGCCATCAAAGAGGCCCCCTCTATTGAGAATTTTATGTTAAATAACTTGCTAAATAAGCAAGCTATTATTTTCATGGATTATTATAAATCAGCACAATACTATGTAAGTTTCAGGAAGAACAAGATCTCTTTCTATTTCACTTAGCAAAGTCTGTCACATGATCTAAAACTGAGGAAAAATAAGGTTACTATTTTCTTTATATTCAGCTTATGCACTAATACATGACATAATATGGCAAGTTGCACTGCTTGGCAAAAAAAAATTGTAAACAAAGCAGTCTGCAGTATTTATTTAGAAACTTAAGAGCAAAGAAAACATTAATGTGCTAAAAAATGCATATCCAACCAAAAATGCTCATTCTAGTCAACCTTCAGATAGTAATTTTAATTATAAATTATGCTAATTATCATTTATACTTATGACTAAAAATCTCATACACATATTTTAGAAACTTAAGAGCAAAGAAAACATTAATGTGCTAAAAAATGCATATCCAACCAAAAATGCTCATTCTAGTCAACCTTCAGATAGTAATTTTAATTATAAATTATGCTATAAATTATAAATTATCATTTATACTTATGACTAAAAATCTCATACACATATTTTATCTCAATTAGTCTTCTTAAAAGTATATATATCAACTCATGTTTTCATTCTACCACAAGGATATTGAAATATTACAGAAGGGAAAGAGCCAAATTTCTTAGACCTTCCCATTGATAAAAACATGATTTCTGCATGTCGGCTACTAAAGAAAGGTAGAGGTGGCTAGCTTTCATTTGAAAAGGGGAAATGGAGTCGCATTAAGATGATGGTTCTTGATAAGCTTAATATATTTTGACGTGTAAAAATGCATGAATTTTTGAAAGTGAACAACTGCTTACCTAAATTCATATAATGCTGTGAAATGTTGAACATCAGTGACAGCCTCGTCATGCTCTTACAAATCTCAATTCTGTGCAAAAACTCAGGAAAATGGGGAGGTCACTCTGCATGATTGACAGGTTTAGTCGATCATAGAAAGACCAAAATCCAAAACTAGATCAAACTGAGAGTGGCTAGACAAAAGTACTAGATACAGACCAATACTGCAAACAAAGACCAGTTACACTAGAATGGAGGGACAGAGTAACAGGCAAGCACACTGACTAGGGTTTTGTTTTTTGTTTTTATTATATATTTTTTTTAAGATATATTATTTTATTTACACAAGCACTGGGTACAGTCAGAAGCACGGGAAGGTGAGAGAATTCACCAGAGCCAGAGCGGGGAGCAGATCAGGCAGACTGACAAAGTACACTGCTGAGGGGAGCAGCGGGCGGCAGGAGAGGTCTGTGCGCCATGTGGGACCCTCATCTGGTGGCCGGCTGGGATCGAACCAGCGCTGCAGAGGCTGCAGGCAGCTTTGCAACCCAGTGCTCAACCACTGCGCCACTGGGGAGGCCCTGACTAGGGTTTCTTATGGTGTGACAAGGAAGATTTGAATTGAGAGAGAGAGATGTTACCAAAATGATAAAAGCAAATTAAAAATTGAAAGATTATAGAAGTACAAGCAATATGTAAACCTATTCCATAAATTATTAAACATATGAATCTATTTCATAATTTATTTTACAAATTTTAGCTATTTTTGGTATTATTAGTCAATTCAATCTTATAATGTGATCCCAAATTCATCTCAACAATTTATGAAAGTTTTCCTTACTCTTTATTTACAAGAATCTTTTCCTATCCAAATCCTCATACAGGTTAGTTAACTAATGAAGGATTAAGTGAACAGACTGAATCACCCAAATGACTGAATCACCTGCTGACACTTCCAAGATTGTATGATTTCTTTTTCAGATGAAATGATTCCTCCTCTGGTTGACAACTATGTTTATGGTCATGTGTGAGCACAGGGGAAAATCCCTGCTTCCCACCCTGCAACAGAGGTTCTTCTTGAAATACTTGAGAACCCAAATTAACATCAGACAGTTTAATCATAGAAAAAGACCAAATATAATCACATACATATAAAGAATTTACACGGCAATAAATTCTAAAGTCAGTGAGGTAGACTGATAACATCATATGACAAAACCAGATGTTCTAGATACTTGATTTGCCTTAAGACAGGTTTCTCAAACGTTATTTCTGGAGATGACTCTAAATCTGGGTAATCTTTATTCTTCAAGATAACAGTTTGTCTGAAGCCCACAGGGCCCCAATTGACCTTAGGTCCACATGTTAAGGTGACATATATCGGATAAAGTCTGCTCTGGACATCTTAGACAAAACTTATCAGCAACTTGGGGAGACACCTATCCTATATTGGCCCCATATTTATCATCCTTAATGGCTGTGTATGTATCTTTTTTTCCCAAAAACAGGTCATGAGTTCTTTAGAGGCATGAAGTTAGAAATCATGTCTTGTACACTGTTGTATCCTAATGTATCTCACAGTGTAGGGCATACCTCAGGCACTCAGAAGTGGGGGAATTAAAAGATGGACTCTGTTGGTTTTAAGATTTCAGTTGGCCTCACTTCAAGAATAAACCCATTTGCACACAAAAGGTGAAGCCAGGCATTACTGGGGAAAATTTCTTAATCTGCTACATATTACAGATAATGTCCTGAATCTGCTATCAGGCCCTGATAACCTGATTTCCAGAATAATTCAGAGCTTCTTATTCCTCCTGCTTTTCTTCTTCCTCTCCTCCTTTATTTATAAATATAATCTACATATTAAAACTTTCAGAAACTTTAAGAAAAAATAAAATGCTTCATGGTAATTTTTTCTTGGAAAAGGGAAGACTTTAAATCCAAAATCAATTGTTAAAAAAAAAAATTAAAATCAAGCATTAGTTTTCAAAGCACTTGATCAAGTTTAAACACTTATTATCAAGAGATATGAGGATAGAAATCAGAAATAAAAAAAGGTTTTATTTTTCAAAGGGTTGGCTATATATATATGAGTAATGGAGTCTTGAGTTTTTAAAACAAACTGGATGTACTTAACCTTTAAAATTCACATTAAAAAGAGAAACTGTGTCCTCTCATAACCTGCTTTTTAAGGCAATAGTTGTCAACATATCACTTCTCTGAGTGGGTCACTGGTTTTCACCCTGGTTATCAATTTCTAGCTTATGTAGTATTTTAAATATAACTGATAAATATATTTTAGTTCTAATCTTGATAACTGGCGATCTCTCACACAATTTAGAGCAGGATACATATTATTAGCTTCTTCCTTGCCTTCCAAGCCTAAAGGTTGCATTCACCTTCAAGTTTGAAGTGTAAAAAGTGCTGTATGGAAGGAAATTTGGACACTACACATGACATAGATAATAGAGGCTGCAATGAAAAAAGATAGGGATAGTAAGCTTTGAAGTTTTCAGATAAAAATCTCTTAGATAAGGAAAGAGTGACTTTCTATACCTATATTTAACAACTAGGCAAATCATCAAAGCAAAAACACATTAGAAAGAACGTCATGCTTATGAGTCAGGGAACAATATTTTAGAATAAACATTACACAGATACCTCATTTATATGTATCAGCTAATATGCACATTAGATGTAAGTAAGTTTATTGGAAAGAATATTTCCAAAAGATCTTGTCTTCATTGGTTTAGGTTAACAGATTTCACACACTTAACTGAAGATTAAGATAAAAACAGATGTTGGTAGATATCAGTTACTCCTGTATTTCTAAACTTGTCAAAAACAGATAAAGAAAATTACAATTAAAAGTTTTAGTTCAATTTTGAGAGTCAATATTCATAACAACAAAATCCCTCCATTTTTAAATATGCAGTTCAATGAGTTTTAACACATGTATACAATATGAAACAACAAACCATCCAGATATAGAATATGTGTTGAACGTACAATTTGTTCAACCATTCATCATTTGATAAATACTTGGATTGTTTTCAGTTTGAGGTATGATTGAAGCCATGATGAACATACATGTACAGTCCTTTCTATGGACTATTTTTCCATTTCTTTTTGATAAATACCTAAGAAAGAAATTGCCAAATCATACAGAATATATATACTAAATGTTTTAAAAATCATGTATTCTAACTAATCTTGTTCTAACATTCTCAAGTGGGCATAAATACATATTCAACTTGTACTCATTCACTTAATAACTATTAAATCATCTGCTGTGTTGCAGCACCTGTTTGTGCATTGGGTGCTTAGATTTTAACAAGACACAGTCCTTGCCAGGAAGAAATTCAGAGAATGTCTCCCTTATGAATTGATGAAAAGACATCACCACATTTACAATGTATTTGACAAAGCAATGTTTGTGTAATTGAAAATGCTAAACCCTAGGTCTCCTTCTGCTATCTATGTATCTAACTTTGAGAAGATTCTTAATCCCTCTGAACTTTATTATCTCTAAAAAGGCAAGGATGAAATAATCACTATTACTTTAAAACTCTGAAATAAGTATGTAATTTGTGATCAATGTACAAGGAAATAGCAGGAACTTTCCAATTTTCCTAATTTCAAATAAAGTAGATAAAAGTTCAAATTTTGAAGTTGTTGATAGTTTTGTTAGAAATTGATGAATAGGATATTTTTAATAATTATGAGCAATATGAAATATTTCTTAAAACATAATTGTTCATTGGCCTAATTAGAATATTAATTATCTGAAAAATATCAAGATGGCTGAAACCCTCCTCTCCACTGAATCTTAAGCTATCTGAAATCTAGAAATGAGAATAAATTAAAAATCAAAAAAAAAATCAAACACAAAAGAAAACTGAATTTAAAAAGAACAACATTGGACTTCCCTGGTGGCGCAAGGGGTTAAGATGCAACCTATGAAGCTCTCCCCAGCCACTGCAACACAAGATTGATCCCCAGCCAGCCAGGGAGCAACCCACTTGGTGCAGCAGACCTCTCCTGGCTCGCCCGCTGCTCCCTTCAGCAGTGTACTTCGGTCAATCTGCCTGTTCTGTTCCCCACTCTGTCTCTGGTGAATCCTCACACCCTCCACGCCTCAGGCCTGTGCTCCAGTTCTTGGTATGCATAAATAAATAAATCTTTAAATAAATAAATAAAAAGAAAAACATTAAGCTTCAACTGTCTCTAAACATCATAATTTCCAGCTGTCATATTTTAATGTTGAAGATATCAAGCAAACTGAAACTGGTTTGTCCAGCAGCCATTTATGAGACTTCTTCCAGCAAGCAGTTCAAAAAGTGACTTCCATGGAAAATAAAAATAGGACAAGTAACCAATCTTTCCTGAGAAAAAGGAATATAACAACCCTTATCCATCATTAATGAATCATTTCAATTTATATATTCACTGGGGGGGAATTTCTATTTCTTTTTAAGACAATTTAAAGATCTTCAATGAAGAGTCTGGTATCATTTTGTTTTGCTTTGTTGTGCTGATAACATCCTCATTTATCATTAATCTCTGCAATCATCTTCACACTAAGTCTTAATTCCTGGAGGGAACTCAGTAATTGCACCATTCCTCTCCACACTCCCCCACCTCAAACTCACCCTCCGCCCCTCTCCCCCCACACACGTATATTAAACAACAAAGACACCAATTCTTTAAGAGAGTTGAGGATTCAGTCAAGAGCACAAAGTACTGGGTGGAAAGGATTCCCTAGGGGGAAAGAATGAAAAATGGAAAACTATCTTCTCCCAGCAATTGAATAGCATGCAAGCCAACACATTAGTCAGAAGATTACCAAACAATGAATAATAAAATGATGACTGCCTGCTTTGGAGGTCCTACCAGTTAGGATCATGAAATCAAAACAGTACCCGGAGTCAGAGCCAAATGAGTTATTGGTCTCTGTAACCACAGGCAAGTCAATTATCATTTTTCTATGCCTTACTTTACCCATCAGAACAATAATGCTTGGTTTTTACATAGCCTTATACTAGTAAAACAAAATTGAAGAAATAGTCAATTCTATATAGTATAGTTTAGAAAACAATAAAGCATAAAGGTATTTTATATATTAAATGACACTGTATAGATGTGAAATAATATTGTAACTGTAAATGTTGATACTATTTAAGAACTATGGATAGGATCAAAGAGTACTTAGAGTAATAGGGGTTTCTCATAAATTCTCAAATTGAGCCCCCAAATAAGGTTAATCTCACATTATTTTTTTTTTAATTTTTTTTTAATTTTTTTTAGATAATAAATTTTATTGTTATATTCCCCATACAATTGCAGCCTCCCCATTCTGACCCCAATCCCTCCCCTCCCGCCCCCGCCCCCCTAAAAGTGTCTCTGGTTCATAGTTTTTTGTTGATTTTGATTTTCACTTTCTTATAGTTATTCATTTTCCTGGTCCCTTATTTAAGTTTTCTAGATTCCTGCTATGAGTGAGACCATCCAGCATTTTTCTTTTTCTTTTTGGCTTATTTCGCTGAGCATGATCCCTTCCAGTGCCATCCACGTTGCTGCAAATTGCATGTGTTTATCTTTTTTGAATGCTGAGTAATATTCCATGGTATATATGTACCACATCTTCTTGATCCAGTCATCTATTTTTGGGCATTTGGGTTGTTTCCAAAGCTTAGCTATTGTAAACAGTGCTGCTATAAACATAGGGGTGCAGGTGTTCTTTGGAATTGATGTTTCTGTGTCCTTTGGGTAAATACCTAGGAGTGGAATTGCTGGATCATATGAATCTCACATTAATTTAAGGACTCATACAATGATCTCAAACTTGACCTACATGTCAGCAAGAAAAGGTTGAAGAATGAGGAAGGTAAACTTTAAACTTTGTTCTGCTGGAAAATATCTACATCTGCCCTGCAATGGTTGCTTCAAGATGTTGACATCAGCAGAGCAAAGATCATTTGTTGTGAAAAACTGTATGGTGAGAAACGAGAAACTTTGGAAAATCCAGAGTCTCTGTCATATTTGTGTGTTGCAGGAAGAAGGAGCATGAGATACTAACTAGACGGTGCCCTCACCTCTTTTTGGGTATTTTTAGGATAAAAGATTCAAATAACGTTTGGTCTGCACATCTTCCCACCCCGATAGTTCTAAGTTCTAACATTATGAACAGTGCTTCTCCTATATGAATTAACAAAGTTTGTTAAATATCAACAGCCTTTAGTCAACTGAAAATGATAAATTAATAGATGTCTTCTTTCCTTCATTAAGAAAAAAATGATTATGCATTCTTTCTGTTTATATAACACAGAGAGAGAGAGAGAAAGAGAGAGAGAGAGAGAGAGATATCTCCCAGGGCAAGGGTCAATGATTTAGAGAAATCAAAACGGGTTTCTTGGTTCCCAGTTTGACTCTCAATAACCTCTTAAATATATTTACAGAAGAATTTCAGTGAGATACTCAATTTTACCTTATTTTATTTAGTCCATCCTCTGTCATTAAACATTTAGTGCTCTAGTGTGTTCAGAACTAATAGGAAAAGGAGAAAATACTTGAATGACTGCCCAGTGACTTGTTTGTAAGGCTACCAGAATCAACTGGCATTATCCTGACTGAAAACAAAGGTTTTGAATCCATATGCCTTCTGATCTTTTTTGTATATTCAGAGCTAACATTAAGCCTATGCTTCACTAGGGTTAGCTGTGGCTCAATAGAACCACACAATATTTCCTGTACCCACCAGTCTCTCCTGAAATAGTCGATGCTGCTAGTAGGTGTCTCTCTTACATATAAAATCATTTCTATTTTGCTTCAATCTTTCTTGACATTTTCTCTTTAAGGAAAAAATAAATAATGCATATTCCTTTCATACAAGTCATTCTAAGTAGTTATTGAACTAGTGAATTGCTTGACTCCTTCTATGTTTGGTCAAAAAAAGTTTAAATATCAAGTTGAGCCTTGCAGAAACATTTGACCAATAAAAGAGTGATGATCAGGGAAAGATAATGGCATGCAAATGTCAAATTATGAACTGAAAAAAGAATACATGAAGCTAAAAAATGTGTTATTAGAGTATCTCCAATATGGAGACAAATGTTTTTTTATGAAAGACTTCTTGTATATCAATCAGAGATGATAGTAGTAATAGCTAATTTTTGGAAAAATTTTTTTAAAAAGGAAAACAGTATTTTTGTTTCATCTGCTTCTTTAAGAATGCTACATTATTTGAGAGATTTGGATGTTTCTGAAGTCAATTGTTGGTCTTCGCACTGATAATAAATCTTTTCCCTTACGTGCTATGCAAACACCAGAGAGAACAGTGAAATTTAAATACTACCTACCTAAAAATAGAGATATTCAAAAACGTGATCTATTTCTTTCCATTTCAATGTATATAAAAAGGGAAATAAAAATATATGGAGTATATAAAAAGATAGTATGAGATTAAGCATCCTATTTAAATAACATAGTTGAACAATATTCTTTAGAATTAAGTTTCACAAATAGGAACATAGTCCTACAATTACAAAACTACTTTCCTGTGGAGAAGGGTATGGTCTATTTTTACTCTCTCTAGAGCTTTCTGGCAGCTACCACCAAAATTGCATCTGCTTCATTTGATAAGGATATTATTTAAAGGTGAATAACCAGGAAACAGTGAGTCACAGTGAATGATTTCAACTTTAAGGTGCAGTGAATTTGTACAAAATGTAAAACAAGAACACTAGAACCTGCTGTGTTGACTCCCTTCTAGCAAAAAACAGCCTGACCAGAGGATAAGCTGCATGAGAACAAGTGGAGGACAAACAGGATGGTGGATATCAGCTATCAGGGGAGAAAGATAAAAGAGTTAAATGGAATGATGCTCTAAATATGTTGTTCATCATTTAAACACACCACCCCCACTATGTACTAGAGAGCAAATTTAGAAATCTAAATGTCACAATGTATAGTATTAAGACTATTTTCATGTATTGAAACTAACTTGAAAATCAAAATTATAATTCCACTTCAACAGATTAACTTCACACCTGAGTTTTCAGATTGGTGAGCATGAAAAAAAAAAGGAAGAAGCACTGCAAGTTGGCTAAAGGTGACATAGTTCCCTGTACCTTTGCTATTTCACTATTCAAATAAAATAGAATTCAAAGTTCTGGGAAGCATAGCTTTGTCTGGTTTTAGAGTAAATACTTAAAATGCATGAACCCAAAATTGCAGGAATTTTTCCAAGGAAACCATTAACTTGCTTTTTGAACTACTGTAACCCAAAATAATTGCTAGAAGACAACAGTGTGGTAGGCTGACAGACAGGTCAGAGCAAAGGGCTGGGCTTTCTACTTTCTACTTAAGTTACATACATAGTGTCAAATCCAAGTGGTGAGGCTAGCTGGCAATGTTGAATCATCTACATTCTACTAAAATCTGTTTTCAAAAATTATGCCACTTTTGTAACATCCTCTATAAATAAATTTAGATATTTTAAAGACTCAAGACAGATACAGAAAAACAATCTTCTTAAGGAATATGGGTAAAGTCATGAAAAAAACCCTAATCTCTCACACCATATTTCAATGTCAAGAAGATATCAAATTAATCCCTCATTTCCTTATTCCTCTTTTTTTCCATATTGTCATTCATATCTTCTTTGCTCATTTTCTCTGTGTTCACATTAATGATATTGACAGCAAAGGGGGTTTTCAAAGACTTAAAATTTTTTGTAGTAAAATATGATCAGGGAAATTGAACTTTTTTTACCACCAGCAGCCACAGATCATTATTATATCACAACACCTTAATTATCACCATAATACTTTATATTATGAAAAATTTTATATTATATGTAGACTTTTATACAGTATAATATCTGAGTATCAGAGTAGTATTGCAAAGAATGCCATAAAAAACTATGTGTGTAGAGGATGTATTGTATGACAAATACCCATAGTCAAAGTGAGGAACAGTTTGTTTTTGACTTCTCTATGGGCTTACCTAATACTTGGTGTGAGGAGTTAGATATAACCCAAAAATAAATATCTTGACTTTTTTACATAATGGTTTTCCTTAGTATCCAGATAATTGCTTTAGAATGCATCTGCTGTTTCTCTTCAATTGTATTCCTGGCCTGTTATGAGAATCCTATTTCACTTATCTCATGCATAAATTATGGGTAGCTCTGGCATCAGCAGGCTACAGTGTAGACTAAAATTATGAAATGTGAAAAAAATATAAGCAATCATGGATGGCTAAACATTGCAGCTAAATTATAGCAGATTACATAACACTAATATCAAAAAGACAATGAAGTATATGGAAAGGAGAGATATTAAAAGCCACAATTTTGGATATTTCTTATAGTATATTAGGAGTAGGCTAAATTGACAGAAAATTGGAAGAACCATTATGATTGTTTATAAAACATTTTGAAAGTTTGCCAGCTTGAGTCAGACTTGGTACAAAACACTGCCTGCTTTACTCTTAACAGAAGTCATGATATTTCTCTCATTGGCGGTTTCTTCATCTCAGTGAAAGCATTGTCTTCCCTCAAGTTAAAAAACAGTGATTTGCCTTGATATCAAACTTCATATCTAATCCATCACCAAAGTCTATTAATTCTATTTTAACTGTAAATGCTCTGTATCTCAAATTTACTTTCTTTTCTCCACCCCACTACTACCATCCTAGTCCAAGTTCATATTGTCTCATGACGGAATCAATATTAGTAGGAAAGGAGTCTTACATACTGTTGTCCATAATTAAAATATTCATTAGAAAAAAGAACTTTTGTCTTTAAAATAAAATTCAGAACTTGTCAGCCTTCTGACCAAAATCCTCCAATATCCTCTTATTACATCCTGAATGAAAGTATTCTCCAAACCATGATGTTCAATATCCCAAATGATGTCATTTCTACCTTTTTCCCCATACCTTCTAATACTTCAGTTTGTGACTAATTATTCTTTTTGTGTTCTTATTTGAACTTAGGTTTCAAGTTCCTAGCAATTGAATTATACTATGTATTTATACACATATATGTATTATATGATATTACATATCATATGTGTATATATATTATATTTAGAATGCAAGGCATCAAGGCAATTTACAAATAGTTCCATTTTCTTGCATATATTTACAATATATAATAAATGAGAATGGGAATGTGTGTAAGTCAGACTTTTCTCTATATTCTCAACTTTCCTTATGACACCAAGGGACAAGCCACAGTGCCTTAAAACCACATTGGAATAACATTCACTTGCTAAACTGGAACTCCAAACTACAACTCTCCCAATAAAATTGAACTGACCTCTAAGCTCATTTCAATCTTTATTGTACTTAAGAGTCATCTTACCATAGTAGACCTTCAATATAAGAATATAATTTTCTTAATTTTTTAATGGATGAAGCAACAAATCTACAAAGTAGAATAATATAAAGCTACACATTTGAGAAATCTGGAGATAATAAATTCTTAAAGTATATTCATTCATTCCACAGACATTTACAGAGTATCTTATTGGGCTGTTCCAGATTTTATGGATCAGGAAGCATATAAAACTAGGGATGAGGGTTTCCTTAAAAAAGTAGAAGATAGCTTACCTTATCAGGTTTCACTAAAACATAAGCATGTGAGTACATGTCTATGGATTCTACCTTAAATCTGCACCAGTGTGGGACCCTGAAAGTTAAGTGGAATATACTGGATGACAAACAGTGCTGAGTGACAAACAGACATTGCTCTACCCACCGGAGCCATTTGTGAAAGTTGTCAACAGTGTTCAAAGAGATACACAAAAATGCAGATTATAAGAAGATCACAACTGCTGGGAGCAAGGGTAAGCTCAGGGTGTCGGGGTAGCACTATGAAGGAGGCAGGACAACTCAGAGAAATTACAGAGGAAGAGGTAACATTGTGACTAAATATTGGAGTTCAGTTAAGACTTGTTCTTCTGGGAGAGTGGTCTTAAGTAGGGAGGGGAAAGGATGTTGTTGATAAAAACGAAGAAGACTCAGTGCTTCAGGCATGCAAAGGCATGAGATATAGAAGAGGTTAGTAGATACATTTGTGAACCTGCATCTACATGTTTTTTGAGGTGAAATCTCCAAGTAATGATGAAACAATAGCAGAAGGCAGAAGCCAGTTCAGAAAAAATATGGTGTCACATTAACAAATCTGTGTTTTCTCCTAAAAATCATTGATGTTAAAACAGGGAAATAAAGTATGAGCTACTTTTCTTAAAAAGACTTGCCGTTAGGTAATGTAGAAAATGGAGTAGAGGGTGGTAAGACTGGAAGCAAGGGGAATAGATAAAATGCTATTGTGTAAGCCAAAGAAGAAGAAAATGATAAAATCCTGACCAAAGGGGTTGGGAAGTTTCCTGTTTCTAGACCTCTGTTTCTCATTAAAAGATGAACCATTTTTAAAATACAGTATGCAACAGGAATTTTATTCTCATTCATAACAGAAACATTGAGAAATTAAATATCCTATGTTAGTTGACCTTGATTTGCTCCTGCTGCATTGGCCTGGATAATTGATGAAGCCTCAATCTTCTTATCTGATAAATAGTAGAACAGACCTAGATAATCTTTTTTAAAAGAAAAAAGGTTTATTTTTATTTATGCATACAAAACTGGGGTGTAGGCCAGAGGTGTGGGCGGTTAAAGGATTCACCAAAGACAGAGTGGGGAACAGAACAGGCAGATCTACTGAAATATACTGCTGAGGGGAGCAGTAGGCAAGACAGGAGAGGTCTGCTGCACCATGTAGGTTAGCTCCCTGGCCAGGGATCGAACTCATGCTGCAGTGGCTGGCAATAGCTTGATAGTGCTAAGACTTAATTAGCCACCAGGGAGGACCCAACCTAGATAATCTTTAAAGTGTCTTTGCAGTTCTATAAATCTATGGACAAGATAGTTTCCCCATTTCTATTATAGAACTGTTATGTATTGCCCTTTTCTGTAAGTTGGGAAAAGAAAATGAGCTCATTAACTTGGAATTAATCCTCCAATTGTGCTGTCTTATATCTAGAATGCCAGGCATTGATATGGACTTTTTATAAATAGTAATTAAAACTCACTTATCTTTATGAGAAAAGGTTCTTCAAAAGAGGAGTGTAACTTAAATATAATTCTAAATTAAAGAGCGAGTTGTATTTTTTTCCTATGCCATAATAGCACAAAATTTTGCTCTTTGAACATATCACTTATTTATCTTAAAATGGCATAAATCAATAATTACATGCAGCTATGCAACCCAATGCCCCATGCTTGTAGTTATAAATGAATTTTAGGCCATTTTAAATAATTGTATTAATTAATTCTAACTATAGTTGTGCTGAGGTGCTCCTGTTCTGCACTTGAATCAGAAACCTGATGAAATTGGGAAATCATATGAAAATAACATTGAATATAAAAAAAGCCAAAACAGATAAGTGATTATTCAATAATCGACATCCAAGTGAGAAATCCCCCCCTATCATAAAAGATTCTAGGCCAGGTAGTTTTATAGCTGCTTTTTTAACAAATGCTAAAGTAAAAAGAAATGCATAAATTTCACGAAGTTCTAGAAACTATGAAAGTAACCAATACCCCCAATTCATTTGACTATTTAACCATAATTCCTATTAAAAACAAAAAATATTGGGGGGAATAATCATGTTCATCTTATCTATGTTGCTAAATGCAAGAATGAGAAACTAAATTCTCACCTAGAAAGTTCAACAGTTTTCTATAAGGAAAGATTGATCAAAAAATTAAAATGACCAGGGTATTTGTCATTTTTTGAAATATAACTTAAAAGAATTTCCAGGCATATGAGATGCAATCCTTAATCTTTAGAGGTGAGGGATGATAAAAATTCTTTAACCTTTACGTCTTTACTCCTAATTACATATAAATTATAACTTTCAGTTTATAAGAATTTTCTAGATTTATGTGATTGTACTTAGTAGCTTTTAGAAAGTCTTGGAAAATAATTAAATGTCAATAAAAGACACAAACAGCCTTGAGGAGTCTTAATGCAGGGTAGCAAGTGAGCTCTTGGTTACATTTTTGCTCATTGCCCAAATTATCAATGACAAAAGATTTAGTTAAAACCATAGCTTTAGTGACTCATTAAGTGAAAGGAACAAACTACCAAATGAACATACATAGAATAACCTGGTTTTATTTTTCAAAAATAAAATCCCATATAAAGATAGACACACACACACACGCACACATATACACACACACGCACTTATGACAACCCATTTAGGGAAAAACTGGAAAAGATACACATAATTTTTATTTTGTTGACTTGGCTAAGTAGAATGAATAGTTTTACTTCTTCCTTAGAGAAAACATTTACTATTCATATTTTTAAATTTTCAAATAAAACTCATCAAGGGAAAAATCAAAAGAAGACGTTTGTTTTTTGTTTTTTGTTTTTTGGGGGGTTTTTTTGGCTGAAAGAGAAAAAGAACAGGGAGGAAAAGAAAAGAGGAGAGCAAGAGAGAACAATTCTTGTAAACTGGGAAACTGAGGTAAATGTAATGAAAACACCATCAAACCTCTAAAACATCTAAAGCAGATGGTAAATATAGAATATTCCAGTTTCCCATAACCTAACAGTGGTGGTGAAACAATATTACTTGCCCCAACAATGAAGGAGGGAGGGGGGTCAGAGTCAGTGGGATCTGAGAATAGAAATAAGAGTTGAGTAAGTCATAGGAACTCATGAAAGACATCAGACCTTGCACCGGCTGGCCGTGCCAGTGACTGGCACCTGTACCCTCTCCCTAGGCCACAGTGGGAAAGTTTTCTTTTTAAGAAGAGGAGAGAGACTGGGTTCTTAGATGAATTGAAAAATATTAACTTGGAAAGCAAGCAACTTAATAACTGTGATGATGTTGCAATACCAAATTGTTTCTTTACCAAAAATTAATATTATAGCTCACTCAAAATGAATCATAATAATATATCATAACAAGATTTAGAGAATATAGCCAAAAGAATTCCCTATGTAAACATTGTAGCATCTTGTTTGTTAGAAGAATAAACACACATGATGTGAGAATTCAACATATAAAAGTTAAAGAAATATAAAATAAACATAAAGGAAGCAAATGGATGAAGGAGTTAATAAGATAAAATCAGAAATAGAGAATACGAAAGAAACCGTGTGACGGAATAAAGCCAAAAGTAAGTTCCCTAAAAAAGACCAATACAAAATGCAACACTGGAAAAAACAATAGAATAGGCAATAGGGATTAAAATGGAGGCATAACCATAGATGTAAAGAAGCATATGTATTTTTCTAAGTGTGGATAATCTTCAAAATTGTCAATATTGGCAGAGAAAATGAATATTTTAATAAGTTTATAGTAATCAAAGTAATTGAAAAAGTTAGATTAAATACACAAATTCCAGCAGTTTCTACAAAAATCTCAAAAAAATGGGAATTAATCTGCTCTAGTACATGGCAAAAGTTGGTAAAATTCCCCTTTAATTCTACAAAATTGTCAGACCCTTAACTGAAAAGAATGTCAGTCACCTTAGTAGTACCAATACTTGTAGTATAAATGGAATCCAATCTCACTAATAAATATAAATGAAACAATTCTTTAAAAACATTATCAAACTAAATGTAGAATGTACTTTAAAAGTATAGAGATATTCTGAAATTAGGAAATACATCAACAAAGAGGGACAACTTTGTAATAACCTTCACAGGTGTCCAGGAAGTGCTTATTAAAATTCAATTTTTATTCCAAGTAGAAATCTTAGTAAGATAGCATTAACAGAAATCTCGTTGGACTTGAGAAAGTGTATCTGTCAGAATGCAACAGCAAAATAGCATATCTTGCAAAATTAATACAGACATTTCCTTTAAAATGAAGAATAGAGATATTATCAACATGATTCAATATTTTCCTGGTGATTTTAGCTAGAGGATTTAGGTTTTTAAAATGAAATGCAATATGAATATTGGAAGAAAGAGACAAAATTGGCCTTGTTTGCTGGTGAATCATTTTCTACCTAGCAAAGCAAAGCAAATCAACTGAATATGTATAGGAAGAGGTTGTGAAAGATAACATTTCTTCAATTTGACATTGGAAATGAGACCTGAAGGATAAGAAGATGAGTTAAACAAAAGACTTGCAGTGTGTACCTCCATGTACATGTGTATGAGTCTGTGTGTGTCTTTTTACGTCTCTTTATAAATATGTTTGCATACATGTACACATATACATATATAAATATGTATGCACACACTTACCTGTGATTACATACATGACAGTGATTGTGTGTGTTTGTGTTGGTATATAAAGGGGGCAGGAAATAACCCCTGCAGGAGAAACAAGATACTCAAAAGACATGTGCTAAGAGAAAACTTATGCTTCTGTAGAACAGAGAGACGGCTGGAAAACTGCAGGGGAAATAGTAGAACATGGGGCTTAGTGTCAGGCAGTAGTCAAGTCATGGAGTATCTTGTAAGGCATTAATATTCTAGGTTTCTTGGGCCTCCCTGGTGGTACAAGGGGTTTAGACACAACCTATGAAGCAATCCACAGCCTCTGCAGCATGAGTTCGATCCCCGGCCAGCCAGGAAGCAACCCACATGGCGTGGCAGACCTCTCATGTATCGCCTGCTGCTCCCCTCAGTAGTGTATTTTGTCAGTCTGCCTGTTCTGTTCCCCGCTCTATCTCTGGAGAATTCTCTCACCCTCCTTCATCTCTGGCCTGTACCCCAGCTCCAGTATGCATAAATAAATAAATCTTAAAAAAATATGGTCTAGGTTTCTTGAAAGTGAAACCTCTGATGAATTTTTACCAGGATAATGACATATCCAAATAATATTTTTAATTTTTTTCCCATGAGTATTAGGCAAGTGATAAACTATTATTCTGAAAGTAGGGAAACTACATAGAAAGCTTCTGGGTCACTGGTGTTTGATCTATGGTGGCCCCATTGGGGGGTAGCTGAGGAAATTGAGATAAGCACACAGACATGGAATATATTTTAGAAGTGTAACTGACTTAAAATATTAGCAAAATATAGGTCAAGTAAAGGGGGCTTTTTCTGATGCAATGAGGAACTAAGTGGGTAGACAGTGCTGTTGCCAATAACTGGAATAAGGAATATTGGGCTAAAAGAATGTAGGTGGGGTGGTGAGAGACATAATTTAGAGATTCATTTTGTGTGTACTAGATTGAGATGCCAATTATAAATCTAAGTGGAGTGTCAACTTTGACAATTTAAGAAACTAAAGTTCAGATGAAAGGTCTGGTTAGACATATGAATTCAGAAAAAAATCAATATTTAAGTGGTTTATAAAGCTGTATAATAGAAAGAAACCCTAAGAATTAGGGAGAGAAAATAGGAAAGAGGATCTAAATCTAATCCCAGAGGCACTGAAACAGCTATACACCTTGCAGGTAAAAAGGAGAGGGGGGGGAAAAGTAGGAGGAAAAGAAGATAAATGAAATGTCACAGAAAACCAGAGAAAAAAGTGAGTCAGAAGGAAAGACACTCAATTTAGTCAGATTATATATACAAAGTTAGAGTTAAACTACTAACAAAAAGAAAACAAGGTCAGATTGCAGTGAGTTGGAAAGGAAATAGATAAGGTAGTTACATACAAATAATATAAGCAATACTGTCAAGATTTTTTACTACCAAAAAATGGGACAATAGCCCAATGATGACCCTCTATATGCTGGTGCTTCTTATACTTTATTATACATACAAATCAACTGGGACTCTTATGATTCAGATTATGGCTCTTAAGGTCTTAGATTCTCATATATAAGAAGTTCCCTATCAAGAACTTCACATTGAGAACCCAGGCTATTGAGTGAAAGATATAAGTTGAGAAAGTGTATGTCCAGATGAGATACACAGGATAAGATTATCAGACTAGGACTTTTAAGACACTAATATAGTCTGAATTCAGGCCCATCTCTTTAAACTTTTGCCACCATAAATTTACTCTAGAGACAATAATAAACTCAACAATATGTTTCTTCATCTTATACACTGTAATATGTATAAAGTCTTGGAGTGGAAGATTTTTCCTGTCCATGATATGACAATCCCAACTTCCATCTTCAGTGCTTCTCAAGAGAAGATAATGATACTGCAATCTCAAAGCATTTAGGAACCTGGTATTTATGGTATCTCTCTCCTGAAGGGTGACAGGAGAGAGTACTACCATTAAGGTAGTACTACCTTATATATAAGGTATATTTACTACTTAAGGTATATTTACTACCTATATATAAGGTATATTTACTATCTAAATATATAAGGTAGTACTATACTACAATTAAGATACTACCATTAAGAAGGCACAACAACCCCTAAGCTTCTGCTGAGTCCTCACCTTCATTTTCCTTTTCCCAACAGTCAATCTTCTTTAACTCTATCTTCCTCCAACAAGAGGGTTCCTATTTACTGTATTTCATGTATCTGTCCCAGAATCTGAGATTCAAAAACATAATAATAGCAGAATAGTAACCCATTAAGGAGATATATCAGATAAAATGATGTAAAAAAGCAAAGTCTCTTGGGTCTCTCATTTGGCGTAGGCAGTTGAGCATAGTGCTGTGAAGCTGTCCACAGCCTCTGCAGCGCTGGTTCGATCCCCGCCGGCCTCAGAGCAACCAACATGGCAAGGAGACCTCTCCTGTCTTGCCTGCTGCTCCCCTCAGCAGTTTATTTCGTCGGTCTGCCTGTTCTGTTCCCTGCTCTTTCTCTGGTGAATCCTCTCACCCTCCCGTGCATCTGGCCTGCAACCCTGCTCTTGTATAAATTAAAAAAAAAAAGCCATTTCTTTTTACATAGGAATGGTGTACTAAAGGATTTACCACAAATCATGCCATTCAATAATTTCTAATGGTAGAAAAGTAGGAAAAATTCAAAATCACTAAAATATTTGTCTTCAGTTCATAATTAATTTTAAGTTGAGAAAAAGAGCATTATAAAGAAAAATATGAATGGGAAATATATAATCAATTGAAAACATCAGCTTAAGAGTACAAAAATTCTATTAGTAGGTATGAATGTGTAAATTAACACAGTATATTCATAATATAAAATATTAGTTCATCAATTAAAAATGATAGATTTATATATACTAATGTGGAAAATGCTCACAACATAAGTACAAAAGCAAGCTATAGAACACAATGCATAAAAGACAGGCATAATTTTTTAAATTCTGTGTCTGTACAAATAAAATAAGTTCACATACATGCATAGGAAAGAAAAAACAAGGAAGAACACACAATATTGTCAATAGTAGTTACTTTTGAAAAGTAACAAGTAATACTGGGTGTCTGGAGAGGCCAGACAGACTAATATACATTTTTTTCCTTCATAGACCTTTGTTTTAAATTAGAACAACTGAAAAAAAACACAGTAGCACATATGGATATAATTTCTTTTAGTTAAGCTGAGTCAGGAATATTAATAAATGTTTCCAATGCTTTCTCTATCAAAAGGAACCATATGACTCCACAGCACTGTGGCCAGTGACAAACTTTTAGGTGTTCTCTTCTACGTTAGTTTTTCTCTCCCTAACAGTATTTCTATTGGCATCCTTACATGGGAAATTGTATACCAAAGCTTCCTCATTCTCATATACTCCCAACAATCACCCCATTTCTCTAATCACTTTCTCCTGCTTCCTTCTTGCTTTTTCTTTATCTACTCCAGTGTGGGAGTTATTCCCATCACTTGTCTTGTCCATATCAGCAGTGGCCACCAGATGGCCAAACACAGTGGACACTTCCCTTTTCTTAATATCATTCACTGCTCAGCAGAATTTAAAAGATATGATCATTTTCTCATCCCTGCAACACTTGGTCCCCTTGCTGTCCATGTCACCTAGCACACATATTTTAAGGTACTGGTGGTTCTTCTATTGGACCTTCTTCCTTTGCCCTATTCCCTAATTCTAAAGTGCCCCAGACTCAGTCCATATACTATTTCTCTTCTCTACCTTCGCTCTCTCTATGCATGTTCACACCACTCCATAGCCCTAAACATAGTGCATCATAGTTTAGAGTGATGCCAGCCATTGTATCAAATAAACCCTCAAATTACAGTAATTAAACAAATTTATTTCTTGCATAAGAATTCAGTGCAGAGTTCCCTGACACACGAAATTTTATCTGTTAAAGAACCAAGAATCTAATGATTGAAATAGTTTCATGTGTCTTTCTCTCTCCTTTTTCAGTTTCTACTTTCACTTAAAGAACTCAAATTTTTGAACTACTGTTTGTAAACACT
Organism: Talpa europaea; assembly: GCF_964194135.1. Taxonomy (NCBI): domain Eukaryota; kingdom Metazoa; phylum Chordata; class Mammalia; order Eulipotyphla; family Talpidae; genus Talpa; species Talpa europaea. The sequence continues at coordinate 106,085,405 of NC_140072.1, read as the reverse complement.
AATGCTATAATTATAGTGGTGTGTGGTTCCAAATGAACATGTACTTATCAGAAAAATAGTGAAAAAGTCTATACCCATCACATGAAAGTTTAGCCTTTCTTCCTCATGAAGAGTAAAGTAAACATAAAAGCTTGTAGAATTTTTCTCACTTTAATTGTAGACTCCTCATTATAGGACTAAACTAGCCAGTCCAGTACAAAGGACACAGTGGCAGATGGAATATTGATGGGCCCTTTTCAGTTCTTCTGCAGACAAAACTATTAGATAGCAAACATGGTTTAACCACTGCTCAGAGTCTGCCTGGACCACCATTTCTGACCTCATTGTCACTGGAGCTGATATATTAGCCTACCATATGCTAGGTTCTTATTCAGATGGAGTTAAATTTTGGATTCTCTATGAATTAAAAGAAATTTTAAGGGGATAGAGGCTCATTGAATATTACTTCTTCACAAGAAAGAAAATTGTTAATAATTCTTTCTAAAAATGTTTTGAAAATACTGAAAAAATGAAAAGTCATCATTTATACATCCCTAGTAAGAAATAATTCCATGTGACTTCCAGCATATATAGTTGACCCTTGAACAACATGGATATTGGGGCTCTAACCAATTCCCCCCAAGTTAAAATTCACTTATAACCTTTAATTACCTAAAAACTTAGCTATTGATAGCCTACTGTTGAACAGAAATCTTATTTCAAATCCATTGAATCATATTTTAATGGCTGGTCTATGTATTATATTGTATTCTCACAGTACAGTAAAATAAAGAAAACATTAAAATCATAAGGAGAAAATACACTTATGGTATTGTTCTGTATTTATTGAAAAACATCCATGTAAATGTGGACCAGCTCAGTTCAAGACTATGCTGTACAAACCCATATGGTCAACTGTATTTGAAGTCAGTTTGTTTACTTTACTTCTCTATATTTTTCACAATAATATTTTTTCAGAGTCTTAAACTTTCTGTATTTTCAAGTTATTAAACTTCCCTGTAAAGATAATGAAAACACCATCATACTGTCTGGATATACAAAATTTTATTTAGTCTTTCATTACTGTTGATTATCAAGTTTATAAATTTTGACTGGGGTGACTAACAAAGCTTCAGTAAATATCTTGAACATAGACAACAGTCCTTTCTGATTTTGGCTTTAGTATTAATTAATAACAAACATAGCAACTTAATGTTTGTACCTTTTTAAGTCTTTTGCTATACATTTTAAACTTATGTTCTGTAAAGACTGTACCACTGAACACTATCATTGGGAATGTACAAAATACTCATCTACTAAAGCATCATCAACTTTATGCATGTCCCAACTTACATTTTGTTGATTTGATAAGTGAACATGGCATCCCATTTCGTGAACTTAGATCTACTTGACTATTTCTGCTGAGAAATTTTCATTTTCGTATTATTAATGTGACTCTATTTGATTAATCACCTTGAAGACCTGGTCTGAGACATATTTATTCAACCTAATCTTTTCCTTGTATTTTTAAAGCTATTATTTTATTGAAACAACATGGTATTATTTTATAAACATTTGTGTGCACCACTAAAAATCAATATGGGTATATACTACATAAATTCATTCAGTTCTGCTCTAATTTTTTAGTTACATTCTTATATTCTTATTTTAAGCCTTCTGTAATTGTAACTTTTCTAAATCCTGGGATGGAAGTCAAATTTATGGGGTTTTTTGGTCATTTTCAAAAATCCTTTCATAATAAATACTTTTTAGATTTGATACTTTGATTTTATATTAATGCTTTATAATTAACATAAAAGCTTAATTTTATATTAATACTTTGATTTTATATAAATGTTCATTCTATATCTGCTCATATGCTTTGATTTGAGGGGATATAATTTGATTTTTATAATTTAGATATTGCCAATTTAAATTTCATTAAGCTCTAGTTTTAGTGCATTCTGGCCATAAAACACAGCCTATATAATTTTGATTATTTCTGTAAATATTTCAGGAATATTATAGTTCAAATACCAGTTAAAAATTAGCCATTCCCATTTCCTCTCACCAAGTGTTTTTACTTCAGGGCACTTACCACTGCTAGTAATTGCATATTTTTTAGTGTGTTCACTTACTTATTATGTCTTCACCACTAAGCTATTAACTCTATGAGGACAGCAATCAGAATGTCTGCTTTTTCATCACTGCATTCACAGAATCTAACTATGGTTTTATTTGGAGAATCAAAGAAATGAGAGAAACATCCAAGAGATAATCATAGGATGGAGGCAGGAAGGGTGGAGAGTGATTGACAGAAAGAATAGTAATTCTTTCTGAGTTAATAGTAAAGACAACCAAGAAAATGTCAATGTGAAAGACATTGGCATAACACATGTGCTTGGTTCCCACAGTCAAGAGAAGGCAGAAGTCAGGGTGTGCTATTACATGTCATAAGGCAGACTGTGCATGGAATGTGGATTTTTTTTTTTTGCTTACTTGTTTTCTGTGTGTGTGTGTGTGTAGATGATGTTGACACTGTTTTGCTTTGTTGCTATCTCTATATTTATATTCTACAGTCTGTAAACCTTCTAAGAGTGGCAATCTGTAGCTTACTATAGTGGGGTATTGCTGCAAGTCTTTTTTTTTTTTTTTTATGTTTTCATTAGTATTCAGGAGGTCTTTAAAAAATTTGGAGGGACGGCATTCAGAATTCCTAATCTAATCCTGTTTTACCTTGATATCTGAATGTTACTGTTTATACTTGGAATTATTACGCTGTTGAGATAAGATTACAGTTCATGCATTTGTTCACTCATAAAAACATATGTAGAGAACTAACTTTTCTCTTTACTCAACCATTTCCACAAGGATGTTTCCACAAAACGCACTTTAATTTGATCTGTGAAAAAAATGTCTACAGTGGGTGAGGTGTCACTGTTTGTTATCACCCTATATTTGTAAAGTACAATTGGGAATAAGTTGACCCAGGAACAGAATTTTCAAAATTTCTTTCAAAAATCACTGCTATTACTAATGAAAATAACACTACAAATCATTTAGTGAAAGGTTTGGTTTTTGACGATACTTCTTTCTTCTTAGCTCAAATTGGTGTTATTAGCTTCCTCTCCCTACAGAATTATCACTATGTTTCAAAACTCATCATAAGCATCACTCTCTGGTTTCTGTCTCTGTGGAAAAGAGTTAAGTGTCCTCTTCTCTGTTCTCCCACAGAAAACTATATATACCTTTTTAAAATCTCTATTATCTATGTCCCTTGCTACATTGTAATTATTAAATCACCTGTTAGCCTCCCCAATAGGATTTTGAACTTCTTGACAACAAGGAGCATTATTTTTCATTTGTATAGCCCTCACACTTAGCACTGTGCCTTATGCACAGTAGCACTTGATAAAAATCAACAATGTGAGGAAAACAAGAAAAAGAGGCACCAAGAAATTAATGGAAGGATAATGGGAAGAAAAGGATTTATAAAAATAAACTGAGTCAAAAATTGATATTTTAAGCATGGGCATGAATATGTGTGTGTTCCATTCTACACAGTAGTGTGCAGTTACTGTGAAGTTATTAATCTTTATACAGCATTTTAGAACTTTCAAAAGGTACAACTTTTCACTATACTGGCCTCACCATCGTATTGGACTTATTTTCTTTTTCTATCTAATTAATCCTCTGAAGAAGTAACAGATTGAATTCATTTTTAATAAGTGCACAATATCCCCTGAATAAATTAACAAGTGCATGAATGGATACTTAACAATAAATGCACACCTAAGACAGAAATGTTAAAAATAAAACTTTGTTTACTTGCTCAGAATTTTTAAAAAGTGTTTGAAATACTTTAATTCCTTAGTGAAGTGATTGTTGATTCTGCAATAATGAGGAGTGCACTTTGTGAAACTTTGTTAATTAGATAGGGACAAATACATCGTAACTGTCCTTTGTGTTCAAAGTGGAGGCTCTTGACAGCCTTGTCCAAGTCTATTCTAGACCAATAACTTTCTAGTCACTGGTTTGGCTCCGGTGTTGAAAAAGCAAAGGAGTTGTTAATTAGCAAGTGAGAATAATACTTGATTGACTCTACTAAATTAGATTTTGTTGATCTAGCAAAGTGAATTGTCATTAGCATTTATTAGAAACACACACATGCACATGCATACACACACAGTCCATCTAACAAGCTAACCAATCTAGATTGTTTGTAGTATTTTCCCTTTATTCTCTTAGAGTGTAACTGAAAAGACAGAACTTTGGAGTCTAATGACTGTGGAAAAACATCAGCTCTTTCCCCTTCCAATGACTGCCCTGGGCATATTGTTTGTTTGTTTTTTTAAAGATTTATTTTTATACAAGAACCGGGGTACAGGCCAGATGCGCGAGAGGGTGAGAGGACTCACCAGAGACAGAGTAGGAAACAGAACAGGCAGACTAATGAAATACACTGCTGAGGGGAACAGTGGGCAAGACAGGAGAGGTCTGCTTCACCATGTGCAATTCTCACCAGCCGGTTGGAAACAAACCCAAGCTGAGGAAGCTGCAGACAGCTTCACAGTGCAGAGCTCAACTGCCTGCGCTACCAGGGAGACCCGGCATATTGTTTAATTTCTCAGAGTCGCAATGCTCCAATATGTAAATATATATATATATATATATATATATATATATATATATATATAATGATAACAATAGTGCTTTTATTGTGGGATTATTATGATATTCAAAGGAGAAAATAAATGGAAAAGTCTGCCTATGCCTAATATTATGACTGATGCTTCTCTTCGATAAGTCTTTTAAACAGAACCCTTTAGGGTTAATCCCACCATAAACAGCATTGAAGTTGAAGATTAATGATTTCATTTATTCAGTTGACATGATTTGTGAGAATACTTTATTTAAGACCAATATCTGTTAGACACTGAAATATCATGGTTCCTATTTTCTTTTTTTTTTAAGATTTATTTATTCATGCATACAAGAACCTGGGTACAGGCCAGAGACCTGAGAGGGTAAGAGGATGCACCAGAGACAGAGTGGGAACAGAACAGGCAGACTGACGAAATACACTGCTGAGGGGAGCAGCGGGCGAGACAGGTGACATCTGCTGGGCCATGTGGGATTCTCGCTGGCGGGCTGGGATCGAACCCATGCTGTAGAGGCTGCAGACAGCCTCACATTGCTGTGCTCAACCGCCTGTGCCACCAGGGGAGGCCCCATAATTCCTATTTTCAAGGTTATGATTCACATAGGGACATAAAATATATGATATATGACATTGACTAAAATGTTATGTAAGATAGGATATGATTAGATATATTTTGTTGATCCTTCTTTCTGTGGCTAGATATCAGTATTTCCAAAAATTAGTCCATTTCATCAATTGAATGCAAGTACTTAGGTTATTTTTTAATCAAACATTGTTAGTCTAATCACTATCAGAATTGACTAACCAAGTAACTTTAATTGCTTATACGTTAGTTCTCCATTGTAACAACTATCCAATTTCCTCTTTTCCCAATTATTTAAAAAGTCAAAATTTGCAAAATTATATTTGATAGTTCCCTTTAATAAAGATGTATTTGATTCATAAGACAAGCTTCATTATAATAAGTAAATAAAAAGGGATTTAAGCTGGGTTTTTTTCCCCTCAGAGTCAAAATAGTTCCACAAAACATAAAGGAAAGAAATTCATGTTAAGACTGTGATGTCAGGCAGTGTTTTGTGCACTGGGCCTTTTGTTACCAAAGCAAATGAAAGGGAAATAAAGATGAGGGAGCAATGAAGGAGTGGTGGTGGAGTCTAAGAGTGAGAGATTAGCTAATAATGAATAGAGAATGAGGTCATCTAAAAACACGTGTGTTGGTAAAGCATTTTAACACATAGTTGAGTGCTAAAAGCAAATAATGTTTTGGGTTTTATATTGCTATGACAGTACATAACATTAATATTTTGAACTTCTACAATACTTCTATTTTGAACTTCTGTAATAGTTGCCCCCAAAAAAAAATTGCTTTATGCTTTATTTGTGCCACTAGCATTCAAAAATACTTCACTAAATTTAGTACTAATTACAACTAGCTACAGTTATCTCTGTTAATTAAACAACTGAAAGTTTTATAGTTATATATACTTTCTTCCTAAAATGAATAATCATTTCCGCTTGTCTGGAAATAGACTAGATAATCATTTAATTGTGGTGAGTTCTCCTGAATTAGGGAGGTGTAATATTTTAGCTATTCTCTCACCATCCTTCACAGCACCCCTTACGAGCTCTATGCACTCATAAAAGTTATTCAACTTCACTGAATCTCAGTGCCTTTGTCGATAAAGTGGAGATAATAATTGTCTTTTAAAGATAGGATAATATATGTAACCCAGCGACTATTTCATGCGTAAGCATTGCCATTATTAATATTACTACTTACTTGCTATTTTTTACTCCTCTTCACTTGCCATTAGAATAGCTGTCTGATGACACTCTACTCCTCTGAAGGATATCACGCTGAATAAATATAATTAGAAACTAGAGCTCCAGCAGCAAGCTCCTTATAAATTATAAAGTTCAGTAACATGCAGAGAAAAAACAACATAAAAAGAAATTCTTCTTGATAAACATGAGGACTCTCTGGTCCTTTGAAAAAATTAAGTCAATATCCTCCCATTAAAACAAATCATAGGAGTGATTCCACACTAAAGTTGTAGAAAGACAACATCAGTTATTTGTGGTAGCCTAATCCAGGTTCTAACCAAAATACAACATCTTTAAGCCAAAGGAAAAGAACAAGTAATTTTAAACTATAAGACAAGTTTTTCTCTTGAAGACAAGAAAAAGATAGACCCAGGTACCCCCCTCAAAAGGAAAATTTAATGAATAAAGATATTTTGGGTAAACAACTGTCATAATAAAAAGGAGTAAGAACCATTCCGGGGAGGGAAAAAAAAAAGTGTTTTTGTTCATATAATAGCTCGAATTTGTTTAACAATATTAGAAACCTTACTTGTGATAGTTCCCTCAGAGAATTAATAGTTTTTTTTTTGTTTTGTGTAAATCAATTATGAAACCTTCGTTTTAATAACAGTTGCTGCAAATGAAGGTATATTCTTCTCAGAATATTATGTGGAGTTCTTTGACTTTATTTGCCTTTTAGCATTATGTAAGTCTGCACACTGAAAGGCAGCCTTAGGTAAGATACAAGCACATTGTTAAGCTAAAAATAAAGTTGGTAAGCTATAATAGTGTATATATATTTTTTTAGAGCTGGAACCAAACACATCAACAGAGCAATGATAATCAAATGTAACAAGCACTACCACGGTCTCTAAAAAGGAAAGCACAGCATGTGCTTTAGAATAGCAGCAAACAAACAAATCTTCTCAAATTGCAAGGCACATTTCCCAAGAAATACACAAGACTCAAGTACATAACATATATAAGGAAATATGATGTACCATATGTATTCTGGTCACTAAGTCTAGTTAAAGCTTTGCTTAATTGGTATAATCTCAAAGGATTTCTCCAGAGTGCTATGGACAGATTGATAACCTGTACTTCATTTACTGTAGGACAATTTCTTGGGAGCTTAAGAGCTCCTCTTCAGGGGAACACCTGACCTTCTGCTAACCTAGGTTGTACTGCCTCATTGCCTCTCTTCCATTGCATTGTCCAGTTACAACTGTTCAATGTCAATGAGGGCCAGACACAGGATTTAGTTAGTTTCAACCAAGACTTGCTACTCCTCTCCTCTACCTACAAAAAGGCAGCAAGAGCAACAGTCACCTGAGAGGAAAGGCGGCAGTAGTTGTAAAATACTATCCCTAAATCCTCTGATTTACACTCCATTCTGTAAGGAACTGAGAATATGTTCAATAACAAAAATGTGGCTTCTATCAGGAAGACACTGACCCTAGCAGAACCTTATCTTAAAGAAATGAATCTCCATTAAGTATGTGCATGAATATTCTAAATAGAAAATGATTATATGTTTTCAACTCTGCTTACAATGGATAAGATACATTCATCTACCTATATGAGTCCTAATTCTGTCCAGTGACAGAATTTGGAATGTTCTGGGGAAAGCAACTGCACAGACATTATAAAACCCTGTGAGATAATGGCCCCCATTGTTATGTGTATAATTCCTCTCCTAGAAATGCTATCATTATTGCATTATGTAAGGAATGGCTATAATCGGGCCTGTCATGAAAAAGACATAATTCACTACGACAAAATCTAATTCTCATTTTCATTCATTCATTAAAAATTATAATATTTATTAAAAGCCTTCCATGTGACAGAATGCCAGAATATATTTCTGGTATTGTTCACTTCGAGTAAAACACATGCACATACAAACATGTAAAAACCTGTGAAAAATGCCTTTGTTATTATATATGTGTAATGTTCTTTATATAAATGGTATCATTATGCTATTATATTAAAAATAGATCTATATGGGACTATCAAGATAAAGACATAATTCACTCTGAAGTGGGCTACATCTTATTTTCATTTACTCATATCATATTCAGAAATATTGAGACTCTTCAATGAACCCAAAGTAGCATACAGTCCTAAGAATATACAGGACAAAAGACAGTGCTTTCTTTCATGGAGCTAACAGTGTAAAGGGATAATCAGATTTTAAATCAGTGACTGCTGTTCATAGAGATGAGTGCACAGAGAGAGAAGGTAAAGGATGCTGAGGGAGAACGAGGCCAGTAAAAATGAATCTAAAACTATTTTCCAATGGGCTTGGTATCTGGTGCAGTAGGCAGTGAGGCTGTTTCTAACCAAGGGTGCAGTTTGTGTGAAAGCCTTAAGGAAAAACAGAAAAGTAGCTTCTATGTACATGAGAGAAGATAGATATGGCTGGATTAAAAAGTGGTCAGAAATGAGGCAAAGGAGACAGTAGGGCCACATTCAAAGTTATTTCATCCCACTATACAGCTTTGAATTTATCTCAAGAATAGTGAACTCAAGAAAGTGTTCTAATCACGTGAATGAGAAGAACAGATTGTCATTTTATCCCTCTGGTTATAGTTAGTAAGTTTGAAGGGTATGGAAATCTTAACATGTCTAGCCAGCATCAGTAAACAAGGGTGGTTTGAACTAGAGGAGTATGGCAAGAATAACAGAAATATATGGGGTAATTGCATGTAAAATCAGCATGTCTTGGACAAATAGGGACACAGAAGCAGGGCCAAGAGAGCACCCTCCTATACTGTAAAGTGGGAGAATGGTGGCATCAATTGTTAAGACAGTAACAAAAGGGCATGTAGGTTAGAGGACAATGAAAAATAGCAAGCTGTGTTTAAATCTGGTGAATGAAAATATTGGTAAGAGTTCTAAATAGGGATAGCCAAAATATATCAATTCAGAGTTTAAAAAAAAAGTTGAGCTTTGAGAAGTCATTGTAAGTGAAATCAACAGTATCAAGCTCATGGTCACAGAAGGAGAGTGTAAACCACACAACAGAACCCTATAGGACATCATGATTTTAAGGAAAAAAATAATCATAGTGATAACTCTGAAGTGGTAATGGAGTAGTTGTTTTACAAAAGCCAAGAAATGATTTTGTTTCAAAAAAGGAAAAAGTAACTTGCATGATCCATTGCTACTAAGAAACCAAAAAAGATGAGAAATAGGTGTGTCCACCCTCAAAGACATAATTTCTGGCATAGGTGAAATCCATTCTAGACAGAAATGGGTTAAGGAGTAGTCTGGGAATGTAATGGGCAAAAAAGGGTAAGTTATTTTACCAGGTACTATTTACAGGAAGAGATCCTTTTCTCACACAAGATAGCAGAAATAATAAATGAACCTAGACAAGAAGTAGAGAGTTTTCTGGACACATTTGATCTTTGGATATATCGATTTTCCATGAATTTCTGGCATTTTACATGCTTTAAAAGCAGAGACACTATCTACCCCTATGTTCTAGATTATATTTTTTTAAGATTTATTTTTTTATTTATTTATACAAGCACTGGGTACAGTCAGAAGCGTGGGAGGGTGAGAGAATTCACCAGAGCCAAAGCAGGGAACAGAACAGGCAGATTGACAAACTGGTGAGGGGAGCAGCAGCCACGCTGTGGCAGGAGAGGTCTGCGAGCCATGTGAGAACCTGCTGGCGCTGCAGAGGCAGCTCTGCAGAGGCAGCTGAGCACTCAATCGCTGAGCCACCAGGGGAGGCCCTGTTCTAGATTATTTTTTCAAGGACATTTGCATAACAAAAAGCCTTGCATAATAATACAAAGAGTATTTTTCTCCCCAGCAAATGGCAGACATGCTATTGACCATTATGATATTTGGCTATCCCTAAGTTTGGGAGTTTATATACAATATATGACACAGGTATCATCTGACCCATGCTACATCTTGTGGAACTGGAGCTAGAGGAATTGGCACAAAAGTATGCTGAGAGTCTGTTTACTATCATTACTCAGCAATGTAATCGTTTGTCTCTGAATGAGAAGTCTCATGTCTTCTGCCAGTATCCATGAAATTGTAAGCTAACTTGCATGGTGAAACCACAGAATCTTCACCATTCTTGACAGTTTGAATATCTTCCCCTTCAACCTGCCCTGCTTGGAACTTCGACTCTTCATGACTTATGCCACCTAAAATATCTTAGTAAAATAGTTACTGTAAACAGAAAGAGCTTACTGTTTTATGTTCTCTCAAATATATACCGTCAACTTCAATATAAAGACCAGCAGCATAAATTAGCAAAATGAGACTTCATCCTACATTCCGTAAACAAGCTTGCAGGGCAATATTTCTTGGTTCTGCATTTGAGCACATCGCTTAGAGTGCATATTTCCTGGTTATGATCACACTGCACACATATACACAGTGATAACTGCAGCACTGTCATTTTTATGCCAAGTTACCTATATGACAAAGATATATGATTTCACTAAAACACCAGAGGGTGAATAATTTCTGAATGATGGAGGCTCTTTGGAAATGCGCTATAATTCCTTAAAGAATGGCATCTACCCTAAAGAGGTTTATTCTTCCTTTAAAAATTGAAATATAACAGACTCCTTCTCAGGGATCCAATGGAAGCCAGCTATCTATTCAGTTAAATTCAGCACTGACTGCATGAGTTAAACATGACTTTATTTTTACAATATTTTTTATTAAAGTAATATTGGTTTAGAACTCTGCATATGATTCAGAAACACAGGATGTATCTCACTTCTTGAGATGTATGTTACCATATCACACCCACCACCAAAGTACCCAGAGCCCTCCACCATTGTCATTTTTATCCCATTCCTCCTTTCAATTTTCTCTCCTCCTCCCCCTCTGGTCACATTAGTTTTATTTATTTATTTTTTTAAAAAATATCTAGTTTCTCTTCTCTCTTTTTTTTTTAAGATTTATTTATTTATTTATACAAGCACTGGGTACAGTCAGAAGTGCGGGAGGGTGAGAGAATTCACCAGAGCCAGAGCAGAAAGCAGAGCAGGCAGAAGGACAGAAGCACACTGCTGAGGGGAGCAGCGGGTGGCAGGAGAGGTCTGCGTGCCATGTGGGACCCTCCTCCGGTGGCCGGGGAGCAGCCGGGGATCGAACCTACACCGCAGAGGCTGCGGGCAGCTTCGCAACCCAGCGCTCAACCGCTGCGCCACCGGGGAGGCCCTGGTCACATTAGTTTTAAAGCTAGAATTCCATAGTTGATATTTACCTTGGGGTTGTATGACTGTTTTGTTTCTCTATATTCAACATTTGAATGAAACCATATCAGGAATGACTTTCATTGAAGTCATTTATGCTTGCTGACAGCACCACTGGTTAGAGTCAATAAGTGTTCTCTTGGCAAATCAGAATATCTCCAGATTTCCATAGATTGTGCTCACTTATGAAAGTATAGAACCAGTCCAACTAAAATTACAGAAAACAAACAAGTCGTGTTGACCTGCAATTAATTTAATGTTTAATAAACAAAAAGCAACTGAAAACAAAACAAAAAGAACAGACACAGAAAGAACATGTTTATCCATTAGCTCAACAGAACCTAATAATAGAAAGAAATCAATTGTCACATTGAAATCATAATGAACAGAGCAGATACTACTAGACAATATATTTGTATTCTTCAACGTCCACTGAAATCATCATTATGCAGATTGCTCCATCAGATAGGATTTGTATCAAATTTTGAGAAGGAGGGATGAGTAATCAATTAAATACTTCAGATTAAGAGTAGGAGTGATCATTTTTAAAATCATATTAAGCTCCAGGAAACTCTAGGCATAATCACTGCCAGAGCATTATGTCCTGAATTATAAGTAAATTTTCAAAGAGATTTAAATATAGGTAATGTGAACATTCCCTCTGATATAAAGCCACACTTCAGGAGCAAACATATATATGAAGAATAAGATTTTCAGTTCTTGTTTTTGCAAAAGCTCTTTCTGGAATGCAGTAAATTACATAAATTTATACTCAATGGAGAATCTGAGCAGATCCTAAAGACACTGAGAACACAACTCTAGATTATCACTAACAGTCATCAGAGCAAAAAGTAACATTTAATATAGAATGTTGCCAGAATAATTACTCCTTTTCACATACTACAGTTTCTACTGATATTATAAATACATTATTATACTAACATATCAATTTTTTTGGATAATCACATGTCCATAGCCCTTCTCAAACTCCCAAACTATATCTTCTAGACAAATTGGCCAGTATAGGAAATATTTAATGATTACACTGAAGGCAACTAAGTTGAAACTTACTACAGAGATAAGAAAAGTTATCAAAAGAGTAATAGCTATCCTTGTAACTCTTTTAGAAAATTATTGGCTTCAGTTCACAGGATGCAGAGAAAAGGACAACCTAAGGATGACAATGATAGAAGCTTCCATACTATTTCACCTGTGACAACCTCAAGTGGTTCAATTACCTAGTAAGTGTGTGCCAAAAAGTTAAAATCTCTCCCTTATTGTACTGAAAGAGAAAGGCAAAGTGGCCAACTCCTGCTTCAGTTGATAGCATTGTCTGCAGAATCAGTACAAAAGTATTAAGCTTGCTAAGTTTGTTCTCTAAGTAGTGGAGCAGTCCAATTTGTTCCTATCCACCTTGTCTTTCTGTTTCATCATCTTTTCATCAGATAGTGCTATAGTGGGTAACAGACAAATATTGCCAATCCTAGACAAGCAATCAAGTAGCTGTTATTGCTTGCTATTAACCAGTTTTAAAAAGATTCTTTTTGTGGGATAGGGTGCAGGCATATAAGTTTGGATAGTGTACACATGGGAAAAGAGCAAACTAGAACTGTATTCATATGCAAGCAGAGAAATTAGTGGGAGACTGGTTTATAGCTATCATACAAAGCCTTATAATCTTAAACCAGGATAGCAGCATGGATGAATTACCTTGCCTATTCTTATCACCTCTTCCTTTAAACATAGTTATCTTTTTTTTTTAAAAAGTTCAAACCAAAAATCATAGTTATCTTTTATTTTTAAATCTTAAAAAAAAATAGCCCTTCAATCATTTCAATACAATGTTTCATAGCTGTTCCTCTGAAATCCTTCTCTGCTACTTGATAGGCATTATACCTCATCCTGATCTCCAGAAAATAAGAGAAAAATTAACCACCGTAACTCTTAAAAATATATTTCTACAGTTATTAATACATCTAAATTATCACCAACAGAGAGATAGTGTGGTATAATGGAAAGAAAACCAGCAATAAAGGTAAAGCTGAGTTTAAGTCATAACCCAATATTTATTAAGAAAACTCAGAGAGGGCCTCCCTGGTGGCGCAAGGGATTGAGTCTCAATTCTATGAAGCAATCTGCATACCCTCAGCATAAATACAATCCCTAGCCAGAGAGCTACTCACGAGATGCAGCAGACCTCTCCTGTCTCACCAGCTGCTCCCCTCAGCAATGCATTTCAGTCAATCTGCCTGTTCTGCTCCCCACTCTGCCTCTGGTAAATCCTCTCACCCTCCCCACACATCTTGCCTACACCCCAGCTTGTACCCATAAATAAATAAATCTTAAAAAAAAAAACTCACAGAAATCACAATTTAATTGAAGCTTTGTTGTCTCAACTGCTAGGAGGGATTACTGAAATCTCTATTAGACACTGCAAAGCTATTTCAAATGAGATAGTGGAAGTGATAAAGCTTCCAAAGTCATGTAACACCTTCAGCACAGAAACCAGCAATAGCCTTTCAGCACAGAAACCAGCAATAGCCCAGCCAAATACTAATTTTTTATCTATATAATTGCACTATTATTACCTTGGAAAGTTATTAAAATAACACCTAGAGAATACAAAATGTTTAGCTTAATAAAAGAACTCCGTGCATAGTAGATGCTCAATAAGTGTATGTTAAACCACTGCCACAATACAGATTACATAACAGATGCTCAAAAACCAAAAATTATTGCTAACAGCATTATTAGTATAAGTAACACCATGACTCAAATATGTTTTCTTTTATTCATAGGAAAGTAAATTGGAAGAAAAGATTTACTGAGCACCTTGGTGTAGCAGATGCTAATCATTTGACAGTAGTTGGAGCACCACAACACCAAGAAGTAGTCATTAGTTCCCCCATTTGGCAGGTGAAGAAATGGAAACTTAGGCAGATTTTATAATTTGTCAAGTGCTCACAAGTCCAAACCAAGCAATGTCCATTTCCAAAGCTGCTGAAGTTTAATTATAACCTGTTTCCTCCCAGAAGTTCAAAGTAAAAATTAGTACTTTTTAAAAAGTATGGCCAATATGCTAAATAAAAATGGATACCAGACAGCAGTACTTCTGTTTCTGCTAATTCTTTAACCATTTACATAGGCTTTAAAGTCTTTCATAACTATCCTTTCAGAGTCTTCAAGCACATTGAGGGATGAAAGAAAATGTTAATTTTATTTGCTAAACAGAGCTCTAATGTCTTAATTTCTCTAATAAATATGAAGAATTATGATAATGCATGCAATTAAGTTTCTTTTGTTAAATAATTCCATTACTGTACTAAATTGCTTCATTAAGGAAAACTACATTTTCTTACACATTTTGGAATATGTGAACTCTATCTGTATTTTGCCATATCCTCCTTGTCAATATTGTCTTACTAAATTACATTCCAAAAATGCCTCTTCCTCTAAATAGCTCATAATTATTTCAAAAATTAAATAGAGGATATTGTCCTTGTAGTGGAGCATTTTATGAAACTTTGCTCTTTTAAATTCATATTACTATTGAGATTGAGATGCACATTCAAAGTTTTGGAGATTATGTCAGGACTAAATTCAAAAAATAATATAGACTTGGGGCCTTCCTGGTGGTGCAGGCAGTTGAGTGCCCCACTGTGAAGCTGTCTGCAGCTTCTGCAGAGCGGGTTCTATCCCAGCCCACCGGGGAGAAACCCACATGGCACGGCAGACCTCTCCTATCTCACCTGCTGTTCCTCTCAGCAGTGTATTTCGTCAGTCTGCCTGTTTTGTTCCCCGCTCTGTCTCTGGCAAATCCTCTCGTCCTCCCACACATCTGACCTACACCCCAGTTCTTGTATAAATAAATAAATCTTAAAAAAAATATATAGAATTGGCTCTAGTGATTCTAATCCTGCAATATTATATTTGTGGAAAGCTACAGTTTATCTGTTTTATAAATTTTTCATATTTGCAATTAATAATATTTTGTCCTTAATACTCATTACTTATAAAGTCTCTATGGTCAACAATTTTTGTCAGTCTTTATAAATTAGTTCAATTCTTTTTACATTTTGCATACCACATTTTGACCTATAGGCTTTTAATATGCATTCTGACAGTTGCCATTGCAATTTCTAGGTAAAATACATATTCCTAGACTATTAAAATGTAGGGTTAGTACAAAATGACAATGGAAAATGCATTTACAGAAAACAATATGTTAGTAATTTCAGTAGAAAGCAATCCTTCTGAGACTGAATTTGTTTTAATACTGAATCCATATGAAAACTTATTAACACCAAAAAAAAAAAAAAATCCAATTTCAACCCTAGTCTAGTTCTTTTGCTTTTGGCTCCTGAACAACAGGGAATTCAATTCTCCAATTCATCCTAAGGTCAACTCAAGGTCATTCTAGGCTCTTCTGCTCAACCATTTCACTAACAGGTACTATTTCTTACCACTAGAGATAGTTGGATTTTATTTTCCATTATAGGGACCTATGATGTGAATTTGTCTTTACTCTCCTTTTAGCAGCTAACCAGATCTACTTATAGGTAGTAGCGTAGTATCAAACTCAGATTCAGATTTACACTACTAATAACAGAAGCAAAAAACATCATTCATGACTCAGGTCCTACGGAACTGCGGACACACACAGGTGTGTGCATAGTACTATAACTGATATTAGGACTGACCCATGCTCAGTGTTTCGGTGCCCAGGAAATTGGAGGTAAGCTAATATTACTTCTGGCCACACACTTTGTTCAAAAGACAGACATTAAAATAAGGTTAGGCCTGCAAAAATTTTCATAGATAAACATAGACATTCTCTGTCATATACCCACACATCCCTTTTGGAATACCCAAGGAGGAGGCAAAAAAAATAAAAAAGAGCAATTATTCAAAAACCAAGAAATCAGTATGGAACTTTCAAAATTATCTGGGAAAAGTTAGCATGATGTGAGGAATTCTTTTAAATCCCCATGACACTAGGAAGCTCCTTAATTAGCATCTACCGTATGGTCTGTGCTATAGCTACTTTACCTATCTCTCTACTCCCAGAACTATCTGAATACACAATCCAAGTGAGAAGTCTCACATTCTGAAAGTCACTTGATTTCCAGGAACCAGTTCTTGTCAGGGGCTTTAGGACATGAAGCAAATGGGAATTAAAATCTCCTTAGTGAGAGTGGGCACAAGAAGAAAGGATATGTCCAAAGCACAATATTTAAAGGTTGATATTAAGTCACTTAACAAAGAAGAGTTAAACTCAGAAGGTAGAATCAGGCAGGTTTTCATGAGAAACTGAAGCACTGAGGGAAGAACCTTTTAAAGAGGGTCACTGCTGTTCCCATGGGCTGGTAAACACCTTCTCTGAACATTGTTACAGTTCAGACTTTTTGTAAACTGTAAACCTTAAGTGTTCAGGATGCTATCAATCTGAATCATCTTTTAAAAACAGCTCAAATGTCACCTCCTCTGTGAAGGCAACTAGTATACATCACCCTTCAGAATTAATTTTTTTGTCTTAAAGTTCCCATAGATTTCTGTTGATGTCACTAGAACAACCCTTATTTCTCTGCTTAATGGCCAAACATTAATTTTCTGCCTCCGTTAATAGAGTTACTTGAAGTCTGAGATCTATCTCACATTCTCCCCTACTGAACCTTGAAAGATTGGCATAAAAAAGCAGTTAACAACTGATTGTTGGAGTGATTTAAGTTCCCCATCAGATACAAGAGTATGGAGGGGTTTAATTAGATTAAATAAAAAGGATTAAATATATTAAATTGAATATATAAAATTTTGACCTATAGGCTTTTAATTTGTATTCTGACAGTTGCCATTGCAATTTCTAGGTAAAATACATATTCCTAGACTATTAAATGCCTTCAAAACAGATGCAGTTCAGCTGTGAACTACAAAGACATACAGCTGACTGTTAAAAGTTCAGTACTGCATTTTGGGAAGGCAGCCAATGTGGAAAACAAAGTTGAGGCTCATCCACTAGAAGTAATAATTTAACTTGTGGAAGCAAATTAGATTACCAAGGAGAAGATAATGAGTTGAAGGCTAAGGACAAAACTTTAAAGAATGCCTGTATTTATGGAGTGAGAGAAAGAAAATTTCCAGTACATGAGGCGAAGGAGGAATCCGAGAAGTAGAAAACAAAGCAGAATTATGTCCAATTATGGACACCTACAAGGGAGTTCTAAGAAGCTGTAAGGTCAAAAGTACCATCAAGAATGAGAGTGGATTTGGAACTCTGCTGCTGGCAGGGAATGAGTTGAATTTGAGGTGCTAACTTGAAAAGAAATAAACAAAAGTAGAAAATGTCAAGTCACAAAAAGTTGTTGAGTAATAGTGAGAGAACAATTATCTTGGAATAAAAAAGGTATAAACAACATAAAGAATAAATAACATAAAGAACATGAACTTGTTATCAAGAGAGTTCAAGGGAAGATTCTAAAATGAAAAGGAATTTCTCTCACCAGAAAGAAGCCATGCAAGAACAGTTTGAAAGCTGTAAGCAAACTGTTAATATGACAAGATGGTCCACATGATGCAATTTAAGGGGTAACAGAAACACTGATAGACAGTGAATTTGCAAGGAGGACAGACTGAGCAGGAGTGAAGCTCTCAGAGAAAACAGCAGAAGAGTGTCTGAGATTGCTGATAACCAATCCACAAACTACTGAGGAGACCCATCCAAAAACAGAGAACCTCTCTGCCTTGCCCAGCCTACATAAACCAACCTTCAGGCAACTGGAAACTGTGTGAGCTAAATAAAATGCCTATGGCTGCACGCCACTGAAATTTTGGGGTGGTTGCTTTGCAAAGCATATTGTAGCAGTAGCAAACTGATTCTGAAAATAATAATAGTAAATATTTATTGAGCAACAATGTGCCAGGAACTATTGATATATAGCAGGTACTTCTTCACATGGACAATTTTATTTTACCCTGAAATCTGTCCTATGAAACAGACATTGTTTCATGATCATTTAAAACTGATAAAATAAGAGAAAGGCAAATACTGCATGATCACTTATATGTGAACTGAAACAAAACAAAATAAAAGCAACAACCAGACTCATAGATACAGAGAACAAATTGGTGTCTTCCAGAGGCAGGGGAGTGGGTAATAGGTAAAATGGGTGAAGTGGATGTAAAAGTACAAAGTTCCAGTTATAAAATATAAGTCCAGGGAACTTTACAGTATATCCCTCTAAGTACCTTCCATCCCCATGAGCCCTCTAGTACCACCATAGTTACTATAGTTAACAATACCATAGTATATATTCAGACTATATATTCAAAGGTTGCTAAGAGAGTAGATCTTAAAAGTTCTTGCCACAAGAGAAAAAATAAACTATGTGTGGTGATGGAAGTTAACAAGACTTATTGTGGTGATAATTTCATAATATATACAAATATAGAATCATAATGGTGTATACCCGAAGCTAATTTGATCTTTTAATGCCATATGCCAAAGTCAATGTTATATGTCAATTATATCTGCAACCATACATAAAATTTAAAGTTCATACTGCTATCAAGTGCAGATATCATGATCCAAATTGAGGTACTATGACTCCACACCCCATGACTTACAATCTACATGCTTTACTGAAAGTATCTAAACATGGATGAAAAAATTCCATATTGTAACATTAAATATATTAAATAATCACAATGTAATTACATATTGCTATATTAAAATGACATTGAAACTTTCAGTTATTATTAATTATTAATTATTGGGAGATACCCAATAATTATAGAATGTACATTAGTACCACTATCTAAATGCAAAATAAATTTTTGATTACATTTTTCCTGAAAAATGCCCTATAACCCCTCGTGCAATACTTTCTGGCAAAGGGTGTACTTGGGAATGTGACTTTGATTCAAGGTTTTAATTGACTATCATGTTTCCTGCCCTAGCTAAATCTTGGCATCCTCATGCTTAGGTTTGCATGGACAATGAGAGATAACTAGGTTTATATGGCAAAGAAAATCTATTCCACCAAAATCATGAGAAAATATGGCAAGCCTAATGTACTTAACCATTCATACTGGCAAAAGAGACAGGAAAATGATGACTCAGCCTCTATTAGAGTGAATGTACTAGAATGATGCTCCCAGGATTCTATCAGAACTTAATTCCTCTCACTGTCAGTAGTGTCTAGAGTGAACAGTTCACTAGAGCCCAGTTCCTCTCGGCCAAAGGGACTCATCTTGCACAACATTGCACCTTCTCCCCAGCAGTTGTACACAGTAACTAACACAGAAGAGCAAAAACCTGGATATCTTGCTTTGGATGCAGACATCTCTGGGGCCATTTCTGACTCTAGCACGTACATAGATCAGGTAAAGCTTCCATGACAGTTACATCATTTACATCAAAGTTTCACAACTTCCTCTGCCATACTGCTTCCAAATGTGTTGTTTACCATACACCTCCTGCTCAAATGTCTTACCCTTGCAGGTATATTTTTCCTATGAATGTAAGATACCAGGGTGTGCTACCAGTGGAGAAATGAAAGGGATTTTCTGTTTGTGCACAGGAAGTAAAAGAGGAAGAGAAAAACATGGAATCCAGTCTTTTAGTCACAACATCCTCCTACTAATAAACATGTCTCATTAAATGAAAGCCCTGTTCTCTCTAGATTAGCAGCTTTACCAAAAAAGAAATGACTAAGAGGAGGTATAATTGCCTTAATAGTATACTCAAAGAATAGACAGGGTGTGTGGATAAGATTTCTATTCTGTCTTGCATAAAGTAAAAAAAAGATAAGGAAAGTACATTGTTCCCCCCATAAAAAGTCACTGTCATTGAACCATGAAATGTATGTGCTTGCTTTCTCTGAGAAGCAGAAGGTAACCCTCAGAAAGTCTTTAAGGTTTTACCACAAATCCTTCTTTAAAACACGTAAAACCATAAAATAATTTCCATGATATAAGACAAAACAAAAAATCAAAGCAGAAAACATGCCAGTCTACGTTGAAAATCAGGATACAGCAAGTTCCTAATAAGAGAATTAAGTCCCAAATGCATAATTGAATGGTTAATGTTTAAATGGAAAACATTTTTCATGTGGAATAGTTTCACAAGGCAACTAAAACCCTTTTAAATTCATAATATAAGGTATGTTACCGACACAAATACTAAAGGACACAATTACCAGATGAAACAATATTTCAAATAGCCAAATCTATTCAATGATTTCAATAGAGCATACTATGAATATATCTGATTATTTTTGTAGCCTTGGAACAGGATATTTCCCATCATCCTAATATTTTTCTTGCGAGTAAACTGTGAGCTAAGCATATAGACCTGGCATTCCATAAAGGATGGGTTTGTACACGGAGGTTAGAGGTAGGGCCATGAATTTCATAAAATGAAATTCCCTTGGGAAGGTAAACGATTCTCAAGCACCTCTTTTACACAAAATGGACTTCTACTTCATGGTCCATTGTTACTGACTGTGGCTTCTTTTCCCAGCCCACTTCATCTCAGTAAACATTCACTGATAAACTATAAATGAAAAAACCTTACGGTAAAATCTGCTTCTTCCCCTTTTTATTTGACCATTGTAAATAAAATATACTTCCTATCTTTGCTTGCATTTTCAGATCCTTGAAATAAGTACTTAATATTTTGGGGTTTTTGAAAATACTTAATTGTAATAAGAAGAAATAAATAAGGAGTACAATTGTAAGTGCAACTAATGCAATGTCAGGATTTTATTTCATCGAATGTAGACTCAACAACATTCATATTAGGTTACAATAGGGAATGTGCTATAACCCTTTAAAAAAATTACATTTTAAGAAGGCAGACAGGCAAACGAGAAGGATGACAGTACTATAACCTGGTATACTATAGTGAAACGCTTCTTTCTCATTGTCATTGTTTCCATTACTCAAAATGCCAACCTTCTGGCCTCTCTGTCCCTATACTCGTTTACATGAGGGAAAGAGTGACAATCTGACAAAATTGAGAAAGATTGAACATGTGCAGCTCAACTGCACTCACTTTTTTCTTAGTTGGAAGAAAGCCAGTTTTCCTCTACTCCTCCACCCAGTAAAACAGATCATATATACTGATATTCTGGTCTAGAGTTGCCTGTGATTAGGTGACTTACTGTAGCTAATCACGGGATCTGGTTAGCAGTTTATTTGACTCTTCACAATAAACCACATATTCAACTTAGCAATTATCAGTCATGAGGCTACATCCCTTATGCTGTCTTTTTTATTTTCTACCCCAGGCAGTAGAGAAGGGTGGAGTTTGAAATCATGCCTTGAATCACCCAATACTGTAAATATTCTGGGCCAAAGGAACACATAGAAAATATATTTAAACCAATACTGATAATGTAGGAAGATACTCTTTGTAGAGGAAGGGATGCTTAACTGAAACCTGAAATTTTGAGCAGGTCAAAAGATTTTGAGCTAAGAAAAGCTATTTAAGGAGAGAAAATGACATATGAAAGACTGATAGTAGAGAAGAAATTAAGTCATTACTTAAAATTAAGTCATTACTATACTCAGCATTTCCAACAAACCAAAGCATTCCTAGTTTTTTATTGAGTAATTTCAATGTAACTTTTTTATATCCTTTATTTCCCCTGTCCCACACCATTTACTTATAATTTTCTTTGTTTACACTGAATTTTAATCATGCTTCCTTCAAAATGGATTCTGTCATACTTACAGCTATTCTGACATAAAATATTATTATTCTGATATATTGTTTTATTGTCATTTATTGACTTACTCAATATACTTATTTTCTTTAAACACTGACTATCTGATTGCATTAATCTGCCAAAAGCTGGAGGCCCGCATATTACCAATACAACCTGAAAGAACAGAGTTTATTGATTACTGTGGCAGGGGAAATTTCAGGTCCACAGTGCTTTGTCTGTGTCACAGAGGAAGAAGAATAAGGTCAGAATTTGTTGAGAATGGAAAGGTTTATATAAGGTAACTTTATCTGTGTGGGAAATTGATTAGAACTATGTGAGACTCATGATGCACCAGAGTAGGAATAGTGTAAACAGAAAGAAGAGGATTTTGAGTTCAGTAATTCAAAAAAAATCTTAACGTTCAAACTGTCTACTAATACTTCTCTTTGAAGAGTTGATGGAGCTTTCAGAGAAGTCTAGCAATGAGCAATCAAACCACTTCCCTGAGAAGAAACTTGAGGAAAGTTTTAAGAGATAATAATGAAGACAGTGAAGTACCAAAATAATGTTAATGTAGAAAATAAGGTATGGTTTCAGGGCTAGAACAATATAAAATAATTCTTTGTGTCCTAAAAATCTCATAGCACTTAGCATTGGTAATTGCTCTGCAAATGAATAGCAAAAGTAAATTTATTTATATCTACAGGTGATAACTTAGCTTAAAAGAAGGGAGACCTATAAAATATCATGGTCTTGAACAAACATCATAATTTAAGTCAGCCCAGACATACAAATATCAATCAGTTTCTTATAAAAATAAGTATTTTTAATTGTCAATTTTATCAAAGAGTCATGCCTTTCCTTCAATGATTTGAACTAAAAAGTAGACTTCACATAAAAATGTTTCTTTTTATCTAAACTAACAGGAGGGACTTGAACAAACCCCACACTCAATTTTTAATAAATACCATGAATTTGAACTTCAGAATTTAAAAAAAAATCCATTAAAAGTCATCATCTGCAACAACTAATTAGTTATTATTTCTCCCAATAGCATTTGCAGGTAAATCATATTTCAGTATAATTTTTTCTAGATAAGTTTTTGTAAGACTGTCTGATCTTTCAAGAGTCCCTAATGCCATACTCACTCAGCTATGATTGATCCTACTGCTCCTTCAATTCATTCTTTACCCAATTCTAGAAACAAAAGAAAGTAACAACAAACCTACACATGATTCTCTCTAATTCCATTCCAAGGGCTCTTTTGGCCTCAGAGCTTCTCATACTGAGTTAAAATAATACCCTGTGCATTTAGACATTATGAAGAATGAATAAATTATTTAAAAGCTGAAATATACTGTCACATATGCAAAGTTTTTCTGAAGTAAAATGAAAACCACCCACACAAAATGCAAAGTAAAATTACCCCCTGTCCAATCTGGGCCCAATATACATCATACCCACATAATCTCTCAGCAGAAATCTAGCATATTGAAATAGACTTTGTGAAAAACAAACATCTCAATAGACAGAAAGAGTGATTTGGTTAATAACTGTCAAATCATAGCATCCACAAATTATATTCTAAGGTTTTACTAAACTAATCATAGTCCTCATTCAATTATTTGCTATCTTAAGATGGCAGATAACTGTTCTGCTCCCCACTGTCTCTGGCAAAGCCTCTCACCCCTCCCCCCATCTCTGACCTGCACCCAGCTCTTGTATACATAAATAAATAAATCTTTAAAAGAAAAGATGGCAGGTAATACTTTATTATAAGGAATCATTCACATCTTGAACATCCTTAGCAAATGAAAATATAAGAAGTTGAAGATTTTCTCTCTTTTATCAGTTAACTTTATTTTTTTGTCCCTATACTGAATGAAGAGTGTTGGCTGCATACTTCTTATATCAGTGTTCAAGTCTGCCAATTGTAATCATTTACAAGTAAGATAATGAAGATAGGCTGATGGTGAATAATTAATTTAAAATATACCATTTATCTTTACTAATTTTCCCATGACATTCTCTTTTTATCTTTGACAAATTTTACAAATTAAAAAAGGGCAGAAGTAAGTGTACTTCAATCTTTGAAAGACTTTACAAAGGAAACCAGTCTGGGGAAACCTTGAGAATGAAAAGCAATAAAGTATATTGAAAATGCAATTTCAATTCTTAACCTTGTAATAAAGAGAAAAGGACCTCATGGACTCCCATCCGTAGTAAACTATTAATTATCAGTTTAGATGTTTCAATAAATCTATATTAGAGGCTTACTGGATGCCAAGTATAATGGTAAAAAAAACAACGATATTAATAAAGAAATAGCCATTATGTCCATACTCTTAAAGCTGAGGGTTTATGGTGGAGGTATGGCTGGGCACCTCTCAAACAAACACACATAAATGGAGAGCTATAATGAGAAGGTTTTGTGGTCTTAGGACATGAAATAAGGTGAGTCAACAGTGTCAAACCATCAAAGATGCTGCTCTGAGAAAATAAAGGTTAAGCAGGGATCCGAGGGAAGAGCAGGAGTTAACTAAACATTGCTGCGAATGTGAACATGGCAGAAGAGCACAGAAGTAATGGAAATCCACTGCTATGTTTGTTCTAAGGTAGAGGGAGAGTACATGTCTCATATGATCCAGCTACATTTTAAAAAATACCTTTCTAAGGACTGATCACAAAAATATGCAAAAAGCTGATGAGACTCAACAACAACAAAGAAAATAATCCAGTCAAAAAATGGGCAGAAGAGCTAAAAAGAAACTTCTCTGAAGAGGAAATGCAAATGGCCAACAGGCATATGAAAAAATGTTCAACATCACTTGTCATCAGGGAAATGCAAATCAAAACTACCATGAGATACCATCTTACACCAGTGAGAATGGCACATATTAAAAAAACTAGCAACAACAAATGTTGGCGAGGGTGTGGACAAAAAGGACCTCTTCTGCACTGTTGGTGGGAGTGCAAACTGGTCCAACCACTATGGAGAGCTTGTGGAGATTTCTGGACCTACTAAACATAGAGCTTCTATAAGATCCAGCAATTCCACTCCTAGGTATTTACCCAAAGGACACAGAAACATCAATTCCAAAGAACACCTGCACCCCTATGTTTATAGCAACTCTATTTACAATAGCTAAGCTTTGGAAACAGCCCAAATGCCCAAAAACAGATGACTGGATCAAGAAGATGTGGTACATATATACCATGGAATATTACTCAGCATTCAAAAAAGATAAACACATGCAATTTGCAGCAACATGGATGGTGCTGGAAGGGATCATGCTCAGCGAAATAAGCCAGAAAGAAAAAGAAAAATACCAGATGGTCTCACTCATAGCAGGAATCTAGAAAACGTAAATAAGGGACCAGGAAAATGAATAACAATAAGAAAGTGAAAATCAAAATCAACAAAAAACTATGAACCAGAGACACTTTTTGGGGGGTGGGGGCGGGAGGGGAGGGATTGGGGTCAGAATGGGGGGTTGCAATTGTATGGGGAATATAAAAATAAAATTTATTATTTAAAAAAAAATACCTTTCTACCCTCGTGTAAAGAATAGAGTGTGTCAGGCATGAGTAGATGCAGAAAAGATACTTAAGAGATTATTTCATTAGCTGAGGGATGGACAGACTACATCAGATTATAGTAGTAGCAGATGAGTTTGGGATGTATGAATAGATTTAACATATATATTATATATTTGTGTATATTATGTATTCATATAGATATGTATAGATATGCATATCTGTATAAAATATAGGTTTCAATTATGTGTGTGTGTGTAAATTATAAGGGATAATGCATAGATTGGATTTGGCATGGAGGAATCAAAAAATGGCAAGGTTGATCAATAGGTTTCTGGATTTAATTACTGGGACAACAGATGCACCATTAACTGAGAGAACAAGATACAGGAAACTAGAAAGGACCAGACTAGAGTTTGGTTGGTTAAGTTGATGCATGACATGCCCTTAAGACATCCAGGAGGAGACTTCAGGTAGGCAATTAGTTATGTGGGTCTCCATCTGGAACGGAAATATACATTTGTCATCATCTGTGTACAAATAAGAATTTGGAAGAATCATCTGTCTTTTGTGTTCTTGTTAATGATCAATCGGTAGGTAAGATTATTTTTTCATAACTTTGGTTTCTAATAGACAATTTTTTTTAAAGATTTTATTTATTTTATGCATACAAGAGCTGGGGTACAGGCCAGAGATGTGGGAGGTGAGAGGATCCACCAGAGACAGAGTGGGGAATAGAAGGCAGACTGACTGAAATACACTGCTGAGGGGAGCAGCAGGAGAGACAGGAGAGTTCTGCTGCACCATGTGGTTTTCTCCCTGGCTGGCCGGGGATCGAACTCGTGCTGCAGAGGCTGTGGATTGCTTCATAGTACGGTGCTTAACCCCTTGCACGACCAGGGAGGCCCCTCTAATAGAGAATTTATAAAGTTAATATTCATCATTATAGAACTGTTGATTTGAGTTCATCCTTTAAAAATGTAACTCTCTTCTTCTTCAACTAATTTCAAACACCATTAGTTGAAGCCAGACAAGCAAGCATCTGCAGCAGAGTGAAACTAGAGAACTCAGCAGCCCAGATCAAGTGACAGAGGCCCAGGGGTATGAGGAGGTCTGCTGTTGGGGATGAAGTGGAACTGAAGTGGAACTGAGTCAGATTAATTAGAGATCAGCATGGTGAAGATGATAGTCCCACAGGGTGCAACCCTGGCATGGGGTGTTGCACACCAAGAAATATGAAAAAGGCATGCACATGGAGGAAAGAGTAGATTGAAGTGAGCATACAGAGCAGGGAAGGAGCTCACTAAAATCCACATAATAAATGAGGGTGTCTTTTTAAAAGATGGCTAAATTTCAGGATTAGAGCAAAAAGTTAAGAATGGAACAAATTATAGAGCCTGAAAGTAAGAAGGTCCTTAGAGAATGATGGGAAATATCAAAAGGCTCAAAAAAGAAAAAAAAAGATGTTTTAAAGCACTGGCTTAATATTGAAAATTTTGAGCATCAGAAGAAATAATCATAGTAATGGATTATAACTCATTTAATAAAATACGAATATGACAGTACTTACTGATAGATAGAAATAAATAATAGAATGTTGAATGAGCAATGGACAATTTATATAACCTCAAGTATCTCCCCCTCGAAGTGCTTATTAATTACTAAAGGAAGAAAAGTCTGACAGAGCCACCTTTATCAAATGAACACATTTTTTAACATCATCAGTAATGAAATAAATCATGCACTATGTGCCAGAATGCAAAAAGAACGTTATGTTACTGAGGTGCTGCTGCCAAAGGTGTATAAACTGCTGAGGTGAATCATGAGGAAAATCAGACATTCCCAAGCTGAGGGTCATTATACAAAATAGCTGAAGTGAAATCTTCAAAAGTGTCATGTCAGGAAAATCTAGAAAATATTAAGGAACTGCTCTGTATTTAAGAAGTCTAAGGAATCAAGGCAACTGAACACAATATATGAATTTAAATTTGTTTTGCTTTGTTTTTGTTCTGCTATAAGGGATATTACTGATAGAAGTGATAAGCACTGAATGGGATCTGCAAGATAAGTGGTAGTAATATATCACGGCTAATTTTCTGATCTATTAATTATATTGGGACTGTGTAGAATATCTTTGTTTTTAGGAAATACACTAGCATTTTTAAGATGAGAGGGAAGCACTTAA
This sequence comes from Talpa europaea, assembly GCF_964194135.1. Taxonomy (NCBI): domain Eukaryota; kingdom Metazoa; phylum Chordata; class Mammalia; order Eulipotyphla; family Talpidae; genus Talpa; species Talpa europaea. The sequence goes on along the minus strand of NC_140072.1, from coordinate 106,057,295 downwards.
GTCACTAACTTTCAAATGTTTCAGGAAAATAATGTTATTGGTGCAACATGTGAAAACAGATATTTGAAATTTTTGAGACTGCATATTTTTTTGAAGCGTACCAGATCATCTAGAATTTATACAAAATCAGTTGTAAACATATTTCAATATATTTGCAAAAGAAAACAGAAAACACAATAAATTAATGAAATGCTATAGAAAAAAATTGTCCTTCCATTTTTTTCCAGCCTTTTATTCAACAATGCTTCTGAACAGAGAATCTGATATAGGAAGATGGTGAAGAGTATGAGTAGTTAATACAGTAATATTTCAAAAGCAGTAATACACCAATGCACACAATTTCTATTCTTGTGGCCTTTCAGGTATTACTTAAATCTAGCCCCTACTGAAAATGATTATCACCATATTACAGAAATTCCTGCCCACCCAAAATTAGCATTCCTTTTCGAGAGTGCCTTTGGATGAGGGGTTCTCATCCAAAGAGAGCACATAATCCAAGATGTGAATAAAGTACTTACTAATTTGAGATGCTTTCAAGTCAGAATGAACCACTAAATGAATCATTAGGCCTTGTAACTCGAAAGCCTTTTGATCCTCAATATAACCTCTTAAGAATGTGATGTACCACTTTTTTCTTTTACCCTTATTTATTATTGGATGTCTGATTGACTAAAAAGAGAAAATGGAAATATTTTAAGGTGCTTCTTTCCTGTCAATTGTGCTTATTATTTGAATTTTTTCATTACCCTCAAGTAAACAATAAACTCTGCAGGGTTAGGAACCTGACACCTAATGAGATAATAACTTAATGTACCACCAAAGCAGAATTCAATCACTGGAATAAAATATTGTGGTGAAGTAACTATCTTCTCAAGCTGTTACTCTGACTTTTTACATCATAACCTCAGCACTCCACTTTATTCCACTGCAGAATGTACAGGAATGTACAGAGGGAGGAAGGAAATACTGAAGGGAGAGGCATTAGATAAAATTCTTTCAAATACAGTCATCAACATAATAAATAAATATAAAATAAATGTTAATCATGGCAAAGATGATCATCATTTTATTCTTATTAATTATGTCATTAAATCTGTGGCCTTTTGATTCTATAGATTGCACTAAGATAATAGACATGAGCTCTTTCTAAAATTAAATTATAAACAGTATATGCAAAGTAGAGGGAAAGGTAACAGGTAAATGTTATCTCTATAGTCCACATTCATTTTCTCACAGTTGATGGTATCATCAACAGTTATCTGCTGTTAGTCAGAGCAATGATATTAATTGAATTGTGGCTTTCATTTCCCTTCAACTCCCCACACAATTATTTTAGGTATCCATTTGTGCAGATATACCCATCCATTCTATTTCCACATGGCAGCTCATTTTCTTTAAGTTCTTTCTTAACATCCACTCCCAAAAGGTAATAGTAAAAGCACATCATTTTCCCCTTTTCAGTTTGAAATTTCTTATTCATGTCCACTATCATCAAAGATCCAGAAGGAGTCTGTGTAATCAACCTCTCCAAATGAAGGCTAGAATTCAATGCACTCCCACTAGCTTCACTGCTTACAACAAAATCTTGAACCCCATAGTCAGGTCTTAAGGTTCTCTATCCCACTTAGGCTACTGTTACATCTTTCACAGAAAGCACACTAAAACATTATGATAAAACCTGTGTGCTTTAAGACAGCGCAATTAGTTAGAATACCTCAAAATAACAAAACAAACAAACCCACAGCAACAAACTGCTGTGCTTTCTATCAAAGGAGGAAGCAGGCTCACTCCCCCTCTCTCTTTTTTTTTTCTCTCTCTCTCTGCTCTATGTTACTTTCTCACGTGACACTCATTAAATATCTGTTATGTACTTCAAATACCCATCAGAGTATTTTAATGAAGTAGCCTTGTCAGGTTGTATTTATCACCACACTCTCCCTAGGACTCACATATAAGTCAACAGGGGTCCTGCTGGAATCAATCTGAGTGCTAATGTTATCATAATTGTCCCTCTTTTCTAAATAATAAACATTGTAATTGGAGAAAAAGTCATGTGTCTAAGTCTGATTCTTTCTTCTCACAGGATGTGTTTTTTTCCCCAAGAATGCCTTTTGGCCAGTGCACACATTCTTCGAGTAAAGCTTACATATGTATTAATCCCTAGTGGACAAAGTTTAGTCTCAAACCCAAAACTTCCTTGTTAGTATGCACAAATGCAAAAAAGGTTGCTATTTTTTTGTGTATGTCCTCTATTTGATAATGTTCTTGTCTTTCATCTATATTAATACTCAACAGATTGACACCAAGTTGACAGGTAGGAAGAAGTCATGAATGTTACAGAGAGAATACTTGTAATAAAACACAGAGAAGAAAACTATGCTAATAAGTTAACACCCTACTAATGGGAATAAATCTTTTCTGTGACCATATTTTGTGATTGCTCTATTAAGTAATCATTATCTGGCCTAAAAACTTAGAGTTAAATTGAAATTAGCAAAATTGTATTGAGTGCTATGGTCACAAGAGCATGATGTTTTATGATTGCAGAGCATTTATCCACCCTGCCATTCATTCATTTAACATATGTTGCATGCTCATTTTGTTTCAGACACATATGTACATAAATAATTACACTATGGTGGATTAAAGGAAGATTAGCAGTTTGGACCAGGACCAAAGGGAATAAAAAGGAGAATGTCATCAATTCTGCTTGGTTGAGTAAGGAAAAGCTCAACAGAGGAGAACACACATGAGATTTGATCTTGCAAATTCAAAGTCTTAGGTCTATCAGGGGAACAGTGAAAAAAAACATTAAAGGCAGACTGAAAATTTGTGCAAGGATTGAATTAATGAGGCTTGTTCAAAGAACTGTAAATAGTTCCACATACTTGGAGAGTCCCAGAAGTCACAGATTTTGGTGTCAGAAAAGCTAGATTTGAACTTAACCCTGACATTTACAACCCATGGAACTTAGATCAAGACTTAAATGTTCAACTCTTCCATTTACCCATTTGAAAAATTATAATAATTATATTCATGTCAACCTTTTTGGGTAAGGATTGAATACAGTATAATATGACCTGGTACATGGAAGACATCCTATAACTGCAAGCAGTTGTTGATTCATATTATCACCATTGTTATAGCTATTATTAGAGGGGGAGGAGAAGATAAATTTGAAGAGAGAAGCAGGCTGAAAGCCATAGAGGACTATGAATGTTCTTCTAAGAAATCTGATCAGCATATTTTGAATGTCAATTTCACTGATAACTATTTTTCAAATTTGAATGAAATCTACTCCTAATCCTTAGCATCCTTTATCTGCACGATTTAACCTTCTAGTTATATTTCTTTATCTTCATTATCTTTATTGATCCCTTGTTTGTTGCACATTCTTTCAACTATAATTTCTTTATGTTTAGCCATGTAATTTTGAGTTTTCCAAAGATGCAAAATTAATTTTCATTTGCATCTCCTCTTGTAGTCATTGCTTTGAATGAGAAATTAAACTTTTGACATGACATTTTTATCAGAAAACCATCAAACCTCATTTCTTCAATCTTAACTTTTTCATTAAACTTACTTGCTTAAATGATTAGCAGTTAAAAAAAGGGGAAAAATACTTTTATCCATATGCTTTATAGAGCAACAAAACTAACATAACTATATTAATTATTGGATATAAATAGAGCATTCATTATATGTTGTCAAAAACTTGATTTTTTATTAAAAATTAATCCTATAATTTTAAAATGCAGACAGATCATTTGGCTCAGATTTGCTAGTCTGAACAAAAATGAAGTTATGTATGGAAGCTATCAGGGAGATATTTTATGCATGAAATGAATTTGAGTTTGAATAGTATGTCATTAAAGTATGTTTTTGTTATATTTCAAAGTAGTCATTTCATAACTCTCACCGGCGATATATTTGCATTGCCAGATTGCCCCCCCCCCCCGAAGTAGCAAAAACTGTAAAATCCATCAGACAGGAAGATATTTGAAGAAAAATATATAATTTAAAGTAGTTACACTTCGCAAGTTAAATATTATAGAATACAGTTTTCTAATAGTAAAATCACTTTAAAATATTTTTTGAGGAATAGATTTTTCTTGGGGTTAACAGAAATGAATATTGAAATATTAAGGAATGTATACATCCTCTATACATCATTTTTAACATCTTTATTGAGATATAATTCATAAAATTTACCCATTTAAGCTCTAAATTCAATAATTTTAGATTATCAGAGTTGTACAACAACCACTTAAATCCAAATTTAGAGCTTTTTCATTACCCTGTCAACCACAGTCAATCCCACACATGACTCAACCTAATGCTTTGTATCTATTTCCTGTCCCAATGAATCTGCCTAATCTAGTCATTTCATGTAGATGTATAAATGGAATCATACAATGTGTGATATTTTGTAATTGGTTTCTTTCACTTAGCATAATGTTCTTAAGGGTCATCCATTATGCAGCATTTTTCAGTAATTCATTCTTTTTGCCATTGAATAATAGTCCTTCATATGAGCATAACAGTGTTTCTCTATTCACCACTTGAACATCTGGGTTGATTTCAAAGCTTGCTTATTATGAATAAAGGTACTATGAACATAAAAGTACAAATTTTTTTGTGCCTATAAGTTTTCATTTGACTTGGTATGTACCTAACAAAGGAAACATTGAGTCGTACGATTAGATTAATTCATATACTTAACTTTTTAAAAAACTTCTAAATTGTTTTCCAAAGTGAGCACCATTTTATAGTACACCCAGAAATGAGTGAGGTTTCCAAAGTATTCACCTATTTGTTAAATCTATCTTTTTCATTGTAACTATCTGGTTTTTTAATTTGGGTTTTGTCATTGTTTAATCCTAAGAGTTCTTTATATATTCTGAAAACAGGTTCTTTATCTGGCATATAGTTTGCTATTATTGTCTCTCATTCTGTCCAATATCTATTTTCTTGATGGTCTATTATAATCAGGTGTCACTTAACAAATTGGATATGTTCTGAGAAATGCATCATTAGGCAATTTCAAAATAACAGGAATGGAACATTTGTAGTGGATTCTGTATGTCGGGGGCTAACAGGACAAAACTACAAAAAATTAAAACAGGCACAAAGAAAATGATGCTATCAAGAGATGCAGTAAACAGAAGATATATGAGAGGGCTGCCAGCACAACTTTACAACAGCAACCAAATCATGATGAAATAGTGATTTTTGTGACCACAATTGTACAGGAGATCTGTGTTGACAAAAATGTCATTATGCCATGCATGACTGTGTATATTTTGTATTTTTTTTTTTGTTTGGGTGGTATACTATAAGGCAGAGATCCAACTTCATTTATTGTGTCTGGATACCCGCTTAATCCAGTGCCATTTGTTAAAGAGATTTCATTCTTCATTGGATTGTGTTGGCACCCTTGTGGAAAATCAGTTTAACATAAATGTAAAGATTGGTTTTGGGCTCTCAGTTCTATTCCATTGATCTTTGTGTCTAGATTTTTCCCATTACTATATAAATCTCCATTACTATAGCTTTGCAGTAAGTTTTGAAATCAGTTAGGTGTGTACTCCAACTTTGCTGCTGTTGTTTTTACAAGATTATACTGGTTATTCTTGGCCTCTTAAATTTTACTATTTTAGGATCAACTTGTCAATTTCTACAAACAAAAACCAGAAGATAGCTAGGATTTTTGTAGAGATAGTATTGAATCTCTAGATCAATTTGGGGAGTATGGCCATCTTTACAATAATGGATTCTGATCCAAGAGCATGACATGTAGTTTATTTAGAAATTCTTTGATTACTTTCAACAAAGAGGTTTTCAGTGCATGACATACCTCTTCTGTTAAATATTTTGTTATTTTTAGGCATATTGTAAATTGTTTTCATTTAATTTCTAAATTTTTCATTGTTAGTATGTATAAATACAATTGATTTTTAAATATTTGCCTCATCATTATGTAACACACTGAACTCATTTATTAGTCCTAAAAGGTTTTAGTGAATTCTTTATGAATTTCTATACACAAGATTGTATCATCTGTAATTAGACATAATTTCAGTTCTTCCTACTTACTCTCTGAATGTCTTTTATTTCTGCTTCTTACCTGAAATCCCTGGCTTGAACCTTCAATATAATGATATACATAAGTGACTTAGAGCACATCCTTGCCTTATACCTGATTCAGGAGAAAAGCATCCAGTCTTTCACTGTTAAATATGATGCTAGCTGTGGGGATTTTGTACACCTCTTTATATGACAATAATCAGATCTGCTAACGTCCTTATACCAAAATTCTTATACATATAAAATGGGGATAATAATAGTATCTACCTCATATGGGTGCTATGAAAATAAAATAAATTCATGCACATTAAGCATTTAAAAAGAGCTTGGTAGGTAGTAAAAATTAAAAACATGTTCTATTTGTTATTTGTTATCATTAGTTCATCCTTTATCCTTATATCACTTTTTTATTTTCTACTAAATTCTGCCTATGTGGGCCTCCCTGGTGGCACAAGGGGTAAAGACACAGCCTGTGAAGCTGTCCACAGCCTCTGCAGCACGAGTTCAATCTCCGCCCAGGAAGCTACCAACATGGAGCAGCAGACCTCTCCTGACGCGTCCTGCTGCTCCCCTCAGCAGTATACTTCAGTCAATTTGCCTGTTCTATTCCCCACTCTGTCTCTGGTGAATCCTCTCATCCCTCATAGCTCTGGCCTGTACCACGACTCTTGTATGTATAAATAAAGAAATCTTTAAATTTTGCCTATGTGATATATCCAGTTCTCACATTATTATTACATTCCATGCAAATATCATTATTTCCATGTTTTCTCAGACTTCTTACCTCTTGGTATAAATACAAGAGAAAAGTAGAAGGAAAGAGGAGAAGTGATTGATTGTGAAAAAAAAAATTTCTTCTTTCATAAAATTAAAGAGGAGGGAAAACTTCTGAACACATTCTATGTGACCAACATTACCCTAATTTGAAATCCAGACAAAGCCATAATACAGAAAGAAACCTGTGAACCAATATCTCCAATGAACAGGGATGCAAGCATCTTCAAAATATACTAGCAAATGGAAATTAACAATACATCATGACCAGGTGGAATTAATTCAGGGATACAAGGAGGGTTCAAAATACGCACTCAATAAACATGATACCCAAATCAACAAATAGGAGACAAAAATCATCTCTGTAGATACAGAATAAGTCTTTGACAAGATTCAACTTACTTTAATGATAAAAGTTCTCAAACAAAATTGGCATAGAAAGGACATACTTTAACATAATAAAGGCCATGAATGACAAACCCATAGTCAACATCATACTCAAAAGTAAAAAAACTGAAAGCTTTTCCTTTAAGAATAGGAACAACACAGGATATCCACACTCATCACTATTATTCCATATAGTACTAGAAATCCTAGCAAAAACAATTAGCCCAAAAAAATGATTAAGAATTGTAAAGGAAGAAGCAAAATCATTATTATTTTTAGATGACATGATATTCATAGAAAATTCTGAAGATTCCAATAAAAAACTTTAAGAAACAAGGAACAGATATAGTCAAAGGGGAGTTGATAAAATTGATATATAAAATCTTTTGCAGTTCTATATGCCAAAAACAATCTAGCAGGAAAATCAATCAGGAAAACAATCCCATTTCCAATTAAATCTAAAAGAATTTACTACCTTTGAATAAATTTGAGCCAAGAAGTAAAATATTTGTATACTGAAAATGATGCCATTGAAAAATATAGAAGACACAATGAAATAGAATGATATCCCATGCTAATGGATTAAAAGAATTAATATCATTGACATAACTACATTACCTAAAGCAATATACAATGAATGCAATCCCTAGCAAAATACAAATCTTAACAGAAATGAAACAATCAATCACGAAATCTACTTGGAACTAAGAAAGTCCTCAAAAAACAAAAATGGAAAACAGGATTAAAAATTCAACAACTGCTGGGATGACAATTAAAGAAAGCTCTGATTTGGATCAAATAACAACCCAGTCCTACCAGAGAGTCAAAAATTCCCTAGCTACTATAAATGCATTAAACCAGTGGTTCACCAATATAATGATAGAATTCATCCCTCAATATTGATAGGGAAATATTAATAAGGTCACAAAAGTGCCTACCTTAGTTGTTGCACCTGTCCAAAATATAATCCTAGGAAATCTGTCATATGGCTCCTGGACATTTTAGACTGCCTGCAGACCCAGTTAAGTTCTGGCCATTGGACTTTATCCAGTAGCCCCCTCTCATGACAGTAGCTCCCTCTTCATGACTAAATATGTTTTAGTCAGGGTCTGTTTGGACTAAGACTTTCCCTGTAGAAAGGTTTCTGCTTCTTCTGAGGCCAAAGTTCCTTCAGAAAAGATTTAAACTGCTTGGGAAACTCCTGTCAAGCTTCATAGTGATCGAAGAACTTATTTTACTGATCAAGTAAAATTTATATTAATTGTCTTTAACACTTTTGTAGAAACAACATGACTAAAGAGGTGAACCTGGATCAGTGCTTTTTAAAAGATTCTCTACAGTCAATGACATCAAGAAGATACAGACTTTAGGAAATGTCTGAGACCTCTCTTCTATGCTCCTTATTATTCTAACATGATCTCAGTTCCCAGTCTGAACATCTTCCTTCCAAAGTTGGACATGACACCCGGAAAGGTGTTTCCAAGCACCGAGAGACAAAAGGTTACTGAATCTGGGAGATACCTAACTGTTAATCAGAAATGCTTTCAGAGACAGATCTAGATCAAAAGGGGGAAATGTGAAAAATAATAAACAAAATCATTTTTTTTTTTTATAGAGGCATGCTTTATTTGTTTGCTGGTTTGTTTGTTTGTTTTGTTTATACATGCACTGGGTACAGTCAGAAGCGCGGGAGGGTGAGAGAATTCACCAGAGCCAGAGCGGGGAGCAGAGCAGACAGAAGGACCGAAGTACACTGCTGAGGGGAGCAGCGGGTGGCAGGAGAGGTCTGCGCACCATGTGGGACCCTCCTCCAGTGGCCTGGGAGCAGCCGGGGATCGAACCGGCGCCGCAGAGGCCGCGGGCAGCTTCGCAACCCAGCGCTCAACCGCTGCGCCACCGGGGAGGCCCTAAACAAAATCATTTTAAATGAGATGAGCAGACTAGAAAAGTGTGTCCCCACATGGACAATCAACAGACTACAGAACCCAGCATGCCCTGCATCTCTGATAGAAAGTGATAATGTTTTTCTACCACAGTGGAAAGAAGGAGATCCTCCAGAAACTAGATAGAGTTTCGTGGACCTTTGGTTCAGTGACATGCATATTGGTTTTGCCAAGAAACAAGCACTTTCCCATTTATCCTCTTTTTTTTTGTTTCAAAATAAATTCATTTTGTTGTTGGAGTAACTAATTGCTTTTGTTTGAGTCAACAGGGCTTACGAAACAGATAAACCTATGCCTCTGATCTCACTTGAGAATGGTTTTTTATGTTCATATAACAACTACCACCTCTTTTGTCCACTTATATCAGTTGTCAAATAACTTAGTAATAGATAGAGCAGAAACTCAGCACAGCATAAATTTATCAAACTCAACTAACTCTCTCTTGGTTTTTGTTAAATCGTATAGAAATCATCACATTAAGTTCACAAACCAACAACATTTGAATACTGAGCCAACTTTGAATAAAGAAGCTTTTGAAAATCCTGCAAGTTAACATTAATTCTATTTATAAAGAAATAACTTTTCAAAAAATGACATTTTTCATTGAAAGTGCAGGTCAAGTTCACTCAAGCGATATATTGCCAAGAAAACTAAATATAACTATTTCTGTTTGTCCCAGAAGAAAAATGTGGTAATATTGACTTTAAAACAGTAAATAAGATGCAAAGGTATCAAGGTTGAAATATTGATTTTATAAACCCTGATTAAAGGTATGGGGGTAAGTAGTACCAATATTATTTAAATACAAAATATGTTAAAGCAAAGTTAAAACCTCCACAAAAAATTAATGAGAAAGCTTAGAGGAAAAATGCTGGAATTGAACACATACAATAATCAAAAAGTGATGAGGAGGCAAATCAGTTTCCTTTTAAGATTCTGTGTACTGTTTAATAATTTTAAAATTTACTTTTTTATTACTATTTATTTGAGTATACACTGGTGAAGAAATAAGTGTACTACTGGACACCATTTATTTCAAAGAAACAGAATCTCTGGAGAGAACTCATGAGGATGAAAATCTCATTAGCAAGTTGTATTTCATAAAATTTCTTTTCCTATTCTGAATATATGAAAGAAAAGACAAACCTACAGTTCATGTTGCATGAAGTTCAGAGGGAAAGGATATCAAAACTATAGCAAAAGGAAAAACATTATTCCACTACTGTCCTGGATGACTGTAAAAATTCAAATTCACTCTGTCCCAAAACATATTCTGAACATTGCTTCTTACTCGAGTAACACAGATATGTAAAATCATCATAAAGACTATTTTGACTGCCAATATTGTTTAACTTTTAAAGTTTTTAAGAATTAACTATTCCTTGTATTGAGATTAATTAAAATCTATTCTAGATTCATATCCATTATAAAAAGAAAATGGAAAAATTAAATTATATTCTAGGCTTGATGAGGTAAAAATTTTATCTTGTTCAGTGCAAACATCAAATAGTAGAAGGTAATACCTTATAAATTGTATTCTTGTTGGAGTGATGAGCAGAAAATAAAAGCAACTATATTGAAAAAATACGCTGGAAATATAAGGGAAAGATTGATGAAGATTTCTCAAACAATTCTCTACATCAAAACCTAAACTCTTGATTTTCAGGAGTTAATCTAAGCTAAGATTTATTTCATTTGTGTATATAAAGACTTGGACTAACCCCATCAACTTCATCCTTACCTAAACAGAATTTGAAAAAAATGCTTACTGTCCTCAGGGAGGAACAGAAATAGAACATTATCAGTATAACGTCACTCTATTAGCTCAAACATGTCAGGAAACATAATGCCTTTCTGTGTGTGCAAACCTTGCTAATTACTTGCATTATCTTGTTATCCAGGTTTTACAACAGGCAGTAGATAAATTATAATTGATATGTCCCTAAAGTCTATAGATTAAGGAATAAATATGCTAGAAAAATACATCTTTGCTGATTACCTTCTAAATCCTCAATAAATGTAGTTAAGAAATTATTTAAAAACCTTCCTCCTGACAATAATGGATCATTTGTCAGTTGCTATTCTATAGTGATGATAGAGTTATTGTGTAGCAAAGTATTTAGCACCCAATAATTATTTAAATTTTGACAATCATTGGAAATAAGAATGGGAATTGGCACTAAAACAGAGACTCATATTCCCTTCAGGTAAAGTCTGTTTTATTCTGTAAAATTTTTCACTGAGTAGCACAAACCCAACAAAAAATATTGGAGATCAATAACTCTGACAAAATTCTTATCTAAAAATCTATGACCTGGATGAACTCTGGCTGGGTTATTTTCAGGAACAGCAAAATAAAAGCACAGAAGTATATTAATATATTTACTTTCCAAACCATCTTTTATTTCAAGCATGATTTTATCTTGCAAATATAATATGAATCTATAAAATTTTTTCAAAATTTGATGGTTCCCAAAGTTTGTCCTTTAGTAAGGAAGTTCTCATTATTTCCTGCACATATAGAATCTATAATTGGAGGAAATGGATGTAAGTTCTTTTATTTTCATTTGTTATTTCTTTAACACACATATAGTGAAACTTTAATTTTACAAATTTAATTCTCATATCTCAACATAATCTTGCAATTAACCTTGATTTTTTTCATATGAGGTAACCTGGATTTGGTGGTCTTAAATGTGATTCCCAAAACACAACACAATGGATAAAGGATCCAAGCATATTTAGATATAACATATACAGGTACATTCAGGTCTTCCAAGAAAATGGACAGTTCTAGTTTTAAATACAAGATACAAGGCCCCCTATCTTCAACTTCAAGCTAATATCAATATTACTTTTTGTGAGGCAAGATAGATTTATAACAATGTATGTGATTTATGGGAGCGGGTTCATACCTCCTCAGATGTATGTCACCACACCACAACCACCACCAAGTAACCCTTAGTCCATTACCATCGATATACCCCCACTTTGTTGCCACCCCCATCCTATCTACTCCCATAAAAGTCTTTATCTGCAGTCATATTTCTAGGGCTTGTTTTATTTCTTTATATTTCACATATGAGTGAAATCATCCACTGTGTGTCTTTCTCCTACTTTTTTATTTCACTAAACACAGTCCCCTCCAACTCCATCCATGCTGTTGCAAAAGGCAAGAGTTTATCTTTTTTTTGTAACTGAGTGGCATTACATCATGGATATATGTCACATTTTCTTACTACACTTGTCTGTCTTTGGGCCCTTAGGTTATGTCTATAACTTGGTTATTGTGAATAGTATGGCAATGAACAAAGTAGTACCTATATCCTTCAAATTAGTGTCTTTGCATTCCTTGGTTAGATAACTAGAAGTGGAACTGGTAAATTTAAGGTAGATCTATTTTTAGTATTTTTTGAGAAAACTCTGTACTGTTTTCTGTATGGGCTAAAGCAGACTACAGTCCTACCAGCTATGTACAAGGGTTCCTTTTTCTCCACACCATCACCATCTTAATGTGGGCTTATTTCTGGGCTCTGAATTCTATTTCAAGATCTATATGTATTTTTATTCCAATACTATAATATTTTAATTACTATAACTCTGGTATAGTTTTAAGTGTGAGAATGTGGCATCTACATTTATCTCATTTTTTTGTCAAGATTGCTATGAATGGAGTTTTCTGTAGATATTTCTGATTTTATGTATATTAGATGATCCTTGCATCTGGGATAAAACTCACTTGATTATGATGTCTAATCCTTCTGATAGGCTGTTGAATTCAATTTATATTTTGTTGAAGATTTTTGCATCAGGGATACTGGTCTATAATTTTATTGTACTGCCTGTCTAGTTTTGCTACTAGGGAAATGTTGGCACTATAAAATGTATTTTTCAATTCATTTTTAAAGACAATTTGTGTAAGATTTACATTAGCTCTTCTTTAGAGGTTTAATGAAATTCATTTATAAAGTTGTCTCATCTGGGCTTTTTTGTTTCAGAGGATTTGTAAGTTTCAATTTCCTTGATTATGATTGGTTTGTTTAACACATCTGTTTCATACTGATTAAGTCATGGCAGATTACATTGAGCTAAAATTTGTCCATTTCTTCTAAGTTATCCAGTTTACTAGCTTATAGTAGTTCATCGTCATCTCTTATGATCCTTTGTATTTTTGTGTCATGTGCAGTGATAGCTCCTCCTACTTATTTTATCTATCGGTGTTTCTTCTCTTCACTTCTATGTTGTTAGCCTAGCTAGAAGTTTTTCAATTTTATCTTCTTATGTCCTTATTTTTATTTCCCTTCTTCTATTAACTTTTGATCTATTTTGTTCCTCTTTTCCAAATTGCACTATGTATAGTATAAGAACATTTATTTGGGATTTTTCTTGCTTCTTAATGTGGACTTGTATTGCAATTATCTTCCCCCTTATGTTTGCTTTTGCTGCATCCCATAGGTTCAGGTGAAAAGAGAATATTACATATAATTCTGACTATTGTAGTTTATAGACAATTGACTTGTGTTCCAACATATGACCTATTTTTGAAAAGGTTCCATGTGCATTTGAAAAAATGCATATACAGCAGTTTTTGGATGTCGTACTCTGTAGATGTCTGTTAGAACTATTTGGTCTGCCTCCTCATGTAAACCTATTGTTTCCTTATTTATTCTTTGTCTTTTAGATTTTCCCAGTGTTGTAGGTTGGGTATTATAGTTCTTTGTATTATTGTGTTACTATCAATCTTTAAGATGTCATTAATAGTCTTATGTACATCAGTGATCCATCATTGAGTGCATATATATTTATGATATTTCATCTTGTTATATTACACTTAATATACTGTCTGCCTCTAGCTCTTTCTTAACTGGAAGTCTATTTTATCAGATATAAGTATAGCTATTCCTAATTTTTTTTTGGTTGCTTTCTGCTTGTATCATCTAGCATTTAATTCTAAGTCTATACTATTGTTTGTTGGTAAGATGTGTTTCTTATAACCAAAACAAGATAGGACTTTTTTTGAAATTCATTCAGCCACTCTATATTATATATTTTGATTTATGTTTAAGGGGATTTATGTTTAAGAGGAATATTGAGACATAAGTATTCATTGCCATTTTGTTATGTTTTTATTTGGGGGGGTTGTCATATTCTTTATTTTTGAGGTTTTCTCATTACATTTTGTTTAAGTTCCATTTTTGTTATCTTGTGTCTTAGTTCTATCAATACTTATTTGTGTATCTTCTGAGGTTACTGTATGATGGGTTATTTGTGTGACCTACTTGATAGCTCATCTTGTTTATTCTAATAAATCACATTGTTTTTCTCTTCCTTCTGCATGTCTAAAAGAATAAGCCATTGTTTTATCATAAAACCTTTTTTGATATGCTCATTGCTATAGGTTACTCAGTTTACATAGTAAAATACTGGTGTCAAATGCATTTTTTACAACTTTTTGTCATTTGCCTAACTTTCTCAAGTATTTACCTTTTTCTGTCATTTTCAAAACCACTAAATAAATCATGAGCTGAACTACTTTTAGAAGTAAAATTTTTACTTGCCACTGAGGAACAAATATGTGCCAAGCTCAAAACCTCAGCCTAAAATGTAGACATTTTCCTCCATTTAATATATTAGAAAGATGAAACCCATAGAAATTGTTAATCCTCCCCACCTGAAAATCCTACAGCTGGTAAATGGCCTCACTAGATTAGGACCAAAGTGTATCCCACTGCACAGTCCCTGCATTCAAAATAACTGTTTGTCATGTTCCTCTCCTTTCCACACACAAATAATCCAATAACAAAAGTCTTTTCTCTAATGGTAAAAATAGAAACATTCCCCAGGGTAGAAATCCAGATTAGTTTTCAATCACCATCCAGCTTAGTTTTCAATCATCAATCCCTCTATAGGTCTAGGTTCTTGGATGACACAAGCACTAAATAAAAGTCAAATTAACAGGGGAAAAACAAATTCAATTTCATTTCATATGTACTGCTATCCCAAATATGAGACCAAAGAAGCAAATAAACCAGGCAACTTTCTAATGCTTGTCTTTTTTTTTTTTAGATAAACAAAACAATGCAGAAGAATTGGCAAGAAAAAGATATTTGGGTTTAGGGTAATAAATTAGTGAGAAAGTAACAAGGTTTGTTTATACAGCCTTCTGGCTCTAAATTTTCCACTCTCAGATGATAAGGATGTCATATGGGAGATTTATATTCTCTTTCAAAGGACAAAAAGAAGGTTCAGAATATCCTTCTTGAAATTTCTGTTTCTTAAGTAACTTTAACTTAAAAATAATTAATAGTACAAAGTGGCATAATTTGGGGCAGTATATTTTGTTCTCCTTCAGCCTATAAATTATGCTTTCCCCAAATCGCCCTGCTCTTTTTTAAGTATATTTGTATGAGTTTAATAGTTTCCACTATGTCAAGCAAATCTATGTCATTAATTAATTTAACAGTATTAACTGAGTTATGTGCTGAGTTCATCCATTATTATTTTCAGTCCCTAAATTCATACTCTATTGAAATGTTTATCTATTTTCTGTAAGATCTCTTAACACATTCTAACAAGCCTTAAGGCCATCTAAGTTAAGCACTCCAAAAATCATTTCAGATTCAGGAATATCATCTCTGTATAGCAGCAATTGTTGGATGCATATGCTTACTTTACACTGATGTGTTCATCACTGTAAAGATAGTCAGGCCTCCCTGGTGGCACAAGGGTTTAGTCGCAGCACTATGAAGCTATCTGCAGTCACTGCAGTACTAGTTCCATCCCAGATCCCAGGACAGGGAGCTAACCCACTTGGTTCAGGAGACCTCTCCTATCTCAGAACATCTGCCTGTTCTGTTCCCTACTCTGTCTCTCGTGATTCCTCTCACCTCCTGTACCTCTGGCCCGTACACCAGTTCTTGTATGCATAAATATTTTTTTTAAAGTAAAAGAAAAAAGGTAGTCTATACAAGAAATAAACAAGTTTGACATAATGTTAAACCATAATTAGGTATTTAGCTCTTGGAAGAATATCAATAAATGTTTATTAAATAAATGTCTAAAAGATTGTTGTGCTTCAGATTTAATGCTGATTCTTTCACTACACAAATGTGATAGAATACAGATGAAGGGAATTTTGTTTACTACAATAATCCATATAATTCATCACAGAATTAGTCTGTTTAAATGTTTCAGAAAACCAAACATAATAATGGGTCATACAGCCCAATGAAAATCCTAGTGTCATGTAATAAAATAGTACACTACAAATATCATTAAAGGCAAGTATATTATTCTGGTTTTATTAAATACAAGAAAATTCATCAAAATATCAATAGGATATCCAACTGAAGGGAATAGATTTCATCATTAATTATAAGCAACTAGAATAATAAAAATATTAAATGTCTTACTCTAAAATATTAAAATCCTAATAATTGTATGGTATTTTGCTCAACATCTAGCAAATCCTTTCAAGGAAAAATTGCAGATTCCAAAGACAAATGTCAAATTGCATGTTAAATCTGTTTTCTTCCAAATTTTCTAAAAGCCAAAATAATTTAATATATTTAACAGGAAGGTAGCTATTTTTGTAGTTATCATGAATCATTATTAATTTCAAGCAAAAGTTATCCCTTTCTGTTGTGAAGCCACCAGCATTTCACATTTAATTTACATTCCTTGAGGTGCTTTTTGAAATTCAGCATATTTTTGACATAGTAATCTTTTTTTTGCAGCAACTAAAGCTGAAAGCAACTCAACACTTTATTCTTTTATTTTTATTCTTTGATTTTTCTCTTCAACAACAGTAAGCACTAAGTACTGAGTTAAATAACTGGTTACAAAAATCAGCCACTGAAGAATCCCATTTGTTTAATAATGGTTGTAGAATACAGGCCATCATCTGCAGCCATCACCTTTACCCAAATTTTATTACATTTAGTTAAGACAGTTTCACATCAAAATCTGTAAGTTGAAGAAAGAATTCACTTGATACTCTCTTTAACAGATTTATCTGTTGAAGTTATTAATTCATTCATTCTTACCATATTATTGGTCATATTAGTATTTTCTTAAGAATTGAGAATATTAACTGAGGCTCTAAAATATAACCAGTCTAACTCCTGCAGGATTATATTCCCTCAGATTCAAAGTATGGGGGTGAGGGGGAGCAATGAACTATGGATGCCTTCGAGGAGGGTGTGATTTCGTAACACACATTTGAAAAGGTGTGAACTCTGAATCACATATGGTGTACACCAATACTACCTCAATAGAAAGTAAGACAGTTAAAATAAATTTTTAAAATTGATCTAATACAAAGGAATTCACAATATTTTGGTGAAGAAAAATGTTAAAGCAGCATTTTAAATGTAACTTAACTCATAGTCACTATGAATAATGAACTACTCAATTTAAATTACTATGAATCATCTTAGAATTTCCTTTACATGCTAGTGCTCTTTATGGGTTTTAATATGCTTTAGAAAATGTTGGACATTCTAGAGTGATGAAGCTTGTTTTTAATGATGATTCACTTTAGATGCAATAATCACTCCTTTACTTCATCCTTGAGATGAATAAAAACTATTACTACTCTTATTATCAAAAGGAGGACAAATCTAAGAAAATTTGAGATCAAGATAAATAACAATAAATGATATAATGGGTTCAAATTCATGTAGAATCTGTATAGAAATTGTAACAGTAAAATGATAGCTGATAATTACAGAGAAATTGTTGAAGTTAGAAAATCATGTGTGGCTGACAAACCAATTAGATATATGATCTCAATTAGGTATATGATCAGAGTTATATAATCTCCAATGATCCCTTATAAATTAGGAGGATAGAATTATTAACTTTTCAGTAGAGAACCTGTAAGACTTCACATCAAATATGCGATCAAATTCAACATCACTGATACTGACACAAGTCAATACCATGTCTCTCTATGTATACACAGAGAAACAGGTAACACTTTTCTGATATTTCTGACAAAAATACATACCTGAATCTAATCATAAGGAAATATCAAAAGAACCTAAATTGATGGCAGGGGCAGGAAATATACAAAAGAACTGGTACTCTTTAACACTATCAATATCAAGTAAGCAATGAAAGACTGAAGAATTGTTCCCAATCAAAGAGAAGGGAAGGGACATGAAAAATAAATGAAATGCATGATAGGATCCTGTCATAGGAAAAAATAGCTGCATAAAATAATTTACTGGGACAATTGACATTTGAGTGACAACATTTAGTGAAAAGATAATAGTATCATTGTCGTTTTCTGCTTTCAATTATTGCAACTTTCTTTTTGTAAGAGAATATCCTTTTTCACAGGAAATACTCACCAAGGTATCTAGGAATAAATGCACTATGCCTACAACTTATTCTCACATGGTTCAAATAAAAAATGCATCTATAAAAATATAGAGGGGTACCATGGTGGTGAGTATGGTGTTGTAATGGGATATTTCTGAATCATAAACACTGTTTTAAATCAATGTTGCCTTAATAAAAACAATTGTGTTTTATATATATATACATATGGAAAAGTGACACAAAATGTAAAAAATTAGTGAGTCTTGGTAAAGGGTATGTAAGAAACTTTTATACTACTCTTTCAATTTTTCTGTAAGTTTGAAAATTGATTACAAATATATAAATAATCAGAGTCTAGTTGGTTTCATCTATTAATTCTTACACAAACTCAGAAAGTGGAAAATATTTTGTGATCCAAATAGTAAAACATGACGAAAATATAAGAAATGTACTAACCTACATCTCTCATAGACAGATACACAAGCCCTAAACAAAAAACAAATTGAGCCCATCAATATATAGAAAAGGATAACACATCATGAGCAAACAGATTCTATCCTTTGGAAGCAATGTTAATAAACATTCAAAAAATCAGAGTATTTCACCATGTAAGATATTTTTTTTAATTTTAATTGTATATTTTACTGAGGTAAGATTTGCTTACAACATTGTATATGATTTCAGGTGACAAGTGCACACCTCCTCAGGTGTTACCACACTGCTCCACCACCAAAGCACCAATTATCTTCTGTAGCTTATTAAGTGCCCCCTCATTTTTCCCCCACTGGTAGCCTCAAATATACAGTGAGATTTCAACAGTTGATTCAGTCCCAACTGCTTATATTCTTTTTCATTTTTTTCTTGTTGAAAATAAATCTCCTTTATTTTTAATATATAAAATGAGTACCAAATTGTTATTGCATTTATTTTCCAGGGAATACTTTTCAAGGGTTATGGAACAACTCTGTTCTAAAAATGTCAACATTCACGACAACTGAAAATTACATCTTAAATACAACTAAATATTATGTGTGTCAGTATGTGTGTCAATAGTTTTTCAAAATTCTTGTAGGGGATATGCAAGATTTTTTGAGAATAACTAAAAAACTAAACATTAAAAAAATAATAATAAATAAAATAAAAAACTAAACATTTAACAATTATAATAAATGCAATTATTACTTTAATAAAAATTTGTGATAATTTTAGAAAATTAAAAATGGTTAACCCCAATTTGGAGAGATTTTCCTTTTTAAATATAGGATAACCGGTTCCTAGTGTTCATCCACAGAATCTTTTCATGGAATTAGCTATGAGTTTTTACAAGTCTTTGTGCTCACCTCTCAAATCAATATTAAGAATATTTTATAGCATGTGTAAAGACTGGCATAGTTTTTCAAGTGTTCAAAAGTAGATAGCATTACAGCATTTAATAAAAGGAGAAATCTTTATTAACAACAAAATATAGGAAACTTTTCAAGACTTGTAAAGATTAGTAAGCAACTTGACAGACATCAATATAGATTTAGTTTTTATCTCTTGTACAAACTGTACAAAACAAGTAGGAACAGCGTCTCCACACCTCTAATTATCACTGACTATTATCACTGGCCCCGTAGCCTCTCAATGAATCCATTAAAATTCCTACTTTAAAAAAGAGGAGGAAGAGGTGTCTTAATAATTTTACACTGCTTTCCTTTTATGATTATCTTAATAGAAATGAGAGAGAGGATACCTAGCCTAGTTTCCTTAGTAGACAAGCGGTAAAACCTGACTACGTGAAATCTGTTAATATTCTACTAGAACAATTCCCCCAAAATGTTATAACTGGAGCATAATAAAATGCACATTTCATGAAATCATACACAAAAATGAAGAGACATCCACTCCAATTTAACTTTATATTCTCATAATTTCATTTTTTTCCAATTTCATGTATAAACAAACTCTGACAAATTATTATCAAGGGACAAATAAAAATTGAAGTGTAGAGTATACTCCTTACATCTAGTCTAAAATATTTATCTTATGATTTTCTAGTTGGCTATTTCAGTGTAATTTCCTTAGGCTTTAGTCATATTTTTATATTTAATATTGTTATGGTGTGATGATAAAAGTACAGACATTTTTTTCTTTTGGTTCAAATAGTGTTCCTGTGAAATAATCCAAATGGAAGGAATGTCTTAAGCCCACATTTACTATAAATAAACTTTGTAACAAGTAGACTATGAATATTCAATTCCCCTAAATTATGAAATCAGTTATTATTAAGTCAGATACTAAAACAAAAACTGCTGAATGCTGTCAAATTAGTCCCATGGACTTGAAGGAACAAAATAAACTTTCACTAAGAAATATTCATACAGTAAAATGCCTAGTTTACATTGTCAAGAAGCTGACTAAGTAGTAACAGAAATTCATTTTCATTATGCATATGAAGTAGATAAAAAGATCCTTCAATATTATAATATTATTGAGGTTATTCTATCATTACTTTTATCAAACAACTTTGCTGGAAAACTAAATAAGGAACATATATAGAGGCCCAGAAAATTATGAATTTAATTTTCAAATTTCAAGACCCTTTCAATCAAATGTCAGTAAATTCTGATAGTAAATTTGGATGTGCGGATCTTTGTGTTTATTTCTCAATATAATCCCCTTTGATTACTCTCTTGGGGCAATATAATACTGTCACAGGTGATATGTTTCAGAAGATAAAATTCTCTCTTCTAGGGCAAAAGTTGTCTTTAACTTGTCTCTCCTAAACTGGGAATTCTTTTTCTCTTTTTATATTTTTAAAGAAAGTTAATATTGTCTGACATTATTAAAATAGTAATACATTAAAATAATAATAGAAAATACATAGGATATATAAGTAAAGGGAAGAAATGTATTTTTGAAAAGAGACAAATGTTCTTTTAGAGACACATACTGGGTGGTACGGCCACCACAATAAATGTTCTTTCACAAATACATTTTACTGTGGTAAGGAGTTAAAAGCTGTTTCTAATTTCTAAGATAATGTGGGGCCCTGTATCTTTGTTGTCAGACAGCTATCATTCTTCCTTGTCATTCTAGAACTTTAGTCCCTGTGTCACAAAACTCAATGAATAATCCCATATTTCTCTTCATCCTGAGGTTGCTGAGCATATAGGATTCCCACTGATTGTTCAAAAATTTTAGAGTTTTCAGGTAGTCATGCCATTGAAGGAAACCAGCACTCTTAATAGATTAAATGTATGTACATTGCTTAGATGTATGAACATCCAGGGCTTTTCTACATTGGCAAGTTCAGGAAATATTACTATTATTTTTCCATTTATTTCCATTCTTTAAAAACTTGGAAAAATTTAAGTTCTTAAATTATATAATTATTTTGATTGCTCTCTGTGATCTTAAGTATAAATATAAATAATAAATGAAAAATTTGAGTTACATTATTTTTTCAATTTTTTCTCTTCATTAATGGAAGAAATTTAGAAAAAAATCAAAAGAATTATGATTTTCTTAATTGTGCAACTGGACTAAATATTTCAACGTAAGTTGTATGAAGGAAATTTAAACCTGCAAAATTCCAGCGCTAGTTAGCAAATTTAAGAAGTTGCACTGTGCCCGAGGGCTTTGACTGGAAACATTAAACATTAAGAATTTGTCCCTAGGTTATGAAATAAACCTTTGCATAAGGTTTATTGAAATGAATAAAGACTTTCATAAATGAATAAAGACTTTCATTTCAATTCTACCCGAAGAAATCGTCTTCTGTATTGAATTTCAGATGACCCATTAAAAATTGTTTGGTAACATTTTGGTCATTCAGTATTCCAAGAGAAGGCAAAAAAAATGAGTTTGATTCTAACAAATACTGGTTAAGACACTTAAGACATTCCTTCCCTTGGCCAGCTGATATATACTTCATGAGATTTTACTCCTTGCAATGAATAATACACAATGAATATTACAGGCATGTTGCAAGTCTGGAAATAGTTAAGACCAATGTTTCCAGTCAAGTGAATAGATTCAGTGTGATAGGGAATTAAGGTGTCAGTCAATCCTCAGGAATTGCAAAACTATGGCAGGTAAAACCTGGAGAATCTGAGAAAAGCAAATTGGTATGGGAAAATCTCCCAAAGAAGAGGACTGGTAAGAGTATATCAGGAAAATGAACTGACAGGATGAAGGACAAACAAGGCAAAGATATGGTTTTATGAGTGGAAACCAGGGCTTCCCTGGTGGCACAGGGGTTAAAGTCTCAGCACTGTCAAGCTATCACCAGCCACTGCAGCACTAGTTAGATCCCCAGCCAGGGAGCAACCCACATAGCACAGCAGACCTCTCCTGTCTCACCTGCTGCTCCCCTCAGCAGTGTTTTTCATTCAATCCACCTGTTCTGCTCCCCACTCTTGTTTCTGGTGAATCCTCTCACCCCCTGCACCTCTAGCCTGCACCCCAGCTTATGTATACATAAATAAATAAAAATACAATCTTTATAAACAATTAAAAGACTGGAAACTAAGGCAAAAAACTAACCCTTTGAACATGATATATGACAGATATATTAGCAAAATATTAAGCTGCAGATAACAGGTATTCCAACCAATGGAGGCTTAAACAGTTTCCTATCTCACATAAAAAAATCTAGAGATGGGCAGTTAATCAAATTACTTTGTCTACTCATTGAAATCACCTATAATCTAGTGTTATTCTATTCTGTCATTTTATGTTAACTTTCAGTCACACACATGTTGTTGAATGACAGCAAGATGACAATACAGCTCCAGGTAATATGTCTACTGAAGCCAGATAAGAGGAGTATGTAGTTGTACAAGATTCACCTCTCAATTTAGAATGCAAAAAAAAAAAAAATTCCCAGAAAACTCTACCAGAAATTTACTTACATCTCATAGATATGTCCTGTGCCCACTCCATTACTATAAGGAAATTTAGCACATTTTGCTTTGGTAAATGTATTTCTAGAACAAAAATTAGTTAGGACATGATTGGAAAGTAGGGCAGTAATGCTATTATAGAACAATAAATATGTTGTTTCACGTGTAACTTTTTTATGCAAAGGGATCCAAAACAGTAGCAGTAAATAAATGATCCACTGGTTGAAAGAAACACATTTTTGCACATTTTAGCATTTCTGAAATGAGTGAAGTTTATAAATGTTGTGGGCCAGGTAGAAGACATTACAAAATGTCATTGCTTATGCATGCATATGCAAACTTGGTCATGGAAGCATATACTGTCATGCATTCAAATGAATAGCAAGCAGTTGGTATTGCACTCCAAGTAATACAACTGAAGGCAAGACAAAGTGCAAAATTCCTCAAAATCAATGAAAGACATTTCAAAGCAAGGGGCTAGTGTGACTGATCTCTCTATCAATCATATAAAACTATCATTAAGACACAAACCATTAGTTTGTCAGAAATGTTATGCTGATATTGAACAAAAACTGCTTAACTTCTAGTAATGCATCATTCAGCAAAGATAAAACAAATCAACTAGAAAAACATCAACCTCAAAAATTATAAGTTAGTAACTTGGAGGAAAACTTTCAAGTGTTTTTAAGAAATGCTACCATGCCTTTAAATGATGTTATAATCGCATATACAAAAATACTGAGTATATAGCTAAGTTGAAAGGTGGGACAAAAGAATTGGCTTCCAAATGTAAAGTTTTTGGAATACTTGTCAATTTGCTTTACTTAAAATTTTTGGCATGCACAGAGTGTTTGTTGTTTTTTTTTTTAATTTGATGACCAAGTAAGTGTAAAAGAACTCTTTCAATGTGTAAACTTCAAAATTCTAACTTTCAAACATAGCATTGGGTCACTGTTGAATTAGTATATGTCATTTTCTTATTAGCACCTTAAAACAATGGAGTGCCCTGTCTTACAATCAAAGCATCTTAGAGAATTTAATATTTTCAGCAGGAAAAGGGAGAGAAAGCCTTCAGAATAGCAATGATACTAAAATCAGGAACATTTTTAGAATAATTTTTAAAAAATTTTAAAGGTCTTCTCATGGGGGTGGTTCCTCTAAACCTTGAACAAACTCTTGTCCCTTGGTAGGTTACACTGCCTTCTTTAGTTTTGAAATTTGCAGCAACACTCGCTCAGAGCGCCATTTTCATGTGCATTAGTTACCCAGTACCTGCTACTTGTATTTGAGCTGGAGTATTGCCAGTATCTCCTCTCTGTTTATATAAATTTTTAATATTCCCTATGGGACCTATTGTGACTGTTAACCTTGTATATTCAACCTTGCTAAATTCCCTTTTTGTTTTTCAGTTAATTCATTTGGAATTATTTTGGAATTTCTCTACATATAAACATTTAATCTGCAATAATGAAACTTTTATCTCTTCCATACCAAACCTTAATAACAATTACTTTTTTGTTTACTATACTAAATAAGATTAAGTATGGTTAAGATGAAAAGTAGAAATAGTGCTATCTTTGCCTCATTCCTAAACTCAGTGAGAGTTTTCATTCTTTTTCCATCTGCAAAGTTTCAGTTGTGCATAAATTTTCAATTACTTTATTTTTTTAATAGTTATAGGAACAGTATTTTTTTCTATTTTTACTGTGTTATTTATGTCATATGAATTTCAAGTCATTGCATAAAGGTGTTCAAAATATTCTCAAGTATCTTTTTTTTTCTGTAAGTGACACCACTATTTTAATCCATCTTCACCCAATACTAACTTCTCTTTTATATTTTCTTGACCTCTGTAACTTTGATTATATTTGGCTCCTTTTTTTTTGGAATACCCTTCTATTTTGGATGCAGTGGTGCTGGTGTCTTCTGTTTTTCTGGTCACTTCTCAAATTACTCCTTCTCTGCCTCCTTTGCTGATTATCAGTTCATCTTTGACTTCTAAATGTAAGAATGCCCAATACTTATTCCTATACCCTCTTTTGGAAAAATGCTGTCACTTTTAGAAGAAATTCAAAAACTCTCATGTATGTGAAAGTATAACCAATTCTTTTTTTATTTACAGAACTGAAATTGCAGATAGCAGACTTTCAGAACAAGATTGCTTTTATTCTTGCTAAATTTTCCCTGCTTTATAAGGTCAGAGTCCAGACTGAGTGGTCTGCTGCAATCCCCAAAGTGCTCTAAATTGCGGAAGATACTTGATTTTTTTCCCATACTCTTTGGTTAGAAGTACTAGAAGACTTTGAATCAGTAGAAGCTCAAATGTGAAAATTCAATATAATGGTACAGGATTCTAAGATAGAGTACATGTGGACCTCAAGAGCAACTAGAATCAGAGACTCAGGCTGACCTTCCATCTCTTGATTATTTCATTTTCCTGCCTACTGAATTCTTTGCTCTCTTTTTCTGAAAACTAACTTCCTCTCTTTCTCTAGTCACCCAGGTGGACATAGAGGCATATACTTATATTGTTTGTTAAAGTATATCTGTTTAAAATTTCTAAAACAGTTATCTCCTAGAAAGATTACAGGCCTAAGCTTAGTCATACAGCAATAACAAACAAATTCTTGGAGCTTTCCAGGTACCACAAAGTTGATATAGGTGGATTTAAAGCAGAAGCCTCTAATATGGGGCTTATTTACATGGAGGATTTTCATTGTGCAGGGAGGAATCCTAATGCCAGAGAAAAACATTAGAACTTCAACTTTTATCTTTATCCTATTAACATTTCCATATTCCTATGTCTTATTATATACATAGGGCATTTTAATGAGCTCATTTGTTTTAACAATATTAGGAGTTTTTTGTTGTTTTTTTTCCTTAGTGCATTTATTGCTTTAATAATAACTAGAAATTGAACTAACATCTGGCCTGTCCCAAAACCACACTGAACAAAGAATCAGATTCTAAAAATAAAGTACCATGTGTTAATTTCAAAGCAGATATCCTATGGAACACTGACCACTAGTCTTATTATGGTTTATTATGCAGGATGCTCAGTGTTCCAAATATCTTTAGAAGCTTTATTTTGTAATTTTTCAATCTGTTAATGACCGTCAGTTCCACATTGTTGAGCTGGAGATGTTCAGTTCTACTGACTTTGAATATTGCCTGTTGTTTCTCTGACATTAAATGTAAGGCCTGGGACCCCTCAAGACATTTTCACAGAAGAGCTGCTGATGGTAAATGGTTATAGCTTATCTACAAAGAAAAAAGAATGTTAAGAAGACAATAATTGTTATTTATTAATCCCTTCATAATTTGTTTTCAAATTAGAAGTTATTATGATTCACCATTAAGATGATAGTGGGAAAATTTGTAGTATTTTTTGTAATAGAGAAGAAAGTTCATTTTCAAAATGGAGAAAGAAAGCATTCTAATTTATTAACATAATAATAAGACTATGCAGTGTCAAAATATTATTAGCCTTCTAAAATAAAGTTGGAAATCACAGCACCATCAATCTCTATAGTGTGACCCATGCAGGGAAAAAAGTGAGTCACAGTTGTATGGAATCAATGGGATAGTTAATATTTCTACAGATATTCATAGTTTGTGTTCATGAGGGTATAAGTTTTCCTTGATCATGCTACATGCGATATATATCTGTGTGTACCTCCATAATAACTGCTGATACTTGTATAAATATATTATATGAATAAATATTTAAGAACACAAATTAAATCATTATCCAAAAAGGTAAAATTATAATCTAAAAAGTAGAATTTGTCCTGCATCCTAAAATATTTAACATCTTGTGTGAGTTCAATTCATATTAAATCAAAGACACAAGATTCAAGGACTACTGAATCATAAGGAAAAACTAATTTTGAAGTCTTAGACTATCTATAAAGGACCCCTTGTTTTCAGGCTCTGAATTCTAATTTTGAGGTCCTAAGCAGGTATACTTTAACAGATAGTGCTTATCAATAGGGAATGATATTACTTGTGAAATGAAAAAGAATGTAACATTATAGAATATACTAAATGAAAATATTGCACTGTACCTGGAAGCAAATAAATGGAGCAGACTGGAGACCTCCTATATGTTTCAACTGCCAAATAATGTTTACGCTACGGTTGTAAAAATGACTTGAAAACTACCAAAGCTTATCAAGATTCAACAATTTAATAGGTATTTTGACATCTATGTGGGTGAGAATTTGTAGAAGCAAAACTTGAGAACATAGACTAGTTCAGGAATAATCCTATTCCATACCTTCTGGAGATTACTCTGGAAAATCTAGATTTACCTAACAAAGCTAGCATTTGCAATTATTGCTTTTGTATTTAAAGGTGCTCAGAAACAACCTATATACTTTGGAATTGTTTTAGGCAACTTCCATAAAGACAGAACATAAAAGAGATTTGTATTAAAGACTAGGTACTATTTACTTGGTAAAAAGGTGCAAAATAAAAATCCCAGCCTAGATATTTAGTTGATAATTGGTAATTTACGCATGTTATTTAACTTCTCTGGGTCACATTTCTATCACCAGTAAAATGGGGATAACACTAATGTCAAAAGGTTCCTGTGCAAATTAAGAAAACATAAATGAAGAATCCTCATGGAATAAGCACAGAATAATTGATTTTTAAGTTTGAAAGAGATGTAATGTTCTCCAGATGGAACAGAATGGCTGTGGGATGCCTTTGACTGTGCTCTGCTGCAGAATGCTGGAATGTATCAGCAAAAAGTTGTGAGCTACTAAGTGATTCCTGCCAGTCTTCATCCATGAATATACCATGCCATGCCAGTCTCCACCCATGAAAGAAGGGTCTGGAGAGACTATTGAACGACTTCAGAGGCTTGAGTTAAGTACAGCACTCAATACATTTCAGGAATGTTTCAGAGCTCCCTGAAGAGGTCAACATTATCAGTTGCCCAGGATAGAAAGGTTTTTGATAGATGGGCCAATCACCCACAAAGATTCAGATTATCTGGACTATTCATTAATCTCGATGACATATTTTTCACTAGTTCAAATTGTTCAAGGCCTCACTCAGACATTGTTTCTCCCAAACATCTGCTGATACCATAGCCAGAACTATGCTTTCCCAACACTGGAAATACAATTTCATTTAACCTTATAAAATACCACTGATGTTCTGTTTTGTTTGTTTTCATTACTCAGCAACAACCAGTGACTGCCAGGTATATATGCTCATGGTAGATCATGGCAATGCAAGGAGGCAAACTAACCATACAAACACATTTGAAACTTCTGATGCATCATGCCCACTGACACTCCAGAGGCCAAAGCAGGTCACATGTTCAAACCCAGTCAGTGAGACAGTGGTATATTGTTAACATATACTGGTGGGAGATGACATGTGAAAATGGCATAAGGCAAAGAGTTAAAATTTGGGAACATATTATGGTTCACTAGGGAATGTTTTATTTTACCAGATATGTGTTGTCCACTTACACAGATCAAAAAGCTTAGTAAATGATTTAAAAGCACAGACTTAATTCACAGTTGAATTCTGGAAACTCAAAGCAATCTCATTTCTTGCACAGTGTGTCATGTAGGAGACACACTATCAATATTTACTGAATTAATTTCTTCAATGAAGAGAAATTCAAAATTTCCCTATATGATCCCTTAATGCATTCAAGACACTGGTTGGGGACTTTTCTATACATACTGTGTCCTTATAGAAGCCACAAAAGATTTAACCTGAAAATAGCATTTTAATAGCTCAATGTCCCAAAACCAATACTCTGGGCTCTGAGACCCAGTTAGTATCTGGAGTAATTTAAAAAAGGATTATCATAATCTATTAAATGTACTAGAGTTCAGTCATTTGTGGTTTATTACACAAAGCAGTGTATTACATCAAGAAAAAAGACAAACTAGATTTACCTTTCTCATGAATAAACTTCAGCACCAGCCAGATTTACTCCTGTAGAGACAATTCTCTTTTGCTTTTCTAACTTTTATTTTAAAATGTTCTTTAGTTATTAGAATCTATAGTGTCTAAAGAGCTCAATTAATTTGGTGCATAAAAAATAAATTGTTGATTCTTCATTTGCTAAATGTATCCTTGGGGAAAATTTTTATTAAATTTCTCAGAGCTTTTAGATTATTCACTCTTAGCCTATATTAACACAGTGTAAAACTTATTTTTCTATCTTTTGTCTACATGGTGATAATGAAGTTTCAACTATAAAGATGCCTCAAGGCCCAGTGACTATTTACTGATCTCCGGGAAAATAATTTCTAAATATGACAGGAGCATCAACAACATTCACTATCCTGTTAAATTTACTTCTTCCTTCACCTTGTCTAACTTGTTTCCTCATATTACACCCCTGCAGGGGAAGATCCAGGTTTTGTGGAACTTTAGGTTTATATAATTAGGGAAAAGACTCTTTAAAGGAGAGACTATAAAATTACAAGTATAACATTAGATAAAAAATGCTTACATAAGTAAGCAGCCCTGAAAAATTAAACTTCAAAATTAAACCACTTATATTCTAGTTACAAATAGGACTGCAAGGTAAAATTTAGGATGCCCCATTATATTTGAATATCAGAAAAAAAATTGTATTATTCAAATATAGTCATTTGGACATATTTATACTTAAAACTATTCATTTATAGGATATTTAACTGGGCATCCTAAATATTTATTTACTAAATGTAGAAACTCAGTAGATGAAGAAAGAAGTCATATACATAAGATCCCGAAATAAATCCATAAATACTAGGATCTCCTTAGATCTCCCCTAGGTAATTAGCCCCATGATTCTCGTATTAATATTTTAGAATTCAGTTTTCACTCATCTCTTGTTCAATAGTATATATTTTAAATTAATCTTTCAAATATTTTATACTGTATGGAAGGGATATGGCATGAATAAATGTTTATCATTTCAGAAAAAAATTTAGAGCAGAGACTATGATGCTTTGAAATAAATGCCAAGAGATTGTCATACTGAAAAAACTTTGTCACACTCAGATTCCCTCAGAAATGTATTCTACCCTTTCATAGACTTTACTGTCAAGATACCCTTCGTATTTTTTTACTCAAACCCTCCTAGTAGAATTTAACCCTCTTGTCCTCTCCTTAATTGAATGGAAATATCATTAATTAATGTAGGTCTTTTCAAACTTGAACATGATTAAGTCTTTCTTCTCAGGCTACTTTTCTCCAAATTATGTCTATCTCCATGATTTAGCATTTGATCCAGAAAATATCTCCCAAAAGTTTGATAGAACAAACGATTATCTGCATACAAAGTTCCTTCATTTTATCTTAAGATACTTTAGTTTTGAGTTCTGACTACAAATAAGATGCAAAGGCAACCTAAGATCATATCAAATATAATTTGAAAATAATTTCATAAGTCTGAGTATCCATGCTATTTTTTTTAGAGTCACCAACTCTTGGAAGTACATTTGAATTTTGTTCTCATACTCACCAGAAAATGGAAACCCTTTTCTTGTAAGGGAATTTGATTCAATACCTGTTATAGCAAAAGTGAATTGTAGAAGCAAAAAATTAAATTCTAATAGAACCGAAGCTATTACTATAGGTATTATATAATAAATGTTATAAAATATTATAGTATATTAATATATCAATAGATAGTATATCTCAAATAATATGCATATTATACAGTAAAGCTGAAGAATTAAATTCTTCATGGATGAGTCACATGCATAATAATTTTGCCAATATAAAGTGAACACTTAGGGCCTCCCCGATGGCGCAGCGGTTGAGTGCTGGCTTGCAAAGCTGCCTGAAGCATCTGCAGCGCCAGTTTGATTCCTGGCTGCTGGGTGAGGGTCCCACATGGCGTGCAGACCTCTCCTGCGGCCCCTGCTCCCCTCAGCAGTGTACTTCATCCGTCTGCCTGTTCTGCTCCCTGCTCTGGCTCCGGTGAATTCTCTTACCCTCCCACACTTCTGACTGTACCCAGTACTTGTATAAATAAATAAATAAATCTTTAAAAAAAATAAATAAAGTGAACACTTCACTCCAGAAAACTGATAATAATTTTTTTTAAAAGATTTATTTATTTATTTATACAAACACTGGGTTCAGTCAGAGGTGCGGGAGGGTGAGAGAATTCACCAGAGCCAGAGCGGGGAACAGAACAGGCAGAGCGATGAAATACACTTCTGAGGGGAGCAGCGGGCAGCAGAAGAGGTCTGCGCGCCATGTGGGACCCTCGCCTGGCAGCCAGGGATTGAAACTGCGCTGCAGAGGCTGCAGGCAGCTTCGCAACCCAGCGCTCAACTGCTGTGCCAGCAGGGAGACCCAAAACTGATAGTAATTTTGAAAATAATTTCAAAGTTATTAACAGAGCATAGAATATTATTAAAGTACAAAACTAAATAGTTCCAAATATGCCAACTTTGAAAACAATATGCATTTTATTTATAGATTGTACAATTTTTTAAAAAATACACATCTTTAATAGTTACAAATTATCTTGTTTTCAGTATACAAATGAAAATTAAATATCTATTTCATTTGGGTGTTTAAATTCATGATAATGGATTCAAAGTACAGCATGCTTACTATAATACAATAAACAAGCATTATCTATCATTACCATTTTCACTATACATTCAAACAAAGCTACCAACAAACATATACAAAAAGAAAATACTCTTTTCCCTTTCTCCTTTTCTTAATTTTATTTCTTTCTTATGCCTCTGTCTACATACCTTATTTTAAATCATTTAATAGTCATCATGTTTACATATTTAAATAGGAAAAACCAGAAATTTTCTACTTTATCAATATTTTCATATATCATACAAATTTATATATTTCATAATCTTAACAGCATGACACCTATAGTGATATGACACAATACTCTCCATTCAAAGTTAATCAAGATGATTTCAAAAATTCCTGGTGCTAACTCAGTATGCTATTGTTTAAAAGTTTGACCTTCAAATGAAATCTATGCCCCCATAACTCATCTATTGCTGTTTGTTCTGCCTCTCTCTCTTCCATAGAATAATCTAATCTGTTTTTCCTTTTGGCAGCTCTTCAAGTACCTAAAAATATCTTCTTAGTAACTATATACATCAAGTCAATCCTCTCCATTTTAGTGCACTCTATTATAAAGCTGAGAATATAGAGTGCATCGGGAGCTATTTGGCATGCTAAAAACAAAAATGAAAGAAAAAAACACAATCTCTGAATACCAACAGATGAATCTAATGGAAAAACAGATTTAACAAGAAAGAAATAAAATTATGGAATTGGTAGAGTGTCAGGAATGTAGCGCACATGATCTTATCATTCCTCATGATACCTTCTCCCAACTCATCACTTTCCTTAGGAACTTGCTCTTAACATTCTCTTGCATAGTTGTTGTCAAGCAGGGGCAGTTCTGCTACCCAGGAGACATTTGGCAATGTGTGCAGGTATTATTTGTTATCTTGCTATGTTGGGGGTAGGAAGAGATTCCATTGGTGTCTAGTGTACAGAAGCTAGAGATGTTGTGTAAGGCATATAGGGCAGTCCCAACAGAAAATTACATAATCCAAAGTGATTCAAATTTCCAAAGTTGAGAAATTCTGCTTGGTTTTTAGATTTCCTTTGTAAGATATGGAGTCCAAGTAAAAACACAAAATTTCAGATGTGGTCTGAACAATTTAGATATAGCATAACCTTTGTCTTTGCTTCAGACCTCAATTAAATAGCCTAAAATAATGTCATTTGTTTTTAATAGACTGATACAGGTTGACTCATAAGAAATTTCGAGTCAGCTAAAACTACCCTGTTGAAGAATTTTCCTTGGATAAATTTTAGTTGATTCTAACCTATTGGTCAAGCCTACTGGGAACTTTTGAGTCTAAATTTAGCTATTTATAAGTTTGATATGACTGTCTTATGTCTTTCTCAAAATACTAGCAAAAATATCAAGAAGACTACGTCTCTTATCATGAAATTGCAAGTATACCTCAGGAGCTTGAAACCAGTGAATTAAACATCACTCCTAAGGTCAATGTTTTCAATAATAAGTTATTGGGGTTTTACTCTATGCCAACAACATTATTAGTAGCTCCCCAACACAAAACTGTCTGAGTATATACTATTTGACACATTTACCAGACAAGAAAATTGAAAGACTTGACTCAGTGTTCCAGACTAAGAGACTAGCCTAAGGGCACAGAGTGAGTAAACAGCAAGGAGAGGTTTTAAGGACTTCAAACTTCATAAATGCATTCCTGCTATTCATACTGTTTCAAAAAATAAATAAATAGGGCCTCCCCGGTGGCGCAGGCGGTTGAGCACTGCACTGTGAAGCTATTCGCAGCCTCTGCAGTGCAGGCTCGATGCAGGCCAGTGAGAATCCCACATGGCACAGCAGATCTCTCCTGTCTCGCCTGCTGCTCCCCTCAGCAGTGTGTTTCATCAGTTTGCCTATTCATCAGTCTGCCTATTCTGCTTCCCGCTCTGTCTCCAGTGAATGGTCTCACCCTCCCATGCATCTGGCCTGTACCCCAGCACTTGTATAAATAAAAAATAACTCTTAAAAAATAAATTAAATAAATAGCTGGTATCACTGAGTATGCACCACAAATCTTGATCTATCTACTTAAACCTCATAATAATTCTATGAAGTAGACATGTCTACAGTTTCATTGCAGATACAGGTGGAGACACCTGAGGCTTAGTGAAGCTATGATTTGCTGCTGATACTCACATGACTACTAAGAATCAGACTCAGAATTCATACCATATCCTAATGCTGCCATGTTGTTCTTCATCATGTCTCTACCTGATTACATATTCAGCAAGCCCTCAGTACCCTTTTGGATATGGAGAGATCCTGGGGGATCTTTGCCAAATGCTTCCCTAGAATTGCTGTATTCCCTTCTACTTAATAAGATTCTTATTCTCCTATTTAAGAAGACTGTATTTTTATGTATAGTTGATTAGAAAAAACTGTAACAGCAGTCTAGTTCCTCATTAAACATTAAAAGATGATGATAAAGGGTACTAATTTTTATATATTTCTCAACTACGGTGAACTTTCACCTCTTTCTAGAAAAATAAGTGTGAAATACTTTCTGCTTCCAAATGTTCCACAATTATCACAATCTACTGGGAAAAGGTAGCATTTCTTTAATATCTAATTATAATGATGCCCTTATACAGAAGATACATTTAAAATAGAAGTTCAAAGAAGTAGATGAGGCAAATATTGTAAAATATTAATGTTTTTAGCATAGGTGATGGAATACGGGTGTCATTCTTTCTACAATTAATGTGATGGAAATTTTTTTGTAATAAAAATATAACAAAATATGAAAGTGGATAGTATTTGTTTTCCCTCTAAAATATAATTTTCCTTTGAAATATTTTCATTATTAATACAGTTCAATATAACTTACTTCAAAATATTTTGCTCAGATGTAATTCTTAAAAATGATTATACTTCTGAGGAGGTATGATTCTATGCTTCTGAATCACATACAGTGCTCAAGCCTGTGTAACCTCCATTAAAAAAAATCATTAGATCTCAACTTTTAAAAGAAAATTAGAATCCAAATCAAATCTTCACCACAGTGAAAGCATAAAATCTGTCATTTTTACTTTCAAGTCTTACTAACCATACTGCATTTGAGTAGAGAATTGAAATAGAGAATTAAATTCATATTTGATTTATTAACAAATGCAGGGTGCTTCAATTTCATTTTAGATCCCTCACATTTAAACAACATTTAACAGAGCTGAAAGCTACTGCTGAGGTTGACAAGAGTTGGCGTAACCCATAAATGAGACAACTGCCATTTTTACATGTATGAATTATTTGGCAGTATTATGAGTCAGAATTGATAGCTAATTATTGAGTGAGCTGTACATAAAGTGAATTTCTCCTGCAATAAAACAAAGGAGAGGTTAAAAAAGCTGCCTTTTAATATATCTTAAATCTTCCCAAATTTTATGTTTTCTTTAAAAAGGAAGCACTGGCAAAAAAAAAAATATAAAAAGAGTAAGACATCTTCGCAACTATTACATCACTATAGTCTTATCCAGGTGGCAACAACGTGGCTATACTTGATTCCCTGGCCTCACACAGGTGAAACAGAGTTAACTTTTAACAGAGTCTTGAAATAGATTCTAGCCAAGAAATAATATTAGCCAACCACACACTATATAAACTTTATTGCTTCCCAAAACCAAACAGCAAATGGAGTTTTACTCCAGAAGAGAGCCAAATATATTGTCAGAGTTAGAGAGCTATAATTTCATACTTAATATTGAAGAGTTGGCTTGAAAAAATACCTAATGTAGGGGCCTCCCTGGTGGCCTACAAGTTAAATCTCAAAGCTATCACCACTAAGGCCCGAGTTCAATCCCCGTCCAGGGAGCTAAACTACTTATGGCACAGCAGATCCCTCCTGTCTTGCCCTTAGCAGTACATTTCAGTAAAACCCACCTGCTCTGCTCCCCATTCTGTCTCTGGTGAATCCTCTCACCCCCCACACCTCTGACCTACCCATTTTTCTGCACTAAAATAAATTTAAAAAAAGAAAAAAATACCTCATGCAAATAATAAGTATTATTTACCAGCACTCAGTATGCTAACCCCTTTAAATACAGTAACTCCGATAATCCTTATCACCATTTGTGATAGTTAATTTTACATCAACTTCACTAATCCACAGGTGCCTAGGTATTTGGTCAAACAACATTCTTAATGCTCCTGTGGACATACTTTAAATAAAATTAACAGTGTAATTTGCAGACTGAAGAAAGCAGATTGTCATCCCTAATGTGAGTGGAACCCGCCCATCAGTTGAAAGCCTACGTACAACAGTAAGACTGACTCTTCCCCCAAAAAGAAAGAAGTCCTTCTGCCCAAATGCCTTTAAATCGGACATTAACATTTTCTTGATCTTGGACTTTAATTAAAATGTGGGTTTTTCCTGGGTGCTGATACTGTCAGCCAAACTGGAAATAAACTATTGGCTTTCCCAGGTCTTCAGCTTGTAGGCTGCAGATCTTGTCAGCCTCAATAATCACACAAGCCAATTCCTTATAATAGGTCATACACAACCACATATACATTCTCTCTCTCAAGAAGTATCTATGTATGTGTATATGTATGCATATATATGCATGTATACATGTATACACACGCATATATATATATATATATCATATTGTTCTATTTCTCTGCAGAGCCCTTATGAATATATTGTTTTATGAAATAGTATATTTATCTCCATTTTCCAGTTAAGACAACTTTGGTTTGGAGAATATTTATTACCTGCTAGTATACACACTCCTGAAGGATAAATATGTTTGTCTGTTTCATTCACTAATGTGAATAAAGTACCTAGGTTGGTGTGTGACATAGCTCAATCTGTTAACTAAGTAAATGACTTCAGCTGGTAAGAGGCAGAGCTAGGGCTTGAAATCAAGTCTGGCTGCTACCCAGATCTGTTTTTAAACACTATAATGAACCTCTCCTGAAGTTTCTTGATATTTTCAGAAGGTAGTCTTTGAAAGAATAGCCCTTAAAAGAACATTACTAGCCTATTTAAGCATAGACCTAATGCTTTTAATTCCTGAAAGATGGAATCAAGATTCAAAAAAAAAAAAAAAAAGATGGAACAATGGACATACCAAATGAAATTTAATTAGAAAAAAATGTAAAATCCTTTCTTTTACTCCAAACAGCTACTAATCTTCTATGGATGTCAGAGGCACATCTCAGCAAAAGGCATAAATTAAAAAGTCCCAGTAGGATTAACAGACAGGGAGCTTGATATAAATCAACACTGAATAGTGGATGCCAAAAGAGTTAATGTAATTCTTGGCTGCATTAATAGAATATTTTGTTCAGATCAAGGGAAATAATAATTCCATTTGAGTATGCCTCTATATCAAACCACATCTAAGCCACACACTTGAAGAAGGGAGGTAAACTGGAGTACATTCAAAGAAGAGTCACCAAAAAGATGAGAAGCAAAGCCCATGGTATACAAGGATTACTGGAAAAGCAAAAGCTACTTGCCAGAAGAAAAAATTCTGAAAATATCTTAGATGCCTTCAAAATTTGTAAGACTGTCATGTCCAAAAAATATTAGGTTATTTTTCTCCAAATGACACTAAGAGATGGATTTTGGCCTAATAAATGCAAAGTTAAAGCTACAGTGAGCTGTCTCAACTTCCCAAAAGATGGAAAATAACATGAAAGAACTTAACTTCTCAATCCCTTGTGTTCAAAACCAACAAAACTACAATTCGTATTCAGTTGGCAACTAAATTTCAGATGGACTGTTGGAGTAGAAGGCCCCTGTGGTTCCATCCAGACATAAACACTACGATGCCCAAAAAAGAT
The DNA here is from genome assembly GCF_964194135.1 of Talpa europaea. Taxonomy (NCBI): domain Eukaryota; kingdom Metazoa; phylum Chordata; class Mammalia; order Eulipotyphla; family Talpidae; genus Talpa; species Talpa europaea. The sequence continues at coordinate 106,019,496 of NC_140072.1, read as the reverse complement.
TAAGAGAAGAATCAAGGGGGCTAGGAAAAGCAGGATGACAGAAAATATTTTCAAATCATGTATCTGACATGGGATGTCAAAAATATATAAAATTCAATAGCAAACAACAAAATAATTCAATTGAAATTTTCAAAATGGGGCCTCCCTAGTGGAGCAGTGGGTTAATTCTCAGCACTATCAAGCTATTGCCAGCCACAGCAACATGAGTTAGAGATCCCAGCCAGGGAGCTAACCCACATGGTGCAGACCTCTCCTGTCTTGCCCACTGCTCCCCTCAGCAGTGTATTTCAGTAGAGCTGCCTGTTCTGCTCTCCAGTCTGTCTCTGGTGAATCCTCTCACCATACCCCCACACCACTGGCCTATACCCCAGTTCTTGTATGCATAAATAAATAAATCTTTAATTTTTTTTCAAATGCCTGAACAGCTATCTTTCCAAGAAGATATTCAAATGGTCAACAGGTAAACAAGGTACAAAACATATAGAAACTGCAAATCAAAACCACAATGATCTCATTATACCTGTTAGAATAGCTACTATCAAAAAGATGTAAGTGTTGGTGAAGATATAGAGAAAGGGGGACATTTGTGTATTGTTGGTGGGAAAATAAATTGGTACAGTCACTATGGAAAATAGTGTGGTGGTTCCTCAAAAAAATAAAAGTAGAACTAGCATATGATCTTGGAATCCCAAGTATGTAAATATAGCCAAAGAGAATTAAATCACTACTTGAGAGAGTTATCTGTATCCTTATATTCAACGCAGCTTTACTTAAAATAGTCAAGATAGTGGAGGGCCAGGGAAAGTTGAATGAGTAAGCTTTCTCACCAACTTCAGTTCTTGAAGCAAATATCTTCTTAATAAAACCGACTTTGATCATCCTATTTTAAATTATAGCAACTCTACATAGGTCCCTATTACTCTTATCCATGTTATATTTTCTCCAGAAACTCATTTCTGTATATTTTCATTTATTTGGTTATTATATGATTTATCTCCTTTAGCACATTAGCTCTGTGAGGTCAAGGGACACTTTCATTAACTTCTGCATCCAGAGTTTAGAATGAATGCTGAATGAATGAATGAATGAAGGTAACACTAGTACTTATGCAGAAATTATTGTTTAAATAAACCTCTGTACCCTCAATACCTATAACATTGTATGTGTTAATTGCCACTATATAAACATGTCTACTAGCATTATGTAAGGAACCCTTTAAAAATACCTCAAAAACAGCAAAAAATCTATTATAATACAATAATTTCTGTGAAATTTTAGAGAAACAATATACTCAGGTCTTTTCTACAAACATCAATAACATGATTATAGAGAAATATTGTGACTTTGTGTTAAAAATATTGCTAAGAGATAGGCATATTAAATTAGATAATGCATATTTAAGCTTTAGCATCATCTTTCCAAAGAACGAAAAAATTAAGTCTTTGCACTCAATTCCCTCACTTACAAAATTTATCCTCAATATTTCCACCAACATCATCTACTACAAATACAGATCCCTTTAAGTGGAGTGCTATGGAGAGAGCTGTGCCAGGTTACTAGGGATGTAGCTGAAGCAAGTGAACAAGACAGACTTACCCTGGAAGTGCTTCCAATTAGAGCCAGGCAGAAAACAATAAGAGGAATTGATATTGACCAGCTGCCCCCTAGGAAAACTGCCAACTCTTACAGATGAATGATACATAAGAGGATCTGAAAGGTTTTAGTTGAAAAAGTCCCTTGAATAATTGAGAAATGATTACAACAGGATGAAACACATCAGTACTACTTTTAACTTATTGTCAGTTGGTAGCTATTTCCTCTAAAGCCTCTGAAGGATTAATATGCTTATCAAGACAGTGTCACAACTGGTACATGTTTTAGCCATTATTTTGACCTGCCTGGAAGTAACTGTGAAACCTTAATAGTACCTACATTATTTAGTGACAGAACAAGTCATTGACTTATATACAAGAACTCTATTTAATTATTTTATTTCCCACGACTAAGGAACTCAATATTTCAGATTGTCGTTACTGCAGTGATAATATTTGATGCTACACCATTCTGAAGTTGGTTTCACATAATTTTCAGTCCTCTTCTTTTAAACCTCTCACTTAATCATCATCTTAGATCTTCATCTTAAATTCTCACCTACTGAAGTTCATTCCCTAGTCAATTCAGTTACAGAAAATGCCTAAAACACCATTCAATAAAGTCAAGACAGACATATTGGATTTAAATTACATCTCTCTATAAGGAAACACCTGCAGCACAATTTAAAATCAATACACGTTCCTCTTGTTCATGAATTTAGATATGATTTTTTTCTTAAATTTTCAAATAATTATAGTACATCAACAAATTGAATAAAGTAGTTTATTCTGATTCTTAAAATGTGTATATTCTGAGGAAACTATAATCAGTATTTTATGCCTTTGTGACTTGAAATGGAAATCAAAGGTGGTCTTGCTTGACCTTTATTAAATATTATGTTAACAATACTTGTAGAGATAAATGCTACATGAGCTGTAAAGATAACAAATGCTGCATTTTGATAATGTTTTAATGGACACAGACATTTTCAACAATGTTATAATGGGTGACAGCTTAAATTTAGTGTCTCAGAAAGCCTTAAGATTTATAAGGCCAGCTACTGGGAACAAATATAAAATGATGATTAGACATGCCAAAAAAGTGAGATGAGAGATAGTACCATTGGTTCATGAGTTATCCTCATTCTAACTTAAGTAATTTAATAATACCTAAATTTGGAAAGTTCTGTATATGTTCTAGGAGATGGAGAGAAACAACTCTAGAATTGCTGAGCATGAAACCAATGTTTCAAATATTGTTAACAATATTTGACAGTTAATAAATGCTCCATTCTTAGTCTGGGTGGTAAATACCAACCTCACACTATCCCAGAAGCCATTATATCCAACAGCCACAAAGCCCAATAGAATTTCAGCATCACCCCATGTAATGTTAAACAGACCTCAACCCTATTTCCCTCCATCCTCTTTCATTCAAAAGCAGATTCAAAAATGTCTGTGCAGTCACCAATAAAAACAAAGTTTCTTTGTGCCTGTGCTTTACAGTCACAGAGTTTGAAATATGGCAGGATACTAACAGATATGTAGTTCAAGGATATTGTGAATTAAATAATTCTGTAGACTGATACTAAGTAAAATATCTTGAACAACTTGTCATTTAGGAATTCTGACAACAAATAATCTGTCTTTTCGAGTAAAATGAGGGTAGTAGAGAAAACAGTAGAGCCACATGGCACAGAATAAGATAAAATATTAAGGTTTTTATTTTTATTGCTAAGAGTTAAGGTAAAAGAGTTAGATTTCCAAATTATAGTTCTTAACTTGGGCAGAAGTTAGAATTAGTAGACCTAAATATGCAGTTACTCACCTATAAAATTAAAATAATAATATAGATAATTTGGTCACGAATACAAGCTGATAGTGAAGGCAAATGCTATTCTTTTTTTAAACTCAACATATTTTCTACTTTGCAATGCCCCACCCAAACTTCTGCCAGAGAGGAACATTTTAACACACTAATTTATTTATAGACTAATTCCTCTATTAATCAGTTCATAAGCTTGCCAAAAGCAGAGATTGTGCCTTAGCTATTTTTGTATTCTAGTGCCTAAAGTAGTACCTAACATAGCAGCCACTTAATAAATGCTTTTTTGAATAGAGAATAGTTAAGTGAAAAAATGAGTCAATGTCAAGACCTGAATAGTCTTCCAGCATAGCAGGATAAAAGATGTTATCATTCCCTCAAATAGCTTACAATATAGTCGACATCTTAATCTTCTCAGACAACTATAACAAAATACCTCAGGTAGGTGTCTTAAACAACAAAAATTTATTTCTGACACTTCTGGAGCTTGGAAAGTCAAGATCAACGTTCCAGCAGATTCAGTGTCAGGTGATGGTCCTTTTCTTGGCTTGCAGATGGCCACCTTTTAGCTGTATCTAAACAAGTTCTCTGGTCTCTTTATAAGAGTACCAATACATCATGAGGGCCCCATTCTCATACTTTCACCTGAACCTTTTTCAATCCCCCACTTCCTAACACCATCACATTGAGGCATAAGGCTTCAAAATGTGAATATGAAGCGGGGCAGGGCACAAGCATTTGATCATAATAAATAGAGAGACAAAAATGTAAAAAGAAAATTATGACTATAAGAAAGAAAAGTCTTTAAAAGTAACACAAAAAAGTGTAATGAGAGCTTCAAAATCAGCAATCAATCAAATCTAGGAGAAGAAATGTAGATGATTTTATATATTTTCTTTTATTCATTCAACATACATGTGTCAGATAACAATATACACAGGTATTATTTAAGATGCTAGAAATGTCATGCTGAACAAGAAACAATAATTTCCGTCCTTGTTGAAAAGGAGTTGAAATAATGTTAGTAAAAGCAATGGGTGGGTACTTGAAAGCTCCCTCCTCATCTCCATCTTTGTATCTCATTCATTCTCTAGTCCCTTCTTTAGAAGTGGGAGGAAGATGTAAGACTTAAATTCAAATTGTGCTTTTTAGACCCTAATTTTTATTCCTTATCTAAGCCAATATTTTCAACTTCTTTTCATAGTAATAAACGTGTCATTTTCTCCATTTGATTATCTATTGTACTTAGGTCTCAATTAGCTCTGAACTCTAGACTTTAAGTTCCATAGATGGTAAATGCCCCAAAACAGAAGAATAGACTAAAAATACATTGTATATATACACAATGGAATACTACTCAGTGATCAAGAAAGACATTTTCATGCCATTTATGGCAACATGGATGGAGTTGGAAGTGAGTATGCTAGGAGAAATAAGTCAGAAAGAAAAAGATAAATAACAGATAGTTTCACTTATATGTAGACTATAGAGAAAAAGAGCAAAGGATTATGAAAAAGACAAAACTTTCAAGCTAACCATAGATTTGAATCATTGAGCAAGGGATGGGGGAGAAAGAGAGGTCAAAATATGGGAAAGAGGAGCATTAGGGATGGGGGAGATGGACCAAGGTGCTATGGTGGTGAAACTATAGGACAACACCTGAAAGGAGAAATCAAATAATGTCCAAAACTTAACAACAATGTAAGAAAATTAAATTTTAAAAAATGTTCCATAGGTTACAGTTTTGAAAGTGGAGCCCATAGCTTGTATTATTTTCTCCAAGTACTGTTTGATTAATTGAACCGAGGAAAGACGAGAAAGAATATTGCCTTGATTTTGGGCTCCAGCAGCTTGGTAGATGATGATGTCATGCCAACATGTGGAAGACTGAGGAGTGGACTAAGAAGATGATGGCTCCACTGGCAAATTAATGAATAAAGAGGAAAAGCAGATTTATGGGAAATATACAAATTTACTTTTAGACATGAGAAGATGAGGTTATATGAGTTTTTCCTTGTTTTTATACTGAAATTGCAATTACAACACAAGCCAATTTTCTACCATAGGGAACTTATTCAGCATTGCCAATTAATTTGAATTACCTTTTCACTTACAAAAGTGTTACATTTTGTTCTAATTTTACATTTTATTTATTTTATAAACCCATTATTTGTCTATTTTGTCCAGGTATATACATTTCTATGGTGATCCTTTGGGGCTGTTATTTACTACACAGTTCTTATCAGATATTACTCACAGTCAATTTTTGAAGCAAAATCAGAATAAAATTTAGCAATAACAATAAATTCATAAACCGTGAAATTGGTACATTGAAATAAATTGCACTATTTTGGTTAAGATTTGAACACAGCCAAATGTTCTGTCAAAACAGACTATAAGATAATAAAGAATCTCATTTTTGACACTGCTCTAAAGCATAAGGATAAGCTCTTTGGACATGTGTTTATATAGTAAAATAGAATACAAATTATAGACAAGGAGGTAAGATTTGGTGTTTGATTAATCCTCTAGGAGAGCCAATATCCTCTAAAGACAGGAGCTTCCAGATACAATTATCAAAGGCAGAGATTCCTTAAGGTGAGATTTGTGCTTTTCCAATTCTTGTAAAGACACTCTCATACTCTCTCACACACACAAATACTTCACCTACCTTCCCCAATGCTTCTTACTGACCACTGTAAAAATGAGGTTTAAATTGTCTTAAAAATGAAAGGGGCTTTCACTCATTCAAGTTTTGTTTTGAAGGTCATTAATGAGGCCTTGTGGAAAGTGACCTGTGGCTGTCAGATCTGTATTTATCCCACAGAGAAATAACATTTCATTTCTTGGGGGTTAACATGTCGATGCTGTTCCGGAATTTGTCATTATTATAAGAAATAACTCTGCTTTTTGTAAAAGAAAATAAAAATGTCTCATGTAGATATAGAACGTTTTTTTCCTTTAAAAACACATAAAATGTGATGCAGAATCCATCTGTCCCTGCCATCTTTACCGATTTAAAATCAGCTCTATCCCATTCAGTTTCCTCAGATGTTATATTATCAGTCACTGTTCTATTTCTCCATGCTGAAAGCTAGGGTCATATAATTTATTCCTTTTTCAAGACTGGATTGATATTTAAGCTAGTTTAGTCATGTGGGGAATATACTATTCTTTTTAAAAGTGATATGTGAATTTACTCGATAAATACTTGAGGGCCCTAGGATAAGTTGAATGGATTTCAAATAATTCTCCAGAGCATTCTATATAGCCCTATCGATGAAGAGAGGCTGCTGGGATATCTCTCGAGTCTTGCAAATAAATGGCACACAATTTGTCACAATTCAGTTACTTCCTAAATTCGAATGTCTCACACTCACCTGGAGACCAATTTTAAAATAGCTCTTAATATAGAGAAGCTACTTAAAATAATTTCACTCTACCCCTAAGAACTTTCAGAATTGGGTATTTCAAAAAAGATACACTGAAGATTCCAATGCCACTAACCCAGCAAGAGTCTCTAACTACTCTGAGCTACTGGGAGAAAATTCTTAAAATGTACAAAGAATAAAAGGAGGCATGTAATGTAAGATTTTGAGGATTATTGAAAGAACTTTTGAAGTAAAGAGCAAAACTTATTTAACACAAGAGAAAACTGAGGCCAAAAGAAGCTGAATGATTTTCTCATGGCAATAAACCTTGTTAATGGCCAAATGGATGAGTACAACCCAAATCTAGTCAGTGAAATGAGCTGTCAAATAACAAAAAAGTTAGCTGAAATAACAGAAGTAACCAGATGGCTCTCTCATTCTTTTGGGTATTTTTCCAGTAAATGGAGTTTATTACTCCATATCCAACTGTCAAAATAATTTTATTCAGAACTATGCCTAAAGAAGTTTAAGAACTATTCATGTTAAAAGGCAGGATTTGAAAGATAAAATTATATTGACAAATGATGGTTCTTTTACAACAATTAAAACCAGGTGCTTCTTAATAATTGAGACCTACCATATAGTTTTGCATAATAGCTACAACAGTTTGCACCCCTACCAAAAGGCACAAAGTTTCCCTTTCTCCATATCCTTTTCAACACTTGTAATTTTTTGTCTTTTGACAAGACATTCTAATAGGTTTGAAGTAATACCTCATCATGGTTTTGATTTGCATTTCCCTGATGATTAGTAATGCTGAGCATCTTTTCATTAGCTATGCATCATTTGTATGCCTTCTTTGGGAAAATGTCTATATACTTCTCCTGCCCATTTTTTAAATTGAACTGTGTGGTTTTTGCTATTGAATTGTGTGAGTTCTTTATATATTTTCCATAGTACCTAAGATACATGAATTAGAAATACTTTTTTCTCATTCAGCTGGTTGTCTGCTGGTTGTCTTCATTTTGTTGATGGCTTCTTTTACTATATAAAAACTTTTGCTTGCTGTAGTCCCACTTGTTTATTTTTGCTTTCATTTTTGGTCATTTCAAAAACAATCTTTGCCAGGATGAATGTTGAAGAGCTTTGTCCCCATGTTTTCCTTGCAGGAGGTTTTTTTTTTTTTTTGGGGGGGGGGGTTTCAAGTCTTGTGTTTAAATCTTTAAACCATTTTAAGCTAATTTTTGTCAGCAGTGAAAGGTGTTCGGTACTTAGTATTACTATGAATTTTTGTGATTTTATTGCCATCTGACTTGTGTCCCAAAATACAGTCCATTCTTGAAAATGTTCCATGTTCACATGAAAAAAAAATGTCTAAGTAGCAGTTTTGGAGTAAAGTGTTCTGTAGACATTTTTGTTCTATCTCCTCCTATTATTTATTTATCTTTCATATTGTTCTTTTCATTATCATAAGTGGGGTATTAAGGTCCCTTAGCATTATGTGTTGTTATCAGTATCTACCTTTAGTTCTGTTATTATCTAATGTCTCTCAGTGTTCTATAATTTGGCACATATTTATGAGTGCTACTTCTTGCTGTGTTAGACATTAATCATAAAATAGTATCTATCATTATCTCATACCTTTCTTAATTGAAAGTTTATTTTATTGGATGTAAATATAACTGTTCCTTTTTTTTTTGGTTGCAATTTTCTTGCATGGCTGTCTTCACACCTTTAAATCTAAGTCTACGCTTGCCTTTGTTGGTAAGGTGAGTGCTTGTATAAGAAAAAGACTGTATTTTTGTTTTGAAATCTCTTCAGACATTCTACATCTTTTGATTGATTAGTTCAGGCAATTTATGTTTAAGGTGATTATTGAAATATAAGTGCTTATTACCATTTTGCTATATTTTGGGGGGTTTTTCAGGTTTTTTTTTTTTTGAGGACTCCCTATGTTTTAAGTTCTATTTCATTGTCTTATGTGTTACTTCTATTATTTCTATTTTTAATGATTGCTTTATTTATGCATACAGGAACTGGGATACAGGCTAGAGGTGCCGGGGTGAGAGGGTTCACCAGAGGTGGAGTGGGGAGTAGAACTGGTAGATCTACTGAAATACACTGCTGAGGGGAGCAGCTGGTAAGACAGGAGAGGTCTACTGCACCATGTGGGTGAGCTCCCTGACATGGGATCTAACTGGTGCTGCAGTGGCTGAGGAGAGCTTCATAGTGCTGAGACTTAACCCCTTGCACCACCAGGGAAGCCCTATATCATTATTTCTTTGATCATTCTATTGAGGATAAAATATGTGGGCTATTTTTTGTGGCCTGTTGCACTACCTGGCCTCTGGCTGCTTCTGTTGGGCCACATTTTTATTTTCTTCCTTCTCCTCCCTATTAAATAATTCAGGTGTCTGTGGCCTCAACATTCATTTCTCTGTTGTTTTCTGTCAATAATTATCCCTTTAGAATTTCTTTCATGTGTGTCTTGGTGTTAATAGATTCTTTAGTTTTTTGGTTTTCAGTGAAGCTCCTTAATCTTCTGTCTTGAATTCAGTCTTGCTGAATAAAAGATTCTGGACTGGAAGTTTTTTACTTTAAATACTTTATATATTCCCTTCCAGTCCCTTCATACTTGTAAGGTTCAGTTGAAAGTCCACTAACAGTTTGATTCATTTTTCCTATAGGTTACCTTTTTATCATTTGATGTTTTTAAAATTCCGTTGATCATTGGCGCTCAACAGTTTTATTATTATGTGTCTTCCTGCATGTCTGTCTTGTATTATTTTGTTGGAACTCCAGGCCTCTTAGATCACAAATTCTGGATCATTTCCCATATTAAGATTGTTTTTTAGTGATTACTTATTTAAAGAGGTTTTCTATGCCATAAAGATATTTCTCTTTACATTGTGTTTTCATCTTTTTATTGATTTTTTTCTCTACCTTGCGTTATACTCCTATGTTCTCCAGCACTATGTTTTTGAGCTCATTATTTCTTTTCATTGCTTCTATTTTTCTGATGTAGAGGTCCTCAAATGTAATTTTGAAATATGTATTTATATGGTGTTTCTTAACTCTTAATTTTTAGTGTATCTGCCTCATATTTTCATCATCTTTGTTATGTTTTTGTTTTATACCCTCCTTGTTTTTTCAAGTTCCATCAGCGATGCCAGGATTCTTACCATGAATTCCTCTTGTGCCACACTCTACAACTCCACTGAGTTGGGATTCTTTCCAGGGTTTTTTGTTCTGTCATTTGTATTATGTTTTTCTCTCCCTTCATTTTTTATTTCACATAGGTGTTAGTAGGAACAGATTTTCAACTGTTGGAGTAGTGGGGTACTACTGCTAATGAAAATGACAATTTCATTAGACTCATGAATTTGAACCTACTCTTGTGAAGTATTTTGTTATGGGAGTGCAGAAGGTATTTTACATATCTCAGCCTGGGATAGGGGATAGCAGCTATTTTGTATACCTTAGCCTGCAATTCAATAATAGCCATTTCCATAGGAAAGTTCATTTGCATTGACCCAATTCAGACTGCAGTTGTTCTGTGTTATGAGGCTCAGATTCATGCCAGTAGTCCTTGCTCTGTACTTCTCAGTAGCTCTCTAAAAATACACCCTCCATCCTGAGAACCTGCCTGTGCACGCCTTTATCCAGTACAGAGCCATTTCTTAGGAACCATGACCTTAGCAGGTACCTGAGTCAATAGCAATAGAGGCTCTGCATCAGAGTCACCCTTTCCTCTTGTGGGTTGTACTGCCCCATTCTCATTCTAAACATAGTTCATTTAGCCTTTCCTATCCCTTTCCATTGGGCTGACAGCCCCACTCTGTTCAAGTATAGTCAGTTTTTCCTACAGGGTGAGGGGAGTTGGTTTTGTTTTACATCAATTTTGTTGTGTGTGTTTGGAGGAAGTGAGCTCAGCTTTTCATCCACTGCCATCTTACCAGGCCACCGTGATGAGGGTGTTACCTAACTTTTAAGTGGTGATTATACAACATAAACATGTATTAAATTAACACATTCTATACCTTAAACTTACATAATGTTATATCTCAATTACATCTCAAAAAAAAAAATTGTGCTGTGGGAACATACTGCTGTGAGTCCTATGGACACTTAATTAAGAGGTGCAATCAAATGTTTCCAACTCCTCACTTCTACTTTCCACCTTTTAGTTCATTGCCCATTCTGATCCTATTCCAACTCCATCTCATTACCATCATTCAACTAAGGGGTAAAATAGAGATGAGTAAAATGAACTATCATTGGGAGGTGTGTAGAAGTGCCATCTTGACCAGAATGAAACTTTTTTCCCCAGAAAAGAGTGAAACATATGAAAATCTTAACTGTAATGTATACAGCCTACTCTTATATGTTTGCTTTGACCCAAAGAAAAGAATATTAGCCCCAGAACTTGCTTTATCTTTGAAAAGAAAGTAGTTTTGTATGGTATGTAATGATGTCAAGAGTAAAAAAGGGTCAAATTTTACAAGTCTCTCTAATTTCATAATGTAAAAAAACTTTTAATTATCTATTTTTAAATAGGTCAACAAAAAAAGTGTCATGTAACTGCTTACAACCATTAATAACAAGATATCAATGACTATAATGTGAACATCGTTAACTAAAGAGCAATTCTGCTAATTTTGCTATTAGAATCAAGGACAATTATATACAACCAGGTGTGCTGATGATTATTTTTTCTTTTAATAACTGAATATTCACCAAGGCACTTTAATAATGACAAATTTTAATGAAGTAAGAAGATCTAAAATAAGTAAGTAATTTTCACTTATAATAGCATGGTGTATTGAACCTATACTGAAAACATTCATTTGCAAACTCTACTTCTATGGAAACCTTACACCTCAAATCATAATAACGTTGCTTTTTATAAAAACATCTCCTCAGCCATTACATCATTAATTTTCAAATGATTCCCTTTGCTCGTCTACTTAGACTCCACTCTGGATTCATAGCCTGGATTGCTGATAAGATATAATATTGTGGCTTGACATAGTAAATTTTGCATGAATATGTACAAAAGCATTCAACATAGTTTTAATCTGTTTAATCATTACTTTATGTAATTTAAAAATTTTATACTAGTTTCTATATATCAGATTTCTATATATCTCCAATATATTTCTGGATTTAAATTATGCTATTATTTTTTTACTACTGCCTTCATGGGCAACCAGTGAAATACAAATTTAAATGTGAAAAAAAGGTGTAAAAGGTATAGTGGTTCTGTATAGATTATGTCTCATTCATATTTGAATACTCTAATTGCAATAACCTGTACAATATCGTGCAAATAGTAGGGGCTCATATAGATTTGCTAAATAAAAATTTGAGCACAACTTTGAAAGAATTTCAGGAAAAAGTTATTTCACCAGATTGAAAAACAAATTATTAGCACCTAAAGACTAAAAATCTAGTTCACACAGTCTAGCGTTTTGCTCTGTCCATCTCCAATACCCATGCTCTTGATGACTCTTCTGTTTTGCCTTGAGGAAATAATCCCAATGAATCTAAAACATAAAGCGTAAGATGGTATTCTTTTACCTTCTTGCACTTTGTTATGACACTGTTATCTACGTTGTGATATTATATAATGTGTCAGCCTGAGTAAACTACAAAGTAAAGTCAGCCATGAAATTTCTTTGTCTTTAGCTTTGTTACCTAAGCTACCTGAGTCAGTTTTTGTTCCTTAATTTGTTCTTATCCTTTATCTATAAAATATGATGCTTGAAGAAAACAATGCAGTTCTTAAATTTTACAAAAAATAAGTAATACATCAGTGATACAGATAAAAAATAATTTAAAATACAACAAGCAAATAAGTGAAACTATCTTTATGACATGTCTAGATTTAGTCATGTCACTTACCAGATAGTTTCAAGTACCAAATAGTATGATTACTGTATTTCTCCCAACACACTAAGTTATTTCTCCTCCAACTCTCTTCAAGAAGGACTTGTCTATAGCTAACACAGATTTTGAAAGGTTGCAGAGCAGCTGTACTTGTTAATACCTTGGTATATACAAAATTAATTCCTTCCTCAGAAAAAAGAAATGGATAAGTGAAAAAACTTGTCACTAGATACAAAAATCAATGCAATTCCATGAAATTACCAATCCGTTGTGAATACATCTGTAGCAAACATTGCTTAATTTTGTTGACACTGTTAAAATCCGAGAGTTAGTATCTTATGTTTTTATCACTGGTGCTAATAAGTAATGAGGAGTTTATTTCACCTCTAAGCATAACTAATTCAAATATATTTTAAAAATTTAACAAAACAAGAAAAAGTAAAATACTAACAATGTTTTTCTTTTCTTCTAATAGTCAACCAAAGAGAAGGGCTCCTAGGAACCTCATCTTTCTAAAATTGTTTCCTATCCTCTATGGTTATTTGCATCAAAGTGTGTTAACTAATAGAAGATTTATATCTTAAAGAGTACAGCTTCCCAATTCATTATAAAAATGACAAATAAGGTGAGAGACTTGTTCACATTCTCATCAGAAGGTGTGAAACGCCTGGTTGTTTATGTCACTGTTTATATTTTTTCTAATGTAAATGGAAAACAGGAGGAGAGTCAATATATGAGAGGTGTAGTCTTTGCTACAGTTGGCCTGAGATAATTAACAGCTGAGGACTGGTAGTCAAATTACAACTTATAACACCATTACACATCAAGCCCAGAATCTGTTAGATGAGAAGAAACAAAGGTCCTTATTCAGGTGGTTACTTAACTTGTAGTATTTAGTAAGAGAATTTATGCTGCAATCTCATTCACTTATTTTTCCAATAAGTACTAACTAAACACATTCTATATATCAGAAAATGTGATAAAATATTTATTTTCTTGGGACTACCATCTTGCAAGTTCCCTTTTAGGTATGGGCAATTCCCTATTTTCAGAAATAATGTGCTAAAATATTTTTGAAAAGGCCATAAAATTTCAATCATTAGTTTTCATGTTAAAAGAGAGTTCAGTCCCAAAAGGCTAAAATGTTTTATAAAATCCCTAATTAAATATTTCTTTTATTAGTACTTAGAACTATATTTCTGACATTTGTTCATTTTTTTAAGAAGTATTTATTTATACAAGAACTGGGGTACAGGCCAGAAGCGCACGGGAGGGTGAGAAAATCTACCAGAGACAGAGCAGGGGGCAGAACAGACAGAAGGACCAAAATACACTGCTGAGGGGAGCAGCAGGTGAAGCAGGAGAGGTCTGCCGCGCCATGTGGGAGTCTCCCTGGCGGGCTGGGAATCGAACCTGTGCTTCAGAGGCTGTGGACAGTTTCACCATGCTGCACTCAACCCACTGTGCCACCGGGGAGGCCCCTGTTCATATTTTTATAATATCCTCTCCTTTCTTGATTTAGGTTTAATGAGGTTTTAGTAAGGTCATTGATCCCCAGTTTTCAATACGGCTGATGACTTCTTGCTTTCTCCCATAGAGAATATATATGAGGCCTGCTCTTATGAAGACAATTTTACTTTTTACTTTTTCCAATCAAAAAGATAAATGCAATTTTAAATTCAAACAATTGTGTTAACATTGCTAAATGAGCAATATAGCAATAATTCTTAAAGACTAAATTGTTGATTGGTAGACAGTGCTATCACACAATACCTCAAAATGTTCTTATTCCAGTTGCTTTGATGATGGGTGTGGTGTGGTAAACATATTATCTGAAATCAATCTATACTCCTAAATCACATTTAGTGTGTTGAACCAAAATAAAAATTAATTTTTAAAATCCAAACATCTGAATGACAAAAATCTTGAGTTTCTGTCTTTTGTAATGTAAGTTTAAAGGAAATTGATGGTAATTAATTATGTAGGTTTTACCTCTAATGCTGGAGAAAGCATTTATAGAAATCTTTTGTCTGTTTTGTCCATCCCCAAACATTTCAGCTACTTATTCATTACAACTTTGTAATACCAATTTGAGAGCCCATACAGCTACTTCTTTGTTCTTTCTGAATTTGTCTATTTAATCTTTAATTCTTTCTTTCCAACTCTTCTCCATTCAGTCACTCATCCCCTTACTAAATAATTCAACATCTGCAATTAGGATTCATGTCTAAACTCCTTAGTATCCCTTGGCAGATTCTAGACACAGAAGTTCTTACCTCCTCACATACTGTCTTTTACTTCTACCCTGCATTATTCAATAAAAACATAACTAATAAGAAGGAGAAGACAGGTTAATGTGTAAGCACTGATAATTTCCAAAACTCTAAAATGAAGAACCATCTTCTGAAATTATAGGAGATTTTGAAGCCTCTGTATATTTGAGATTCCCTAGAGTTCTGGTTTAATAATCTGAGACAGTATCAGCATAGTAAGACAGTCACCAAAACTACAAGATTTGGGGAAATAAGAAGCTGATATTTCTTTTTATGATTTAAGTCTGCAGTGATGTTGAAATTATTATCTATGGTTGAATGAAACTGACATTTAATTCAGGAAGTACAAATGAGCACAATTTTTGAAATTCCTAATATCATAATTCTGCCATCAATTTAAAGCACAAGGTCATCATAAAATGCAACTAACTTGCCTAAG
The DNA here is from genome assembly GCF_964194135.1 of Talpa europaea. Classification (NCBI taxonomy): domain Eukaryota; kingdom Metazoa; phylum Chordata; class Mammalia; order Eulipotyphla; family Talpidae; genus Talpa; species Talpa europaea. The sequence continues at coordinate 106,004,107 of NC_140072.1, read as the reverse complement.
AAGACAAGAATCAAGTATGAATGGAAACACCATGAAAAAAATGTAGGCTATACCAAGTTAAGTTGAAGGAAATACTCACAGCCATAAATAGAGACACTTTTTCAAGTTCTGTCACTAAAACTGGCTCAACAATTGCAGTAACATTACTTTTGGTTCTAACTCTCATGCATACTCGCTTGTGGATTTGTTGTCTCGTAGTATGCTCCACTAAAAGAAACCAGAATTCTGTGGAGGCTAACTGACTCCATGTCAAGTTTAGAGTATCCCAGTGATGCTAGTGAATAAAATGAGACTTTGCTATAAACAAACTGGAATCAACTTAAAAGTGATTCTTTTGGCCAAGTAATAACCGTTTAGGCTTTTTGGTATAAGTTCTGGTACAAGATGAATCTGCCAAAGGACATTAGAACATTTGTTCATGGTGACATTCAACAAGAAATATTAATAAGAACTGTATAGATAAATGGTTACAGAAAAAAGCCAAATGAACAAGATGGTTTTATTTTAATAAAGTCATGTCTGTGTACATGTGCACATGAAGCTTTTAACAGATTTGCCCTTTCATTCATATATTTCTAAAATATAGGCTTGCACTGCATACCTTCACATAAAGAAGAAAGAACACACAAAACTGAATAAATCAAATAGTCCTGGAAAGGGTAGGAATTTACCAAGAACAGAAAGACTGATCTGTTTAGTTGGTCATATATACCAAATAGGTGAAAAACAAATTGAGCATTCAACACAATCAGACCAATAACAAAGTAGAGCTTCCACCTTGTGTTCCAAAGTGATTAATAAAATAAATGTACTGTAAACAAGTGCTCAGCCAGCTGAATCAATTATTAATATCCTATGAAATATAACAGAAACAAAATGGCATAACAAATAAGCCACCCATATATTTTCAACAAAGTTAGCCAATCATGACGATTAAAGCAAAAGATATAGCAGGTTGCAAATAACTAAAACCTATGTTAAAGATATTAACCTTTAAATGAAATATCACTGACCTAACAGTGAAAAATTAACAGTACAAAAAATAAGCTCAGTTTGAAGATCAACAAATCAGTTTAATCACCTGGGTAGAAGCTAAACCCATCTAGGTCCCAATCAAGAATCTAACACCTGTTTAGAGAAGGTATCATTTTTTTCCTTGGGATCAAGTAAGACAACTTTAGCTCTGGAAATAAATCAAAGTAATGTCTCCAAAACCGTGAAAAGATATCGATATAGCTATAGCTATGAAACTTGGAACTTATGCAAACAAATGAAGAATTAATGAAAATTTGATTAAATCATAGAATTGGTTTCCTGTTGGTGAAGTAATTAGTTCAGCAATTAACTGTGTTTCTGTGCCCTTTGCCTTCTAGTAAAGGTATATAAATCATTCATAATTTCATGATTATTGTTTAATATTTTAAAAAGAGATTTAAAATATGCAATCTATTTTAAGAGCTAAAATGGTTTTAATACTTTTTTATATATTTATGTGTTTAATTCCCTGAGTATTAAACAAAGAACAAATAATCAAAGATATGCTTCTTTGCGTACAAAAGCCTCTCAGACATAATAGAACATTTGGTCAGAAAATGGAGTGTGCCCACTAGCACTATCACATTAACAGATTTTTTTTTTTTTTTTTAACAAGAGAGAGCAGGGCTCCCCCGGTGGCGCAGCGGTTGAGCACTGGGTTGCAAAGCTGCCCGCAGCCTCTGCAGCGCCGGTTCGATCCCCGGCTGCTCCACGGCCACCACCGGAGGAGGGTCCCACATGGGCACAGACCCCTCCTGCCTCCCGCTGCTCCCCTCAGCAGTGTACTTCGGTCCTTCTGCCTGCTCTGCTCCCCGCTCTGGCTCTGGTGAATTCTCTCACCCTCCCGCGCTTCTGACTGTACCCAGTGCTTGTATAAATAAATAAATAAATCTTAAAAAAAATAAATTAAAAAAAATGCTTTAAAAAAAAAGAGAGAGCAACACTTTTGAAAACATCCTTATCAGAAAAGTTTTAATAAAAAAAATGAAAGGTAAAAGTCAGTATTATACAAAGAGGACAAGTCTGGATAGAACAAGGTAATATTTTTTACAGAGAGATGATAGATAGACATACAGACAGACAGATAATAGATAATAAACACTGTCATTATTTAGTAATTTAATCATGTCTATTATTTTTGAGCTGTCATTTAACATTTCTACATACCAAAAACAGTTCAAATGATTATTCCGGGCAATATAATTTCATAGCAAATAATGGCAATTTGGAGTCTATGAAATCTGGATTCAAATCCCTTTCTCATGATTAATTATATGCTCTGGGTCACATTATTTAGTATACCTGAGCTTCAATATTTTATCATTAGTATGAGCATGTTTTTTCAAAATAAATTTTATTTTTATATTCCCCATACAATTGCTATCCCCTTATTTTGACCCCAATCCCTCCCCTCCCCACCCCCCAGCCCCCATAGAGTATCTCTGGTTCATAGTTGTTTGTTGATTTTGATTTTCACTTTCTTATAGTTATTCATTTTCCTGGTCCCTTATTTAAGTTTTCTAGATTCCTGCTATGAGTGAGACCATCCGGTATTTTTCTTTTTCTTTCTGGCTTATTTCACTGAGCATGATCCCTTCCAGCGCTATCCATGTTGCTGCAAATTGCATGTGTTTATCTTTTTTGAATGCTGAGTAATATTCCATGGTGTATATGTACCACATCTTCTTGATCCAGTCATTTATTTTTGGGCATTTGGGTTGTTTCCAAAGCTTAGCTATTGTAAACAGTGCTGCTATAAACATAGGGGTGCAGGTGCTCTTTGGAATTGATGTTTCTGTGTCCTTTGGGTAAATACCTAGGAGTGGAATTGCTGGATCATATGGAAGCTCTATGTTTAGTAGGTCCAGAAATCTCCACACAGAGTATAAGCATGTTTATAGGTATGCTCATACAGGGCAGGGGAGCAAGGTTAAATATACAAAAGTAGTTGGTAGACAATGAATGATTTAAAAATGTTAGTTATCTCTATTTTAAAAGAAATAGGTAGAAATAAACATAAATACTAAATGTAATCCTTCCTGGCAATAGAGAAATGTTTCATATGGAGCCCAGAAAACATGTCTTAGTAGGCATGTTGTACTCTTCATTATGAAGAGTATGATGGACCTATAGCTCCAACTTTTGTACTTCCCAATGATGCTTCCAATCAATGATGGAAGAAAGCAGGCATTCTGAGACAAGGAGATTTTTCCAAAGGGAGGCTCTGACCTGTGGACTCTTGATAAATCTCACTAAACTTTATTATATCAGAATTCAGTCTAAGACTCTTTGCACCCAACCTTCCTTCTTTACTTCTCTCTTTTCCTAAGGATCGTATCTGCATTGCAGTGCAATGGTTTTCTCTCCCAGCCTTTCCAAAATCTCTCACTTCTTTTCCCTCACAAGAATTTCCCCTAGTATGGCCTCTTTTCCACCTAAGGCCACTGCCCCTGTGTGCACATGGACTCTCTGTGCACCTACACATGTGTAAAGGATTTGGATAAGGCACCCCCACATGACTGCCTCAAGATAATCGCCCACATCACGAGGTAACCTATGCCAGGAACACCTAGGTAATTGTTGACTGATTGTGTGGTTAGGGTCCCAAATGGTCTGGGAGTAGCTCAAAAATTATATCATGCACCTGCGCAGGATGTTTCCCTGTACACATGGCCAACATGTCCTCCCCTGTTCCCCATAAAATTCGATTACCCCTTGTCTCCCCTGGATACTGCTACCATAGAGTTGACTATCTTTTGTTTCCCCTGGACTCCATTTCTCCTGCCACTAATAATAATAAATAATTAATTTATTATTGATTATTAATAATCAATCATGCTTGTTCACTATTACTAAATAAATAGCAAGAGGGGTGTTCACAAAACAGCAGAATCTTGCCTTGCAAGCCTGCTCCAAGAATATGCTTTCACATAGTCTTCACAATAGCTATATGAAATTGGCCCTATAATCTCAATATTACTGATAAGAGAGTAAGATCTGCAGGAGTGATTCAATCAGTGACATACTGCTAGCAAATAAGGAAGTCAAAGGTCAGTTCCAAGACTCCAAACCCCATTCCACTCACTTACCCTCAAACGTGCCCCCAGGAGCGTGCTGGCACACTCCTGACCTCCAGACCCTAGGAAATCTTGTATGTCTAATACAATCTGGGCACCTGCTTCTCAAAAAATCTGGATTGACAAAGAGACCCAGGTTCTTACATTCAGTTAGATCAATAATTTACAACATTCTAAAGTTTCTTAGCAGGCTGAAGAGTTAATTCATTTCTGAAAGACTTTCACAGGTAGAAGCAAAACCAACAGATTTAAGGATGTTACTGTCTTAATTTACAAGACTATTAAATCCATGAAAATAACCAATTTACAAAGGCTAATTCTACCATTAGTGAAAATAGTGACAAAGTCATGTGAAAATGTATATTTGGAATTCGAAGATAACCTTTGGTCAAAAGACAACCTTTTAGCCCAGGTCTTGAAATCAATCATGAATATACTTTCTAAAGTATGTATCTCTTTATTAAAACAAATACCTCCAAAAGGCCATAGAACAAATCAATATATTGTTAATGGGGTTTAGACTACAAATTCTGAAAAGACAAAATCTTTAATAGTGGATTAGCAGTTAAATTGGCACCAGTACCCTAAGCTGACACTAAAAACTTTCAAAAAGTTATCTAATCCATGGACCAAAACCGCAACATTTCTATTGCTATAAGCAATTCCCATCCTAACTTATATAAGTATTTTCTTAGACTCCTTAAAGACTGCCAATATTAAACATGTCTTCCGCTTATTTTCTTATCTGTTCTTTCCATATTGCCTTCATTTTCATTTTGATTTTTAAATTATACTTCTGTAATTCTTCTACTGTCATGGTGTCTCCTTTAAACATCTAGATTCCTAAGAAACCAAAAAATAAATCAATTGAATTTCAAAAATCTTTGAATCACTTTTCAAAGCACTCTCTCTGCTGATTTTATTCATCTACTTTTCTTTAAGGTCATAAATGAACTCAGATACCACACCCCAAAGTAATCCCTAAACATTCAAATACTTACTAATCATTCAATAAGAAAAGCAATAAGAAAAATGAAAATGTATTTCTTTTAACTTACTCCTATACCACATTCATACTCATATATCACAGCATAATGCCAGATGCTAGAAGATTCTGTCCTGCCTAAGGAGTAGATTCAAAACCAATGAATTATTCAGTGGTATATACATCTTTCCTGATACTGACACTTTCTCTTAGTTCAACTTCTTATTTTCTTGTCCATTTACCCATAGAATGCAGCTGTTTTGCAAAAATATTTAGATTTCAAGTGTCATATTAGTCTCATCAGTTCATCAATCATTTTTACTGAAATATCTGAATTCTTGTCACATAGTGGCGTTTTTCTGGCATTAGATTAAAAAAATTTAAGTATATTTATAATATGTATTTATTTACATGCACTTTATTAAACAGAAAAACATTCACCTTGTCTAATTTTTTTCAATCCAAAGAAAGTCATAATTTAGACAGGTTTTGAATGCTAGAACTGTAAATCTTTTTTAACAAACACTCCTTCAGTGCTTACTATGAGAAATAATTCTCTTGTATTTGGAATTATTAACTTATGAAAATCCCCCTCAGCAATTCTATGTGGTGGTATTATAATTATTCCCAATGTTGCAGATGAAGTAACTGCAAGTTCCCACAACCCACAAGTCATAGGTTATATTGAAAGCAGGTAGCCTTGATCCAGAGTCAGCAATCTTAAAGCGATCTGTGCTGCTCAGAGCATGACTATAGATACGACAGTGTGTTACATAATTCAGTGCAATAGAAAAGGAATGATTAGCTTCTACACAATTTCCCTGGATGACAAAAAGTTCCTCCTGTTTTCCACAGGAGAATGATTAGTGGTAGCTACTCAGAAGTCAGTGTTATGAAGAATTTTGGATATGAGTTTGTAATAGGACAGAGCATTGTTTTGACCAGGGAGCTCTGACAAAAATTACAGGTGGTCTAACATAATTCTCTGAGTTAGACCTTCCCAATTTAATCTTACTACATTTGTTCCTTCTAGGCTTTAAGATATAGGTTTGTAAAGTACTACCAATGGGAATGGAGAGGCACTAGAAACTATCAAAGAAATTTACTTTCTCCACTTTGATTTTCGTTATAACTGTAGCAGAATGAGTTTTGGGAAAGTCAAAAATCCTTCTTAAAAAAGATCAGTAACTATGCATATTTAAAGGACATAAAGTAAGAAGAGCAATTTCATACTGTCCAGTAACTACTTAGATTATTCCTAGACAATCTGGCTTCTATTACACTCGCTGAAAATAACAGTTGCCCTGATTGAGATGAGAATGCTCTGTTGGCATCTAATTGTTCTTCAGATGAAATCTAACTGAATAATTTTAATTAAAAAATCTTGAGGATAATAAAGGATACAGTAACTTAAAACAATGATCTCCCTACACCCCATTCTTAGAAAACATCTCTTTTGAAAAAGTAGTTTTTCTTTTTTTTTATTTAAAGGTTTATTTATTTATACAAGAACTGGGGTACAGGTCAGAGGCACGGGAGGGTGAGAGAATTCACCAGAGACAGAGTGGGGAGCAGAACAGGCAGAAGGACTGAAGACACTGCTGAGGGTAGCAGTGGGCGAGACAGGAGAGGTCTGCTGCGCCATGTGGGTAGTTCCCTGGTGAGAGATTGAACTCGTGCTGCAGAGACTGCAGATAGTGCTGTACTCAAAACCCACTGTGCCACTGGGGAGGCCCAAAAAAGTACTTTTTCAAAGATTTTTTTTTTCCAGTTAAGGGTCTGGTGAAAAAAAAAATGCTCATTCCTTCTAATATGCTTTTCCAAAGTGTGTATGATCAGAAATAATCAGAAATAGTTTCCTAACAAAAATCCTAACAAAAATAGTTTTCCTAACAAAAATAGTTTCCTAAAAAAAAAAGACTTAAATGAAAGTCTGACATATACATTTTCTAGGCATTCACATATTCATTCATTCGTCAAATGTTTACTGAGAACACACTATATTGTGTGAGATCATATAGGTGCTACTAAAACAAAGAATATAAAAGATACTCATTCTCATGGTACTCAGAACTCTGCCTGGAGGCAGATAAATAAGCAGTTCAATACAAAAATACTAATGTGCAAGATATAATAAGGGCATAAAGTAATATTTAAATTTTTCCCTACATTGAGAGGATTAGATAATTCTTCAATGAAATGAACTTTAATATGAGTATTAAAACGTATTTGGGGACCTCCCTGGTGGTACAAGGGGTTAGGATGCAGCATGGTAAAGCTGTCTGCAAACACTGCAGATCTCCAGCCAGGGAGGTGACCCACATGGTGCAGCAGACTTCTCCTGACTCGCCCCTGCTGCTCCAGTGTACTGCAGTGTATCTGCCTGTTCTGTTCCCCACTGTCTCTGGTGAATCTCTCACCCCCTGACATCTCTGACCAGTACCCCAGTTTTTATATGCATAAATAAATAAATCTTTAAAACATAAATAAAAAATAAAACATATTTAGGATATGCCAAAGTATAAGTAGAAGGCATTTAAAATCTCTAAAAAGCAGCTTATAAAAAAAGCATAGGGGAAAAAACTAGCAAGGCATGAAGCAGTTCTATGAGGAAGTGGGACTAATGAAAGCGAAGGTTAGGGATGTGAGCTGACAGAATTTAACTCATCTATGCTATAGAAACAGAGAATTTGGACTTTGTATACAGAGCACAGTGAGAAGTCACTGGGGAAAATAAATGTATTATAGGTTTGACATGGTTGTATCTTTTCAACATCTGTTTTATACACAGACTTTCTGTCTATATGAAAGAATGATGAAGAATAGAAATTGGAGAAAAATACTGGCAATTAGGAAATCAGTTATTCAAACAGTAAAGAGGCCTGTGACAAAGATCTAAACTTTAAGAGAAACAGATTCAACAAATATCTGTGTGCTTAAAGCTTCCAATGATACAGACATCAATGGGTGCCAATCCAATGTATGCATCTGTCATACGGTGATTCTGCTTTATAGACACATGTTTGTGCTTTCACATAGTCTTCACAACAGCTATATGAAATTGGCCTTATAATCCCAATATTACTGATAAGAGAGTAAGATATGCAGGAGTGATCCAACCAGTGACATACTGCTAGCAAATAAAGAAGTCAAAAGTCAATTCCAAGACTCCAAACCCCTTTCTACTCACCCACAATATTTTTAATGGAGAATTATTCATCAAAGTAACTAAAAAGATGATTTTTGTTGTTATAATTGTACTTGATACTTCTGTCAAGTTAAAATACAAACTCTGTTATTTCCCATATGGCTGGAGGCACTATTATCCTTGTAAATATTTAAAATGCCAATCACGGAGTTAGAACCAGTAACAGAAATGTGAAGTATATAATATATACAATATAACATAATAGGGCCTCCCCAGGTGGCGCAGGTGGTTGAGCGCCGCGCTGTGAAGCTGTCTGCAGCCTCTGCAGCGCCGGTTTGATCCTGGCCGGCTGGCGAGGGTCCCCCATGGCACAGCAGACCTCTCTTGTCGCACCCACTGCTCCCCTCAGCAGTGTATTTTGGTCACTCTACCTGTTCTGTTTCCCGCTGTCTCTGGTGAATCCTCTCACCCCCCACATCTCTGGCCTGTACCCCAGCTCTTGTATGCATAAATAAATAAATCTTTAAAAAAATTTAAAATATATATATAACATAATAATGACTTTTGTGAGCCAGTAAAACAAAATTTTCTTGTGTATTTCCATAAATTCTCCCTATGACCACTTGCTAGAAATGCCCTATACTTAGTTACTTGTAGATAGAGATGAAATAGAGCTTTCTGTTATGTTTTCTAGTTTTGCTAAAGTAAAATTTGTATGCAATAAAATTCATAAATCTCAGGTGTACAGCTCCACACAGGGTTATTATACAGAGGATTTGTCCATACCAACATTTTACAGGACATTAAATCAAGCGGTAATCTCTTTCCCCTTTAAAAACAGAGAAATCATTTTTCTACACCTCTCATCCAAAAAGTGTCTAGCTGCTCTTGTGGGACATTTGACCCTACAGTCTTTGTGTTATTCCATGGGTAATTGTATCCTAGCTGAAACAAGATGGTGTAGTAAGTGATACCCCTCTTACTTCCTATGGAGTAATTAATAAGAATTATATCTCTGGGTCAGAGTACTTTGTGTGAACATTCATCAGAAAAATAAATTTAGTAATAAAAATGAATAAAAATGAATATCTAAAGACCAAGGAATATGCTAGAACTTATCTACATATTTACTATTTCCATTCTCTTCTGGTCTTTGTGTAGATCAACTTTCTACCTGGGATTATTTTCCTTCTGCTTGAAGAATTTTTTAAAAATATATATTTCTTATATATAAGTCAGCTGCCAGTGAATTCTCACACCTTTATTTTCCTTTGTCTGAAAATATTATATGTCACTTTTATTTTTGAAAAATATTTCTCTGGCTTTACAATTCTAGGTTCACAGATTTCTTCACTGATCTTGTCATGTATTGAGTCTAATCTAGTCTTAATCCCAGTCAGTAAAATTATCCAGTTAAATGTTTCCTTTCCTTAGAAATCATCTGGAAGGCATTCTTTACCTGGCTTCTGGGGTTTCACCCTAGGCATGCATATATTCAGTCAAACATTTAAGGGAACATCTCTGCACATTTCTAGATCTCTCTTTCTGCAATATTTGGCCCCACAAATTTTAACCTTCTTAGCCTCTACAAATTCTGACCTTCACCTCCTCAACTCATTCAAAACTGCCAAGTTCAGTTTGGTTTTCACTCCCTGTACCACAGAATGAAAATTGGCTCCAGGCAAAAAGTCAAGTCAATTTGGAAGGATTACTTTTTTCATATTCTTTCTCTCAGGGATCATAGAGCATGCCTCAAAATAGGGGAAGAAAGCCATTTCTAGTAATTTACCCTGAGAATCTAATTCTGTACCTTCTTACTCCTTCATGGGTGGAAACAAACTTGTCTTACATTGTTATTTTAAAATCCATCTGTTTTTGTATCATTCTTTCAAATTGCTGACTAGAATCCATTATTTCAAAATACCAATTTGTTCACCCATTGTCCAATTGATAAATGTTTTGACTGCTTAGAGATTTTAGCAACTAGGCTACAGTCTTTACAATTTCTTTATAAATTTTGCTAGGTGGATTCATTTCTCCTGGATTTATACATACTAGTAAAATCATTATGCTATACAAGGGATGTTGATTAAATTCCTAAGAAACTACACAACCGTCCTTTGATACAGTTAGCCATTTTATATACCCAGAAGCAATACATGAATGATCCAGCTTCTTCCAAATTTGATACTTAATTTTAATATGAACTTTTTTTTAATTTTAGCCACTCTAACTAATATAGGATGGTATTTCATTTTGTAAATGTGCTGCCGAAGCAAACACGATGGTATTTCATTTTGATTTTACTTTGCATTTTCCTGATTACCGTTATGTTAAATATTTTTAAGTACTGATTCAAGCATATTCTTCAAGTCTTTTGCTGGGTTTCTTGTAACTGAATTTCCTAAGCAAGTCAGATCATTTTTTATTATATTTTTATTATAAGGAATTTGGATTATGTTTGCTCCTTAAATGTTAAGATTGTTCTAGATGTTAGATAAGTAACTGGGGGTTTCTTTTGATCATGTTAAGCTTAACTTTATTTTTCGAAACTACCTTATATTTTTCCGTAGTTCTATCCATATCGTTGTTCTTACTCCAAAGGTATAACATTTCTGGGTCTCAACTAAATGCCTAGAGAGTTCTGAAAGTTCTCTTTATTCTGATTGGTTTAAAACTGCCACAACCTTTGGTAACACAGTTGTGTCTCAAGTAACCAACAACTACCCTTAGTTAGAACACATGGAATCTTACACAGTACTTAAATATCCTAGCCTTTGGCCAAGAGCTTACAGTATACCCACAACTTCTGATGCTTCTCTCTTCATTGCTCCTTTCTTCCTAGTACCCTACCTGACAAATATAAGTCACTTCATTAGCCCAAAACTCCATTGTTTTTCTTCTTCGCTCCTGGGCCCACCATGATTGTCCTGGGATCCATTTTCATGCTATACACAGGAAAACACCCTGGTCACTCTTTGCAAATATGGACTCATCTGACAAGTCCTTATCTAGTATTTTTCCAATCAATTGGCTCACACATTTTGCCTACTCATATAGTTAAAGGCTGGAGGGCAAGTCAGACAAAAGCTGCTCCTTTATAGGCAGAGTGAATCTTCTAGTTAAACTTAACCCTAACAAAGTGTCAAAACATCCTCTTACACTACTACCTATACAACTAGTTTGGCCTTTTCAGATGTAGTAACTGGAATAATTACCATTTCTTTTCCCATGACTCTGAGGAGTCTCTGAAAAGAAATATTAGCTAGAATCTGCCTCAAAAATATTACATCCATGGTAAAATGCAAAATAAAATTGCAAAATTTATTAACCAAGTTTTTAAGTTTCTTGTAAGCATTAGTCCTTAGCTAATACAGAAAAAAGAATGAAGAATATTAAAAGTAGATGTAAAATGATTCATTTTATCCTACACTTTTAAAATGCAGGAGTATTTTAATAAAATGAACTCAAATCAGGTACAAAAATCTTTCATGTCAATCACAAGCAACATTATATATGGATCTAACATAATATCTATGTATAACAAGGCATCTGACAGATGTTTGGGGAACTGCAAGAGATATTAAATGCTATTTTTAGCAAATCCCAATTTAGTTTCAGAATGCATATTACAATTCAGAACATCAATATATAAGAAAAAATAAAATCAAGGTATAGGTAACATGTCCTTTCATAAAATAAAATGGCAAGGGAGGTGAGAAAGGAAACAATAGGAAGCATATACTCATTTTTCAAACATTAATTTATCACTGTTTCTTAATTTAAAGACATATTATAATTTAATAAGTTTGAAAAACAAAAATATATTAATATATAAATGTAATAATTAATCTTAAAAGAAAATTATTACTAATTGTGTTTATATATAGTTGTGCTAAATATATTATGATATATTAAGATTTGTTTATACTTTCTTACCCATTTTCTGTCACCCAGTTTGTATCTATACAGTTCCAGTATGTCTGTGGATATTCCATTGCTTCTAATGTTCTTTCAAATCTGAAAAGAGACAAGGGCTGAAGGGAATAACTGTCGCCACATTAATTATGTCACATTGGTCATTCACTTGCGGGTTATCTGGAAAATTTTGTTGTGAACACTAAAATGTTAATGGCCACGGTTTAGTAAGTATTGGTAATGATAAAAATGGAATTGCAAATTAAGACACTCAAAACCCTCTTCACTCTCTCAACTGCATTAAGATATTCATTTTCTGAAAAGTATCTGAGTCCCTGAATTCCTCTTCAATAATTGTGAGTGCCATGTAAACAGGAATCAGAGAGGAGAGAGAGAAACATAACTAAGAGAGTTTGCAGATATGATCTCTCAGATCCTTTCTTTTCAATTTTTTTTGTTTTTGTTTTTGTTCTAGGAATGTAAAAAAAAAATTGAAGTCATTTTGGTCAATGGAAGCATCCTGGAAAAGGACATAAAGTTTCCAAAAATAATTACTTTTCAAGTTATAACACTTACTTGAAGGTGAATTTTGCAGTATGTCAAAATAATACTTATAGTTATTTTGTTTAAAGATTTTTTTTTTATTTATACAAGAACTAGGGTACTGGTCAGAGGCATGGGAGCGTGAGAGAATTCACCAGAGACAAAGCGGGGAACAGAACAGGCAGACGGACTGAAGACACTGCTGAGGGGAGCAGCAGGTGAGGCAGGAGAGGTCTGGCACGCCATATGGGTTTCTCCCTGGCGGGCCAGGAATCAAATACACGTTGCAGAGGCTGCAGACAGCTTCACAGCGTGGCACTCAACCCACTGCACCACCGAGGAGGCCCCTACTTATAGTTATTTTTATTTACTTTTTATACTTAGAATTTACACTCTATCAGAAATCTTTTTTTTTTTTTAAAGACTTACACTCTTGTCTTCATCCCATTTTCTCTTAAACCTACTATTATCATTCTTCTGGTCCCATAACACTACCCCAGGATCTCCCCTTTGTAATTCCAATGAGCAATTTATAGGTCTTATCTTACTAGACCTAGTAGTAGCATGTAACATCCGTAAAACATGTGATTCTACAATTACTTTCCAGGACCTTTCAATCTCTTGGTCACTCATTGTCCTTTGTTTTTTCTTCCCAATTTTTTCTAATTCTAAAAGTTAGAGAGCCTCAAAAATCAGTCCTAAACCTCATCTCTTGTTTTTCATAAAACTATCACTCTGAGTTTCCTGATCACTTATGGTTTTAAATATCATTACATTGCCTGCCAACTGTCAGATTTATATTTCCTGTTAATACTATATAAACTCCTATTTAATTCCATTAGATGAGTCTGATATGTCGAAATTAATACATTCAAAAACAAGCTCTGTTCTCTCCAAAATTGCTCAATTCTCTATTTACCCATTTCAATTAATGGCAGTACTATTCTTCCAGTTGTTTAGAGGGGAAAAAATCAGAGTTATCTTTGGTTCCTCTCTTTTTTTCCTTTTTCACTGATTAAAGACCATCAAATCCAACTGACTACACCTTTAAAACTATTCTACCATTTCTCACTACCACCACCTTGCACTGCTGCCAATCTAGTGTCCAAGCACATCCTTCTCACCGAGATTACTGCATTAGCCTCCAAGCTAGTGTCCCTTCATCTACCCTTACATCTTTGATAGTTCTTTCTCAACAAGGAAACCACAATAATTGTACAACATTCAAGACATGTCATGTACTGACATGACATGAGTAAAACTATCCAATGACTTCCCATTTCACTTCATATTAACGTCAGATTTGTTACCATGACTAAAACTTCATACATGCTTCTCCCTTCCACAATGCTCAAAATCATTCCTTACTACTCTCCCAACCCAATTAACTTGCACTTCATAGAGCACACCAGCCACGCTTCTACCTGAGGGCCTTCGCCTTTGCTGAGACTTATACCTGAAATATTCTTTCTCCAATGTCCACACACCTTATTCCTTCTATCTTTTTAATGATGCTTTTCATGACTACCCTAGTTAAAGTTTCCAAAACATCCTTAACTTACTAGTTTCCTCTATATATCTATCACTGTCCATTTGCAATATGTTTCCTTCTTTTCTTCCATCCTTCCTTCCTTTCCCCACTCTCCCTCACTTCCCCATCCCCCCTTGTATGTTTTTTCTGTCATCTCCCTGGAATGTAACATGTAGAAGGGCAGCAATTTTGTCTGTTATCAATGACAGTGTCTCCAGAATGTAAAAAATGCCCAATAGGCACTTAGGAAATGATTCTGGGTAGATGTTACTTTACTAGAAAATAATGTTGCTGAAGAATTGAATTGTTTAACATTACAGATAACATAGTATAACAAATACAAAAAGAACTCTCATTTCAGGATTTTTAATGGCAGAATAAAAGAGACTAGCCAATGGGTTTTTGAAAATGTTAAATGTAAAATGTTAAAAATCTAAAGGGAGAAAAAAATGCAATGTTTCTATTTATTAGATGATGTATGAAACAAAATGCTACCTATAACTGTCATGGGGAAAAAATAAAAACTGCAAATCTTACATAACAGGCAATAAAAAGTTGAATGATATTTGCCATCCTTTCTTCGATAGTATTTTCTTTTTACAAGCAACCAAAATTTCAAATGTGTTAAGAATATAAGTACTTCTTCATAAAACTAATAATGAAAATTTTGCCTATCAAGGAAATTCACATTTTTCATGGACTACTATATTTAACAAATACTTTTGAATGTCTCTGTTTAAAAAAAACAACAACATTAATTACTTCTCCATTAAGGAGAGAAGCTTGAGACCCAGAGAGAATGGAATACGAGCTTCAAGGTCAAAAAATAGTTGATGGCTGGGCCTCCCTGGTGGCGCAGCGGTTGAGTGCTGGGTTGCGGCTTCTGCAGCACTGATTCGATCCCCGGCTGCTCCCCAGCCACTGGAGGAGGGTCCCGCATGGCGCACAGACCTCTCCTGCCACCTGCTGCTCCCTTTGGCAGTGTACTTCGGTCCCTCTGCCTGCTCTGCTCCCTGCTCTGGCTCTGGTGAATTCTCTTATCCTCCCGCACTTCTGACTGTACCCAGAGCTTGTATAAATAAATAAATCTTTAAAAAAAAATTGTTGATGGCAAATCTGCTCTCACACATTACTTCTCAAGTAACAATACTCTCACTAAAATCTGTCTCTGTCATGTTTGGGTTTTGTTACTCATAATACATTTCACTTTTGTAATTTATTTCAAAGGGAAGAACTCTCAAATTCGTTTAGGAACATAAATGTCACACACATAGAGATTTAACATACAGCATCTTAAATGCCTTTGCACAACAGCTGTTACCCTTATTTTTAGTTGAGGCTCAGGCAAATAAAATATTTATTATTTAAGAATTCAAGAAAGGAAGATGACTTTTAAAATAATCTTAAATATCTAAATACAGATACTTAAACATGAAGGGTAATTTGAGTTTTTTAGCCCATGTTTCCATATCTAACTTTCACCAGTGCTCCTTAGAGTATAAACAGCCCAGAGGAGGCCCACTGGAATTTTCCAGATGGCTCAGAAGTAAATAACCACAGTGACCTTTGAAAATGTAGGAACATGGTGGCAGTCATCACCTTTAGTATTTTTCTGTTCTGAGATTCCACAGTGAATAAAAAAG
The DNA here is from genome assembly GCF_964194135.1 of Talpa europaea. Lineage (NCBI taxonomy): Eukaryota > Metazoa > Chordata > Mammalia > Eulipotyphla > Talpidae > Talpa > Talpa europaea. The sequence continues at coordinate 105,988,227 of NC_140072.1, read as the reverse complement.
AGAAAGCTTTAAAACTTCCTCATGCTATTCTAAACCTAATATTTTATTTAAAGCTGAACAGTGTTATACAGATTATATTAAAAAAAAAACAGAAAAGATAGCAAATCTTCTCTATTATGGTAAAGCTTTCTAGAATTGACTTTGAATGTACTATATGTTCATGTCCTAGGATAGAAATTACTGCAAAAAAGAAAAAAAGATGCTCTTTAACTCAACCTAAAGTTAATAAATTATACCTCTTGTATGAAACATTGTTTTAAGAACTAGAAATATTTAGCTTTCATACTGGAGGGACCATAGGAAATACACGAGACAGGTGTGAAATACACGAGATAACTGTGATTAATGTGATGAATGTTATGATATGGGTCTGCAGAGGACACCATTAAATTATATAACAGGACTCCAACAGGAAGCCAGGAGGAAACTCATAGCCTAAGACTTTATGAAGAGTAAGGGAAAGTCAGGTGGAAAATACTGACCAATCATTCATGCAGAGATGAAAGAGAATTGAGAAATGATGATCACAAGTGAAAGAATGAAGCCATCAGTTTCTCACCATACAACATCCAAACTTGAAATGACATTCTGTTTTTTCCTCTCCTCTCACTTCATTTTTTGGTTATTAAGCTAATTCCTTTTTCCTTTTTCCCTCCACTGCCTGGGCATTCCCTGACACTGTGTTAATTAGATGTAGCCAGTGTGTCTGCAAAAGCCCCTCAAATCAATCATTATATCTCCATCTGGAGTCCTTTAAGATAATCTTATAAACTACTTGATGATAAAATGGATAAACATATTAAATATATATTTATAAATACATATACAATCACATACACCCATATACATTCCACTCTCCTTTTCTTTGACCAAATCCTATGCCTTATCTAGGTCCACTTTAATTTTCAGTTTTTCCAGGCACTCTAACTATGTATTCTCATTCACTTAAGTTCAAATGGCAATACTCCTCTCCAGGACATCAATAATTTTTTCATGTTTATTAAATACCTACAATACTTTAGGTTCTCATTATGTGAGTGATGTATATAAATAAGCATGGAAAACACAATTTGCTTTGTGAAATTAACATTACAGATTTAAAATTAATAGTAAGTTCTTTCCTAAACATGATGTTTATCATTTCATATATTATATAGAATCCTATATGTAAAGGTTATGTCAAATATTTTGTATTCTCTATGATACCTAACTCATAGACAGTATCCATAAAAGGCAGGTGAGTTAAAAGAAAAATAAAAGTACACGGAGCTAAATTTAAGATGAAATAATTTTCTCTTTATCCCCATCTCTTTATACTTCAAGAAAGAGTAACAATATAAAAGGATGCATTTGAATTCTGGGATTCAAAACAGCATTTCTCATAGATCTCTATTTAAACTTAAAAATAAAGTGACTTTAAAGGCTTATCTGTCCAATATATGGGTGTATCTCTCTAGAGAACATAATTCTTCAGAGGTTTCCAACATTTTATTAATATAACTCTTCCAGGAACTTGCCTGCTATCCTTTCACTTCCCCAAGTCTAATCAAAATACTTTCCAGTACATTCTCCTTAGCAATGAAATTATTTTTTAAAAAAGAAAGAACCAAACTAAATAAATTATATTATGCAAAGGACAAGAACATCTTTAAATAAATCATAATTTCAATATCTGCAGTGCATTTTTAAATAATCTAAAAGTTTTGGGAACTATGACTAGAATTGACATAAACATGCAATATGCCATGGGTTAGAGACATGAAAAAATGTTAGATAATCTTAACCAATACTCAAACTCATCATTCAAGTGAAACCAAACTTCAATCACTATTCTATGATGGATTTTCCTGCCTTACTCTTACATTTTCAGAGGTGCTTTCCCCTACATAATTATTTAAATAGAGAATACAACATTCATAGTTCTCGGACAAATACTTCAAATAATGGTACTCTTTGGTCCAATATAGTAACGTGTTGTCAACTGTGTAGAAAGAGAAAGACAGATTTGGAATATGTCTTCAGGACACTTAAAGACACACACACACACATTCCCATTCAAAGGAGAAAATAATGTTGGTATCAAACATGAAAAATAATGTATAGTGATAAACTCCTCATACATAATAAGCTTGTTTATTTCCCAAATGATTACTATAGTACTCTTAATCTCTAAGCCATGATAAATTTTTAAAATAACTTATTTCTAAAAGAATAACCCTCAGTCTCAGTATTCAAATTTTAGTGTAAAAGGACATGCATCTTTTTTCCCCCTACCTCGTCACTGCCCCCATGACCAGATTTATGGTCACGAGATTCTGCTCCTGTCATTCCTATATCTCTAGCATTCTTCAGGGCCTGGTTTTATGAGTTTTCCTTCTCTTTGTCTCAACAAAGCCCACTTTGAAAGCCAACAGAAAATTGATTCATTTGATGTTAGACTTCTAATGACTAAAACTTAAACATTTCTCCCATAGCCAACATGATTTTTGTATTCCTGACTATCTTTTCTTCCCTGTGTTATATATCTAGGGCTCTTCACTAGTATTTATATACTAAAACACATATGCTACATCATTTCATAAGTTTTAAGAATTAAGGGAGAAAAAACCTGTAAGAAGATATAATAATCTTAGACAAGAGTATTGAAAGAGGGCCTCCCCGGTGGCGCAGCGGTTGAGCGCTGGGTTGTGAAGCTGCCCGCGGCCTCTGCGGCGCCGGTTCGATCCCCGGCTGCTCCCCGGCCACCGGAGGAGGGTCCCACATGGCGCGCAGACCTCTCCTGCCGCCCGCTGCTCCCCTCAGCAGTGTACTTCGGTCCTTCTGCCTGCTCTGCTCCCCGCTCTGGCTCTGGTGAATTCTCTCACCCTCCCGCGCTTCTGACTGTACCCAGTGCATGTATAAACAAAACAAACAAACAAACAAACACATAAATAAATAAAACATGCCTCTATAAAAAAAAATAAATAACGCCAAAAAAAAAAAAGAGTATTGAAAGAATCACTGTCAATAATCACAAATTCAAGATTATCCCTAATGTAGAGTCTCTCAGTCCTGTTTTCATAGGTTTCAATCACCTGGAAACATCTTTAAAACTCTAATCCATCTTCATTTTCTCAGCAAGTACAAATATTTCCAGTTTATTACAGATCTGAAAATAACTATTTTGGTAATAGTCAAAAGCAAATCCTAATCAGTGAGAATGTGAATGGGACAAAGATAAAATCTGGAAGAAATTATATTTTTAAATAGACTATTAAATTTTATTTCTTACAAATAGATAATACTAATATATACACAATATTATACAAATAGATATAAACATATATGTATTGGATATAAACATGATAAAAACATGTATGATTATATATGTATTTGTTGTATGGCTTGTATTAAAGATATGACTTTTCTCGAATTTCCACTTAAAATATTAAAATTTAATACCTCATATAATAAATCTAAAATTAATCAAAAGAGAAAAATTATTGCCATACTATACAATCTATTAGCTCTTGATTTACTAAAATACTAACTTATTTTCCTTACCTTTTATTATGGTTCATAACATAGGTTCACTATTTTCAGTTTAGGTAAGATCTATACTAATTTTATTTGTTCTATTATAATGATGGGAACACCCACTGAAAGCTTTACAACATTTATAACCCATACCACAACACTGATATACATATTCTGATATACACTGATATACACAACACTGATATATATATTCTGGATACTGGCTCTAAGTTTCAAAGGAAAAGAATATGTGAACTTTATATTCAGAACTCTATTTAAATGTGTTCAGGAAGCTAGAGAGTGACCACTCATGCATAAATCAGCAAATTATAGCACACAAAATGCCTTGCATGCCCCACTTCCATCTCTGAAACTGAAGGGTTGGATTTGCTGCATCACACACCACAATAAAAGCTTTATAGGAATTTTCTTATTTAATGCTTATAATCAACATGAGTTATTATTATTCCAGGTTACAGAGGACAGTAATGCTCTAAAACCATCCTGAGCCATAAACTAGTAGGCAGAGATGGTTTCAAACCTCTAACTAGCTAAATTCAGAAACTATTTCTTTTATTTTTAAAGATTTATTTTCATTTGTTTATGTATATAAAAACTGGGGTATAGGCCAGAGGTCTGGGGGTGAGAGAATTCACCACAGACAGAGTGGGCAGCAGAGGAGGCAGATCTACTGAAATACATTGCTGAGGGGAGCAGCAGGCAAGACTGGTGAGGTTTGCTACACCATGTGGGTTATCTCCCTGGTTGCTGCAGTAGCTGCCAATAGCTTGATAGTGCTGAGATTTAACCCTTTGCGCCACCAAGGAGGTCCCAGAAACTATTTCTTAACAAACACACTATAGTGATTTCTAAATAAAATAAGACACAATAAATTTAAGACATAGAGTTAGTAATTTAGAAGGAATATCTGAGACTGGCGCTTGTTACATAATATAAATATGCAACCACTAGCAAGAAAGGTCAGATTTGTACATTTTAGAAATGAACAAAATCTTTCCGAAAACTCTGAAGGAACAGCATTAGATGCATACCACCTATCTCATGCCATGACAGAAATGATCACAAAATCCATTCACCTAACAAGAAAATTCATATGACTTGAAGGTCCATCTATGGCCCAAGTCAGACAGATGAAAAAAAGTGAGTTTACGATGACTCAAGACTTTGTAGGGGCTCTGGGATCAGAGCTACATATAATATACCTGTCTATTATGCTCCTCTAGTCAAGGCCTGAAATAGATGACTGCCCAAAATTCCTTCATGTTCAGCTATTCTATGATTCCACCAGGTAAGTAAACTACTCCCAAGGTATCAGGTAACCACTCTTCTAGGAAACACATTACTGCCTCAGATTCCCAAATTGCCAATTAGTGTACTAGAAATGAAATGTAATGACCTGAAAGAGTTAGTGTTGCAAAGAGCCAACAAGGTTTTTCTTATTCACCTTGAGGGCTAGCTGGTGAAAGTTACCTGTCTAAAAACCAGTGTACCAATTTAAAATATACATCCTGAGAATAAAGTTGGGTTGGTAAACCTTTGTCTAAATCTGCAGCAAGCCTACACATGAAAAATGAAATAAACCACAGAGTGTTCATGAGGAAAAGTGACATTATCTGAAGGAAAATAATTGGAAAACTTATTTTATCTGAAAATTCCCTGAAGATATCATTTATCAAGCAAATTTGTGTCTTGAGCTGTTTTATATGATGTTCTCCAAACAGTGAGCTGTTAATTCACTATCTTATCTCCGTAAGCCCACTCATCTTTTCTTTCATATTTTACCTTGTCTTGAATCCTAAAATGAAATGTGAGGCTGTTGTGGGTGACATGTACTGCACACTACCTGGTGCTCCTAGGCCCATCTAATGATTCACTTAAATATCTCTCCTGTGGACATCAATATCATCCCCATGTAAATGGGGCCTTGTCCTGGTTTCAGTCCTTACCCTTAATCCACTGATTGTACCTGTGGTGGTCCCATTTCTACCTTGTGTCATCCCTAGTTACACACAGAGGCAAAGGGCACATCGAAATTTAGCCAAAAAAAAAAAAATGCACAGGCAAAATACAGTAAGAATAAATCTTGAACTCAGTGAAAGAATTTAGTGGTTACCAGTGGGAATAAGGGGAGAAAGGAAGGGATTGAGGAGGGAGTCAGAAGGGGTATTGGCCCAGATGGTTTGGTAGAAGGTTAATGGAGCATGTGCACATATGGAAGTGCAACCCCAATTAAATTCAAATTAAAACTTAAAAAATTGACTTCAAGGTACAAAAATTTCAAGGTAGAATTAATTGCTATTGGGACGTGAGTCTTATATCTTAGTATGTAATTTTCCAGAGCCTAAATTATCCACTACTGAAGTTGTTAGAACTCAGGCCATAAAAGCATCCAAATAATTTTACGAATTTGTGCTTGCTGATCATTCAGCAAATATTTTTTGAGGAATACCTATGTGCCAGAATCACTGACAAGTCAGTGCCTAAGGGGAATAGGCTCCCTTCTCCCAGATCTTCAGGATAAAATGGAAACACATATTAATCCACAAAATTTCAATATGGTATATTTAGTTCCACAGTCAGGGAAGTGAGTGTCAAGGATGCACAGGAGAGGGCTTCCTTACTCTTCTCTTCCTAGACTAACCCCATGGACATTAATTGAAAGCCGTGATCTGCCATTTTGAATAGTAGTAAGTGTACTGAATTACTTATTAGATCTCAAGATTGTCTTAAGAACATATATTACTCCATTTAATCGTTCCGGCAACTCAATCAAACTGGTACATATTATCCCCATCAAAAAATGAGAGAGTTGAACATTCCAACTTTTGTACCTCTATTGTGTGTGTGTATCTCTGTAGATATATATCTTTTAGATGGGTTGTGGCAAGACAAAATGGCCAAATCTAAGTATTGTTTTAAGAAAGGGGAATTTTTGTCTGTATTCCTTGATTTGAACTTGCCCAGGAATCCACAGTTAATATGGGGTAAAGATAATATTCCATCCTGGGCATTCATTTCTAGAACCCACATGTTTAACCACTACATAAAATTGTCTTTTTTTAACCTATCTCACACCATACATGAAACTCAAAATGGATAAAAATCTTGGGTGTAAGACCTGAAACCATGAAATATAGAGAAGCAAGCACAGGCAAAACACTCCATGACATAAACTTCAGAAACATCTTTGAAGACTTGTCTTATGCATCAAGGAAAACAAGGAGAAAATAAACAACTGGGAATACATCAAGCTAAAAAGCTTCTGGACATCAAAAGCGACAATAACCAAAATGAAGACACAACCGACTGAATGGGAGAAAATATTTTCACACCATACAGCTGACAGTATCCAAGATGTACAAAGAGTTTGGGACTGATATCCAAGAGCTACAAAAAATCTAATATAACTCAACAAAAAAACCAAAATAGCTCAATCAAAAGATGGGCAAGGAGCCAACAGTTACTTCCCCAGAAAAGACATGGAGATGGCCAACAGGTATAGAAAAAATATTTATCCTCACTTATCACCAGGGATATGCAAATCAAAACCACAATGAGATACAACTTCACACCTGTGAGAATGGCCCATATTAAAAAATCAAAAACAAGTGCTAGCAAGGGGGTGTCATAAAAGGAACCCTCTTACACTGTCTGTGAGAATAGACACTGGCCCAGGCCCTATGGAAAGTTGTGTGGAGGTTTCTCAAAACACTTAATGTGGATCTTCCATATGACTCAGCAATTCCACTCCTAGCTTTCCATGCAAAAAGACAAAAAAAACATTAATTTGAAAGGAAACCTGCACTCTTATGTTTATTGTAGCACTATTTATATACAATGGCCAAGATATGAAAACAACCTAAATACCCCAAAATAGATGATTGGATCAAGATGTGGTGTATATTGGGGCCTCCTTGGTGGCACAAGGGGTTAAGATGCAAACTATGAAGCTTGAGAATAACAAGATTTATTTATTATTTATACAAGAACTGGGTACAGTCAGTAGCGTGGGAGGGTGAGAGAATTCACCAGAGCCAGAGCGGGGAACAGACCAGACAGACTGACAAAATACACTGCTGAGGGGAGCAGCAGGCGTGGGAGGAGAGGTCTGAGTGCCATGTGAGACCCTCACGGGAGGCCGGGAATCGAACTGGCACTGCAGAGGCTGTGGGCAGCTTCGCAGCCCAGCGTTCAACCGCTGCGCCACCAGGGGAGGCCCACTTCTAGTACATTTTAGTGAGTATATTTTGTTCTTTGTTGCTTTTTCTCTCTGAGTCATTTTAAAAAAGAATAGATTATGTGTACATTATGTCTTAGTAAAAATATGAAACAAACATCAGCACAATATATGAAAAATTATAAACAACTTAGAAGTACCACTTGTGCTTCTTTCCCTCTTCCTAGGAGTAGCTACAAAGCTAATGTATTCATTAATTGTTCCTTTGTTTTCTGTATGATTATAATATTTACATGGGAATCTTTAATTAATACACCTTAGTTTTAACCATTTTCAATTTTGTATAAATAACATGAAAACACACCTTTAAGGATCTTGCATCTAGTGCTCTTCAATCAGGCTTCTATAAAGTTTACAGGCAATGTTCCTCAACTGTCCAACAGGGACCCAAAGGGAAGAGGTTATCCTAAGATACTTATGGGGTAGCTTGTCTAATGAAATCAACCCAAAGGAAATATACATAATACCTACAAAGTTCTTAAGGTTTATTCACATAGTAAAAATGAGCAGCTTGCCCTTAGAAAGTTAGAGGTAATATAGAATTAGAAGAGGCCAATGGACCCCTTAGAATTTTACTTGCAGGAAGAATTTTACTTGCAGGAAGAAGATTGAGAAAGATGCTCAGTTACCCAAATGTACATATGCTTCCTTTTGTGAAAAGTGAAATCTGGCTCAGGATGTGGGACAAAAGCCCAGAATGTGGAGCTGGGAGCCACAGAGAATTATTTCCAGGTTTTGAGACCTTGTGGAAGAAACTCCAATATTTGCCTGGCTGAATTTCAGAATTGTTATAGCCCAGAGACTCTTGTAAAGTTCCCATTATATGTATTTTGAACAAAAACATCTATAACAGTAATATGCCTGCCCAATTATGGCATATTGCTTATATAGGATGTGCAATAACTTGCTGGTTTTGTTTGTCACATCTGTGTATAAGGAGGAACTATCCTCCAAGGTCATAACTAAGAAAATACACCAGGGATTCTCATTTACATCTGGTTCTGGTTCAGATGACAAGGTACTGGACTTTAAGTCAATGCTATCGTAGAATGAGATAGGGTCTTTGGGTGGATTGAATTGTTTTCTTTCTTTCTTTGTATGTGGGGGGGGACATGAGTACTGGGGGCCAAAGTACAAATTGTGGTAGGCAGTCACTTAGATATCTCCCATAACACTGGCTTTTTGGTGCCTTATGTAATCCCCATAAGTATATTGACTTGAGAACATGATATAATTGATGGACTGTCAAGATTTGGTGACATTGGTTATATAATAACGGTGGCTTCCATCTTGGGTAGTTTTCTCCCTCTCCCTTCCCACCCTTTTCCCTGCCAATGACCCATCTGTGAAGAGAATCATATGTTGAGGAATGAAGGTCTGCCTGCCAATAACCACAGAGAGATTTTGCAAACAGATCACCCTCCTCCAATTTGAGCCTTAAGAAGAAGTTAGCAAGACTTACTCCAATGTTTGTGAGCCAACAGGGCTGGAGAACCAAACTTTATACCAATTTGGTGTCCTCAGCAATAACTGCTTAAAGAAAAGAATTGCAACAATAATAATAAAGTGGTCATAATAGTAGTTCCATTTATGTATGATTTTAGAGTTCACAGAGTAATTTCACATAAATGACCTATTTTTCCTCTCAGGAATAACTATGAATTTAAGTATTATGATTTCAATTTTAAAGATGAATAAAAGAGGTAACAGGAAAGTTAGACCCAAATTCATCCTGTAATAAGTGGGAAAACAGGTCATGAATTTTGCCTCCTGATTCATTATCTACCCTTGCCACATTCTGATATCTTTTTGAGATCACTGAGGGGCACTCTGTGAGTGCTTGAACCTAGAAGAATAATTCTATAATGCTAGACATTATCTGGTACATTATAAATTGCAACTAATATATCTTGGATATTACACTAATTTACTTAGGTTAAACTAACTGATAATTGAATTATTGCATACAAAATTGCTAGGCTTCATTAATAGACCAGGTCATTGTTAGATAAGCACTTTTAGTCACCGTCAATAGCCTTTAAATGAATACAATGCACATTCAAAGTCATGATTTTCTGCCTCTGACTATAAAATAGGAGGTCTCTGAAGACAGAATAAAAATCTGATCACATCTTCTTTCATTTTAGCCACTAGTCATTCTGAAATATTCAGAGCTCCAATTTGCCTCAACTTGCAGAAGGCACAGAAAGTAATTTCCTGTAAAGAAAGAGAACTTGGCAGATTATTTCTATCACATACATCAAAAAATATAGAATTCCATTCTCAAGTTAAAATATACCTAGGAAACCCTGTAGTTTGTATAAGAAAGGATTGGGGGAAAAAAACAACCATTACAAAACATATCTCAGTCCAAAAAAAAAAATGGTGTTTTCTACTACAAATCTTTAGAAAGCCACTTTTAAGTTTTTAGACTCCTGCTCATTTCAGAAGACAAATAAGGAAAATTTCTTTTATTTGGTTCACATTTCCAACCCACAAAAGTTTTCAAATTTATTTTTCATAGATTTATGTAATTTGAGATAGAAATGTCTAATTTTTTTTCATGATAAACCCATAAAAATTATTTGCCTAAAACAAAAATTGGTATTTCAAATCTTTTACAGTTATCTTTTTCAAGTTTTCAAATTGGAAAAGTTTTTATATTTATTAATGGTTTCAAATGCCTAGAAAAACCAAAATTCATTCAGTTAAGAGATTTCTGCTTTATGATAATTTTCATGGACAAAGAATTTTGCATTTCTCTTTGAGCGTTTTAAAATTAAAGATATTTCCATAGAAATAGAATCTGCATTTTTAAGACTTCATCTGTTCCTCATTTTTCTTACTCAAAATCATAATATTTTGTTAACAACATCATAATCCTTTCCATGGGAACAAAATCTGATGTCATAAGGGACCATTATGATTTCAAGTGAGCAATAAGCACCGGCCACAGACTCTTTCATGAACCAAGATTCATTTACAAAAGGATTTCACAGCACTTGACAAATAGTCAACATTTACATCTGTTTTTTTCAACAGATAACTAACACATTGTACATTTCTAAAGGCAACATGTAACGTCTAATTAAATGAATAATAGCATCATTTCAGCATCTCACAAAGAAGACCTCAATTCTTGGTATTCTACCAAAATTATCATTCCTTTTCACAATTGAAGAGAAGAATATCTTCAACTCTTAGCAAAACAAATGCTGCTAAAAATGTTGCCTTTTTGAAAACTTTAAAGGGTCATACACTTATTTAATTGCAGTTTTGAGCATATGGATTAGATTGTATTTTTCTATACATCACTGTCAAACACAGTTTAGCTAAACCACATGTCAGTGCCCGTTTTAAAACTCTTCAGTATCTCTCCTATTGCTCATAAGACAGTCTGAATGCCTCTAACTGACAGGCCTACAAGCACCTTCATATTTTGGTCCCTGAATCTCTACCATCATCTTTTGTCTGCCTTCTCCCCCTCCACCAGCCTCCCTCCCTACATCTTCAACAGCTTTTAAAGCATCTATTATTTGAGAAATTTTCTTTCCCCAGCCTCACTTCAGTTACCTGGCAAAATCCTTCCAAATTTAGTAGGAATGTCAACTTTTTCCTGAAATATTTCTTCATTCTCAGACAATATCATCCCAGACTCTTCTGGATTTCCAGATTTTGTGCAATTACAAGGATTTAACAAACTAAGTTTTTGTTACATATTCCTCTACTTATCTCTATTAGAAAATGAGTTGAGCTCTGTGTCTCCAGAATAGAATAAGATATTTATCAGTCAAAAGGATGAAAGAAGGAAGATGTAATACCTGACTTTAGATGGAATATATGCAATTATTTCTAGCTAGAAATCAAATGTGTGAATCAAATTCTGGTACAAAGGAAGGACTGACACCTTGTAATTTCGTATACTCCTCTTAGAATTATTAAAATCATGATTTAATATACCTTATAAGAGAAAAAGTATATGAAGTTCCTCAAACAGAGTAGACATTATCAGAACTAACATTTCATGAACTCATTTTTTATACCAGGCTTGTTCAGCATTATCCCATTTAATTGTCAAAGAAATTTTATAAAGTAGGTTATCATTAGTCCCATTCCCCAGGTAATAACATTGAAGTATGGAATGAAGGTTGGAGCTAATAATTAGAGAGGAACTGAAACTATATCCTTGGTATTTCTGTATTGAGTCCAAATTCTCACTGCACTGCTACACTGAAAGTCACCAAAAAAGCTAAAAAATAAAAAGCATCTTCTATAGTTTATATATCATGAAAATGGTTGCATGAGTATTACATTATAAAATTACAAGATAAAATCTTTGCTAAGATTAGCTAAACCACATAGTTATTTGATAAAGTGGAAATATCCACAGGAGGTAAGGCAGCAAAAGACCTCACTTATACTTAGATTATAGTGTTATTTAAAACAAATCTACCTGTCCCCTAAGAATTGCCATGAAAAAAAGATGTATTATAATCATTATTATATGCTAATTTGTCATAGATGTGTTGCTAAAAATCAGAATTAACTCTCATGACACATTTTAGATATTCAGATTAAATGTGTATATTCAATAAATATGAACTATTATTAGCAATAGTACTATTTTGTCTTGCAAATGAAAATGTTTGCTACAGTAAATGGGAGTTTTAATCTCAAGTATTACTTCGCTACAATTCCATTCATGTAACTATTTCTTCTAAATGACTTGCACATAGACAAATCTTCTAAAGTTCAACTCAAATTTATGCATCTCTGACATATATAAACAGACACAATAGCTGCCATTAGATGACAGCCTTAAACATCACTCTGAAAATCCCCTACACACAAATATCTTCCAGATAAATGGCTTTTGCAGAATTTCTTTTCCAGCAGGAAAGCTACAGAGCTCATTTTTCCTCATTTGCTCATAGCATGTAAGTGCGTAGAAAACACAAAATATTATCCTAAATATTATGTGCCCCAGTGGTTCTAAAAGTGTGGTCTACATATTAGAAGCATTAAATAATCTTCTAGAAATTAAGGAAGCTGCTGAATCAGTAACTAGAGAGTGAGATCCAGCAGTCTATGTTCTAACAAGCTTTCTAAGTGATCACATACATACCAAAGTTCAGGAACCACTGCCGTACCCCTGCTCTAATTTCTTAGGTGAGGAAACTGAGGCCTTGGGTTCTGTAATTAATCAAATTAATCAGCCCTAGACAAAACAGATATAATAATTTCTTGTATAAAAGCCAGTAAGTCCTCGTATCCCTCATTTTCCCATTACTGGGTACATTGACAATCACACCAGTCCACTATTACGACAATACAGAAAAGCCACTGCTGATGTTTGGACCTGCAACATTGATAGCCATAAGGTCTGTATATACAGATAGAAAACAATAGTCTAGCACTTTATTCTTCAATTGAGTCTAGAGTTCTACTTCACAAAGTCTTCATAATTCTAATAATTGCCCCAAACTTCATCTCTATTACTAATTTATTCAAATAGAGGCATACAGATAAAACTTTCTCTGAAAACAATTCTTTGTTTTGACCATTTTGACTTGCCACAATCCATCTAAAAGACTTATAATACAACAGGAATACAAAAGTTAGAATGTTGGCACAGGTGGGAATTTCAGTATATTTGGGGCAATTTAGACAATCTGGATCTTAAGGTTTTCTGGCTTGACCCCTCACCCCATCTTGACTCCTCGCCCCTGTGTGGTCAGAAATGACAGGTTAGAAGAAGAATGACAGGTCACTCTTTCTGGATGCTTATCCAATTCTTTCTTGTGTGGGGGAGGAGGAGACTTTTTCCTCATTCAGTATCAACATTCCAAGAGTTTCTCCAATGTTCCACAATGATTCCCACATATGCTCAGGGGTGTATTTCCAATGTAGACCTCAAAGGAAATAGAATTTTTAACTTCCTGAATAACATCATTTCATTCAACATCCTTTTGTCATAACATTAATGCAAAAAAAAAAAATCAAGTCATGGCTAAAGCTAGTATTTGTGTGGAATTTGTTTATTCAACCATGTATACAAGGGATTTCTCCAGGTCCTGTGATTTCCTCCCACATTCCAAAGATATGCATTTAGGTAAATGGGGCATGTCTAACTTGCCTCAGTCTGAGTGAGTATGAATGTGTTTATGAGTACTCCCTGTCATGGAAAAGCATCCTGTCCAGAGTTGATTCTTCCTTAAGCCCGGAGTTGCCAGGATTGGCTCCAACAACCCATGGTTCCAAAGCTGGAATAGCCAGATTGTAAAATAAGTGAACGAATACAATTATTTCATATTAGAAATGTTTAGAGTCTTTATTTTGAAATTTTGGTGATATTTGTGTGACCAGAAATAGACCATGGGATCTTTACTCTTGTTTCTATCAGTTATTGTGGTAAAATCCATTTCACTTAAAGTCACCTTGTCCAAGAACCTATCCATGTTAAGTGTGGACTAACAGTGCTCAATAACTATCCTACCACTTGTTCAAGGAAGATGTATCTTCCAGAATAAGTAATTGTAGTTCATATCAAAAAAAATATCCATTATATTGGGAGTCTTCATAAGAATTGCCCTGTGCTAGTTCCTGTTTCAGGATTTCCAGTTGTTTCACTAGTCTCCAGAAATATCCATGACTTATCCAGATATTGCAAGTTCACTATTTGATTATTTTCTGTGTTGGTCAGCCATCTCTATTTGAAAGACAGTATTTCTTACTCTTAAAAAGATGTTGTGTACTATTATAAAAAGTCATGCTTAGTGTTCTATAAAGATATTAATGCTTCCTGAGCACTGATATTTGTCTTCTAATTTCAACCACCTGGTGTATCAATATGTTAACTAAATTCTTGCTAAGTCTCCTAAGGCTAATAAACATTTCTTCATCCCCAGGATTTATTTGTTTACAGTATTTTAAATTACTAAAGATCATAAAGAATAACCCTTCATCTCCCTTATTGCCATGACCTTTCAGAATGAAGAGAGCTATAAAATGTTTTTAAAGGAGGAGGAGTTGATGAAAATCCACCTCTGCTATGGCATTTTAAGTCTTTACAACAGTATCTAGCACACAGTTTTCTCAACAATTTGTTTCTTTCCTAATGATCCCTTTTTTCCATTTTTTCCTCAAGTTCACTCATTTTCAGGTCTATAAGGACATATACTCATTCTGTCTCTCCAGATACATCATAACAGTGTCTAGAGAACATAAAATAGCTAACAAACTCAGACACTCTGAGAGTCATCAAGCACAGGGATTTTCCTTCCCAGTCCGCCAGTCAACACAGATACAGGTTCATTCTACGGAAATTCATTCTAGGGACATCATTTCTTGCCATGCTTTTACACTTATTAAAAATGAATAATGGTCACTTAGATTATCACAGTCAATGAATTACCCACATAATGTGATGTTGTCATGAGTTAAAACACTAAAAGTTATTAATAACAAAGAAAGAGGGACTCCCTGGTGGCACAAGGGGTTAAGATGCAACCTATGAAGCCATCTGCAGCCACTGTAGCACGAGTTCAATCCCCAGCCAGGGAGCTACCCACATGGCACAGCAGACCGCTCCTGACTCACCCGCTGCTCCCCTGAGCAATATATTTCAGTAGATCTGTCTGTTCTGCTCCCCAATTTGTCTCTAGTGAATGCTCTTAACCCCCACACCTCTGGCTTGTACCCCAATTCTTGTATACATAAATAAATAAATCTTTTAAAAAATAACATAGAAAGAAATGCTACTAAAATAAAAGCTAGGGGGTCCTCCATGGTGGCACAAGGGGTTAAGATGCAACCTATGAAGCCATCTGCAGCCACTGTAGCACGAGTTCAATCCCCAGCCAGGGAGCTACCCACATGGCACAGCAGACCGCTCCTGACTCACCCGCTGCTCCCCTGAGCAATATATTTCAGTAGATCTGTCTGTTCTGCTCCCCAATTTGTCTCTAGTGAATGCTCTTAACCCCCACACCTCTGGCTTGTACCCCAATTCTTGTATACATAAATAAATAAATCTTTTAAAAAAATAACATAGAAAGAAATGCTACTAAAATAAAAGCTAGGGGGTCCTCCATGGTGGCACAAGGGGTTAAAATGCAACCTATGAAGCTCTCCCCAGCCACTGCAGCACAAGTTCAATCCCCAGCCAGCCAGGGAGCAACTCACTTGGTGCAACAGACCTCTCCTGGCTCAGCCGCTGCTCCCCTCAGCAATGTACTTTGGTCAATCTGCCTATTCTGTTCCCCATTCTGACTCTGGTGAATCCTCTCACCCCCCACACCTCTGGCTGTATTCTTGTATGTATAGGCAAAAAATCTTTAAAATAAAATAAAAACTAGGTACTAGACGAGGCTAGCTTTAATATACCAGAGGGAACTCAGACTAAGAGGGCCTCAAGGCAAGTTCCTTGGCTCACGTCTGAGGGAATCATCTAACAGCTAATCAGAGGAACACTATACCCAGAGACTCCCTTGTGGGTTGGGATAAAACTGCACAAAAATAGACACAGTAGGGATTCCTGCTTTATTGAACAAGAGTTAGGTGAATAGAAATGCTTAGAGCTGTGGTCAGGAGCAGGAGTTATAGACTGTGGGGCTGCCACTCAGTCAGTCTTAAGGGAACGGGAGAAAGATGATATGGAGGCACACAGCCTTGACTGAGGGGAAAATATGTGCAGAGGATCTGGGGTTCTCCACACAGGCCAGGCCACTCTCAGATAGAAAAAATAAAGATAGTGAAGTAGATTGCGCTACCCTTTCTTCATCCCTCAATTCTGCCACTGACCTTGTGAACACTCTGACAGTGCAGACGGCAGTTTCTTGGGTCTGGAGCACCAAAGCAGAGGGATAGCAATATGCCACAGATGTGAGCTTGCAATCCCCATTCACCACATTTCACACCAGCAGCAGGACCTCTCTAAAACCCTCCCACACCCTATGACTCAACAACAGCAAAAACAGATTTTAGTATCTTTGGAAGCCACCAAAGGGAAAAAAATAAAACCACAGCAGCATTTGCTGGAAAATTAAAACAATCTAAGGTGTTGCTACAGATAGTTTTTAAAAAATAAGGAACTCTGAAGCAGCAAAATGGGCACACACAAAAATATAACAAATGGCACCTTAAGACCTCAAGGGAATATGACTGGACAAGGAGAGAACTCTCCAGTATCTACCCACAAAAATATGGAAGATTTTATCATCCTATCAAATAGAAAGTTTTAATGTTGCTATAATAAAATCAAAGAAATAGAAGAAAATGCAAAAAAGCAAGTCAAATTAATACCAGAAAATTCTGAAAAGTTAATCAAAAAGGAATAACAAAATTCATGGGGAAAAAATAAAGATATGAGAAATGTAACTGATGAGTAGAAAACAGAAATTGAGGTCTTTAAATTAAAAAAATAGCATAGATTTAGGATGGTAAAAGCTCAATAGATGAGATAAAAAATTTAAGAGAAAGTTACTGACATACAAAAGACCAAATGGAGACTCTACTGGTATTGAATAATGCACAGAGGACTCTTTTGGAAGAATAAAGAGAATTATGAAAATAAAAAAAAAATGAAGAAAGACTTTGAGAACTATCTAACTGTGTTAGAAAAGGCAACAAAAGGATCATGTGCATTTCATTTTATGTTTCCACTTTAGGAAAAGACACAAGAAATGTTTTAGAATTCTAAGTCACTCACAAACAGGAAATTATTCAAATTCATAAAATGAGATATTCATTATCCTGGAGAGTGTAACTGTAGGTACAGTTCTTTCCAGTCATTTGTAAATATTTTTGAAAGTTGACAATATGCCATGTAACAGACTAAACACCTGGGGAAACCAAGATGAATAACCATGAAATCTACTTTATGCCACCAACTACATCTTAAAGAAAGATGAATTTAATGTTCTCCATGTTCATTAGCTTGAGATACTTGTTTTCTTTTATTACGTAGAAATACGTAATTAAAAAACGTCCTTAGAAATATAAGAACTGCCCACTCGCATCAGAAATTGTTATTTGCAAAATAATCCCTTAACTTCAATCACTTGTACTTTTATTAAAGGAATAAATCACAAGTATTTTTTTAAAGGAAATTACAGCTATGGGGAATTGTCCGCTGTAGAAAATTACTAGTCTCTGCTGCCCAAACTCTCTACTTCTGTACTTTTCTTGGCATTCTCAGTGGCCCTTCTGTATCCACTAAAACAGAGAGGCCTTAGGGAGGCACCACCCAAACCTTGCCAAGTGGGCTCTTCACAATATCTTCCGCCTTCCTTAGCATGAGCCAGACTGATACAAACCAATTTGAGCTGTATTCTTGAAACAATAACTTAATGTTCAAATTTTTAACTCCTCCCAAAGAATGTATTTACTATTTAAAGACAGAGTTCCTTAAGTGAAAGAATTGTTCTGGCAGGAAACTAAAGCTCTTTATTGTGTCAGCATATGACATGTTTGGGGATGGAGGGTTTTTTAATGTTCAAATGAGATCAGCTTCCAAGGTTCTGAGGATGTCTCAGCTTGGTTTCTTTGCCTTTCCTACCCCTATAATTTTTAAAAATCACCTCAATTCCCATTTCCTCTATGAACTTTTTCAAACATCTCAGCCCTGTAATTATGCAACACTGTGAATCTGCATGTAGAGTTATGTGGAGACTAAATTCTGTCATCATTCATGCAATGTATATTTAATGAGCCCCCGAGAATGTGCGAAACACTATAATAGTTGCCACATATGCATTAATAGGTACTGTAACAGATAGTAAAGATGTAATGCACATAAGAGATCAGTCAATTTAAAACAATAATAATTAAGCCTATGACCAATTAGGAATAAGGACCTTTAATTCTAAGATTTATAACTATACTTCATTTCAAAATTCATATTAATAGAATTAAGTAGTCTTATTAAAATTTTTACTTACAAAATAAAACATTATCAGATTTGTTGAAAATGGGCCAAAATGGCCTCCCTGGTGGCGCAGCGGTTGAGCGCTGGGTTGCGAAGCTGCCCGCGGCCTCTGCGGCGCCGGTTCGATCCCCGGCTGCTCCCAGGCCACCAGAGAGGGTCCCACATGGCGCGCAGACCTCTCCTGCCGCCCGCTGCTCCCCTCAGCAGTGTCCTTCGGTCCTTCTGCCTGCTTTGCTCCCCACTCTGGCTCTGGTGAATTCTCTCACCCTCCCGCTCTTCTGACTGTACCCAGTGCTTGTATAAACAAATAAAATGAACAAACAAATAAATAAACATGCCTCTATAAAAAAATAATAATAATAAAATGAAAATGGGCCAAAATGATTTTTAAATTAAATACCACAAGAAACAACGCATCGAAACTGCTTTGTCACGTAGCTGGAACATAGTAATCAGTCAAATAGCTCAGGTGCTGTTTTTTATTTTAGATCCGATTCTCAAATTCTATAATTGATACAGATTTCTGATAGTTATTGTGAACTTTATGTATGATCATCAAAATCCATACCATAGCAGAGTTTCATCTTCCAAAGGAGAGAGAGATGAAGGAATGATAGCAATAATAATTTCCCGGAAGAGAAAGGCACCCTATTTTGAGGTTATGCAAGTGAATAAAAAGGTTGTTGGAGTACAAAACACAACAAAGCAAAAACAGGCAATTATATTATAAATCAGAGACATACTGCAGGGGAGGAAGAGGGAGAGGGATCAGAGAGTGGGAGGGAGGGAAGGAGGGAGCGGGGAACACAGGGGACTGAGGTGATGGTGCACGGGTGCGTTGGTGAAGGAAACTCTAAGGGGACTATACACCTGAGGTGGGGAGGGAAACAAAATTGTTTAAAAATGAACAATGATGTAAAAAATAAAATTAAAAATAAATAAAAATAAAAATATTAGGACAACCGGGATTATAAATCATGCAAAATAAACAAAATTAAAAATAAAGTTTGACATAGCCCCCCCCCCAAAAAAAAAGGTCGTTGTTGGTTGGAATCATTAGGTTTTGGTGTGATTTTTACATACATCAGTAAGTAATTGATGCACCGCACCTAGGTCATGGTCTACACTCACACTGTCCAGGGCGGGTAGTGATCTCTGCCTTTCCATCATGAGTGTCATGGTATATATTTCATCAGCTCTAAGAAAGGGGGTTGCTCACAGTTCTGTGGGTCTCAATGAGGCTTTTCTCTAATGGCTTCCCGCAAGTAACTATAATCATATGACTACTCGAGTAGGGCTGCAGTTGAAAATGATGATGTTCAAGTCTGGCAGGAGGGTATAATAAGGAGAAGAGAGATTTACTGGAAACAAAACTAAAACAATCTACTGTATTAAACCAAACAGAACTCCTCAGAACTTTGAATCTAGAATGAGTACCTTGAGAAAGGACAGTGAAGAATGTTTTTTATGGTGTTGGCTTGGTGTTTCATAAACACCCTGATCTAAGTACTTATAATTATCTTCAATTATATATTCATTTATGCACTTTTAATATATCTTCTGTTCTAGATTGAAAGCTCCATGAAGACAAAGACCATGCCTCTTTTTTTGATAATCTCCTTATCCCAGGAAGTGGTAAAATGCCTACCCTTGATGTTTAAATGAAGGAATAAAGGAAATAACAAATGAACCCACAGAAAGAGGCAGTATCCAGAGCCCACAACAGCCCTGAAGATAAGGAGAGAACAAAAGGAAAACAACTACTTCACTATTTAGTATATGGGATGATGGGAGGAGTTTGATCTGTGTATCTCACACAGAGGTTTGGTAAATTCTGCTCAGTTATGAATATAACAAAACAAAATTATTAGTACTGATAAGAAATAGCATTTTCTTCTCTGACCTGTGTAGAGCTTAAATTACCTTATGCATGTCCTGCATCTGTTTCACTGTAAGAACAGTTTTCAATTCCAGAACCACTTGAGACTTTTAAAATTATTGAAAATTCCAAAGATTTTATGTGGATTTTATCTTTTAGTATATCTTAGCTATTGCAACTGAGAACTTTAAAAAGATTTTATTTATTTTTTAAAATAACAATATCAAACTCATTACATATAACACAAACAGTATGTTTTTATAAATAACTGTTTTCCAAGGAAAAAATAAAAAAATACTGAGATGAGTAGCATTGTTTCACATTTTTGCCAATCTCTTTAATATTTATCTTAATATAATAGAACTGGAGCCCCCTTCTACCTTCCTGTTGTTGTTATATGCATTATATAGCTTTTGGAAAATTCCCATTGTATAATAATGACAGAAAGCTAAAAAGATAAATACCATCTTAAAATTATTATGAAAATATTTTTGACTTTTTGGATCTTCTGAAAAGGTTATGAGCATTTGTTGGGTGTTTGTCAAATGAAAGTGGTGAAATGTTTCCTTTCCCCTATATTTGGTATTATCTTCAGTGTTATAAAATTCCCAAATACTATCTATTTAAAAATCAAAGAAAGACACTGATCTGCTGGGATTTCTTACTACCAAACAAAATTCCAATCTAAAAGATCTGTTAATATTATTAAGCCCATTACTTAGCAAAATAAAATTGGACATTTTAGTGGATTCCTCATTTATTGTGGACATTTTTCTGCTCTTTAAGCAACTCTATCAACTTAGTGATTGTTACACTCTTTCCTTTGAGCTCTTCAAAAATTTTAAACAAATCTACAGACAGCTCTCTTGTCTATAGACACAATCATATCAAATATGAAATAACTAAAATTTCTTGAGTATTTCATATGCTACAGAAAATGATCTGCGTGCTTTATTGCACTATTTTATGTAATTTTCAAAATAAATCTGAGGTAGGTACTAGTCTCATTATCATTTTATAGATGAGAAAATTGAAGTCTTCTGATATTAAGCAATACACCCAAAGCTATACAACTATTACAAAGCATATCTCAAGCCTTTAACTACAGTTCTACTCAATATGGCAATAGTAATGTTTTCCACTATTTTTCACAATAACTGTATCATGTTCATTATAACTATAAATGACTGTTGAGGTCTAGTCTCAGAAACTGGTTTTCAGAATCTTAACCAATGTAAACGATTGTACCCAATTCTACATTCCCCATGGAAACAGATGTTTGGATGACAAAAAAATTCTGCACTCATTACTCTGCTTTATTCCAAACAATTTCTTCTAGACCATTCCTAAAAGCACACCACCTGCACGCCTGTCATTTCTTGGTCCTCCTTATCTCTCCTATTTGAATTGATGAGCATCCACTGAAGAAAGACTGAAAAACAACCTGACAGCAATGGTGAAGAATCTTCCAATAATCTGATTGCCAACATTATCAAGGATCTTGGGCAATCTTCTGGCATGTGTCTCCTTTACTCTTCTTTTCAGAAATCCTGTCATCAACAATTTTCTGTACATGTCTGTGACTTAGAAAATAGTCACTCTATATAAACTGTGTAGAAATGAATAGCAAATGTGTGCTAGCAGCCCTGGGAAATTCTGAAGTGTCAGTTTAATATCCTGGGTGTTACTGCCTGAACCTGAAAAGCCAATTCAGGATATAAAAAGTTCAGCAGATTGCCACAAAACCCTGAATGTTCGTTCAGTTCAAGCAGAGCAAAGGTAATGGGCCACAGGAGAAAAACAGGGACAAAATAATGGATCCCATCTCACTAATTGAGAGCTGGCGCTTGAAAAATATAATGACTCTAAAGATTCTATTTTCCCCCATAACCTCTCATTTTAGGGTAGCAAACATATACATGAACCATCACACACTCAAATGTCATAACCGGTAAATAAATTGAAATCATAAATATTAATTTATTCTATTATAGTCTTATTTATACCAGATAAATTATGCAATGTTTTTACCTTTTTGGTTTTAATTCAGTTGCCAAGTGTTTTAATCATCAATTATCTGTACCAAAAATAGGATTAAAACTGATTCAATTTTCAAAAAAATTATAATGGCAACTTCTTAAAATAAAGGAAAAATGTGCCTTTTTTCCAGGAATTTTTCTTTAGTTTTATCTTTGGAGCATTATGGATTGCTTTTGTCAACTGAATCACTTACTCTATTAATATGATATTTTATAGAAAACATGTTCATTTATTACCAAAAATGTATAAATATGATATTTTGGCATGAATGTGCTTAAAGATCCTAGTTTTCATGAAATATATAGGAATATTAGAATATTCAAGCATTTCCACTTCAGTTAAGAATGAGTAATTAAATATACTATCACTGAACTAATTATTCACAGTTTTCCATTATAATGTAGTGTTTAAACTGATGTTTACCATCAACTACTTAAAATTTATCCATTCATTTATTAAGCAATCATTTAGTAAGCATCTCTAGCAAACAGTGCCAGATGCTGTAGCTATGTAAATTGGATTCTGGATTCTGGTCATTCCTCTTTAAGAGTTTAGTCATATCTAATGACTTACATGTAATAAAATTAAATATAATACACACTTATATGCTCCATAATAGAAGAATGTGCAGATAGATATGGAACTATTCATCAAGAATCTAAACTATGCATAGAGAGATTAGGAGTTTCAAATTTTTTAATCAAATATTCTTTTCAACCCAATCAAATTCTTTTATCAACTGTTTTTTGTTATTAGGATATAAAGTCTCAAATACTTTACATTTGACTGTCTATCCATAAATAGATATACTAGCAATGAGAGAAATATGCCCACATGTTCAATTTGTCCTAGCAAAAATAATACTGCTGCTGTTGTCACAAACACTCATTAGACGGTCAGAAAGATCTCATTTCACAGAGTGACAAAGGGCAGTGCAATGAGATTAAATCATTGCCAAACATGGAATTGCAAGTAAATACTAAACCTGGGATGGGAACTGAATCTTGAGGCCAAGATTTTCCTGCTATCCCAGAATACATAACCTTCTCAACAAAGATATCAATATATCACAAATGTATTCTACATATACCCTCAAGCGTGTATGTAAAGGATTTAGCTAGAAACAGCTGAAATAAGTGAGCATCTTTTTTGAGGCTTTGAGAGATATTTATCATCTTTGCAAGAAGACTGACAACATAGTGTAGTGGCTAATAGTAATGAAAAAGATTGAGAAGTGCAGAAAACAAGAGTGTTGCATTGAAACCCTTGCATGATTGACTTCAAAATTCTTTCCTAGTATTTTCCTGCCATACTTTCCCATGTACATCCTATATGATATACTCTGAAATGAAATCATCCTTCAGGAAAGAAATAGAATAAGCAGTGCTGCAATTATAATTTCTAGATTATAAATGGGCAATCCATTGATCAAGTAATCTCCAATGGAAATCTACAATGAAAAATTAATGGTGTGAACTGAATACTGGTAAATAGCTAAGATTATGTATGTCTAGAGAGGTAGTAGGGCATGGAGGTTAACGGTTTAAGTCCTGGATTCAGTATGCCTGTGCTCAATCCTGACTTTTAGTGCATGATTATTGTATGACTTTTGGGTAATCTTAACTTTTCTGTGTTTTATTTTAATCATTTATAAAGGAAAAAGGATAATGATACCTGTCTAAAAAAAAAACTTATGAAATAAAATGAATTAATACTTGTTACAGTATAGAACAGTGCCTGGCTCAAAGCAGTGTTCTATAAATATGTGCTATTATACAAAACATAAAGTACTGTTTTATTACTGTAGTATTATTATGAGTATTATTATGTGATCTAACACTATCTTGTTCAGAAAGAATATGTAATGCAAATTCAGTCCTTTGTACTCTTTCAATTTATTTTCAAGGAGTATTGTCAAATCTATTTGTCATTGTATTTAAAAAAGGGGAAAAAAGCTTATTTTAGTCAGAATGGTCCTCACAGACTACTGCATTCCATAATAAAGTGGGATAAATGGCTACGTTCTATCCAATGTCAATCTGGAACAATTCTAAAACCCTCCAATTTGGATGTGCTGGACTAGATCCAGTATTTTAGTGAATCATTTCTAAGGCACCTGCTGTCTTCAAATTTAGTATTAACATTGAAAAGATTCTGAAATGTGATTGAAACATTCTCAGTTAAGAATAGTTCTGATCTCGGGCCTCCCCGGTGGCGCAGCAGTTGAGCACTGGGTTGCGAAGCCGCCCACAGCCTCTGTGGCGCCGGTTCGATCCACGGCTGCTCCCCGGCCACCGGAGGAGGGTCCCACATGGCGCGCAGACCTCTCCTGCCGCCCGCTGCTCCCCTCAGCAGTGTACTTCGGTCCTTCTGCCTGCTCTGCTCCCCGCTCTGGCTCTGGTGAATTCTCTTACCCTCCTGCGCTTCTGACTGTACCCAGTGCATGTATAAACAAAAAACAAACAAACAAATAAAATAAATAAATAAATAAAACATGCCTCTATAAAAATAAAAAATAAAATTAAAAAAATTAAAAAAAATAAAAAAAGAATAGTTCTGATCTCAGAAATATACAAGAGAAGACAGAGAAAAAATGCATATAATGTGACATAATGATTTCATTTTATGTCTACCTTTATTTCTTCCTCCAAAGAAGTAAAGAGCATGATTTCCAAGGCCCTCTGCTTTTCTGTTCTTGTCAATTTCACTTCTGTCAATGTCCTCCTAGCGATAATTAACCTCATACTGATAAGCAATTTTCTCCCAAGAGCATGCTTAACTAGTCCTCTTACAGCTATTACACCTTGAACCAGGATCATGGCCACCTCAATATTTCCTTCAATACCTGTGAAGACTCTGCAAATATTACTAGGTAATAACTTCTCATTACTTATTTCCTTTAACTTTAATGATAAACTTAATTTTGCCATGAAACTAGCCCATAAAATCAAGATATCACTTTTTAAGTCCTAAATTCCTTATGGATCTAATAGGTATTATTTCTGCATAGTCTCAAAATCCCTGGTAACTCCCAGGATACCCTGTATGAAAGGCTGAAGGCAGAAAGGAGTATTGCCAAGTCCATTTGTCATTGTATTTAAAAAAGGGGGGAAAAGAGCCTCAGTCTTACAGAGATAGAGAATGAGATACCTTATCAAGGTACAGTAGCATATATGACATTTTCCTTTTAATCCCCTCACACAAAACCATAACACCAAAGGGCAGAAAACATATCAAAGAGCAGAAAATATATTTTAGGACAAAATGGTGAGAACATCAGGCAAATATGCCAAATAGAAACCACCCTTCAAATTTGGCTTCCAAAATTGTTGTTCATGGCCATTTCTACCAGCTGCTTTAATTATTCTGTAATACATGAGTTACTAGGTTCATAGCATTTGCAATCCTTCCAATTTTATAGATGAGATTCAGACTATTTTATTATTCTGGGGAGTAAAAGAATAAGATTGGAATTTAAAAAAAAATAACATGTCTTTTATTTTAGGCTCCACTACCTGTGTGTTATATATCCTTAAAAGAAAAGTTATTCAACCTTTCTGAACTTCAAGTTTCTGAGCTGCAAAGTTTAAATATAATATCTACTTTCTAGGAAAATAGAATGAACAATGCTTATAGAAAAATATTTTTAAATATTAAAGACTTTTCCTCCAAATGGGAAAAATTCTGGCATTGTCCTGACCTTTCTATGGGAACATTTTAACAGACATGAGTGATGAGCCAAACACAGCTACTTACAGTACTAGGCCTGAAGTGTAATGACCCAAGCCTGAAACTGCAAGAATGTGAACTGTGTGCTTATCTTATTTCTCCAACTATATGCTGTCTGCAAAAATTATTAGGAAACACAGTATTGTTCAAAATGAGGTACAAAAAATTAACAGCAAGAATAAATTATTGAATGACAAAAAGGAGGACGAGTTTACAAGTATATAGACAGAATATTTCATTTTATAAACATACAAAACATGAGTCAGATAAAAAATTGGAAATAATCATTGTAATTTCTAGGTATTAAGAATACAGTAATTTTTATTCTTTCTTAAATTTCTTCCACTAACATATTTCTTTCCATTAACACATATTTCTTTATTAATAAGATAAAAATATGCCGTCTCAAAAAGAGATTACAAAATCATAAAACTGTGTTGTGCTTTTCTTTGTAGCACATCAACTGCTTTCATGCCAGCTCTACCATCTCTATTTCTTCCTCCATTGCTTTATAAATGTTCCTGTGTCAGTGCATGTTTTTTTTCTCTTTTACATCTCTTCCCAAGTCCCCTAAAATTTGCCTTTTTATTTCTGGCTTTTGACTCTCAAAAATCAGTATAACATTGTATAGGATTTTCTTTCTTCTCCCCTAGTAAATCATTTCATGTTCCTGTGAGTATCCAATCTCACTGTTACCCTCATTCCAATACATTCATCTGAGCCAGACATATTCACTATCCCAACTTCACACCCTAAAGGACATGCCCACTTCATTCCTCATGTCCTTCCTTCTGTCCTCCTCAATACTATTCACATGTTTATTAAGGAAAAATATTCCTTGTAATATACATGGTACCTGTTCATTCTACCTCCTGCCTTCCTGATCCCCCAGTGCCCTGATCCCCCAGTGACTGCTCCCCATTGTTATGGTCCACACACTTAAAATTTCTCTCCAACAATGAAAGGAGTGTATTTGGTTCCTTACTTCCTTTTTCTATATTCTTCATGATATCCTGTGCAACTATCTCAAGGCCACGGCATAATATAGCTTCAAATTTTACCTCAGTATCTCATCTTCCACAAATACTAAAACACTGTAACCCAAAATTAAGAATCTGCATTTTGTTGCTCTGGCCATATTAAATATTACCTCCACTACCTTTCAATACTTCCCCACTATCCAAAACCTTCTCCCATCAGACTGTGGGATTATGAAGACAATATTTTAGTATTTATGCTTAGTTAGTACTTCAAGTGCTTTCTGAGCAAATTTTACTGAAACTTACCTGAGTAAAATGACAAAGTTAAGTTATAATTGAATTGATCATGACAACTCCAGAGCAGTTTACTTCCTGGGAGTTGTGTTTGCATTTCAAGAAGGAATCCAACTCTAAACAAACCCTGGGATGAAATGTCAGGGCTATTAGTCTATTCTTGCCCCAGAGATATATATTTACATTCCAAAGGATAAAAATTCAGGATCCTTCCTAAGAAAAACTGTCTACATGGGAAGCAGTGATTTCCTTCCATTTCCCAGGATGGGAGGTGGGGTGGTAGCAGCTGTTCCTCTTCTTTCTAATCCCCTAGATTCTTAGTTTTAGACTTCCTCACCTAGAGTAGATATCTAGGTAAGTGTTGGTTAACATTCGGTCTGGTCCTCATCCCATTACCCCCCCCCAAAAAGAGAAATTTAGACTGCATTAAGTTATTGACTCTGTTAAATAAAAATTATACTCTGCTCCAGATATGTCATATTTATTTTCAGGAAAGTAATATAAATTTTTGTTCTTGCATTTTGTGATTTTTGCAGATGCTTTCATTTGAATGCCTTCTTTCCTCTTTTAATCAAATTTCCTCTTCATTATTAAAAATTTGAGAATTCAGGTCTCCCCAGTGGCACAGCAGGTTGAGCACAGCACTGTGAAGCTGTCCACAGCCTCTGCAGTGCAGGTTTGATTCCCGGCCAGCCAGGGAGATTCCCACATGGTGCAGCAGACCTCTCCTGTCACGACCGCTGCTCCCCTCAGTAGTGTATTTTGGTTATTCTTCCTGTTCTGCTCCCTGCTCTGTCTCTGGTGAATTCTCTCACCCTCCAGTGTCTCTGACCTGTACCCCAGTGCTTGTATAAATAACAAATAAACCTTTAAAAAAAATTTGACAGTTCTACAAGTAAAATCCTTCATTGATTGGACCATAATTTCAGAGTCTTACACTAGACTAGTAATAACACAATACACATTGTCATATTAACTCAATGTCAAGGCATTCTTAATCCCACTTTAAGTCTAAGAAACCAGCAACTCAAAAATGTTAAGAAATTTACCCAGAGTTATAGAATTAGTAAGAGAAAGGGCCATCATTCTATCTTCCATCTTAAGACTTAGTCATTAGATTTTCACTTTTTGTGTGTGTTTCATATTTGCTACTTGAGGCCCCCCTGTGTTTAATAGTAACTGAGGGAGTTAAACTTCAGTAGTAACTTCAGTAGTAACTGAGGGAGTTAAACTAGTTTCCTTTTCCTGCAGGTGGTGCTGCATTTTATGTATTTATCTTGGCCTTTGATGGCATCTATACCTACTCAGATTTTTGTTGCTAAGTCAGCAGGGTAGGGAAGGATTTGGAGGGATACATATGTTGGTGTGAATGATTGGATGAGGCCAGTTTGTGTTTGTGACTCCCTAATACTCCCCTTCTCTGGAGTTTATGATGAGAGACCAGGCAATCCCTGTACTCTCACAAGGGTAAGGTACCATTCTCAGGGGCTGTACATGGGGAGTTTAGATAAGAATGCCTGCTCTACTACTATGTTTACCAGAGACACATCTGTATGGAGCACTCCAGCTCTCCACAAAGTTTCACACTTTTCAAGGACAGGTGTCTCCACACAACCTCCTCTTTCCCCTCCCCAGTAACCCTTGCTGAACCACAGCCCTTCCATGAGTGTCCCCTACCCTATTCCAGACGACAACCCACAGGTTCCTCTCTCTACCCAATACCTGTTCAATGCAGCATGAATTGCCTCAGTGTAACCCTCTTGAAGTCTGCACTGGTCTCTACTACCCTGTGCAAGGGATAATCAAACCGACTAGTCACAGGTCTGTCTCTTCAAGCAGCATCCAAGAGCCACAGTCAGTAGGGACCAGTTCCTGCTGTTGCCTCTTCCAAAACCTATGACTCCTATGCAGCTTCGCAAGGCCTACTCCACTGCTTGCTAAAGTCTACCAGGTCTGGGTTGCCTCCTGGTCTCTATACCCGGGGGCTCACTGGGACCTACTGCAGCAAAAGCTGCTTCCAGAACCCCTACCCCTTGTCACCATGGCTCACTGGGGTCTGCTGGGGATTACTGCAGCAAAGACTCCTTCAAGGACCCATCCTAGTATCCCCTGAGGTCTGCCAGAACTTACTATGTCAGGGCTGCTTCCAAGACCTCCCAAGGCTTACTGGGTGCTGGGATGGAGTTGTAATAACAAAAGAACCAAGAGTATGGACCAGCATAGACTGTAACTATTTGAGAAATGAAATGCCTGACTTCAATGAATAAGAAGCAGAGAAATAAAGCTATCCAATCTTCAAGCAGGGTACATCCTCCAATCTCTTCTTTAGACATGCAAGAGAATAAATGGAAATGGAAGGATGTATAAGAGAGCAGAGTCAAGAGCCAAGGGAACAAAGGAAAGAGCAAAGTACCAGAGCCTAACTGAGAACTACTTCCCACCTCTACATTAGGGGTTATCATAACATACTCTATATAGTTTTCAAATTTCTATGATCAATGACTTATTGTGCCTTCAACTCCTTTCTTTCCTAATGGGAGTATTTGCTATGAATACCCATCTTCTATACTACCATTGAGTATGGTAGGAAAACATGGGGGATAAAGGAATGACTTTCCTATTTTTTTTTAAATAAGTCTCCTATTCAAGAAAGATCACACTTTGACCTGATGTGAAGATATCATACAATCCTAGACTTTGAGCCTGATTAAATGAGACTTTTAGTTTGTTTCTGTCTAAAGTAAATCATTCCATACATGTGGTGTACAAAAGGGAGTTAAGTGAATTTTTATGATCAAGTAGTGGACTAAAGCAGAAATTATTGTTTCCACATATTTTATGCCGCTCCCTGTGGAATAATTGTACTTCCCTGCTCTGTTAGTGGCAGACTTGGTTGTGTGACTTGCCTACAGAGTAAAACAAGAATGCAAATAGAAACTGTCACTTTTAAAGAGAAACTTTAAGATTCATTGCAAATCTAGTACTTCTTTCTCTCTGCCATTGTGAAACCGAACTACAGGCAATGACCCATGGTTGACATATAACAAAAGCAAGCCATTGAAACTTTGCTGTTATTGTAAACCACAGTGATTGTGATAGTAAGGATGGCTACAGTAACTGACTGATACAAATGTGATCAAAGAAAAATGACTAGTGACCATGGTTCCTAATAGGATGAACCAAGGAGCAATACTATTAGATATATTTGATTTACGTTAGTTCCACATAAAGCTTTGACCATAAAATAATGCAAAAATTATTCCAGGTTCATTTGTGGTTTAGAATGAATGTGATGGGGTGATGATGCTGAATTTTATAATTGAGAACAGCTGCAAGTAAAAGAATTCCACATGGTTCTAGATGGGTCCAGAAGAGAAAGCAATCATTCACTTGGGGGGAGGGAGGAGCCTCATTTAAGAACAAAAGAGTGAGACATAATCTGTGTTCTAATCTGGTAAAATGTTAGAGTCACAATTCTTCCATAACAAATGGTAGATTTCCAACATGACACAGAATAGAAAATAAATGAGACTTTAATATCATAATCATGTCTTTAATGATCATACTGTGTAAAGGGCTAAGATCCGTGAGCCAACATGACTTATTTCAAAAGCTACATCACAAAGCCACTCAATATGAATCACCACGTATTTCTCAAGTCCAAACTCAAAACTAATCTTTACAACTCATTCCCAGAGCAGAAGTTTGAACTTGTAATAAACAAAATCCACATATGTACATGTCAAAACCATGGCGCAGAGAAGACAGGCTATGGATTAAATCACGAGGAATGCCTGCTCCCCACTGTAACATTTGAGGTAAAATAAAATATGACTGCATGAATATCAAGTTTATCTAAAAAAGAAAAAATGTCCTAAAGTTGCCACATTATACTACTGTGGAGACCAGGAAAGCAGTTCCACAACTTGGCTTGTTACTATTGACGGGTGAAGTTGCTGATGATGAGTCTAAGACTGTTTTGTTGCTGTTAAGAATGTGGTTGTTGCTGCAGCTATTGCTGTAGTTTTAGGGCAAGTGCTTTGTCCTCTACTTACTGTTTGGTTGAATCACTACCCATTTTCTGGAAACTACACTTTGAAGACAGTGAATAAAAAAGCAAAACAGGAATGAGGTTTAGACTTTGAGTTTTATGCTCTTCACAACTTAACACGTATGATAATTGTGCACAGTGACTAGAAGACAGACTTTAATATTGTTCATATAACATATCTGAGGAGGTGGAAGGAGTTGAAGTTTGCCTCTGAATGCCCACCTACAGGAAGAAACTAACAATGAGGAATAGAAAAGCTGCCTAGAATAGGAAGCACAAAAAAGAAAAGTTCTTATTAATGATGTATAAATTTATCAGAGTCTTCATTCCAACTTAATATTGCAAAGAACACCATGCTTCACCTTACTATGCACAAGACTCCAAAATACTATTCCCAGTTTAAATATTATATATTGTACAAATAAAACATATCTTAAGGTACTATGATATAAAAAATTGCAATTCTTTAGCTGGTAAAATAGGAGTCACAAACTTAAATAACTGTAAGAATAAGACAGGAAGAACCTCAGAGCTGGGGAAACAAAACAAAGCATAGCAAATTAGAAAAAGAACATATTCCATTGAAAGGGGGGTAGCGACCACAGAAGTGTTCACCAAATGTTTCCTTACTGGAAAAAAAAAAAACCAGTTATCTGTTTTTTCAAGAACAGACAGAAACCCAGAATTTCATGTGAAATTATTTGATTTTTAAATGCTATTCACTTAATTTAAAAAGTAGTAACTTAAACTCTGTGAACAGACAATTTGTGGACCCAACAAAATGGATCTGTAGACAGACTGACCCAAACACTCACATTTCCAGTTTCTGAGCTATTATGATTGATGCTCTCCACTCTCAGTAGCCCTTTCTCAGAAACTGAAGGGAAGTATCAATGATAAGGAACTTCTTTTTGTTTGAACTATAACTACTTTAAAGGAAAAATATAAATTTTGCCATTAGGTACTATGACCATAAAGATTGCCCTGTATAAGTAATATATTTGTGGAGACCTAATCTTTTTGAAGTTGTTCTTAAATTTCAACTAGGAACTAAATGTGATTTTTTATAGAGCTATTTTGCTAAGAGCATCATGTGTTGAGAAGTATGCATAAGTAGGATTTAAGAGAGAAATACTCTAGGCCTGGCTCTGCTGTGTTGCTCTCCAGATTGAACAGATGGGGTTTGGCCATCTAGGACAAAATGAAAGGCAGAAACAACTAATTTGCAATAATTTTAAATTTTTCTCTATATTTACTGGGTAATTACCACTTCCAGATTTGCTGCTGTGAATGAGCATACATCTATTGGGGTAAAGCAAAGCAAAGAATTCAGGACGAAAGACTAACCCCAAGTCAAGTTTCCTAGGGTCCCATCAAAGTTATGAGGAACTTACAAATCTTGCTGCAGTTGAGATATACTTGAGTATATGGTGGAATTGAAACCAGATCCCAGGCACAAGTAGTTAGGTAAGACTTGCTCTTCTTCCTAGCACCTAAGATGGGCTGGCTTTGTTGCTAACCGCCACCCACAGCAAGTACAGCTAGAGGGCTGGCTGGCACGTGAGGCTGAAAGCGCCTGGCAACAGCAGTAGCAGTGCATGCTCCAGCTGCCAGTGCATGCTGCTCTTATGGCCAGCAGGGGTTCGTGCTCCCACTCCTGCACCGGGTGGGAGATACAGCCTGCAGGCAGCCCCACCCCTGGTGCAAGCCAGAAGTGCCAGAGCCTTCCTGCTGTAGCCGCAGCAGCAGTGAGAGTTTCCTGCCAGCCACCAAGAAGCACACAGGCCACCCTACAGCAAGGAGACTGCATAATGGCGACACAGAAGTCACCCCTGTACTAGCTGGGATGACACCACAGCATCCCACAGCAATAGAATGCAGGCTGAGCTAGACAATAATGGATTCTGATGCCAGGCCCCAGAAGCAAGTTGCTTTCAGGCAGTGAAATTGGCAACAGGCAGCAGTAAGTGGCAGGTATTTTACCACCCACCACTAGTGACCTCACTGGAGCTCAAGCTACAGGGAAAGGTGCTGGTAGTGACAGCAGATGGCAGTGGTTCCCCTGCCACGCCCCTACAGGGCATGCAGCCTCACTGGGGCTGCAGTGGCAATGTTGCCCTGCACCAGGACAAGCTCCAGCAGAGAAGGCAACAGCAAGCCTCTCATTCCCTGATCACAGCTGCAGGAATGAGCATGGAGCCCCACTGGGCCAGCTCCTGCACTGTGGCTCTCTGGAGCTACAGGCAGTAGAGAGGCCTGTGAAGGCCGGGACCAATCTGGCCGACTCTTAGCACACCTCACCCTGCAGCAGCAGGAATCCATGTCACAGTGCTGCTGCAGTCTCCCTTCTCCCCTTTTACCGTGGTACACCTGGCCTGCTGAAGGGGCACCAGATAGAAAGAGCAGTTCTAGCCCAGAAACATGCCCTAAGTCAGGCAAAGTTATGTCTATGAAGGCACCAAATTTTCTCCTTTATATTTGGCACCTTGATCATTAATGAACCAATCTGGTTCAAGTCTAGCTCATTAGTTAATTATTCAGATCAA
This sequence comes from Talpa europaea, assembly GCF_964194135.1. Lineage (NCBI taxonomy): Eukaryota > Metazoa > Chordata > Mammalia > Eulipotyphla > Talpidae > Talpa > Talpa europaea. Next base: position 105,954,007 of record NC_140072.1, on the reverse strand, counting down.
AAAATAGAAAATGAGCTGATTGGTGCTTAGTGATACAATCAGTTGCTTAAGATTGAAAATGGTCCAATCGGCTTGTAGTAGGGGGAGGGAACCCTGAAAGAGGACAAAAGGCAGGGCAGGAGCCAGCTTCCAACATTCTGTTCTTGTCCTCCAAGGAAAGAAGAAAGAAGGATCAGCAGCTGACATCCAAAGATAAGCCAAAGACTTTTGCAGAGACCTGGCCACTGCACGTGCCTCCAGCCCTGTCTTTCACACTGCCTGAAAGCCCTGGTGTCTCAAAGAACTGTTGTGCTGTTGGTTCATTCCAATAGTTCACAAAGAGCTGTTAACATTCGTCTGACACTGCCTTCTGGTGACCAGTGGTGACCGTAACTGCTGACCAGTGCTCTCCAGCACTGTTGACAGGTCACCAACACTCTGTGTCCAGGTCATCATTGACAGCTGTCCACCACTTCTGACCACCCAGCACCACCTCCCAATGTTGTTGCCTCCATTATTGTCTAGCTCAGCCTGCATTCTATTACTGTGGGATGCTTTGGTGTCATCCCAGCAGCCCTACATGCTGCAGTGAGTTGAACCTGGCACACTGCTTGTCAGTGTACAATGAGCTCCAGACCTCACTGATGGGACAGTGCCATCTTGCACAAGCAGCTTTTATTTTTTTGGGACATTGTAGATACTATCCAGGGTAAGATAACTGGCCACTGGTAAATCTGGACACTCTTTATTTGCCTGTTTATTAAATAAACCACACTGTTGTTGATTCCTGACTGGTCCTGCAATTGAGCTCATGGGTGAGAACCTATAGACAGTGATCAGTCTTCTACTTTGGCACTGTCCTTTGCCCTCTATAATACTGCTCTGGCCCTGTTTCAGAATCACCTTAGAAAATGGGACTGGGCGTGACTCTGCAAATGTTTGAATGACTTATAAGAGATGAAGATGTTAAACCTACTTTTGTAAGGATAGAATGAAAAGGGATAAAATGTGAAGCTAGGGAAAGACTTAGTAGGAAGGTAGAGATATTCAAAGGTGGATTAGTTTCAGTTTATTTCTTGCTGCTGAAAGTACATTATTATTCATAGATTCTGTATTTGTAATAATACTTACTAAAATTCATTGGTAACACCAACATCAGTATTTGTGGGACTTTGACAGTCACATTCATGGGCACGTGCATGCAGAGAGCTCCAAAAAACTGAATTGCCTGGTGCCCATGTTCCCAATGAAGGTCAAACAAGGCAACCTGCTGCCTTATTGTTTAAGCTCTCATTCTGTAAACAAATAAACTTTTGGCAACCTATTAGTGCCACATTTTTGCACTTCTTGTGGCTTGTATTTCCATTTAAAATGTTCCCCAGTCATAGTACTGAAGTGCTATTTATAGTCTTCCTAATGACACTGAGGCTGTGATGTGCCTTACAAAGAAAATATACATATTAAATAAGCGTCCTTGAGATATAGGTTACAGTGCTTTTGGCAGTGTGTCCAATGTTAAGAAATCAATGATGTATGTTAAATAAGGTGTCTGTAGACAGAAACACACATAAAACAAAGTCATGTATTGATCAGTTGACAAGAATGTTGTGATAGAGGCGATGAGAAACTAACCTTGCATTTTCCTAGGAGCAAGGATTCAGTATTCACTAATTCTGTGTTTGAGGCAATTTTATAAAACATAACTGCCAGAAATAACAAGAATTGATTGTACCTAAATAGCAATTTTATGATCTTTTAAGAACAGAGTTATGGAAAGGCAAGGTATCACACATCAGATCAAAGATTACAAAGAAGTCACACAGTGTCCTTTCTAGTTTCAAATTCTAGTACTTAGTGAAGAAATGATGTGAGCCTCCAAGGGGCGGTAAGATTAAATAAGCTTTCAGATCTTTGGAGTCCCTCAAATTCCATGATTCTCAGAGACCTGAAAGAGTTTCAGCTTCCACTTAAATAGAGTATGAATTTTGGAAAAAATCTTAACTCTCTTCCCAGCACTATAATTCTGTTATTATTCGATGAAAACATTTTCATAATAATTTTCTAGGAAAAAAAAATACATTGGGTTATTAAGTATCATGACCTTAAGCATGCTCCTAACAAAAATTCTATTGTCTCCTAACGAAAACTGTTTTGTTTTCCATTCAGTATTTCCTCTGTAGTAATTCCTACCTGGTGTTTCACATTTATGATTTTCTTCTTTTTAACTTAACTAAGTCTTTAATTTGTTGATGGGAACAGGACTTCAATCCTTCATATCAAACACAGCACACTTCCAAAAAAATCCCTACTTCCTTTTGTCTGCCCTATACTACCTTTGCTCATTCCAGCAATTCCACTCCTTGGTACTTATTAAAAAATGAAAAAAACAACACTAATTCAAAGGGTATATTTTGTCTCCTATGTTCACTGAAAAATTATTTACAGGGCCTCCCCTGGTGGCGCAGCGGTTGAGCGCTGGTCTGCGAAGCTTCCTGCAGCCTCTGAAGCGCCGGTTCGATCCCCGGCCACAGGGCAAGGGTCCCAAATGGCACGACAGACCCCTCCTGCCACGCCTGCTGCTCCCCTCAGCAGTGTATTTCATCAGTCTGTCTGTTCTGCTTCCTGCTCTGGCTCTGGTGAATTCTCTCACCCTCCTGCCCTTCTGACTGTACCCAGTGCTTGTATGAATAAATAAATAAATAAATAAATAAATAAATAAATAAATAAATCTTTTTAAAAAATTATTTACAATAACTAAGTTATGAACACAACCTTAGCCCCCCAAAAAGATGAGTTGGTCAAAGATTTGTATACACACACCAATGGAATACTACTCAGCTATAAAAGATAAAATTTTTCCATTTGCAACAACTTGGATGGAATATGGCACTTCAGTGGTGGGTGTGGTGTGGTGACATACATCTAAAGAGGTATGAACCTATTCCCCTAAATCATATACAGTATTATAAACTAATGTTACTTCAGTAAGAAAAGAAGGGTCTGATCCATAATATTGTAATAGACAATCTGCCATGAATTTGCTTCCTTAAACCAAAAGGATAATGCTAATAAAAACCCCAAAAAGCATGTCTACCAACATGAAAAAGCTTTGAGGTGACAAATCTTGCTTTCCTATAACTCTATTTTTTTAAAGATTTATTTATTTATTTATACAAGCACTGGGTACAGTCAGAAGGGCAGGAGGGTGAGAGAATTCACCAGAGCTAGAGCGGGGAACAGAACAGGCAAACTGATGAAATACACTGCTGAGGGGAGCAGCAGGAGTGGCAGGAGAGGTCTGTCGCACCAATGTGGGACCCTCACCTGTGGCCAGGGATAGAACCAGCGCTCAACTGCTGCACCACCAGGGGAGGCCCCCTGTAACTCTATTTTTAAGATTAATTTCTTATCCTCATGAGTAGTTTCCTAGGAGGAAAAAACACCTCAGACTCATATCTGAGATAATTATATGGTCACTTTTTTGAATCAGTCCATAGCTAGGTTGGCAGCAGCGACCCATAAATCTGTCTGAACTAGGTTGGTTCCATCAGGTAACAATATCTGGGCAACAGCCAGTTTAGCCATTCCCCTTATACCTAAATAGAAGGGAGAAAGAACCAGATCTAAAATTGTGTTCCTCTGCAAAATTTAATATTACACATTTCATGTCAAGAAATGGATTTGTAGGTATAAGTGCTTATATAAAAACAGAAAAGCAACACACAATGAAAAAAAAAATATTCAAAATAGTGTGGAGGGGGTGGAGGAGGGGAAATAATTAATTAATGGATAGGGAATCCTGTATCATAAGTAACATAGAAGAAGAAAGTACCAACATAGGAATTCAAATAAAAAGCAGCTCACATGGCTGCAGTCATGTTTTCTTTCCTCATTAAGCTCTGAGTATCTTTTTTTTTTTTTTTTTTTTTTTGTACTTTAATAATACAAGTTTTCTTTTTTTTTTTTTTTTTTTTTTATAAATTTTATTGTTATGTTCCCCATACAATTGCAGCCCCCCATTCTGACCCCAATCCCTCCCCTCCCGCCCCCGCCCCCCTAAGAGTGTCTCTGGTTCATAGTTTTTTGTTGATTTTGATTTTCACTTTCTTATAGTTATTCATTTTCCTGGTCCATTATTTAAGTTTTCTAGATTCCTGCTATGAGTGAGACCATCCGGTATTTTTCTTTTTCTTTTTGGCTTATTTCGCTGAGCATGATCCCTTCCAGCGCCATCCATGTTGCAGCAAATTGCATGTGTTTATCTTTTTTGAATGCTGAGTAATATTCCATGGTATATATGTACCACATCTTCTTGATCCAGTCATCTATTTTTGGGCATTTGGGTTGTTTCCAAAGCTTAGCTATTGTAAACAGTGCTGCTATAAACATAGGGGTGCAGGTGTTCTTTGGAATTGATGTTTCTGTGTCCTTTGGGTAAATACCTAGGAGTGGAATTGCTGGGTCATATGGAAGCTCTATGTTTAGTAGGTCCAGAAATCTCCACACAGCTTTCCACAGTGGTTGGACCAGTTTGCACTCCCACCAACAGTGCAGAAGAGTTCCTTTTTCTCCACACCCTCGCCAACATTTGTTGTTGCTAGTTTTTTTAATATGTGCCATTCTCACTGGTGTAAGATGGTATCTCATGGTAGTTTTGATTTGCATTTCCCTGATGACAAGTGATGTTGAACATTTTTTCATATGCCTGTTGGCCATTTGCATTTCCTCTTCAGAGAAGTTTCTTTTAAGCTCTTCTGCCCATTTTTTGACTGGATTATTTTCTTTGTTGTTGTTGAGTCTCATCAGCTCTTTGCAGATTTTTGTGATCAGTCCTTTATCATTAGTGTTGGGTGCAAAAATGTTCTCCCAGTTGGTGGGGTTTCTCTTTGTTTTTGTTATTGTCTCTTTTGCTGTGCAAAAGCTCTTTAATTTGATATAGTCCCAGCTGTTTATCTTTGCCTTCACTATCACTGCTTTGGGTGATGTGTCTGTAAAGATGTCTTTGATGTGCAAATCACGTAGTGTTTCGCCTATATTTCCTTCTATATATTTTATGGTTTCAGGTCTTATGTCTAGTTCTTTAATCCATTTTGAGTTGATTTTTGTGTATGGTGTGAGGTGGTGGTCAAGCTTCATTCTTTTTTTTTTTTTTTTTTTTTAAAATGTGGCTACTAGTTTATTTTATTTTTTTTTTTTTATAGAGGCATGTTTTATTTGTTTGTTTGTTTGTTTGTGTTTATACATGAACTGGGTACAGTCAGAAGCGCGGGAGGGTGAGAGAATTCACCAGAGCCAGAGCGGGGAGCAGAGCAGGCAGAAGGACCGAAGTACACTGCTGAGGGGAGCAGCGGGCGGCAGGAGAGGTCTGCGCGCCATGTGGGACCTTCCTCTGGTGGTGGATGGGGAGCAGCCGGGGATTGAACCGGCGCCGCAGAGGCCGCGGGCAGCTTCGCAACCCAGCGCTCAACCACTGCGCCACTGGGAAGGCCCAAGCTTCATTCTTTTGCATGTAGCGACCCAGTTTTCCCAGCACCATTTATTGAACAAACTTTCTTTGCTCCAATGCATAGTCTTTGCTCCTTTGTCAAAGATTAGTTGACCATAAATCTGTGGGTTTATTTCTGGATTTTCTATTCGATTCCATTGGTCTGTATGTCTGTTCTTGTTCCAATACCATGCAGTTTTGATGATTATGGCTTTGTAGTATAGTTTGAAGTCTGGGAGTCTGATGCCTCCATTCCCTTCTTTTTTTTTCAGGAGAAGCTCTGAGTATCTTAATGATAATGACATCATTAAATAACTTGGAGAAGCTTAACGATAAAGATATCATCTGAGGTATTATGATTTAATCACCTATGAATTCATAAGCATAGGTGCCTAGAATGTAGGTGCCTGATAATAAATATTTGGTTGAATTGAATTGAAGGCTGTGATTATTTTTGGTTACTTATATCACTATTTCTTAAGAAATTATGACACTCAAAGGAAGTAGCCTCCCATGGACAATATGTGATGTGTAGACCAACTGGGCAATAGGAAGGGTGAAAAATAAAGGCCAAAAACATTAGAGGAAATATGAACAGGAATGCATCATTCTATCTTCCTTAGAACAGGATTTATGGATTTGTCCTCAAACAAGACCAAATACATTTGCCTTCACCTAAAATCTTGAACGAATTGGTGAGAAAATGGTAATTTTACTATTAGCCTGTCTAAAATATAAGATCTACAGCTATGATGACTTTATTTTATCATGAAATCAAAAATGATAGAACATTCATATCATGCTCAAGTCCAAAAGTATTTATATCTCATTTCCTCATCTAAAACTAAGTTGTTCTGGGGGGTCCCTGGTGGTGCAAGGGGTTAAGCACAACCTATGAAGCACTCCGCAGCCTCTGCAGCACAAGTTCAATCCCAGGCCAGGCAGGGAGCAACCCACATGGCGCAGCAGACCTCTCCTGTCTCCCCTGCTGCTCCCCTCAGCAGTGTACTTCAGTTTATCCACCTTTTCTGTTCCCTGCTGTCTCTGGTGAATCCTCTCACCCCCTGCATCTCTGGCCTGTACCCTAGCTCTTGCATGCATAAATAAATAAATCTTTTAAAAATAAATAAAGCTAAGTTGTCCTTTGTCATTACCAAATTATAATGAAATCCTATCATCAGTTCAATTAACTTTGTAAACATCATGAAAACAGAATGAATAAATTGCTATTCATATCACAGGTTCACTGTATATTCAACAGCAAATATTTATCAAAAACTATTGCATACTAGATGAGTAAATGTAAAGATTGGTTAATCATAAGTCCAACCCTCAGAAAGAGTACAGTGGAGTCTTGTCAAAAAAAAAAAAAAAAAAAAAAAGGGCCTCCCCAGTGGCGCAGCTGATGAGCGCTGGGTTGGGAAGCTGCCCACAGCCTCTGCAGCACCGGTTCGATTCCCGGCTGCTCCCTGGCCACCGAAGGAGGCTCCCACATGGCGCACAGACCTCTCCTGCCACCCGCTGCTCTCCTCAGCAGTGTACTTCGTCAGTCTGCCTGCTCTGCTCTCCCCTCTGGCTCTGGTGAATTCTCTCACCCTCCCGCGCTTCTGACTGTACCCAGTGCTTGTATATATGTATGTATAAATCAATCAACCAATCAATAAATCTTAAAAAAATAATAATAATAAGCAATTAAGTAGTATGGTGAAATATAATCTCCTAAATGCTGTATCAGAAGTAAGCATGACCTGGTAGGGTTAGGAGAAATAGATATATGTGAGTGGAGTTGAGGTAAGGTTAGTTATGTCCCGATATGTACCTGAGCAAAATATATTAAGAATCATTTATCCCAATTTTGCAAATTTGAATTTTTTTTGAATGAAAGAGGCAGTATTCTCATATAATCAAGCATCATAGCAAAGATACCTGTAAGACAATTCTTTCAAATGTCCTTTGGCTAAAACAAATTTGACCTTAATGATCCTGGTAAATGTCTTATACAGAGAGCATAATTACAAAATCGAAGTCTAACCTTGAAACATGTAACAGACCTTCATCTGGACTGACAACAGATTCACACCTCCTGGGCAAGCTGGAGATACCACCCACAAAAAGTCTGCTGGCCTTTTCTACTATAAAATGAAGTTTGATTGATAAGTTACTTATGAAGTGAAGAAGTAATTTGCATATTATAAAAAAGACATCGCCCAGAGAAGGAATGAATTAAAATACCAGGTGAATTGTTCCAGAAACTGTTATAGCAGTTTATATTATCTGATATCTCATAATTTTTAATAGGATCATATTCAAATGATCCAGAGAAAGTAGTCTCCAGTTAATCCATTTGTAGATATCAATGGTAACAAATACATACAGTTTCCTATTTTTGTCGCTTACCTGTAACTATGCAAAGACACTTTAGCTAAGATTATTCAGACCAGTATGTATCTTTCACAGTTATATTAAGATTATTGTTGTCATTGGGAGTTACTGTGAATGTGTCTACCAGACATCACATGACAGTGATAGGATTCTTATAAAAGAAATGGTTTAAGGCTTCAGAAATTAGTCACCAATGCATACCGGATCCTCAAACAATGATGACCAAATTTTGATGCGAATCAGAAAACAAAAATTGCTGAGATCTACCTCTAGATTTCATTTACTGCATTTACTGTAATTCAGTCTCACTGTAGAATTTATGTATTATTTTATTATACAAGGAAGTGTATGTTCCTTTAATCATACCTCGACTTTAAAATTGTGCTTTGTCTGGCTTCTGGCATAAAAACAAGACCCAACCCCTATGTTTCTTAATAGCTATTTCCTTGATTCACAATTTTTTACCCTGTGTTCTGAAACTTTTTCACACGCTTGATTTAAAATCAACAAGACATCTTTCTTGGTTTCATTTTCATTTTAAGTATGACTACATGTCAGTGTAGTTTCAGTTACAATAACTTTTAAAAGTTTATTCATTACATCTAGATAAAATGCTCTTTCTTGGAATTAGCAACACAACAAACTAATCCTGGTAGAATGGGCAAATTATTCCAGTCTTTCTATATTCATTAGAAAACCCTGTTTTATAGAAATCTTCAAATTTTTCAATGTTCTCACCTTCTCTGGAGCACTTTACTCTCTCATTTGATTGTGTCTTCATTCTGCCATGTATTTGGAGGATTTGCCATGACTCCCTCCCTTCTCTACTTTCAAGACTGCAAGCCAACTCTATGAAAACTTAGACAAAATGACTTCAAGAATCAGCCTGATGTTCCTTACAAATCTCCATAGCTTAGTAAGATTATATTGGGTCATGGCAAGAAAGGCAAAAGAGAGCTCACATTTTCCAATCAATTTTAAATTAAAATAACACAATTGAGGCTAACAGGTTAATTATTTGCATGGATAAATATGGCAAGAAATAAGGAAATACAAGTCATTTAATAGTTATTGGAAATTACTGTCATAATTCAAATTGTAATGAAGGTAAGGTATTCAATTTATAGTGATGTTACATGCTTAGGAAAATTACTTTCTTAGTTAACAGACAAATGACTGAAACAAACTTGCAAGCTATGTAAATGAAAATGATAATACAGGCCTCCCTGGTGGTGCAAAGGGTTAAGCACCACACTATGAAGCACTCCACAGCCTCTGCAGCATGAGTACGATCCCCGGCCAGCCAGGGAGCAACCCACATGGCTCAGCAGATCTCTCCTGTCTCGCTTACTGCTCCCCTCAACAGTGTATTTCAGTCAGTCTGCCTGTTCTGTTCCCCACTCTGTCTCTGGTGAGTCCTCTCATCCCCCGCATCTCTGGCCTGTACCCCAGCTCTTGTATGCATAAATAAATAAATCTTTCTAAAAAAAACTAAAGAGGGCCTCCCCGGGTGGCACAGCAGTTAAGCACCGGGCTGTGAAGCTGCCCGCAGCCTCTGCAGCACTGGTTCGATCCCTGGCCACAGGGCAAGTGTCCCACATGGCGCGCAGACCTCTCCTGCCACCCACTGCTTCCCTCAGCAGTGTATTTTGTCAGTCTGCCTGTTCTGTTCCCTGCTCTGGCTCTGGTGAATTCTCTCACCCTCCCACACTTCTGACTATACCCAGTGCTTATATAGATAGATAGATAGATAGATAGATAGATAGATAGATAGATAGATAGATAGATAGATAGATCCTAAAGAAAGAAAATGATAATATATGAGTATTGTTAATCATATTCTTATTGTGATATATTGTTAATCATATAATCACATTATGAAAGGTCTGAAAGGTCTTTTTGATGTGAGCAGATACTTGCCAAAAGTATAAAAACAGGGTATTAAAAATTGTGCTCTTTAATTCCACAATAGCATTAAAAACTCTCATGTTTCACAAGCAGAAAAAGGACTTATCATTTTATATAAATTCTAATTCTTTGATCTAAATTCTCCACATAAAATGGGAAATGATTTAAAATAACCAAAATAAAAGCTTAATAGCCAAATTTGAATCACTGTAACTGAATCTTCATGAAAAATATTTAACAAAATAATTTTATACAAAGGAACAGCATTCACTAAATCAATTTCCAGCATTTAAAAGCTAATTAAAAACTGACTCAACTCACATAAACATAAAGACACTTATTCCTATATTAAAAAGTTAATAGTTTAGCTTCTTGAATATTTTCATTTTAAAATCATGACCGCAACAGTATCTATTAGCATACATTTCAAATCCAGCAATCCAGAAATCCTCACCAGAAGATGAGTAAAAACCAAATGTATAATTTCATCATATTTTTTCAAAGCAAAGTTCAACTCCTTTCTTTTTAAAGCAAGTAAGTGAAACAGACATGTAGTCTCTAGTGTAGTTACATTCTCATTTGTAGTTAGTTATACCTTTGAACTCTACCATGTTGCCAGATCAGCTATGTGGGGAAATTGCTGAATGGCTTGCCAAGCGAATAACCAGCAAAATGTTCAACCAGTCAGAGGTAAATTTAATGCTAAGGCAAATGGGCACTTGAAAGGAATTGATCAATTTGCTCTCAGAAATACATAAGTAAAAGGAAAGTAGCTGATTTCAACAAAGAGTTGGAAAAATTAAAAAGTGACTAAAATTACTTCTGAATAAGAAATTCTACAATAGAACAGTTAGTGAACATCAACAAATACGAATCACACACATCAGTATAGAAATATTGGCCAACATTTTTAAAGGAGGGGGAATGCCAGTCCTGGAAAGACATGTAAGGAGTCACTGTCCTGAGAGTGTGTGTGTAATGTGTGCTAATCCCAAAGTGAACAAAGGACGTTCACTCTCACTGTTGTTATTCAATACAGAGCTGAAAGTTCTAACTCCTGAAGTGGTCACAGTTCCAGTGACTAGTGAGAAAACAATGGTAGTACTTACAATTTGCATTCTGACTCAGAGCATGAACTAACAGGGCCTAAGGACATCCGGTACAATAAGGTAAGTAAAAGAAATAAAAGGCAGGGTCTCCCTGGTGACTAGGAATTTAGTCTCAGGGATATCACTCTTCCACTGCTGCAGCAAGAGTTCTATCCCCCAGAGAGATAACCCATATATGGCGCAGCAGACCTCTCCTGTCTTGCCTGCTGCTCTCCTTAGTGTGTATTTCAATAGATCTGCCTGTCTTGCTCCCCACTCTGTCTCAGTGAATCCTCTCACCCTCCACACTTCTGGCCTACACCCCAGTTCTTGTATGCATAAATATAAATTAATTTTAAAAAAGGCAACTAGATTAGAAAGGATGAAATAATTCCTCCAAGTGGAAGATGAGTTATTGTATTGAGGCATTGGTAAAGGAAATTCTATGGGGACTACACCTGGAGGGGGTGGGAGGAAGTAAACACTGTTTAAAAATGAACAATGATATAAAAAATATATTAAAAAATATTTTTTAAAGATTTATTTATTTATGCATACAAGAACTGGGGTACAGGCCAGAGGTGTGGGGGGGGGGTGAGAGGATTCACCAGAAACAAAGTGAGGAACAAAACAGCCAGATTGACTAAAATGCACTGCTGAGGGGAGCAGTGGGCAAGTCAGGAGAGGTCTACTGCGACATATGGGTAGCTCCCTGGCTGGGGATTGAACTCATGCTTCATAGATTGCATCTTAACCCCTTGAGCCACCAGGGAAGCCCTATAAAAAATACTTTAAAAAAAGAAAGTAGATAAGAAAAGGAAGAAAGCCAACACCGATGACCTGAACACTTGATAAGAAAAGATATAGGGATTATGTCTGCCAAGTATGAAACTTTTATCATCAATAGCCCAGATTCCTCATTGTTCAGGCTCTGGAAGAAAAGAGTAAGGAGTACCATATAATGAGTGTGTATATAATATGGGGCCTTATTTACTTATGTCATCAAAATTAAACCTCACTTTTATCCTACTACTATGGTCATGAAGTGAAAGTTCCTACCTTCCTATTTATAGAGACAAAGGAGATGAGAATCAATACAAGTTGCAGGTTCAGAGCTGAAATTTAAAAATTCAGTTTTTGCCTTCTGAAAATATCTTTCCCTCTCCTTAAATACTGTGAATCTTAAATGTATTTCCAAATTGGAAAGAATAAATGCTTGCTTGAACTTCAGTAATTTACCTGCCAGGTGCATTCACAAAACTGGGAGAGCACCCAGTTACTCACCACATAGTGAAACAGATGCAGAGCACAGGGAGAAATAATAATTGGAAAGTGGGCCTCCCTGGCGGCTCAGGCGATTGAGTGCTGCACTGTGAAGATGTCCGCAGCCTCTGCAGCGCGGGTTCAATCCCGGCCTGCCAGCGAGAATCCCACATGGCAAGACCCAAGGTAATCAGTAATGTCAACAGGCAAGAACGTTGCCCAACCCATAGAAAGCATCAAAGATTAAGGGATTAGAGGACCTGTTAACTGCCCAGGAATTAGAGCAAGAAGATAACAGCAATGGAAAATTCTATTTATTTTTCCAGTACTGGATATTAGGTGGTTAGGATGCTCTTTCTCTTTGTATACTTCATATGTCTTGACCTAACTGTTCAGCACATTGAAAGCCAAATGAGATCCTCAGAGACTGACCAAATTAAGTCAATAACTCATCAATGTCCCCAAAGAATTTATTTTGACTCTTCAGACTATAGACTAAAGGGAGTGCACTGGTAGAAATGTGAATAATTTTTAATAGAGTTATCAGAGAGCATATCACAATAGGGAATTCAAAATTATTTGTTAGAAATACTAGTTGGAGCCAAAGCACCTGATTTTGCAGGGAAGAAGTTTCACTCATATCAGAATTTAATCACAATGTTAACTGTTAATATAAAAGGTCTAGGTATCCCCTACTGAAAAAAAATTGAGGCTATGGCCTTTGTGTTGCTTCAATTTGAAGCTTTTATTTATGTAATAATCCTACTAAGCTAACCACTTATTATACTTTGTTTTATCAAACTAATGAATTATAAAAGCTTACAAATGTTCATATACAACAATAATATCAATTTTAAAGTTTCTAAAAAGAAAATACATTTTGAAATTAAAAGCTAGATGGGGTTCTGTTTATATAGCCTAAGTCTTACCTAAAAGATTAATATTGATTACAAACAACTCATCTTCTCAAAAAAAATTGAACTTAAAAATATTTTCTTCTTAAACTTACTTTTGATGAAGAAATGGGAAAAGAAAAGCAAAAAGACATGAAGTAGTGTCCCACTGGGAAGCATTTAATTCAGTGTTACCCTCACCCACCCCAAGGGAATTCAGTGTAACTGGGATGTCAATGAAATTAAATGTAAACATTTTACAGTGGTGTTTCACAAACAGAACATTCATGTTAATATTCTGAGCAATCCAATATTTATCAAGGTTTAGTTACAACCTCTGCAAGGGAAACAGGACTGATAAAAAACACTGTCATGTCCACAGTCCACATACATGACCAGCAGGGACTGCTCAGTAGGAAAGTCACACTGTGGGCAACTGAAGTATGTCACACCAAGGGGGTACATTCACCTTGCAGTCATTACAAATGGCAATCCTTGGGGTCGGGCAAAGCTCATCCTGCAACAGGCTTATGCTGTGACCCTGAACACAATGATATCCAAAAACCAAAGCTCACATAACAAAAGCTTTTTAAGACTAACATAGCTCAAGTTTAGAAATGATTTGAGCCAGATAATCCAAGCCTGGCAGGCAGAACAAAAAGCAGGCTCACTTATTTCAAATCAGTGCAGGAACATTAAGCTTCTTTCAGAACTATCAACAGTGCTTACTGTAAAATTGTGCTTTCAACCAGCGTTGATGGCTGAGGTTGGTCCAGTTTGGTTCTATGACTTTCACCTTTGCTTCAGCTCCCACGAGTGCCACATCTACCCTATCTCCTGATTTCATGTTCATGCCAACCTAACATCAGTCTCAATTCAACCCACACCAGACCATCCCACCTCCCCAGCACCTGAGATAGAAAACAGTAGTGGGAAGGAGAGGAAGGAGACAAAAATAGCTATGTGCTTGTTTACAGATGGTTGTTTAAAAAAAAACCTTTCATATTTATAATTCAATAGATATCATTTTTTTGTTATTTTTCCTACTACTTCTATTTTTGGGGAATGGAAGGATTACTGTGTATTTTCTCTTTCAGGAGTACAGACTTCAGCAGGAAATAATATTACATAGTGAAAAAAGCTTCAAAACAAATCAAATTCCAGGAGAATTCTCAAAATGATAGTATATAGGGCATTTTTGAGTGGGTCAAAGCAAGGGCATTATATGGACACAAACAGTGTAAAGTAAAGCTGTAAGTAAATGTTTAGGTAGAACATAAAATGTTTAGGTAGAACATAACAAATTCCTTGAGATTGATTTTTTTTCATATTTGTCTCTCTAACTCCCAAATCCAACTTTTGCCCTGAAAATTTCCCAACCATGCCATGTTCCTCGTGATCATTTTCAGGACCCACTTGCATGATCATTTGTCATGGGGTGCATGGTCCACAGTGGGCCTCTGTTCAGTACAGATCTGACAGGCCCTCAGATTCAGAATTCTAGATACTGTTCTCACATGTTCTTCTTTCTCAAAGTGTTTCCCAAATAATGACTCTTGATTCCTAACAGGATTACTGTACCCATCCCAAAGGGAGACTTTTTGTCTTTCTAGATCACGTTCAAGACAAACTGCTCAACTTCAACTGGATGGGGAATTTCCTTGTTTCCTTAAGCTCCATGAAGGAGGAACAGTAGCTGAGGCTCTGGGAGGATATGAAAAGTATTAAAATGCATTTCTGGTTTTTCTCACTCAGTTCAAATGGACTGAAAGAAAGAGAACATTTATTTCCATGACTACTTCAGGTAAAGCCTCAAATCCTCTGGTTTCTCTAAAGTTTTCACTTTTGTGTGAGAATTCGTACTGTCTTTCATCAATAAACCCGTAAGGGCTTTAGAGCTCTGCAGTCCTTGTAAGCAATCCCAAAATGATTTAATGTTATTTTCTGGGTTTTGTTCTTCACCACAACAGCAATTCAGAATGGATTATAATGAATCCATTTTTGTTTCTAGGTTTCCAATTGCTTCATAAACTGTGCTCTTAAAAGAAATCAAAATTATATCAATGCTACAAAATTATTTTTAGGTTTTGTATAGATAGGGGAAAAACCTCTAGAGTCCGTTATGGGCAATTTCCTGGTCAAAATGTGAAACCTCAGTAAAACCATCCCAGAGAAATAACTGTTTCATCTTACTATAAAAGTCTACAAAAGTGGACATTCCATAATCTCCTCTGATTACCCCAAATGTTAAGAATCCCTAATAATAACAAATGCATTTTGATATGTAAGCTCTCATGTTCTAATTAAACCTATTCTGTTTGTTGCTCAATGAAGAGAACTATCAAGCTTATACTCACTCATTTAATTCAATTCAATAGTCACCTATAGAATAACTCCTATGGTCAGGTACTTTACTAAGAATCAAAGCTATAGAAATGAAATAATTCCAATCCTCAAGAAATCTGAAACCTATGAAGAAGACAGAGATATAAATACCACAATAATGTTTATTACAACAGAGTCTAGGTAATATTCAAAATGCTTAATTGGGATTGCATAGGCTCTGATCTATCAAAATAGGGATCTACTGTAGAAACAGGAAGCTCATGAAGGACGGGCAACTGTAGCATTGTGGAGAGATATAAAGACTACAGGAAAAAGGCAATGATGGCCTGGGACAAAGGGAGTGACTCAATAGATCAAAGAACTGGATGTTTTATAATTGATACAAAAATATTTCTGTATTTTACAACTAGCATGATCATTCTGGTACACAACCAGGAATCTCTTTCTTAAGGATCTGGGAATCATCTCTTTGAAAAGTAATCATAAAAAAGGATAGTGCTCCTATCTCCTGGGGTCTGGGTGAGAGTAAGATCCTCTTTTGATGAATGTGACTGATCACTGCTAATTAATCCATAAGCCAAAACAGGGCAAGTAAAGGCTTCTTGCCCTCTCCTCCTCTTCCCTAGTTCTTGGAATGTGCACGCCTCTTGCCTTCCCCACTCCCAGAAATAGCCCACGGACATATCCCTAAGATATGGTTAGAGTGGACTTGCTTGTGATTAAACTTAGTAAAGGCCACTACAAACTTGTAAGATTTGGTGTGTGGGCAAAGAAACTCTCATCTTGCACCTACCAAAATAAAGCTGCCTAAAAATGTTCCCTTTATTATTAAAACATATCCTACCAATATTGAGTGGTCTAGTTATTCTTTGGTTTCTCCTTTCCCTCCAGTTTCTGGTTACTCCTGTGTTATTCCTGAGGTTGAGACTCAATAGAACCTAGACTAGGTGTCAGTTATCCGACACAGATGGCCTAATCACACTGACCATTTCCCTACAATGTCCTGCAGTACTTTTCCACTAGGTCACCTCAGTGTTGATAAGCTCTCCTACCTTTTATTTTAACAGAGTTGTGTTTATTCTCTCTCTCTCATATCCCAATAGTCCTAAAATCTTCTGTTTAATTTGCCCAGTATAATTTTTCTTTAACAGTAAAAGCAAAATTAAGAGGTCATTCATTGTAGCAATCCACATGAGAACTAGTGAATTAATGTAATATGGAAGTAGTTGTGAAGCTAGAAAGAGAAAATAAGCATCTGAAGTAGTTTTGCATATCTTTGGGGATGATGTTTCCACTGAGATGAGAAATAACACAAGGATGCTGCGAAGGCAAATTAACTGGGAAGTCAACAAAGCTTCAGCTTCAGGGTCTCTCACTTCCTTAGGTCCTTCCACAACTCAAGGAACTAGCAAACTGCTTATATAATCAGGTGGTTTTTATAGCTTTGCAAAAATAAGATACTTTAACTATAATCATGAAAAACAATTTTTATCATTTTGTAGGTATGATGGTTAATTCAAGATGTCATCTTGACTAGGTCATACAGTGACCAGATATTTACCCAAATGCCCAAATAATATTCTGGGTATTCCATGAGAGTATTTTAGTAGGTGATTAACATTTAATTTGGTAGACTGAGTAGAGCAAATAGCCTTTCATAATGTAGGTAAGTCTCATCCAATCAATTGAAACCCTAAATAGAACAAAAGATGACTCCTTCCTCAGCTACTCCCCAAAAAAGACAGAACTTCCCTGCTTTTCAACCTTTAAACGAGGATATCAACCTTTCCTGGTTCTGTAAAAGTCTGTGTTCAAACTCAAATTTACACATCAACTCTGCATATTTTGGGCCCACCAGTTTCCATAATTACATGAGCCAATTCTTTATGTTATATAAGGGAGAGACAGAAATGAATGAAAATATATCCTCTTGGTTCTGTTACTCTGGAGACCACGACTAAAATAGGTTGAACAGGATTAATTTAATGTCAAATATATTGAATTTGTGATCTCTGAGATACTTTATATACTGAAAATATACCTTGGATTACTGTCTTTTTTTTTTCCAGCCAAAATATATCATACGTGAAAATACCAAAGAACTGCTCTTTTAACCATTCTTCCATTCTTTATTCTTTCTGTGTAGCTTAGAATGGACTTAAAACTTTAAAATCCACAGTATTTACCTTGGTTGGAATGGGGGTAGTGCCACAGACAGCTATCAACATCTGATAAAGCTGTAGCCAGTGGAATGTAGACTTCATAATAGAAGGTACTATATCTTAATCATTATTCTAGTCCCTCTGCCTGAGACAGTACTTAGTACATAATACAATAAGTATTTTAAAATGAAAGAGTAAATAAGCTCTCTACAAAAAACACACATAGATACACCCACACAAACCCACATCAAATACAATTCTGTATACAATATCTAAATCTCATGAAGTCTCATCTGTGTTTCCTCAGTTTAAGACTTACTTTTAAAAATGTTCCAACCTATAAAAAATTCAAGGACAGCATTACTTCACAATTTCTGTATTTTTTTTTCCATTTGTAGATTGTGATACTATATTTCTTCAAGAAAGAGTCTTAGGAAAAGCAGATAATCAGAGACACAAGAAAGAAACAGAACTAGACAACCAACCTCCAGAAAAGAGTGTACAAAAGCCCACAGGTTCTATTCTGGTGAACTTGCCTGACAGCACCAAATCACACACACATTTTTCCCAAAGAGATATGTAAATATACACATACCACTTTGTTCCCCTTTTCCAATAATGGATATAGTATAATGGATTTGTATTCCATGAATTGGTTCCTAAATTATTTCATAGAACAGAGAGGAAAGAATGTAATAAATGTCAGAAGTTGATATGCTCATAAAAGTTCTTTAAAGTCCAGCTTATCATAGGCCATGAATATAATCTTTAGCAGTGTCATAAAATATAGTAAAGACCATAGGGTTTAAGATCCTAACCTAGTGCTACTTAACAGAAGTTAGGAAAAGTACAATTTTAACAGGACTCCACTGAATTCAGATAGGCAAAAACTCAGCTCTCAATTTGAGAGATGGTCACTGGAATCCAAGGGAACATAATAAGGAAATAGAAAACTAACTAAAAATCAAGGTCATGTGAGAGCTTCCAAAGCAGCAGCAATAACTAAAATTTTTAACAAACTTAATAGAACATTTAAATCACATTAAAATCTAAAAATGTAATTTTAATATGAGGTCATTGAACTCTGAGATGCTAAGTATCCATTGCAATATCACAAAGGACCTGGAACCACAGTTGTCAAGCTCCAACTATACCAGGAAAGTGATGCAGTTGGTTAGCCTCCAGTCATAGTAGCTAATGGAAAAGGAAGGTTCAGTAGCAAAAAACCAGCTCAGTTCAAATGACAAAGCAATAGTATGAATCGCCAATGTGTGTAACCTAAAAAATAGGTTGCCATTCTCACCAGTAAGACAATTTATCCACATTTAGTTCCCATGCAAAAAGCAAAATAAATGTGAGGATGACAAGATAGTACTGACCTCAATAATTTCCTTTGTCTATTTTAATCTGTTCAAATCAGTTTCCTTCTTGCCAGCAGGTGTACTCTGGCTGGGAAAATTAAATAATGGTATGATCTACCTGTTAGTCACACACACTGTGTGCCAGGTGAGCAATAATCACTTATCCTTAAATATATAGTCCTTATTTTCCCTCTGATACAAACAAGATATTTCAGGGGATTTGTATTTCCGTGAAATACATAGGATGTTTTGACATTTGAAAATCACAGTTTTAGAATATAGAAAATAAGTCTGTAAGTGTTGTGGCAATTATATAATCTTAGCATTTACTTCCTAATTATTTACCAGAAAAGAAACATATGTTACTCAGCTACTTTTACTAGCTGTTGTGGTGGGCTTTTTAAAAATAAGTTTGGCTACACCTTGTTTCTCTCTTCAGAAAAATGTTGCTTGTGAAAAAAATTCAATATACTTGATTCTATGTCTGATTGCAAAGCATTACCCCAAATTGTATCTTAAAATATACTAAATAGTATATTAGTCATCTAACAGTAAAGCTCATAGCCCATATTCCATTTTCCAAGTTTTATACCCAGAAACCTGTAAAGATTTTTCTTCTGCTTTTTCTAGTTTTCTATTTACATCTGCCCACCACCAGATGTTATTACTTGACATGGTATTGTATATCATTGCCATGTAGGTGGCATAAAGATTTATGTCCTATTCATAAATAGTTGACAAATTCTATTTTCATTTCACAATGGATGAATGCAAATTACTAGTCCTTAATGTTTCAAAAACAAAGTTATTACTGTTTGTCATTCTTTGGGACTTGAAAAATGTTCGACCGTTTTTATACAGAGACACACTATATGTGTGTGTGTTTTTATACTATATATATATATATATATATAGTGTGTGTGTATAGTGTGTGCATACACACGCATACACGTATAGTATTTACACATATTTTTTCCTTTTGATTTTGTGGTACATTTTAAAACCTGAATGCCTTTACAAAGCCTTGGGCTTTAATTCTCTTGTCTTAAGATCAGCATATGAGGCAAATAAGCATAGCTTTATTTTTCATTTGCATTGCTTATCTCAAATGCATGATTTTTTTTCTAGAGCACTAAGTTACTGGGGCCTCTGATTGATGTACTTGCTATCTTGCATATTGATTTGTAACTGACTTTCTCATTTGTCTTTACAATTCTACCTTTCATAGACTGGAGTCATTCCCAAACACATTAAATTATATCATTTCAGAGATCAGATATTTAGTTTTTTACTGCCCCAGGCTTCTCTGTACTAAACTCCTCTACTTTGTGTAACCTATTTACTTTTATGCTTAAAATGTATTTTAATCCTTCCTTTAAATATTGAATGTAATCAGCAATGTGCTCCTACAGAGTAGTCTGATTTTACAGTATTAATGTAAACTTTAATATCTAAGAAGCACTAGGATAGGGGTCAAAGGCTAGTGCCATAGAATCTACCCTTGTTCTATTATCCCAACAGTACTAATAGCAAATGCTCAGAGATGCTTTTTGTTTTTTAAAAAAAGATTTATTTTATTTATATAAGAATCAGGGTGCAGGCCAGAAGCACGGGAGGGTGAGAGGATTCACCAGAGACAGAGCAGGGAACAGAACAAGCAGATTGACTGAAATACACTGCTGAGGGGAGCAGCAGGCGAGACGGGAGAGGTCTGCCGAGCCATGTGGGCTGCTCTGCAGCGGGCAGGGATCAAACCGGCACTGCAGAGGCTGCGGAGAGATTCACAGTGCTGCGCTCAACCAACTGCGCCAACAAGGAGGCCACACAGATGCTTTTTGACTGACAGAAACAGTGGAATTTAGGTAATAAACATTTTCACCCATACTAAAATTGACTTTGAAAGTATTGGAATCCAGGGGCAGTATATCTCAGATTTGGCTATAAAATCCATCTTCTTTTTTCTCCAATTCTGAATCTCAATTGTAATATAATAAGCCAAAGGCTATTAGATTATCACAAGCAGGTTAAAGGATTCAATTTTCATTTTCAAAATAATAGATCTTGGCTTCAATTTTTAAAATTACAATACAGGTGCAAGGTAAGAATACTGGAGAGAACTTTTAATTAGAAGAAAGCAATTCCCACAGCAGTTTTCTCCAAATAAAAGGTTTGGCTCAGGAAAGAAGGAAGAAGAATTGGAAAGGAGGTGAGTCGAGTTTGAGAATTTGCACCCAGGAAACTCACAATTTCAGGCAAAGGCATGGATGAGGTAGAACTGTTAATCCTTCTTTAATGTTGAATAACTGTTAATCCTTCTTTAATGTTGAATGGATCTATTGGTGGAAAATTATACGAGACCCTAGAGTTGAAACAGAACAGAATTTGTCTGGGGAATTAATATAAATTTAGTGTATTTCAGCAAAGAATGCAGGAATAGATTGTAAAGAGAAAGAAGACAGAATGAAAATCTTGGGTAGTCTTACAATATGATACGAAATTTGGACTATCTTAATGGCAAAAACTATAAAAGCTTTTAAGCAGAGAATCAAAAAGCAGATTTCTACTGCTGGATGATCCTTCTAAATACTGGAGAAAAGACTGGAATGAGAAATATTAGAGTTTGGGAGACCATTTAGGAGGCTGTTATACCCAGAGAAAGAAAACTAAGTCTTCTGTGCATATCCTTTATTCATTTGAGTGTCACCAGTACAGAAAAGATGAAACTGAGGAAATAAACAGAGAGACTAAAAACTATTCTTGTTCTCCTTAAGTCATCCTTTCACATAGATCACGGATTGTTAGAGTGATAAATGACCTTTAAGGAAACCATCCTCTGGAATGTATAGTGAGGTTACAGGCCTTGCTCATGTTCTATTAAATGGCAGTCAGAAATAAATCTGACATCCAACCTGCCAGCTAGTTCCCTCCACTTCACCATGCTGTGAATTAACCTCAAGAATAAAAGGGGTTCATTAGAGTCATAGCAGTCATTAAGAATCAGAGAAGCCTGGAATCCCTAGAAACAGTCCTGAAAAGAGGCGCTCCAACCAGATATCTGTTCCTCAGCATCCTGGGTGAGAGACTATTACCCTGGACTTTTGTGCTCTGAGCTTTAGAATACAGTTTTTCACTCTCACAGGGAAAATCTCAACTAAAATTAGTTTAAGACTCAGACTCAGAGAATAATTTAGTTCAGTTCAATATGGAAAACAGCCTAATAACACATTTACGGAAAATTGTAATGAGTAGCCAATTGTTCTCAGCAATCTAATTGTTATGCTATGCCAGTAGTTATGGGGAAAAAATACATTAAACTGAAATCTTCCTGCCTATAATTTCTCCCTACTGGTCTGATTTTTTTTCTAAGTTGTTGTAAATGCAGCTAGCAAATAAAGAGAGAGGAAATAATAAATTCTGCCCTCTGGTGACTGTGAAAGCAAGTCTTAGCTTCTCTTCCAATTAGACAAAAAACACTTGGGGTCGAGCCTGAACCTGGCAAATGAGCTTTTAGTTCAGGTTAACTTTGGGAATAAATTTTTTGATCCAGAATTATCCTGTTCTCTAATACAGTCTATGAGTAAGAGATGTATAGCAAGGAGATTAAATGTCCAAGCAAGAGTTCCAAAAAATACTTTTAGAGACAATGTTTAGTTTCACAGAGCAATGACAACTAACCCAGTACCTATTTCACTGCAACTCCTGGCTCTCTGAAGCCTTACTGGCAATGGGCAGCATCTCTAACAGCCAAGGTCTATTGTACAAATTGACCTAATGTGTCCAAAATAGTATCAGCATGATAATGACACAGTGACACAAACAACGCTATTGTATTCTAGAAATGCATTAGACTAGAGGCTTGGGATTCACAAACACCCACTTATTTTACTGAGTTGTCAGCCACTGTTCAACACTGCAGTAAATAAGTCTCCTTTAGCCCAGCATGTCAAGGGAATAGATCCAAGTCTAAGGATTTTATTTACTCCCTCCTCTCTAGACCATTCATATTTTGACTTCCTCTTTGGAAGATGTCAAAATCTCAAATAATCCCAAACACCTGTCATATAAGGGAGAGACTTAATATCTTTAACCAAAGGACTTTTTATTATAGCATGAATGCTAAATGTATCAGGAGGGGATGGGTCCCAGTTTTTGATAGTTCTGGACTGTAAATACTAGTAAATTTTTAACTAAAAAACAATTTATTCATAGTCATTGTTGGATTCGGCATTCAAGTCCTAATGATTGAGCCAAGATAAAGGATTTCAGAGACTGATACTTTAAGGTCTCTATAATCTCTCATCCCTACAATTCCAAGATATCATAGAATTCATTTTATAGTTTTTATAGAAATAAAATGACAATACTCAACATGACCCCAGGCTATTTATTCATTGATTTGTATATACATATGACACAATTGTTCCTCTAATTAAAAGTAAATTGGGAGGTAGTTGACAGAGGGTGCCTCTGGCTGGGATTTGATCTAAAACAGGCTATTGCCATTGTACAGAATTACAGTTAGGCATGGAACATAAAAAGTTAAGAATTTGAAATAGACATATCCTGGGGAAATAGGACTTTTTTGTTCTTTGTATTGCACTGTGATATTTCCTTGGAATCTCTTTGGACTGAGATTCAGGACCATCTTTCTAATTATAGAATCAGAGCTTTAGCCTAAGCATTAAAATGACTGGTGTGTGTGTGTGCGTGTGTGTGTGTGTGTTTACAGGCTCAAGAGCACATATTCACATGTGCATATTCACTCACTAAGCATTAGAAACAAGATTTTTTGGAGAAAACATACAGTTCTTTCTTGACTCACTCCAGGCAATACCCAGTTCAGTCCATGATGATTAGGTTTAACTGACCACTCCTTAGGTAACACCAGCACCCACACTCTTGTAAACATAAAGTGGTAGAAAAGCCTGTTTTCTTTCCAATTCTTCACTCCCTCTGTTAGAGAACAATACTCAACAATATGACTTTGCTGAACTTCCCATTAAAATAAGGTTATACAGCCTTCCCCTGCCCCAGTGGTGCAGCAGTTGAGCGCTGGGTTGCGAAGCTGCCCGCAGCCTCTTCAGCGCCAGTTCGATCCCCGGCTGCTCCTCAGCCACCGGCGGAGGGTCCCACATGGCGCGCAGACCTTTCCTGCCGCCCGCTGCTCCCCTCAGCAGTGTACTTCGGTCCTTCTGCCTGCTCTGCTCCCCACTCTGGCTCTGGTGAATTCTCTCACCCTCCCGCGCTTCTGACTGCACCCAGAGCTTGTATAAATAAATAAATAAATCTCAAAAATAAAATAAAATAAGGTCATGCAATTTGGCCATATAATTTTCTTAAGCAGATGAAACATTAGTAGATGTTATGGCATTAGTTAGTTAGTTTGATTTGGCTCCTAGCATATCTGCCATTATGGGAAAAGCATGGCCCCAGTTGTTAGTCATTCCAAAATAAGTCAGGTAGAGCTGAACCAAAACCTACAACACAGAGTCAAGGCTAGTAGGAACCTAGTCAACCCATTGACTCAGGAACCACAAAAATAAATGCTTATTGTGGCAAATTTCTAATGGCTTGTGGATTTTTTTTTAAACTTTGTTCTTTGTTATACCACTTTATTGCTGCAGCAATAAAGATGCTGCAGAATTAACACACAAGATGTTGCAGAATTAAAATTATCAGTACTAAGAAAGCAGACTAGGAAATCCAAGTTCAACTAGTATCTATTTCCACACAAGCAAATGAAATAGAAATGATTTTATATTGTGTAACTAGACCACTTAAGAGAACAAATAGTTCATGAAATTGTTTAGACCATTTTTTATTTTATGTTTCTCTCAACAAGAGAAACAGGGTAAAATATGAATAAAAACAAAAGGTGAGGAGCCTTCAGTGTTATCTAGCAAAGTCACAAATTCATTGGCTGAAAATACTAGGTTCCATTGTGTTATAAAACCTCTTACTTTTTAATCTAATAAATCTTTTTTATCTAATCAATCTTTGGGAAAATATTTGCTTACTATAGAAAATGTATTTTAATTGCTTCTATAATATTTGTGATGGTGGATATTTTAATGAAGGATAACATAGAAGGTAGCTCTTTTACTAAGTTACACAGCACTTTCTCATCTCAAGAAAATCTAGCAAGTTACTGAGTTAACAGCTTCAAAATGGCCAATTTAATCATTTTAGACAATTCAATAATCAATGTGAAATGTCTTACAATAAACTCAGTGGTAGATGACAGTACTGAATGTCAAAGAAACAGAAGAGACCAATTATAAATTGATCACAACCTCTCAGGGCTAGAAAAAAAAAAAACATAGAAGAATGAACTACTTAAGAACTTCTTAAATATAGAAGAATGAAATACTTAAGAACTTCTTAAACATAGAAGATGAACTACTCTTTTGTCCATGGTATACCAGGTCTCCCAAGTACAGGAACCATCACTTCTTTCCTGGGACACTGCAAATAAGCTATCCCAATAGTTTACCAGAGAGGGAAGAAGCCAAATCTTCAGAGACTGACAGGTATCACCCAGCTCTTCACATGAGTACCTACCTGAGACCACATTCTTAAGATCAACGTTCACATTCTTATAGAGTCTAGCAACCTATATTTCTCCTCATACTCCACTTCCTTTGCCCCTTTTTTGTCTCAAAGAGACCTGACCACCCTCCAAAGATACTCTTTCTCTGGCTTATGTTATAAAACCCATTGCCTTTCTAATTCTTTTGACAATATACCTTAATAGTCCATTAAATAATGCAGGAATGAAGCAAAGAATAATCCTTCCAAGTGCTACAAAGAAAGAGAAAAATGCAAAATTTAAGATCACTATCAAAATAGTATTACTGCCCATATCCTGTCAAACCTATTTTAGACCACTTAAACTGAAAATAAAGATAAATAGTAGGTATTGTCATATTTATTTTGCCATCAAAGAAATTAAAAAAGTTAAATCAAAGAAGTTAGATGTCCAAATTCACAAATGAAAAACATGATGATGCCAGAATTTGAATGAAGCCTTTTTTTTTTAACAAAGTCCCATATAAATCAATCATTTTACAGGTAAAGAAAATGAAGCTGAAATGAAATGGTCAACAGCCATTTTGTAATCTTTGTTCTTGGCTCAAGGACACCTGAGGATTTAAAACTGGATTGAATCTTCCTTGATCTCCAGAGCTGGTATTTCACTGAAATAAAATGATCTATACTCATTGTCTTTTGTGACCACATGCATCTGAAGTGCAGAGTGCCTGGAATGCTGAAAACTTTGTCTTGAAGATACAAGACCTCCATTATGCTGTTTCATGCATGCTGCATTATTGCCCATCCTTTATCTTTTCTCAAAGCTAAGCAAATGTGGTGGTGGGTAAAGCCTATGGTATTTAGAGAGCATGACAATCAGATTGAATGAAGTAGATTTGGCAGAGCAATAGTGGCTAGTTTGGTCCCATAGTTAACTCACTGCAAAATCTTGATGAACATGGCTTCATCCTATCTAATTCAATATTCTCTCCCTTATATTACAATAACCTCAAGTAACTTCAAAATAGCAAAAACATGCATTTTTTACTCATTGAGGTTATATGTTTATCTACTTCTTATTCAACCTTCAAAACCTATGTCATCATAAAGATTTCACAAATTATTCTGTGATGAAAGTAACATTACCTTCCCCCTGATCTCCCATATCATGTATCTTCTACATGAGGCTTTTGGACACTTAATTATCTTTTGCCTTATATTTTTCTCTGACTGTTCCAAGTTGCTTCTCCTCCCACCTCACTCATTAGATAGTGAGGTCTTCAAGGGTAAAAAAAAATAACTTACACTTCTTTAATTACTTCAGGAAAGTGCCTACCCCAGTACTTGACATTTACCAAGTACTCAGTTGGGACTTCTTAAATGAATAAAGCATAATCAAGGTTTTTAAAATTATAATGAAATATGTTCAGACACCCATAATTTTAAAAAACATTTTCAGATGAAACCCCTTTGGTACAGCAGACCTAATTAAATTGAAATCTTATGAGAAAGATTATCAAGTCAAAACATTTAACCCTGAGAAAAAAGGTCCTGGCACCTCCATTAAATAAATTATTAGATATATAAAGGAACCCAAAAGTAGAGTGCTTGTCATCATCACCAATTTCCAAAGCACATTAATTTTGATTTTGCTAAACCTAGTCTTATGTAAAGTTAGGAAGACTGCTTTTCTCCAAAAATATGTATCATTTTCAGCCATAGTTGTTTGAATGGCATTAAAGTCAACAAGTCTATTTCTATTACACAACTTACAATGTACCTCACTTTTTGCAAGACAAACTGTCATTACTTGCAGTCATCATCACAGAAGTCGAAGTATCTCTGAAGTGGTATTTGTTAAAGCTACAATTTCTGCAAAGATAGCAGAAATAACACTGATTCTCTCTCTAACGTGTTCTGAAACAATAGGGTGTATTTTTTTTTTTGTTTAAGTAGATTGATGGTGATTTTCCCCCAAATAAGCTATTATTATTTACTGTTGAACTGTTTTCAGCTAAGAAAAAAATTTTACTTCACTCTTTAAAGATGATATTCAACTGCAGAATTTTTTTAAGTCATCTAGTATATTTTATCAGTACAGGTAGCCTGGACAATTTTTTGAGTCCCTCTCTAAAATTTAAGTCTTTAGAATATATTTAGAACTGAAACAGAAAATGGTTAGGAAAAAGAATAGCCGTATTTTTGTAAGTGTTCTAATATATAAATTTATCCTGAATCCACAATGTAATTTAACTGAATTACAGGAAGTTACAGAAATTGCCTCCACTGGCTTTTCCAGAAGTAGTAGAAGAGAGAATATTGCTTAGCATATCTGTCACTCTAAGTTTTATTATGCATAAAATTAGAAATTATTTTCCTTAGAAATGGTAGTTATATCAATCATTTGAATATGTTAAATGATTCTTCTGGGAAAATTAATTAGATAAATATCAGTAAATTCCTTTAATAAAGAAGTCGAAATCAAAATATAAC
Source organism: Talpa europaea (assembly GCF_964194135.1). Classification (NCBI taxonomy): domain Eukaryota; kingdom Metazoa; phylum Chordata; class Mammalia; order Eulipotyphla; family Talpidae; genus Talpa; species Talpa europaea. The sequence goes on along the minus strand of NC_140072.1, from coordinate 105,926,116 downwards.
AAAATTGTAATAATAAAAGTGAATCTTCTAACACACTCAGCATTGTAGATAGTGTTTCTTATAGTATTTCTTAGTGTTTCTTAAAGAATTTCCAAAGACACTTGCGCTGTAATCACATTCTGTGTATTTACAATAAAAATGCCAAACCACTTATTTAAAAAAGATATATGTAACTCCATGTTTGTTACACACTAGTAACAATAGAACTAGAAACACACAAGTGCCCAGGGACTGAGAAATGAAGATTTGATATATACACTGTGGAATACAATTCAGTTATTCAAAAAAAGAAAAAGGCAAAATCCTGTAATTTGCAACAACATGAATGGACCTAGAGTTATAGTTTAGTGAAATAAGCCAGCATGGAGAAAGACAAATGCCACATATTGTATATAGAAAAATTAAATAAACGGATGAACTAAATAAACTGAAAATAAACTTTTGGACAATATGACCAGTTAGTGTTTACCACAAAGGTAGAGGGATGTGGAGGTGTATAATTCTGGAAAAAGGGGACAATTGTATGGTTAAGGATAAATTTAACTTTCAGTAGTGAACTTAAGGTAGTATATCCACATGCTGATTCAGTACAATGAACACCTGAAACTTAAATAATATCATAAGGCAATTCTACTTCAATAAAAAAAGGGACTTGTATAAATAATTATATAAAGGAATCTAGTTCATTTTGCCACAGGAGGATCTTTACAGATCGTCAACAATGTTGCCCTCTTTATACAATATAAATATCTCAATAAAAGAGCACAGAAAATATCAAAAAAAGAAAAAGAGATAATATCTAAGGCTATAACCACTTTAGAAAGTGATTCTTCTGATGGATTTAAGCAAAGTAAATTTACAAACTTCTGAAAATTATCATTCTAGATGACATTAAGAACATTCATGATTCAAGACAAAATATCAACACAAACAGGTATTTGCAAGAAGTTAATGACTTAGGGCCTTCCTGGTAGCACAAGGGGTTAAGACGCAACCTATGAAGCTGTCCACAGCCTCTGCAGCATGAGTTCAATCCCCGGTAGCCCAGGGAGCAACCCACAGGCACAGCGGACCTCTCCTGACTCGCCCGTTGCTCCCCTCAGCAGTGTACTTCAGTCAATCTTCCTGTTCTGTTCCCCACTCTGTCTCTGGTGAATCTTCTCATCCCCCCACACCTCTGGCCTGCACTCTAGCTCTTGCATGCATAAATAAATAAATCTTTTTTTAAAAAATTTTAAAAAGAAGTTAATGACTTATTCTATTGCAATATTTACTTCATTGTGGTGGCCTAAAACCAAACCAGTGTGCCTATATACAAGTGTCAAATAAATATTTTGCAAACCTTAAATGTATATACAACGTTATATGTCAATTATATCTCAATGAAACTGGAAAAATAAATAAATAACAAAACTTTTTTTAATGGCCCAAAGAATTGCCACCCTTAGGTCAAAAATAAGTAAAACTCCAGGTGACCTGCCTTATTTTGCAGTAATCAAATTGGCCTCACCCTGTATTTCCTATTACAGTCTTTCATGACACTCCTCTGAAAACAACTGCAATTGAAGCATCTCCATTCCTAGGTATTTACCCAAAGGACACAGAAACATTAATTCAAAAAGGCACCTGCACCCCTATGTTTATAGCAGCACTATTTACAATAGCTAAGCTATGAAAACACCCCAAATGCCCAAAAATAGATGACTGGATCAAGAAGATGTGGTACATACACACGATGGAATATTACTCAGCAATCAAAAAAGATAAACTCATGCCATTTGCAGCAACATGGATGGAGCTAGAAGGGATCATGCTCAGCGAAATAAGCCAGAAAGAAAAAGAAAAATACCAGATGGTCTCACTCATAGCAGGAATTTAGAAAACCTAAGTAAGGGACCAGGAAAAAGACTAATTGCAATACAGTAAAAATCAAAATCAACAAGCAACTATAGACCAAAGACACAATACAGTGGGGGTTAAGGGGAAGAGAAGAGGGATTAGGGTCAGAAAAAGGGGGTGGGAATTGTATGGGGAATATAACCAAAATGAAAATGCACATATTATGCAAAAATGAAAAACAATGTAAGAATTATATAAAATAAAATAATTTATGAAAAAAAAGAAGAAGAAATTAGTGAATTACACATCATCATCATCATGAGAACACCGTAACAGCAGAAGTCACAAATAAACCTCCTCAGTCAGACCGGGAGGAACTCCAACAGCAAACCTCTGATTTCCCTGATACTTTTGTTTAGAATGTATGCAATTAATATTAAAGGATATAATAATTAATATACAGGCCATTTTAAAAAAGTAGTAGCACAGCATACCCAAACACTTAGACAGCCAGACTGAGAAAAGTGTTAATCATTAAGCTAGTAGTAGAAAATGTTTAGGAGGATTTTCTTTAACCTTGCTGTCAATCCAGAAAGAGAATTGTGGAAAACAAGATGCTAAAAAGATGACATGAGTAAAATGATTTTTCAAAGAGACAGTAAGTGGTGACTACACTCTTTACTGCAAAGCAGTGTTTAGTCACTTACAGTGGAGTGTAAATTTTACATAGAGTAATTATTTACTGAGTCAGAGGTACATGTGCTTTTAGTTCGATTCGTATTATGTATCCCACTGGGAGAAGTTTAGTTGCTCTTAGAAATTCTGGGAAAAGAAAATTTTAGCCTCAAGGGAGCAAGACTTTGTCAATTATATTCATTGTGGAATCCCTGGTATACAGAATAGGGTCTGTCATAAGGTACATTCTCAGTAAACATGTATCGAAAGGATAGATGAATGAATCTGAGTAACTGCATTGCTACCTTACTCCTTAACCCCCTAAAATTAAATCTTTGTCCCACGTTTTATGCCCTGACTACTCCCTGTCTCCTCCTTCCTAATCCTTGACTACATCCATGCTACTTCCTAGTGAATTCTCCTTAGCCTTGCTCTCGACTCTCAACTCATACACTCATCATCCCAAGAAAAAACACCAGAATTACTGAACACACTGAACCAATTCAACAAGAATCTTCACATTCTCTCTTCAAAACGTTTATCTTCCACAAAATGCCTAGATCAGATCCAAATTTTCAGGGTCTGGGACAAAAGTTGAAAGGGAGACCCATGATCCACAATTTAAAAACTTATTTTTTTTTCTTCAAAGATCTATTCATCCATCCGTATAAGCACTGGGCACAGTCAGAAGTGCGGGAGAGTAAGAGAATTCACCAGAGCCAGAGCAGGGAGCAGAACACGCAGACAGATGAAGTACACTGCTGAGGGGAGCAGCGGGTGGCAGGAGAGGTCTGCGCGCCATGTGGGACCCCCACCCAGCAGCTGGGGATCGAACAGGCACTGCAGAGGCTGCAGGCAGCCTTGCAACCCAGCACTCAACCACTGCGCCACTGGGGAGGCCCCACAGTTTAAAAATTTTAAAGCAGGATTTTTTTTAGGTATTCTAAAGTTTTATTGCATTTTGCCTCAAAGTGGAAGCATTCACAGAATTGAAAAGAAGCAACATGTTCCACTTACTTTCTGAAAAATCACATGTCTAGATTAACTCTCTCCCTACCTAGACTTGGATTTAACAAACCTTATCCTCCCTCCCCCCTCCTTCACTCCCCAACTCTAGGAAATACTTAAAAAGGAGGTTTGTGGCAGTCACACTTAAAAAATTATAAATCCATGTCTTAGAATTCACAGATGGCTAATATTCCGATTTCTGATAATTTTGCATCTGGGTACTCCCTGTCTGCTCACCTTCCCCCACTATCTTCAGTCCTTCCTCTTTTAAATGCAGTAACACAGGAAATATAACACAGATGGAAAAGCTATTCAGCCTTCTCTATGTTGTAGGCCTAAGTATACCTGCTGCTTCCAGAGAACAGAATGCCATAGTCACCTTTAAAATGCTTGGGGGCTGGGCCTCCCTGGTGGTGCAAGGGATTAAGACACAACCTATCAAGCTGCCCATGCCACTGCAGCACAAGTTCGATCCCCAGCCAGCCAGGGAGCAACCCACATGGCGCAGCGGACCTGTCCTGACTCGCCTGCGGCTCCCCTCAGCAGTATGCTTCAGTCAATCTTCCTATTTTGTTCCCCACTCTGTGTCTGGTGAATCCTCTCACCCCCCACACCGCTGGCCTGTACTCCAGCTCTTGTACACATAAATCTTTTTTTATAAAATTAGAAAATAAAAAGCTTGGGGTCTATAATGTCCCTCTCTCATCATAGTCGGCCTTGTGACAGACAAGAATCTCCCAGGTTAAAATACAGGGAAGACATAGGAATGTGCACATTTATGAATCTCAAATAACAGAAAGGGAACCCACTTTAAGGATTTATAAAATGAGAAGGAAGGGACTGAAGGCAGGGGCTGCATTTGTTGGGGACTATGCAATCAGCAGTGACACTAATTAACTGCTTCCTAGGAGAGAGAGTTGGGGTGGTCAGAGAATAAGTAAATATTGATATAACAGGAAATTGTAGCTTGTCTGAAATTGCAGTTTTTTTTTTCTTCTTTTGAGTGCAAAAGATATTTTGAACTGGAAAAGTTTCTTTATATCTTCCAAATAATTCAAAGGGAATGTATTTTGATAATTCAGAATACAAATAAGACTTTTCATCTTTTCCCCATCCCCGTAAAAGTCATTCTACACAATCCAAGCTTATAAAGTACAAGGCATACAATTGATTTTGTGAATGAAGAGACAAAGTCCACATGGGGGCATGAGGTTGCTATTTCGATGGCCCTTCTGAAGGCTCCAAGCCAGATCCTGCCCCTCTTAGTCTTGAAGGATTAAGCATCCATCTCCTGTGAGGAGTGTTCTGGAGGAATTTAAATGCTGGCGAGAGTAGCAGGGGACTGGTTTGTGTCTCTGTCATCATCAACATTCATTCTCTATGTGGTTCCAGATTCAAGTCTCTAGACTGCTGCACTGTCAGTGAGCTCCATAAAGTGAGAACCAGTCCTGAGGCTTGGGTGAGTGGGAACACAGTCCAGGACAGTGTCCTTGTTCCTTTCACTGGGACCTGGTCTGCTGGGAGTGCCTCAGCAATTTTGCATGTATCGCCCCCTCAGTCAATGATGTGTGCCAACATATACTAAGTTCTCCCCTCCCCAGAGCCCACAAAGTAGCTGAGTCATGAGGCAGAGTCATTTATGTGTAAGGCAACTCCCACCTGGGACCAGACCTCCAGGAATTTTTTCTCCACACATCTCTTAATTAAGAATGAATCTCTTCAGTGTCCCTTCTGGTGGGGTTCTTTTATGTCAAATTTCACCCTAAGTCAGGAAGCCCTCTGGGGACAGTGCCAGTTTGGGTGAACTTTCACTCCTGGGATCAAAGCAAGAAACCTGCCCAGATGTCAATGCAATTTTTTACCACGTTCCCTATCATTATTCTTGCAGATATTAAAATAATGTAGATATTAATGCTTCATTAACCAATGAGCACATATCTTTCTTCAGCACATTTTTTACATACTTTATAGTTGTATTTTAATGTAAGTGATTTCATTTGAACATATTGTAAAGACATCTATAAACTTCAACTATCTGCAAAAGTGTTCTATGGTTATCAAAAGGTTAACAATCTTAGGTTGAATTCTTTGGTCAGACCCCAGCTTCCTAGTCTCTTCCTCTGAATGACAGAAAACAGGTTAGGTTCTTTCTTAGTTCTTGTATAAACTCTTAAAAGAAAAAAAAGGCACAACAATCACAATCTCCTGACAAATTTAGTGTTCATCATATCCAAGGATACAACTTCTTTATTCTCAAGAATAAAGCCAGAGCCCCATATCACTGGCTTACAGATGGTTTCCTGCCAGTCAACAAATGCTATTGTCAGGACTGCTGCTCTAACATTCTGATAAGGTTGGAATCAGGCCTTTTGAAAGTAGCAATAGTCTTAAGGTAAATGATTGTTGCAGTATGACCTTCTGACATTGTCCATATGCAATGAAGTTATTAAGTCAATCAGATCTGAATCATGAGGTCATTCTACTTTACTTCAGTGAATAACGAGACCATTTATCTCTTGCTGCTTTTTTATATCTTACAATGACAGTGGTTCTCTTGTGTGGTATTACTACTTCCACAGTGTATTGGAAAGTGTAAGGGATGGGTGGAATATATGTCAGGTGTAAAAGTATGTGTGAGAAGTTTGTGCAAAATATATGGCAGTATCAGTAATCTAATAACAGATAAATATCCATGTTTCTTGTGTTTATGTCAGTTTTAGTGGTTTTCAACTGCAAAACTCAGCATGCATTCCAATGTATTGAATAAACATGACTGTAGTAAACAGCAAAATTACCCTCTATCCCTATTATACAGTGGATACATGAATAATAGAAATGATCATACATACACACACACATATCTATACACACACACACACACACACAAAACTAGTAATCAAGGATAAACAGCTTACTTCAAGATGCTTTATAGTCACAAATATGCTGTTGAAATCAGTAGGTGTTTTGTTCTAAAAAAGAAAGACACATAGCCACTTTTCCAAGAGTCAAAGTAAAGTTTTGTTCCTTGAGTTCACAGTATTTATAGTTGAGTTTCATTTCACAAGTAAAGTCATGTCATTGCCTGCAGTTCCTATAAACTTAAGGCTCTAGAGGCTGAAGAGAGAAAAGTTCTAGAGATGTGACTTTTGCTAAGTACTACTTAGACAACATCAGTCTGTTCATTTGTATCTTTTTCAAAAGTTGTGGAAAAGGAAACACAAAAGTTGTGGAAAAGGAAACACAATTACAAAGCAGACAAAGGCTCTGAATAGACATTTTTCTAAATGGCCCACAAGTTCACTAAAAGGTACTCAGCATCACTAATCATCATCAAGGTATGCAAATCAACACCATAATGAGATATCACTTCACCACTGTTACTATGGATATAATTAGAAAGACAAGAAACAAGTGTTAACAAGAACATGGAAGAAGGGGGCCTCTCTGGTGGCGCAAGGGGTTAAGCACCACACTAGGAAGCACTCCGCAGCCTCTGCAGCACAAGTTCGATCCCCGGCCGGCCAGGGAGCAACTCACATGGCACAGCAAACCTCTCCTGTCTCGCCCACTGCTCCCCTCAGCAGTGTGTTTCAGTCAATCCAACTGTTCTGTTCCCCACTCTATCTCTGGTGAATCCTCTCACCCCCCGCCGCATCTCTGGCCCGTACCCCAGCTCTTCTATGCATAAATAAGTAAATCTTTAAAAAAAAGAATATGGAAGAAGGGAAAACTTGCAAACTGTTGGTGGAAATGTAAGTTATTTCAGACACTATGGAAAACCTTATGGAGTCACCACAAAATAATTAAAATAGAACTATCATAGCAATCCAGCAATTCCACTTGTGAGTTTCCAAAGGTAACAAAATCATTATCTTGAGAAAATATCCACACTCCCAAGTTCATTGCAGGACTATTCACAATAGCCAAGACAAGGGCACCACCTAAGTGTCCATGAGTGGATGAATGGAAAGAAAACATGGTATATGTATAAAATGGAACATTATTCATCCATTAAGGAGAAGGAATTCCTGCCATTTTTTTACCCACATGGATGAATCTTAATGGATATTATGATGAATGACGTAAGCTAGACAGAGAAAGGCAAATACTGCATGAGTTCATCTATATGTGGAATGTAAAAAACCCTGAGCTCACAGACACAGAGACTAGATTGGTGGTTGTCGGAGTCAGAGGGTAGCTGCCCAATAAATATTAGTTACATTATCTCTTCCCCTCTTTAAATGACACCTCAAGGTTTTGTTTTTTTTTAATAAAGCTAAGTGTTTAAGAAAACACCTACTTTAATCAAACTCCTTATATATAAGATTACAAAATGTTTCCATGTCCTGGAAAAGTGTGAAATGACTCTGTAGAATGGTGAGGTCTGTGGTGAAGTGGGGAACAGATCTGATCCTGGCTATCAAATTGAAAACCACCATATTGGGCTAAATAAATCACCAAAATAGCAGCATATGGTGTACTTGGTAAGCCAGCTAAAACTGGTAAGATGCACTCAGGAAAAGTACATTTTTCAGTCGAGTCTACCTTTTTGGTATGGAAGCATCCTAAAGGCTTCTAAGCAGGTGATGTGACACAAAATTAGTCTATGGGTGTCATTATTGTTACAATTAATTTTAATTATTTAACCAAATCTACTGATAGCTAAGAAATTTGTTCAGGTCCCAGAACATGTTTACTACACTGAAACCTAAAAACAAGTCCTGCTTCTTTACTAATAACCATTCCCTTTTGTGACACTGCTTCTTATGTGGAAATGACAAAACAATAAAAAAATAAGTTGTGGTCAGAAGAAAGGAGCAGCCTCTACTGACTGTCCTTCAAGGGTCTGTCCCCTCCTCAGAGGCATGAATATCTCCCTGTACTTCAGAATAAGAATCAAAATCTTCTTTAATGTAACTTCCTTTATATTCTTTAACTGAAGCATGAGTTTTTTGTTTGTTGGCTGAAACACTCTGCCTAAAAGACATTTGCAAAAGGTGATTTCAGGGGCCTCCCCGGTGGCGCAGCAGTTGAGCGCTGGGTTGCAAAGGTGCCCGCAGCTTCTTCAATGTCGGTTCGATCCCCGGCCACCGGGTGAGGGTCCCACATGGTGCGCAGACCTCTCCTGCCACGCCCGCTGCTCCCCTCAGCAGTGTACTTCATCAGTCTGCTTGTTCTGCTCTCCGCTCTGCCTCTGGTGAATTCTTTCACCCTCCTGCACTTCTGACTGCACCCAGTGCTTGTATAAATAAATAAAATAAAAATAAAAAAGGTGATTTCATGTTCTCACAATCATTTTGTGTCCTTGTTTGCAAGGTAGGGTAAGTGTAAATTATATGTATTGGCCATGAATGACTAATTATGACAATTAACTGGGGAAAGGGGTGGATTAGTTATGTGAAAGGTTAAGCAAACCTGATTCATCTATTTTCTGTGATTGTCATGCTGGAAATACTGAGTTGAACTTGATCACATATCAAGAGAGAAGTCTGCTCAAATAAACTCCAAGAATGCATCCAAAGAATTTGGCCCAACAAGCACAAATATTTTCAGGACTATGCAACCACACTGGCAGCTTCTATACTACTCCAGACCCTTTACTATTTATTTATACTCAAGCATCTACAAAAGGACACCTGCATGTCAATAAATACTGCAAGGATGCATGGTTGTCCACCAAAGATTCTGGTTCCCTCATTCACAGTATATAGCTATGGAAGCAGATGCTAAGCCAAGATCATATCTCTTAGTTCTCTAGTCTCAGGTGATGGTGTTGCCAAACGTAGCCCCACTGCTCAATGGTATAGCTTTTAAGAAAATAATTTAATGCAACCTGGCAGGATACTCAAAATAAGATTTTTAAAACAGTCTCCCCAAGGATGGGTTTGGGGAAGTTTTTATGTGGTTGAGGAACAAAGAAAGTATAAAAAAACACAAGTCGGTAGAGTCTGATTGCTTGTTTTCTGCTGAATCATGGTGTAACTCAAATTTGGGTGCAAAATTGCAACAAAACTGAGCACCCCTGGCTTCTGACTACCGCCCATTTAACCATGAGTTGGGTGTCTTAGGTCCATTTCTCATGGCCAGTTTTCATTCTGGGCAATGAGACGTTACTTCAGGGACAAATTCTAGGCAATGATAAGTCACTTTAAATGACAAAAGCTCTTCTGGGTCTCATTCTGAAACACAATTTTTTAAAGTTATGAAAAAAATGTTTTTTCCTTGTTTAAAAGGGGTCTCTATTTTTATCTCATCGTTTCACTCTCACTTGCCCACCCAGTAGTCCTTGCAAGATAGCAGAAACAGGAAAGGAGCACTCCACCCATCATGGTGTCAGTATCATGTGGATGAATCTCACCAGTCAGACTGATGGGTGTTATTCACAGTCACACCTAATTCATTCTCTCATTCTCCATTTACCAGTGAACACAGACTGTGTAAGCCTAAGGAAAAGTTGAGCCACACAGTAAAGAAAGCATCAGTCACTAAATCATCAAGAGGAAGGCAGCCCACCAACCAGGAACACCAGCACTGAATGATTATGTGAACAAAACATAAACTTCTACTGTGTACAGCCTGTATAAAGTGTAGCAGTTCCAAGTATTGCTCTAATCAATACAATGAAATACGTATCACAAAATAAAAATAAGTGAGAAAATCAGAGCAAATGGCAAATATATAAAGTCAAAATTTAATATTAGCAGACAAAAATATATCAAAAGTTGTTGGCATGTCCATTAGATGTAAGCAAACAAAATGCTAGAACAAGATTTATCTGGTTTTTAGAGCTTCTCATTCGGGTCCTCCTGGAGGGAAGCCTGTGAGGTAAAGGACAACTAGAGGTATCATTAAAATGCACAGTCCTGAGTCAGGAAGTCTGACTTCAAATACTGGTGCTACATCTTATAACCTGTATGAACTCAGGCAAGTTAACTAACCTATCAAAGCTTCCATTTTCTGAATTGTTAACTGAACTGTAAAGAACACTATGAAAACTATATTTCATAGGACATATTAAATATTAATGGATTTCATAGGATTGTACAAAAGAAATGAGAAAAAATGTGCAAAATGTTTGAAAAGTGCATTATATGAAGTATTAAATGAAGTACTAAATAAGTTGCGCCATTGTCAACATTACTATTTTTTTAAATATAAGTTTGGCTATAAGAAGTGATAATGAGTTTCAAATCTCTTAAGTATTAGAATAAAAAAAAAAAACAGATTCTAGCTGACATTTTCTGACACCTGGGAGAGATTAGAAGGTAGGATGCCAATCAGATGTCATAGCTCAGAACAGCTGTGGCATGTCAGAAACTGAGTCTACTCCACACCCCCAAGTATGTGTGGCAGGGTTCCAGACTCCACCTGCTGGTGAGGAGACGGCTTATAAAGCTCCTTTCCTAGCCATATTCAGGATTAATGTAGAGCCCGGATAGAAATGACCTGTATCACAAAGACATTCAGGCCTGAAAATAAAGGGAAAAAGGAAAGACTATGTTCAATAGCAATGGACTTTTAAGGACAAGAATTTGAAGTCCTTTAACAATGTAGTTCGTCTGCCCCCAAAATTACATCAAATTATATTATTTCTGCAGTGGACTGAATGTTGATGTTCTTCCCATCTCCAGTTCACGTGTTGAAATCCTAACCTGCAAGGCAATCTTTTATCAATAAGTACAGGCTCTGGAAGACCGGATCAAAAAGCCAGAACCCTCATAAATGGGATTAGATCAAAAGGCCAGAACCCTCTCTCTTATAAAAGAGAATTCAGAGAGATCCCTTGTCTCTCCCACCATGTGAGGTTATTGCAAAAAATCTATTAACCAGAAAATGGGCCCTGACCAAATAACAATCTCCCATGCCTTTATCTTAGAGTTCCCAGCCTCCAAGATGGGAAAAAATAAGTTTCTATTGTTATTAGCCACCCTAGACTATGGCATTTTGCTATAGTAGTCCAAACTAAGAATGTCCTACCTTTTTTATCACTGCTATAAGTTTGACTTATTCTTCCTTTTAAGGTAAATTAGACGGTGGACTGGTTATTTCTGCAAAATCCTAGTTATGCACTAGAACAGAAGGAGACATCAAATCCCTGAAATACATGGCTCCTTTCCATTGAGGTACCCATAAGTCGTGTCCCTCCCACCTCTCAGTTTTGCAGGATTAGACAAAGAAAATTATCCGTGCATACACACACGTTTAAAAAACCACGATTCAAATCACCTGTCATCCCTCAGGATGTTATTTTCTTCATCATTTAACTGTCTTCCCTTGAAGAAAAAAATCATGCTACCAGAAATAAATGCTCATCTTTTAGTCCACAGGGAAAGGGCAACAAACAACCAAATATCCGTTCATCACAATGAGCTTAAATGAAGCATGGATTTAAGCTGCTCTTATGTGTATAACCCATGATCTTTATTAGAGTTTACTTTGCATAATTACCTCAGGGAGCCATGATAAGCCCAGGGCTGTTTCTGAGTCTTGATTCATTATGTGCTATTTTGCCCAAGGAAGTAAATGTAAATTGAAGAGCTTTGCCAGGCTCTCTAGATTCCTGAATTACCCACCACAAAAAAAAAAAAAAAAAAAAAAAAACAGAACAGAGCATCCTAGACTCCTATGGGTATCTGAGAATACACTCTGAGCCAAAAGACAAACCATCAGACCATTTCTCTCTCTCAGAGAAAAATAGAAAGTTGCTGAGGGGGCAATTAAGATTATGATAGTGAGCATTTATACAGATTTGCTTCCCCAAAGCTAAGCTAGGGGACTCTGAACAGTACGCTAAAAAGATCTGTTACTTAGAAGAACCACATCCTAAAAGAACTGTGAAAAAATGCAGAGTATCTTAGGGGATGTGACCAGGATCTTGCTACAATCACAGGAAAACTTTCATGAGAGAGGGCTTTAAGAACTGAAGAGACTCACAGCTCTTTCTCAGAGAGGAATGACCTAAAAGAATGGGAAAGTTTCAGGAGATGAGAAATCAGAATGAAGAGAAACTTCATAGAAATGTCCACTTGGTCCACTTAGAAATGTATGAAACAAGGTTTATGACCAAGAAAGAGCTTAAATCCCAGAAGCCCCAATCTTGCTTTCCATAGTCCAATCAGTCTTCTGGCAAACAGGAATGTTACCTTCCCTTGTTTGTGTACATTCAAGGAAAAGGGACTTTATCCCTCAAAAAGACAAAATACTAAATATTCATTAAATTCCTTGGGGAATTTCAAATTCCAGAAATTTTGTCAGAAGTTCAACCATAGGATTCCTCACAAAAAGATGTGTCATAGAAAACAAAGAGTTTCTATGATCCAAAAGAAGTTCTCTTTGATAAAGCAGGTTTCCCTATTACATACCAGTTTTAATTCTAACAGGAAAACAATACATGGAGTCTGGGACAGCTGGGGGGGCGGGGGGGGGGCGGGAATCTAGGATGTAATCTAATCCAGTGATTTTAAAACTGTTTATGGAACCTCAAGTGGCTAACAGAGAAGAGCCAATAACCATGACTGAGGAATGTCACTGGAGAGGTTAAATGATAGACTAGATTTGTCATAAGTGAGCTAGAGGCATAATGCAGGTTTCTTGACACCTGGCATTCACCCACCATGCTACCCTGTTTATCACATCCTATATAATCATTTTTCCTGTCAAATCACCTGTCATATAATTTTGCTCAAACCTCTACATTCAGATTTCTGAAATTCCCAGGCTAAAAAACATTAATCAAATTGTACCCAATTAGAGCAAACAGGACTCAGAATCATGCACAAGTGTATGGAACTAACTTTACTACATTGAACAGAATATACATATGAATTTATCAGTGAGATATACCCAGCGTGCACACACCTGCACACACACACAGCAATGAGAGAGTTCCAATATCTAGATTCAGAAGAATCTTCTGTAGCTTAATCTTGGGGTATTTCGCAAGTGAGTTGGATTGACTGTCCAAATCATATGTGATTTAAGGTGATTATTTCTTGTCTTCCTGTTCAAAACTACATTCTCCTTTATTGAACCAGGGATGAAATATATACTAAATAAAATCTGATTTGCTGGGCATTATATATTTGTCTTTTCTGTATTTGGATACGTGATATTGTCAATGACTTTGGAATGATTTAAGGTGATTATTTCTTGTCTTCCTGTTCAAAACTACATTCTCCTTTATTGAAGCAGGGATTAACATTTTGGCATTAGATAATAAAGCCATATCTTCAAGAATTCCCTGGGAGGGACAAAACATTAATCCATTAACTTTCAGAGACACCTTTTGGTGAATTAGGTCAGTCAATTGGCATGAGGCAAAAATGGGAAAAAATGGTACATTTAAGGAAACATAGAACATAAAACATTTATTTTATGTGTGAAAGAACTGAATGAATGAATGGACAGGCTCTAATATAAGGAGAGTAGAGAGAGACATAATCCCTATTGATGAGAGCTAAAGCATGAAGACGCTGGGTGCTTAAAAAAAAAAAAGCCAAACTGGAAGACAATTCACCAGAAAAAGGAGACTAGAGAACAAAGACTTTCACTAACTTTTGTTCTTAACCAGCGGCAGAATAGCCTAATTCTGTTTTTGGAACAAATTAATACAGTGATCACTAGAATCAAAACCATAGTAAAATTAGGTAAAATAGTGAGTAAATGTAAAAAGTATTGTGGGTTTAAAAAGGTGTATGTATATATGAAAATATATACTAAATAAAATCTGATTTGCTGGGCATTATATATTTGTCTTTTCTGTATTTGGATACGTGATATTGTCAATGACTTTGGAAATAACCTTCAAATCCATCTATTCAACTCTTTTCATTTCCTCAGTACAACTTTCTGAAATCCTTTGCATAATACTAAGATTGATTTTTGGCTGCCCTTATAAAACTGCTAAGATTTCTGCAATTAAGAATCAGTTAGGGTGATTTGGCTAACAGCACCATCATGCCTTTCTGGGTGGTTTCACATTTGTTAGCATTTTGGGGTAAAAGACAAAACATTTCTGAGTCCCTGTGTAAAAAGTGAAGTCAAGGTTTTGTTATGGCTATAGTTCCTTCTGTCAGCTTCCTTGTTCGTTTTTTAAATTTCACGTGAAAACCTTTATATCCACTTCACTCTTTTTTCCCTTTACCCATGCAAATTGCTTTCAGGTAATTTTTGTGCGATGTCTAATAGCACAAAGCAAGAGTGAATTATATGGCATTTTTTAAAGTCATTTTGAAGACTAATAGCTCTTGTTGGGTTTCTTTATGATTCTGAATGTTCCTTAAAGAAACCTCCCACTATCCCCACCCCCATATCACTCAGTGGTTCATATTTGGAAGCAACAGCCAGATTCAAATTCTGTGCTTTCCTATTGAGAAACAATGCTTGTGACTCTGTGGTTGTCTGGCTGGATTGACCATAATAATTAACACACACTATGCAGCATACCACCCTGTCAAATGTACGTTTTGAAATAAGTCTCACTATTTTACATTTTTTGAGTATCAACATTTGTTAGTATATTGTCAGTGAATCACTCAATTTAAATGCCTTTCCACCATTCATAACTTTGTGGTAAAGATATAGTTCCAAATTTTAAAGTCTTAAAGAAAATTGATGTTAACTGAAACTCCTGTGTCTGCTAGTCAATTGAAGAAAAGTCTTTCCTTTAAAAAGAAAAGCAGTGATAGAATTTTTCACAAGAACAGCATTCTGCTGCAATTTGCTAGAATGAGAATTTCTAAAATCCTGTCTCATAGGAAAGCTTACTTTAGAAAAGCAAAATTTCACTAACTTAACAGGCTGACAAGCCCAGAGACATAATTACATTTTCTCTCTTTTCACTTATAATTTCTTCAGACTCTGAGGTTGCTATAGCAGAAAAATAGAGGTAGAGCTAGGTATATCTGAAAATGGGACTTCCATTTAATATCTTCTGATTTGCTTTTCATTTCCAACAACAGAAGTCTAGTTTGAGGCAGCAAAGCTGATGCCAGGAGCTCTCTTTGGATAAAAACCTGGGACAGTCTCTCTTCAATCTGATTTTTACTTGATTCAACACTAGTAAGCCTTAATATTCTTTCAAAAGGAAACTGCTTAAAACTTTTGCTATAGCCCTGCTATAATTTGATTAAATATGTCATGAAAAATATAAGTTAAAAATAGATATAAGTCCTTTTTAGAACTAGGCACAAATCTTTCCCATTTAAAGGATTCTGCAATGCGTGGTATGTTACTATGAGCCAGTTCACCCAAGCAATTCTCCTGCTTTCTGAAAACAAAGCAATGTGTTCCTCAGCACCTTTATCTCAGGCAAGGACAAAAATTCTAGTTTCAGCTGGAAAATGTGATTCAGGTGTCTTTGTGCCAACAGAGTTCAACAGAACAAGGGGGAATGGATGAAATTCCACATTTTATAAGAGGAATCTCAGATGGGGGAATCACTATGTTTTAGTTACAAAGCTTATCAATTTCCAGAAGCTTTTGCACCTTCAAATGGAAAATACAATTGCTACAGTAAGGGATTGGCCAATTGTATCTTTTAAAAATATGATGGGGTTACAACACACACAGAGCATTCAAAGAGGTCAAGTATCCAGCAGTGAATAGAAGAGATCAAAAAAAAAGCATTCACCTTTGTAACTGTAAGTAATCCCTGATTCCATAGCAAGCTTGTGTGGCAATTAAATTTTCCCAAATCCTTTGGAATGATTTCCCAAATCATTTGGAAGATGGACAACCTCTATAATATCTCCTGAATTACCTGAGGTCCGCAAATGCTAAACTACTAGATTAAAAGAAAAATAAAGACAGGATGTTCTTAATAAACTATTTAGACAATTAAAGCCACTCTAAAACATTAAGCAAGAATAATTGGGAAAAAAAAAAAAACCTCTTCTGTCTTGGTGGCACTATTCAGAACCTAGTGATATTTTGTATGAAGGTTTAATAGTAGGTTAAGCCTAAGTAGACTTAGCCTGTTCACTCTGAAGCAATGGATACTTCTCCCTTGTTGAAAATGAAGACTGCAGCAAGTTCACTTAACCCATGCTTGAGTCTCATAAAACTGAAATTTATGAGAAGTTCAACCTGTCTCTTCTCCAGAAACGCCTCCTGACAAACATTCATTGACGATCATGTAGTCCTTTCTTTGATTTATTATAAAGCAAATGATTATTATAATTTCAGTAATTGCAGCAACAAAGTAAGAAGGTAATTGCCCATCTAATTTTGTGACTTAAAATTCTTTAGTCAAGGCCACTGTTTTAGGTTTCAGTCCAAAAATCTCTTTTCTTGCACAAGGCATGTAGTACACATTACACATTGCTTCCATGTCTGAAGTAAGTCTGCATGTGACATGCACACATACATATACATGCACTCACACTCACAACAGTGTATACACACATGCATATGCATATACTTACCTAATTAGCTACCTAAGTAAGGCACATCTAATCCACGATTAGCCTTCCCACTGAGTTTTCTCCTATGCCCTAGTCAAGATCAAAATTCTTTACTATGTAATCTCACATCACATTTTTGTCATTGTCTTGTTTAACTCCATTTTTACCACTATACTATAAGTGTCACAAAAACAGGACTATGAAAATTTTGCTCATTTTATCTTTTGCATCTATCAACAGTTCAGGATCTCACACAAATATAGTACTTTCTAAAAGCCTGTAAAATAAAAAATGATAAAGTTTTATAGAGATGCTTATTCTTAGAGATTTTCTCCAACAAGAAAATAAAACGATTTAAAATGTGTAAAGCACTTTCAAACACAAAAATCTCATTTTATCTGCACAACATTCTGTAAGATGAATCATTCTGTAAGATGACTCATTACAAATCTTTGATCCTAGCACTAAGGTTCACTCCACAAGAAGGGTAGAGAAGAGGTTCAAACCAATCTTCCTAGTTCAAGTATAGACATTTCTGCTCTCTGTTCAAATACACTTAAAAAATTTTTTCACATGCTTATGGCAATAAAGGGAGAGGACAGATTTGTCAAAACCTATGGTCCTCTGTAACCAGAAGACCAACAAAAAACAATCACAATCCTGATAAACCCACTAGTACGGTAAAACCTCCATTAATATTTGTCCCTAAAAATCGTCCTTAGTTCATCCTTACAATCTTACACACTTGTGCTTGGACTTCCTAATTTGAGATACATATCATGCAAAATTCACTTCAAAGAGAGACCAATTACATGAAAATTAAAAAGTCAATCCGGGGTATTCTCCATTAAAAATTTTTATGATGGGAAAATACGTTCTCTGCTGCAGCATCTGTAAATGCAGCTTTCCCAAAGTGCTTAACATTATAGAAATCATCTTTTCCTCCCAAGAAGATCCATTTTTGGTCCAACCACTATGGAAAGCTGTGTGGAGATTTCTTAACCTACTAAAGATAGAGCTTCCATATGATCCAGCAACTCCACTCCTAAGTATTTACCCAAAGGACACAGAAACATTAATTCAAAAGGGCACCTGCGCCCCTATGTTTTAAGTAGCACTATTTACAATAGCTAAGCTATGGAAACAACCCAAATGCCCAAAATAGATGACTGGATCAAGAAGATGTGGTACATACACACAATGGAATATTACTCAGCAATCAAAAAAGATAAATTCATGCCATTTGCAACAACATGGATGGAGCTAGAAGGGATCATGCTCAACGAAATAAGCCAGAAAGAAAAAGAAAAATACCAGATGGTCTCACTCATAGCAGGAATTTAGAAAACCTAAATAAGGGACCAGGAAAAAGACTAAATGCAATAAAGTAAAAATCAAAATCAACAAACAACTATAGATCAGAGACACACTATAGTGGGGGCGGGGGGAGGAGAAGAGGGATTAGGGTCAGAAAAAGGGGGTGGGAATTGTATGGAGAATATAACCAAAATGAAAATGCATGCATTATGCAAAAATGAAAAATGATGTAAGAATTATATAAATTAAAATAATTCATTAAAAAAAGTAATGTGAACAAAATAAATGGAGATACATGATGGAGTAAAAGGGAAGAAGCCAGTTTGAATGGAAGACAATACAGGAATTTATGGATAGTTGTTAGAACAATGTATTGCAAATCCCTCTCTCTGAAAAATCACTACGGAGGGACCATAACCAAGATGAAAATGCATACTTTGTGCAAAAAATGAAAAATGATGGGGGCCTCCCTGGGAGCGCAGGCAGTTGTGTGCAGTACTCTGAAGCTGTCCGCAGCCTCTGCAGCACTGGTTAGATCCCCGCTAGCCTCGGAGCAACCCACATGGCGAGACCTCTCCTGTCTCACCCGCTGCTCCCCTCAGCAGTATATTTCGTCAGTCTGCCTGTTCTGTTCCCACTCTGTCTCCAGTGAATCCTCTCATCTTCCTGTGCATCTGGCCTGTAACCTGGCTACCTGGCTCTTGTATAAATAAAATAAATCTTAAAAAAAAAAGATGTAAAAAATATATAAAATAAAAAAAGTTTAAAAAAATCAAAAAAAAAAGATCCATTTTCTCCATATCCTGAGGGATACTTATCTCTTGTCCTATTTTCACACTAATAATCTAATACAAATCTTTTCATTTGCAATATTGTATATTTTTCCCACCAACATTTCTTTACCCCTTCCTCCCTCTTAACCTCAAAAAAAATCACTTAGCTTATTAAAATCTGCTAGTTCTTAGTTTTCTTTGATGAACAAGCCACTGTGTAAATATCCAATATCTGTCTTTATTGTTCTGGCTTTTACATAATTCCCTCATATTCCTTACATTTTGTTGTAAATGGCAACATTTTGTCTTTCCTTATGACTGAATAGTGGGCATTTTGGGTTGTTTCCATGTCCTTGATATCATAAATACTATAATAAAAATCATAGGACACATGTCATTTTTTGAGTTGATGGTATCATGTTATTTGGATGGATGTCCAAGACTGAGATTACTGTTTCATAGAGTATTTCTGTTATAGAGCAACCCCAATATTTGGGCGCCAAGCTGTTATAGAGCAACCCCGATATTAAACGGGTTCCTGGCTGTGGGTCCTCACCCGCGCGCTTTAAAGGGACTTATGAATACTCTACTACAGACACACACAAAAGGTTAATAAAAGGTTTATTTACAAGAGAAAAGGAAATAAGGAAAATGTACAACTCAGGGAGAAAATAGGGAAATAAAGTCTTTAATGCGTCCTACCCAATCTGACGACCTGGAAACCCAAAGTCACTCTCAGAGCTGGCCGGACGCTGCGAGCTGGTGGAGAGCCAAAATGGGGAACCCCCAAAGCCCACATGTCTGCCTTTTGTATTCACCTGGCTGCTTTACCCCACCCTCAGGTCCCAGCCACCTTCCCTTTGGTGGTGATGGGATTTGGAGTTCCCAGTGTCTTTGGCTTTGACCTGGGGTGGGGGTGGAGTCCACAAAGCCTATATGGAATTTGCTTTGGGACATCCTTTTCCCCCTAACATTTCCATTTTCAGTTTTTCAAGGTAAAACCACCTCACTTTTCAAAATGGCTACAACAGTTTACAATCCCAACAAAGGTGTAATGTGATAGAATATTTCTGTGACCCATTAAACAGTCTGATCTCAGGCTTGTTCTCATAGGTCACATTTTTATCTCCTCCTTCTGTGTCATATAATTTTGATGTCTTTTATCTCTATATAATTTTGTTGCTTTATAATAGTGCTTCTAGTACTTCTTTCACAATATTGATAATTTCTTTCAATTTTTGCTTCTTCATAAAGCTCCTTACCTTGTCTTGAATAAAACTCTTACAAGATACACATTCTAGGCTAGAAATCTTTGTGTTTAAGTACTTTAAATATCTCCTGCCATTCCCTCCATGCTCATAAGGTTTCTACTGAAAGATCTGTGAAAAATATAATTTTGTTGCCTTATAGGCTCTTCGTTCTCTAATGATTTTAATATTCTGTTCTTGACATTGCTTTTCAACAGTTTTACATAATGGATCTTAGTGTGTGCTGGTCTGGTATTATTTTGTTTTGAAATCTTGGGTCTGGATGTCTGGTTCATTTATCAGATTGAGTTGGCTCTCAGCAATTATTTAAATAAAGTATATACGCTTTTCTCTTTTTCTTTTCCTTCTGGGTCTCCCATAATATGGTTGTTATTTCCCTTTGGGTCATCCCAAAGATCTCTTACACTGTATTCATTCTTTTTTCTGCCACTGGTGAACTGGTATCTTGCAAGATTTCCATTCTTTCTCTCTTTGTTGTTCTGTTTGTGTATTCTACACAACTGTGCTTTCAAATTCATTAATTCTCCTCACTATTACTTGAGTTTTTCTACTAGTGAGATCTCTATTGTATATTTTAAATCAGTTATTTTTTAGAGCCACTTGTTCTAATTACAGCATGCCACCTCTCAGGCTGGCAGCATTGGGAGAGGCACGTGATGGAGGAAAGATAAAGTCAAAGTAGTGAGAGAGACCTAGAGGGGCTCACATCTCTAGAGATGTAGTGCCTTCCCCTGGCCAGTCTCACATTTATTTGGTATCAGATTCAGAGAAGGTGGGCAAGCATGTGTAGGGATGTGTGGAGGAATGTTCCGGTGGGGATGTGGACTGGGGATGCATAATAGCCTGGCACAAGCTATCAGGAAGTAAATAGGGGCTGTTGCCTGGGGGGCTCCACTGTTGCTGCTGATCAAAATATCCCATCTCTAGTTCCTGTTTACACTTCCTGTCAAGGTGGTCTAGCTGGTTATGCTAATCTGGACATAGTCTGCCTGCTGTTTTCAGCAGATAACCTCATACAGAGACTTTTGTCCTGGTTAGAAGCTCCCTGTCTGACTCTACATTTTAGCTTGACCAGCAGCAACTTTGGGCACCAAAACTACATCCCCAGAACAAAAAGGGCTGGGAGGTCCACAATAGCAGTCTCATTTTCTGTGTTCCTGTTCTACATCATTCATTGTTTTTAACTGACCAAGCTTGATAGTACTCCTTACCTTAAATTCTCCTCAGGCATATTCCACAGCTGGACTGATCTTTCTCTAGGGGTTTTGTTTGCTCCAGCATTTGTGGTATGTCTCCTCATTTTTAGTTTTTATTGGTTGTAATATGGGGCTCCTTTTCTTATCTTAGTAATTTGACTTTGTACCCTCCTACAAGAAGCTGAGGATAATCCTAGACAGTTCCTTGCCAAAATGTCTCATATAGTCTAATGCCAGCCTCAAACTCTAGGCTGTGGCTGAGTAATAGTTGTAACGCTCTATGAGGAATATAGTAGAGACAGGGTCACAAGGTGGGACTTGTCTTTGCTTTTTTGAATATGAAGACTCCCTTTGGCACTTGCTCCTGTTATTAAGATCCAGGTGCTTAAGCTCTGGTTAGTGACAGCAACCAGTTGTCTGTGTTTTTGTTTCTGGGCAGGGATAAGGCAGGTATCACAGCCTCAGGTTGTAGATAGTAGCCTTGCCTGTGAAGAGATACAGTTGATCCCATCTGGCTCTCCCATTAGGCTTGGGTTCCAACTCTTTTAGCCTGGAAGCCTCAGTCTCAAGCAAGTAATCATCATTATGCACCCTTATGCCTAGAGTTCCCCAATAGTGTATCCTCAGTCTTGCATGTCAAATTTGTACACCTCCTTCTCAAAGTCCTGTGAGGTCTTCAAAGTCACTGATGTGGGTATATGCTTCTGGGTTTACAGTAACAGATAGGCTCTGTACAGCAGTGGCCCCTCCCACTCAAAGATTATATTGCCCAGGTATCACACAAAACAGTTTAATTACAGTTTTCCAACCCCCTTTCAACACACCATTGCTCCTGATAGATGTGATAGTCTTATGTTTGCCCTTCAGGAATTTCTGACTTTGTTTTATATATACTAATCATGAATCAGTGGAGGCAAGACTGTCCTCAGGGCCTTCCTGGTGGCCTAGAGATTATCTCTGTACTATAACCACTGCTGCCTGAGTTTGATCCCTGGCTAGGAGCTAACCCACATATGGTGCAGCAGACCTCTCCTGACTTGCCAACTGTTCCCCTTAGCAGTGTATTTCAGTTAAAAAAAAAAAAAAAAAAGACTGTCCTCAATCCCTTCCATATTGCAGAAATCCAAATCATCCCATTTTTTGAAGTCACAAAACTGGAAAAGTACTTTCTTGCAGGAAAAACAGTCATCTCTGTGGTATTTTTCAATTTTATTAATATCTCCCTGTTTGCTAAGGCTTTCTCCTAAATTGTGAAAAAAATTACATCTGATAGCTATAAAACATAACTATATTGGGCAATGACACATCACACTTTTCATGTTATGTCTGACATCACCCCCATATTTACCAATTGCATGAGTTAATCCACATTAAAGAAACATTCATTTAAGCAAGACAGATTGTACACTGTTCATGTCATTTACTATATTTCTGACTTGAATGGAATTGTCAAACTTATTACTGAAATTTTCATTATTGCAAGTTGGTTTTTTTTTTTCAGATTTATTTATTCATGCATATAAGAAACGGGGTACAGGCCAGATGCAAGTAGGGTGAGAGGATTCACCAGAGACAGAGCGGGGAACAGAACAGGCAGACTGACTGAAATACACTGCTGAGGGGAGCAGCGGGCGAGACAGGAGAGGTCTGCCGCACCATGTGGGATTCTTGCCGGCCAGCAGGGATGGGACCCGCACTACAGAGGGTGTGGACAGCTTCAGAGTGCTGCGTTCAACCACCTGCGCCACCAGGGGAGGCTCCAACATCATTTATACAATCAAAAATTGCAGAATCTGGGCCTCCCCTGGTGGCGCAGGTGGTTGAACGCATCACTCTGAAGCTGTCCACAGCCTCTGCAGTGCCGGTTCGATCCCGGCCAGCCAGGGAGAATCCAACATGGCATGGCAGACCTCTCCTGTCTCACCTGCTGCTCCCCTCAGCAGTGTATTTCATCAGTCTGCCTGTTCTGTTCCCCACTCTGTTTCTGGTAAATCCTCTCACCCTGCCGCGAATCTGGCCTGTACCCCAGCTCTTGTATAAATAAAAATGAATAAACCTTAAAAAAAAATGCAGAATCTAACAACCATAAGCTTATCTTATTTATCAAGATCTTTATAAATGACAGTTAAAGCAGTCTGTCAAAAAATAAATCATTTGGCTATTTTTCCCCTCCAAAAGTTGTGCTGTTTTCTGAAGACTACAAACATATTAAAAAAAAAAAAAAAAGCCACTATTATGGTAACAGTATCTGTATCATAAAAATAAAAGATTCCATTCTGATGTTAATGTAATTTATGAGGACAACATCTGCAAAGTAATATGATGTTAAAAACTGAGTCTAAGTGATGTGCTTTATAATTTAGAAATGTCATGTAGCTGACAAATAAATTACACCAACAAAAACATTTCCTATGACCACAATACTACACACACTAGAGGTGAAGATATTTCCACAACATGTTGTCATAAGCTCAGACATTTTACCTGACATATGACTGATCCTTAAAGAAAATGGAAGGCAATTTGCTGTACTCATTCTATTGACATTTTATGAGATATTCTAAAATGTAATCCCATTTTGTGAGGTCTTCAAAAAAGAAAAGCTAAATTTCCCCAAAATCTCCTTTAGATAAGGTAGAATGCAATGAATTCTAAAATGAAATATATTCCACTCCTCCTTTAACCACAATGTATACATAACAAAATTGCTAAATATTGCTGTACACATGAGAATTTGTAGGAGGATAAAAAATTAAAAATCTACTCCTCTAAATAGCAATAGAAATATCTGAAACAGTGGGCCTTCCCTGGTGACGCAGCAGTTGAGCGCTGGGTTGCAAGGTTGCCTGCAGCCTCTGCAGCGTCAGTTCGTTCCCCCGCCACCAGTGAGGGTCCCACAAAAAAAAAAAAATCTAAAACAGATAGAAAATTACAGTTACCAAATTAATAAGCTTCAAAAAAAGTCAATATGAATAAAAGTAATGCAGATTCAAATCCCACTCTTGGCTCTGAAAGACTGAGAAGAAAACCAACAGAATGGGAAAATCTGACTGGTACAGTTAATCACCTACTTCCTGTGATTAGAGATGGCCTGAATATGAATCCTGAAGCATGACTGACAGGTAGGAGCTGACTAGGTAGTAAGGGTCTCAGAGCAAACAAGAACACAAGATAACTATTAATTAAGCCAAGTTATTTAAAAAAAAAAATACTTAGACACTAACTTTGGAATAAAGAAAACTTGAAATGGGTAGTAAAGAAAATATAAATGCCAATTATTACCTCATGACCAGCTGCAGAAAAAAAGACTATTAATAGGAGGTAAATGTTTTTCTTCATTCTCTTACTCTTAAACAATATCTGTATTAAACATTTTTTTCTCCTCCTCTTTTTTCCTCCTAACATTTTATATAAATGAGTTGTTGCTTACAAGTTAATTCTCAAGTTATATCAAGATAGGATTATGAATAAATTAGAAGGGGAATAAATATCACTCAGAAACAATACAGAGGCTAGTGGAATTTACAGCCCTATTTTTTAGGAAGAGGATTTCACAAATATGAAGAGTAATTGTGTTGTGTTAAGCAGGAACATGTTGTTGCTCTTGAGAAGGCTGGGAGATATTTTTTAGAAGATTTAAGTTTGAGGATAGAGACCTTATCAGCTCATGTTCCCAGTCTAGTGGCTCGTCTGTAGTAGGAGCTCAATAAATATTTTTTATTAATTTTTTCTTCTTTGTGGGACCCTCGCCAGCGGCAAGGGAACGAACTGGCACTGCAGAGGTTGTGGGCAGCCTCGCAGCCCAGCGCTCAACCACTGCGCCACCAGGGGAGGCCCTATTAAATTATTTTTTATTGAGCTAATGTTGGTTTGCAATACTGTGTTTTAGGGAGACACATTCACATCTCTTCAAATATGTTACCCAGCACTCCCACCACTAAAGCATCAATAATCCTTTACCATAGCCCATTAGGCTTCTTGCTCCTTTGCTACCCTCGATTCTCCCCTTATAGCAGACTCAATTCTTCAGTCAGATTTCTAAGGTTTGTTTTGGTTTGTAGTTTGATTTGGTCGTCTGTTCCTTTGTATTTTTTTTTATATTCCACATAGTGAAATAATAAGGTATTTTGTCCTTCTCTTTCTGACTTATTTTGCTTAGCATAATCCCTTTCAGTTTCACAGTTTTATCCAAGTTGTCACAAATGGCAAGATTTCATTTTTTGAATAATGAGTGGTATTCTTGTGGGAGTGTGTGTGTGTGTGTGTGTGAGACAGAGAGAGAGAGAGAGAGAGAGAGAGAGAGAGAGAGAGAGAGAGAGAGAGAGAGAGAGTGTGTGTGTGTACACGTCTTCTTTACCCAGTAATTTGTCATTGGGCACTTAGTTTGTTTCCATAACTTGCCTATTGTAAGTAGTACTACAATGACCATAGGTAAGCCTATATCATTTCAAATCAGAATAGTGTTCTTCAGATATTTACTTAGTAGTGGAATGGCTGGATAATATAATAAGAGGGGAGAGAGAGAAGAGGCAACCAAGAGAACTGAAAATGAACACTCAGAGGAGAAAAGCCATCAGCGTAGCCTCCGTCTCTGAAGGGGAAAAAAAAAAATCAGTGGATTGAGGGTATAAGGAAATGACTAAGAGGAAGAAAATGATGGTCACTTCTCAGGAAGCTTGGTTGTTAGCTTCCACCTAAAAAGTAGAAGACAAATTACACAGCATATAGACCATGATAGTTTGTGAACTTTACTCATTTCACAGTTTTTTTGGAAATAATTTGCCTCTACCGCTATTTTTTTCTTTTAATATGCTTGGTTATCTGGTTTCTCATTACATATAAAGTTATAATGAACAAATCAGAGGGGAGAATACACTAAAATCATAAATATAACATTAAAATTTGACAAAAGAGAAGCAGCAGGAGGAAAAAAGGAACAGCAGGCCTCAAACAGAATAATCCAGTATCATTTAGCATGGACACAAACCATCTTAAACAACACACCAGAGAAAAATCATTTCAGCATAATACAGGAGATCAAATTCTCAAGATGAATCTTAGTTGTTAAAAAAATGCTAAACAGTATTTGTAGACTTGGTTTTAAAGGAATATAAGGAGAAAAGGTTTTTACCTAAACTTTTTTTTGAAATTTAAAAGATTAGTCTTCAATTGCTTAGGAAATACATGCATATAAACCATGACTTCATTACCCAACAATACTGAGCAAGAAAGAATCTATTCAACACAACATTGGGATGGTAACCAGTTATCACACTCAGTGAGATGAAAGGCAAATTGGAATTAGGTAATTATAAGAAAATTCACAAACTACCTCTGCTTATTATTTCATTTATGCTGAATTTTCAGTAAAACCTTTTTCCTGCATATGCTGATTTTATTTTCCAGACAGCCTCTGTTTCATATTGTCATTATAAAAACCATATTCTAGCTGGAATTTTTAGACCTATATTCTTCAATGAAATAGCCCTTATTTTCTCTGAAGTACAAGTAGCAAGTACATAAATGGAGGGTTCATCAACACTGATAAATTGGAACCTTCTGGAGTTACACGCTGAATACTCACCCTCAATACTAATAATCAGTTACAGTCTGCTTCCAACCATTGGGGGCACTCTAGGTTCTGGATGCAAGCTCAAGTAGCTGCTATGATGGTGTTTCTGAAACAAATCCCACTTGTTAAAGTAAGTGTAAATTAACATGTACAAGAATTAATTTGGAGCTTATTTCTCCATATAGCACTGAAAGAAAACTTTGGAGTAAAAGTTTGTATCTGAGGAAAAGAAAAGCTTATGAAGAAATCTGAAATCCTTCTGCTTTATTTGTGCAGTATAGATAAAAATAAATTGATGACTGATAGTTTTTGTCTATAAAGATTTATCTCTGATTTAAAATACACCCAGACATAAGAATAGGAGGAATGCAGGGATTTAATTCTTATATATGAGTCTTTATCCATGAAGAAATCTATAATCTACAGTGTGATAGCTCAAGCTTTTGATTCATTTTGAAATGACTGAACACTATAATTTCTCTATTTAAAAATATTTGGGAGCCTCCCCTGGTGGCGCAGGCCATTGGGCGCAGCACTCTGAAGCTGTCCGCAGCCTCTGCAGCACCAATTCGATCCCGGCTAGTCAGCAAGGATCCCACATGGTGCAGCAGACCTCTCCTGTCTCACCCACTGCTCCCCTCAGCAGCGTGTTTCATCAGTCTGCCTGTTCTGTTCCCCACTCTGTCTCTGATGAATCCTCTTACCCTCCTGTGCATCTGGCCCGTACCCCAGTTCTTGTATAAATAAAAATCTTAAAAAAAAAAATATTTGGCCCCCACTCTAGGTTAGAGACCCCAATTTTCAGTACATTTGAAATGAGTTTTCAGAGTTCTGGGTGTAGAGCATGGGAACCAGAGCAAAGGACAAGTTGGAGACTCAGCTACTGGTAGGGTGCACCCCAGAGAGGAATATATAGTAAAAAACAAATACGATGAGCAAAACCAGGGAGAAACATTGCTTCAGAGAAATGAAACCCACTTTTGTGGCACAGCAACAGTTTCATTAATATTTTGACTAACCCACTAAAAGGCCTCAACCCTGTGCATTTTGGCTTCCTCTCTGCCTTTAGCAGATTCCAATTGCTTCAGTGCCCGCATAAAGCTGTCCAATAAAAAAAAGTATTACTGCTAACTTCCTTTAACATATTATACTTTTCAAGGTTTCTCAGTCATACTTAAGTTCTCCTACTGCCAATTCTCAAGTGCATTACAGTGTTTCTTTTCCCTCTCCCACCCTGTTTTCGCCTCCCCCATACAGAGTTATTCCTGGTCTCAGTATTCTCTGGAGAGCAAAGCAACTTTCCATAAGGTACAAAGAAATAGAATTCTGCTTAAAATAGCAGCCCAGTAAGGTATTAGATATTTATAATCAATGGAACAAAGATTTTTAATCATAATTATTTAACCTATAAAAGCAACTATAAATATACCAACTTAATGTGAAATGATGTACCAAGGACTTGAAAGGAAAACTTTTCGAGAGGAGACATCCTTGGTATGATAGTTGCCCAAAAAAGTATAATAGTGGAAAAGCAAGGGATCATAATCATCAATAACCACATTGGGGAAACTAAACAGAGTAGAAATAATCTCTAGGAGACATCTAAGCAGACATTATCGCACTAGAACCAGAATGACCTACACACAATCACCTCAATAATGGAACAGGTGGCATTCAATAGCTTTGTAGCCTTGGACAGGTTATTGCATGTCTCTGAGATGAGTTTCCTCATCTGTAAACACAATATTGCTGTGAGGAATACATGTCAAGGTCTCATAACAGTAAACTCTTAGACCACTGACTTCCACACAATTTGAATCCAAGTGTGACCCATTACATCATGTGTATAAGATACATAAGATACATGCCCTCACCTCAAAGATTCCAATGCATACGTCTAGGTTTTGGAGGAAAGAGTAGCAGTTCTGGAGTGAGAGATGAGCTGAAATTCTGTCTTTAGCACAAAGTCTATGAAGTCAAGTGAACCTCTCTAAATCTGTGTCTTCATCTTTAAAAGGCAGTTGATACTACTGATGTGGCTATTGTGAACATCGAGTAATAGCTGGCGTCTGGAACATGGTCAATCCTATAAAAATGTGTTCCTCACATACCACACCACAGAATAGGTTCTTATAGACAAAAGCAGAGGCTGGCAGCCTTTATTAACTGTCAAACTCTTTATTAACTATCTAACTCTGGTTAGAATTCCCACTTGTTCTGCTACTTTTCCTAGAATAATCCCAGTGTCACATTATATATCTTTATATGAATATTTTTGTCAATTCTTTGTAATGATGATCCTAAAACTGGTTAAGGAATATAATTTTTTCCTACTCAGTTTCCCACAGGCTGAAAACTTGCTTAAAATTCTTGAATTTTTCACATTCCTTTTTAGATTCTCATTCTCAGATTTCCATCTTTTGAAAAATGTCAAAATGCAGCAAGTCCTATATAAAGCTCTTTAAATTTATTATATTTAATCCTTTCAAATACTCCCATATCATTTATAGTTGACATTTGGGAAAACCTAACCAAAATTTTTACTGAATTTCTAGAATGTTAACACTGAATTTGAACCCTTGCCTGATGTGTCCAAACTGATTTGTTTTTTTTTTTTCCTACCATGTCATGGTGTAATTAACTCTTTTCTCCTGTGCTCAGCATTCTGTTTTCAGCTCTCTAATAGTCTCTGTCTAAATTTACAGCAAGTGAACTTTTTCCTAAGATAGGAAAACTTAGAAAATCCCCAAAAAAATTTTGAAAAGAAAATGAATTACCCATATTCTTGGTATATAAAATTGGCATCTTGCTCTATTTGCTTTTCATACTCTAATATTTTTCCATGTATAAACATTATGTTTGCAGATTACAATTAAAACTAAAAGTCTGTCCTATAACAAAAATAAAGTTAAATCTCCTTTAATCGTGACTCCAGTTCTAATCCCAACCCCAATTTCTACAACACTATGACTTTGGTATAGATTCTTCTGGTCCACTTTCATTCTTTTTTATAAATACATAAAAATAGCAAAATCTGTGGGTGCTTTGAATATAAATGTATCATGTGGAATGTACTGATTTACAATTCGCTTTTTAATTGAATGATTCTCCTTAAAGAATTTATGATCTTCGGGGCCTCCCTGGTGGCGCAAGGGCTTAAGTACCACACTATGAAGCCATTCACACCCTCTGCAGCACGAGTTCAATCCCCAGCCAGCCAGGGAGCAACTCACATGGCACAGCAGACCTCTACTGACTCGCCCGCTGCTCCCCTCAGCAGTGTACTTTGGTTAATCTGCCTGTTCTGTTCCCCACTCTGTCTCTGGTGAATCTTCTCACCCTCCACATCTCTGGCCTGTACCCCAGCTCTTGTATGTATAAATAAATAAATCTTACCCAAAAAAAGAATTTATGATCTTCATAGGTTTATTCTCAGATATTAAGTAAGCTTTGTTGCAATTTTAAATGGAATCCTTTTTTTTCCTATTACACTTTTTAATGGTTTATTGCCAAGACATAGGTTAGCAATTGATTTTTGTGCACTGATCTTGTATTCAACAACCTTGTTGTACCCTTACTACTTTGAAGAAGGCAGGTCTACTAATGCCTTGTTAGCTCCAAAGAAATTGGGTGCCACATATGTCATCTGCAGTCCTAAAAAGAGGACAAGCTAAGCAATTGTTCTGAAAATAACAAAATTCCACTACAATGAAACTGTGATTCCTCATAAAGATCCTTATAATGGGAATTGGCCTGTTAGGCTCTGCTGATTTATAACTTGGTCTGACATTACATACAGTAGTATCTTCTCATGAGTGCCTACAAGATACCCACACTGACTTTGTTTTGTGGTTTGTTTTTTTTTTAATATCACAGAACCAAGTTATAGTTCTTCACCAAGGACCAAAGTAATGTATAATACTACAATGATGAAGATGATGGTAAACTTCTCAGGGCTCACATACAGATTTGAGAAGAAAGAGTATTCTAAGCAAATATTGAAAGTGAAAGCAGTGTTTTACTATGATTCCCATAGTAAGCAGTTTAAAGTGACATAACAAGTAAGTGATAACAGTTAAAACTCTAAAGCAAAATGACTTTTCATACAAGCAAAATTTCCCATCAGTCCTCAGTCTCATTTGTATTACTCCAATAAGACCAATGGACATGGGCCATATATACTTGTTAAAAATGAACCCATACTACAATCTATCTGCCCATTTCAGCTGAAGTAATGGTTAATCAGTCATAGTCTAGCTATGCAGTGATTTCATCAGTGATGAAGATCAGAAATCATAAAATTCCCCAAGTTAATAAATTAGCCATTATCATTCCATCTACCTTGTCTATGTAGAGAAACTTATAAAGTTTGCTGCTTGATTTTTTCCTTTCTTTTTTTAAGTCATATTGTTTTTAATAGAGATAATTTTGAACCCTGTTCAAGGTTCACATACCACAGCCACCACCAAAGCACCCTTTTTCCTCCACATAGTCCACTGGGTCCCCTTCCCCCTTTGCTCCCCATTCCCCACCACTTCTAGAAATCTCAATTCTAAAGTCAGATTTCTAGGATTTCTAGGATTTGGTATGGTTTAATTTTGTCTGTTCCTCCATATATAAGTGAAACCATCCGTCATCTTTTGACCTAATTCACTTAGTATTATCCCCTCTAGATCCATCCATGTTGTTGCAAATTGCATGAGGTCATCTTTTTTTCAATAGTCAAGTGGTATTACATTTTGTATATATACCACATCCTCTTAATCCTTGTGCACTTAGGCTGCTTCCATAACTTGGAAACACTGCTTTCTAACACTGCTTCAATAAACTTAGGAGTGCATATATCCATTTGAATTAGTATTTGTGTGTTTATTGCCCTTAGGATACATACCTAGGAATAAATTGCTGCATTATATGGTAGCTCTATTTTTAATATTTTGAGAAAGCTTCATACTATTTTCCATAGGAGTTGGATCAAAATACATTCCCATTAACAGTGTACAAGGGTTCTTTTTTCTCCACATTTGGCCAACATTTGTTGGTTGTTACATTAAGCAATATGCAGATTCAGTGAATTTCCTGTAGAGTTTCAATGTTATTCTTCAAAGAAATAGAACAAATATTACTGAAAGTATATGGAACCACCAAAGATCCTCACTAGCTATATCAAAGAAGAATTAAGTTATCATACTCTGAAACTTCTAACTAGCCTACAAATCAATAGTAGTCAAAATAGCATGTTATCAAAATGAAAACAGGCACTCAGATAAATTGAATAGATTTGTATCTCAAAAAAAAAAAAGAAAAGAAAAAGAAAGGGCCTCCCCTGGTGGCACAGGCAGTTGAACGGAGTGCTGTAAAGCTGCCCGCAGCCTCTGCAGTACCGGTTCGATCTTGGCCAGCTGGCCGGCGAGGGTCCCACATGGCATGGCAGACCTCTCCTGTCTTGCCCGCTGCTCCCCTCGGCAGTGTATTTCATCAGTCCACCTGTTCTGTTCCCCACTCTGTCTCTGGTAAGTCCACTTACCCTCCTGCGCATCTGGTCTGTACCCCAGCTCTTATATAAATAAATAAATCTTTAAAAAAAGAAAGCCCAAGCTTTTCTCACAAATTTAGTAATATTTTCTTCCATTATATTTTTTTACTTTTAATTGTTAAGAATCATGATAATCTACTTTGCTACACTTGTCTTTTCAAAAACATTTTTCATCAAGAAAACAAAATTATTCTCTAGAGAGTTCCTGAAACATACTGTGTCTAGGACAGAAGAATAATGCATATCCCTTAAAAGAAAATCTTGGTGAAATGTAATGGACTTAATTGTAAGGTGTCCTTAACATGGAAAAAAAGGAGTAGTTCATATAAGTATATTGTTATAATTCAAAAAAGATTTAATCATTGGACTAGAAGATCAAACATGCAATTTACTTGTTTCCTTGAGGGAGATTTACAGTGTTTTAATCTTTAGCCCTACAATTGTACTTTTATTTCATGCTCAAGCTATTACTGAAAAATGTACTTCTAAGTGAAGTGAGTGAGGAAAGAAAAGAGCATGAGAATAGGGACTGAATGCTTTGGCAAACTAAGTCTTTTCTAGAAAGAACATTAGTGTCAGGGTCTGTTTTGCTCTTTATGCAAGGGAAAGCTGGAAACTACTAAGAGAGCCGTGCCACACTGCCTAGGAAGTGTCAATGGCATGGGGTACCTCCAACAATAGCCCCTGATGGCACAAGACTGAGTGGCTACAAGCTGCCAAGGACTTTTACACAGTAAAACTGCACAGTAAAATTACATAGTAGCAGTGTTTATATGTAATAACCTTCAGCTCACTGACAAGCAGCTGCTGATTACCCTGAGCCAGAACAGGAAAGCATGCAAATCTTGGTGAGGATGTCAGGAATTCATGGAATAGATATTGCTCAGAGTACAAATGTATTAGAGTGAATCCTCTTTTCCTAACTTCCTTCTAAAAGACCTTTTTGAAGTCCAAATGAAAAATAAAAAATGGGGAAGAAATAGAAAGGGCTGTGTGGTTTGAATAGTATCTGACAATGTTCTCTGACCACTCAAGCAACTGATACATTGGCAAAAAAATCACAACCAAAGGTTTCTTGAGGATGGAACAGCTATTCAGTACTAAGGTGTTGAGGGCACCCAAGACCTGAGACACTACAGAACTTAGCTTAATCCATTTTACAAAGAACCATTTAAAAAAAAAAAAAAAAAAACTTGTGCAGGGTTTTATCATCACTATATAGTAAGGAAGGATCAACTATGGGAGTTTCTAGGACTTCTCAAATATGGATTCTCATAATCCTTCTTGACTGTATCAGTTTGCAAATCTCACGTATATTCAGGATGGCATATGATAATGCAGCAAATCTCCACATGGTAAGGTAAATAATCACTAAAAGGAAAAAAAACTTAGAGGCAAACATTTGCCAATAAATAGCACTTCTTTTCAACAATTGCTGTCTTAAAATTTTGTCAGAATTCTCTTCTTTGTAAGAACATAAGAACTTTAGCTTAATATAGGTTAAAATAATGCAATGGCCTGATTTTATCAGGACAATACAGCAGGAGACCTTTCCTAGGTTGCTTTGAGGGCATGTTCAATGAAACTGCACTAAGTAGTTTCTTAGTCCTTTTGGAAGTGATTTCTCTTTTGCTTTAATTTGCTGTAAAGGAGAAGAGAAATAATAAAAGCACCTTAGAAAAAGAGGGAGTGCATGTCATCATTATGTCAAAATTATTTAGCTAAAAAGGATGCATTATTTTTAATGTGTATTCATCACACACTGTATGATGATTCAAATGTCATGACTGGGAATGCAAACTATTGTTAATATGCATTAGAGCTCCGCCTTGCCAACTGCATTAATTGTAATTAACTGATAGATTGACAGCTACATATTGACAGATTGTGTGGTGAAGGTTCCTTTAATGTTACTATGTATAGTATTCACAGTATAAATAATTATCACATTTTAGACTGATCGCAGCTAGTATTGTAAGATTTTTTTGTATGTATAAATACAAGCAGCATAGTAAAATATTCTCACAAAAATTAAGAATAACTACATGAACAGAAACCATTTGTCCCACCTTTTGTATCACTGGCTATTTTAAAGTAGTAAAATAAGTGAGCCATCTATTCTAAGAACTAGTAATGCATGACATTGAACTTTAAATATGAATGAAGTTTTTTATCTCACACACCATTAAATTTCTGTAGGGTTGGTCTCCCCCCAAAAAATGTTCAGATAAGCCTTTTATAAGATGTCTAGAGTAGGCTTTTTCCGATATGTGTCACCTTGGTATGCTGAACTAAGGTCTACTGAGATCCTATAGGTCTCAGAAGAAACAATTACCTTCAGAGAATGCAGATTACCAAGATTTAGGGTCATCTTCAAAGATAACCTCTTTATCATAGAAATGTATCTTAAGGCAAGGCAAATATATAGAGGTAACATTTTATCATATGGAGTCATCCCATCCAGTTGTGACAAAGTTGTTCCTCTTTCCTTGATCTCCCAGATTCCTATCCATTCCTTAACACAGAATATAAACTCCTGGTTTGTTCCATTTACTTTATAATTTGCAGACACGTAAATGTTCCTTGGGTATATTATATATTTTGGTCTTTTTCTACTATTAATGTCTGATGTTAATGTATTTGTTCGTCTAATCCAAGAAAAACCCAGAGGGGTGGCAGAATATTCGCCTGTGCTCAGACAATTCTATTATACTAAAAGAGGCTCAGAAAAGACCTGTCTGTCCATGTTGTTAGTTCCTAACCCTGAGTAGGTTGGTGGGAAGGGAGGGATAGAAGACAGTTGGAATTGCATGGGTTCTGGAGTTAGGTTCACTTAAAAGCAACCTACCACTTATTAGCAGTGACCTTAAACCAACTATTCATTCAACTATTCACTTTTCTCCTTATTAAAATGAGAATTATAATGTCTACCTCAAAGATTTGACTTCAAGATCAGAGAATGTGAAGAAGCACTTTGCATAGTATCTGGCACATTACAAACACTATGTAAACTATAGTTACTACATTACTAAAATAGAACCAAAGAAATATGGATTCCTATGACTACACAGAAATTATGAATATTTTCAGCCTTTCCTAAATTAAAATGTGTCAGTAAACTGTTAATGCAGAATACAACTTTAAGTCCTTTATTCCCACTACTATTTCAATTGTGTTCAATTCTCACTTCCCTTTTGCTTATCCCTGAGTTTTGCTTTCCTTCACCAAAGAGATACTGCAGAAATCAAGAGATACTCTACTCACAATTATCATGGTCAATCTTCCTATGACACAGAAATTGGTAAGTAAATGCTAATTTCACCCTACCCGAGAATAAGCCCCCCTCCATATACAAAACGTAATATTAAAATGGCCCCTCATTGTTAGGCAACGATATGGTTGGAATTAGTGCTAAAAAGTCTTTACCGTGAAGAATATTGAAGCATCTTTCAGTTACTCTAGAAAGTTTATTATCAAGTGCTTAAGATCAAAGTATACTATGGATTCCTTGCTACTTTTAATTTGAAAACATCCTAAAATCCTTAGTTTCATAATTTACCCACTCCTCCTGAAACTTTGCTCCAGACACTACATTGCCAGGAACTGGAACATCTAACGATGCATACTAATGAACTATGAGATTCAGTGTTGCAGGTCAGCACACAGTAATCAAAGAATATGTCATTTCCTTAATTGTACTGGTCACTGGGAAATGGTTGAAGGTTGTTTTTTGGTACTTTTTTCCAAATTCCACTGCACGCACTATAGATTGCCAAAGTCCTCATTTCCTGAGATAAGCACTGATGTATACTTAATTCACTTTAATCAGCAGATTGCAAAACTCTGGTATGTTGTTTATATTATTGCATGTTTGATTTGTTTTACATTTCCACTACTCTGGTTTTATCTTCTTGGAGTCTAGATTTGTATAATCCAAAACCTTGCCAAGAACTTGGAATTAAGGCTTTTGCTTTTACAACATGCTCTGATAGTGTGAAAGAGAAATAGAAAATGAAAGAGAATCCTGCCTATTGTATTTCCTATAAAAGGTGGTTCTACAGATGAATTAGTTGCTGGTAAATAGAAGATTCATTTAGTACATAGGCAATCCCCACTGTCACCTCATTTTACTTTTTGTGGACTATCAAATCCTGACAATACTGTAAAGTGGTGGCTTTATTCATTCCAAAGTACAGCGAGGGAAAATAATCATCAAAACTTCACCTGAGTAATTTTCTCAGTGTTTTGAATTCCAGCTGTGTTGTATTCTCTCACATAAAAGCAGACAGATACACATCATCTCAGACAAGTTTGACAAACAAATCAGAAGGTCATGCAGTGCTTCTATTACAGCTTTTAAAGAGCAGTTCATTCAGGCTCATATTTAAACCGCAGCTCATCTTTCTGATAGCTGAAACAACATGCTAGCAGACTTACCCTGGTCCTTATAGAGGGCCCATGATCTCAAAGCTTGAAGAATTCATAAAGATGACATACAGCATGTGTGATTATTGTTTGTGAAATTTGTGGGGTTTGTTTTTGTTTTTTGTCTCTTGCAGTGCCATTTCCAAGAAAGAAATGTGTGACAATCAGTACAAATGACATATCAAGGGCCTCCCTGGTGGCTCAAGGGGTTAGGATGCAACCTATGAAGCTATCCACAGCCACTGCAGCATGAGTTCGATCCCTGACCAGGGAGATACCCACATAGCACAGCAGACTTCTCCTGACTCACCAGCTGCTCCCCTCAGCAGTGTATTTCAGTTGATCCACCTGTTCTGTTCCCCACTCTGTCTCTGGTGAACACTCTCACCCCACCCCCCCACACACACATACCTCTGGCCTCTACCCCAGTTCTTGTATGCATAAATAAATAAATCTTTAAAAAAAAAAAGACATATCAAGACAGGTAATAAATTCATCTCACACCACAGATTAATATATTCTGAAGTACTTTAGAATACCTGCATATGTTTGGCATTATGAGCAAAACTTAAGACCTGGAAACCTTCATGATCGTTTGTGAAGTCATGTGGTGAGGCCTGATGTGAGTATCCCAGGAACCAGCAGAAAACAAGTCTTCACTGGGAGAGAGACTTCAAAGGAAAATATTCAAGCTTTTATACCTTTACTCTTTAAAACTGCTGGGAAAGCATAGGATGAATAGTCTATCAA
This sequence comes from Talpa europaea, assembly GCF_964194135.1. Taxonomy (NCBI): domain Eukaryota; kingdom Metazoa; phylum Chordata; class Mammalia; order Eulipotyphla; family Talpidae; genus Talpa; species Talpa europaea. Next base: position 105,888,354 of record NC_140072.1, on the reverse strand, counting down.
AATGAACATAAATCTAAAAGTGAAAGGATTCTGGGTGGTTGTTATAACCCATGCAAAAGAATCAAAGTCTATTATTTTACCTCTCTTTATTTTCAGAGAAGCTTGAGACTGATTTTTAAAATCTTCCCATCACTATAGCTTGCCCACATTGGATTGTTAAGGGTAAGATATGAAGGCTGTGGCTTTGCTACCCAGAAAACCATGAACTGCTTTTGATTGTCAAGAATGTAGTTTGTCTTGCAGTGATAATCTTGTCTCATTCATTCATTCATAAAGTAAAAATCATTCATTCATAAAGTAAAAGTAATAAAGTAATATCGAAGTCATTTTCATAGCAAGAATTCAAGGAAACAACAATTTAAAAGTCAATGTGATGATAGACAAAAGGAAATTTTAAATATGTTAATCATTACTAAAATGTAAGATGAATTTAGTACTTTATGGATTGTTTTTATAACTAAGAAAACATCTTTTTGAATGAGCTGACATTTTTCACCTCATTGATTTTCCCACTGCTCATTAAGACATGATCAACTGTTCATTGGAGTTTCATTTCTTTCACTTCCCTTTTCTTTTCTTGCTCAGCATTTCTATGATTTAGTGCTTCATTTCTAACTAATGGCCACTGTAAACTATTAGCAGTAGTTGATACTCCTCCCTCTCCCTTCATTTCCTATGTTAATTCCTAAAATCTGCAGTCAGTGTCTAACGCATTAATAAAAGATGACAATTTGGTGAGATTATAGGGACTCCCACTTCCTATTGGCAGATGCGAGTGCACACATACACATACACACACACACAAACACACCAGTCCAGGTTGTCACTCCCCAAGACCATTAAGGTCCGTCTACTAAAATGAAAAATTTGCATGAAAAGTAGCACAACAGGATCATCAATTATATATACCTCAATATGAACAAGATTATTTCTTTAACAACAGGGTTTAAAGAAATAGACCACAGTAGTCTGGACATCTGTAAGATGGAATGAGATCAGAGCTTAACAAGTTAGCACAGAACAGGGAAATTAATATAGACTATCAGGGAGGGCTCAGTTTTGCTTAGAGATAGTCATACAAACATGACCAAGGAACAGTTCAGGGCCACACTTCGCTACAACTGGCCCAGGAATTTCAGTCCTTTGCTCATGTCACCACATCATGCCCTAAGATATCCTGGTATCTTGGGTCATTGCTATTCATAGCTTTCCCACAGAACTGCATATACCTTGAAGGAACAGACAGGGTCTGAATGTTTTAAATACCTGCCTCAGCACTAAACACGAGTGGACAACACATCAGAATTACCTAGAATTTTATGAAAACACAGATTTTCAGATCCTATCCCAGGCCTATTAAACTAATATCTATAAGCATGTTGCCTGAGCAGCTATACTTCCTATAGCGCCAGGGATGATCTGATGTGCAGCATGAGTTGGGGATAACTATATTAAAAAGATGCTGAATGAAAGACATAGCTCTGTTTATATCCTTGTTACCCACTGTCTACACTGGCGAGATAGAAGTAAAAATGACGCACTGCACAACTCCAGGGGGCCCCAGTCACACAAACCACAACGTCTATGGGGCCCCCTTGAGATAATGTGACACAGTGGCTCTGTTAAGATACACAAAGGACCAGGACACATGCAATTAGAGAAAAAATGTCTGCTGATGCCTCTTTATAATTTCAAAAACTTTTCACTGAGGAATATAAAATGGTGTAGCCATTATGGAAAATAGTATGGCGGTTACTCAAAAAATTAAAAATAGAACTACCACATAATGTAGCAGTCCCACTTCTATGTATTTGTGAAAAGAAAATGAAACCTAACATAAAACGATACATTCACCCTGATGTTCACTGCAGCATTATTTACCATAGCCAAGACATGCAAACAATCTCAGTGTCCATTGATAAATAATCAAAGAAAATATGGTGAGTATATAATACTTAAATTATATACCTATGATATAAAAATTATATTGTTATACACATGTGCAAAAACAACAAAATAATATTTATAGATACACACAAGTATTATTCAACCACAAAAAAGGGAAATCTTGCCATTTATGACAACATGGGTAGCAAAATAACAAAATAATGTATAATCTTGCTTTTATCCAGAGTCTAAAAATAAAACTACCTAATTTATAGATACAATGAAGAGACTGGTGGTTGCTAGGTAATGGAGGGTGGGTGAAATGGGTGCAGGTAGTCAAAAGTACAAACTTCCAATTATAAAATAAGCCCTGGGAGGTAATATACAAAATATAGAATATCAAAAGCCAAAAAAAAAAAAATGTGTCACTGTGTGTGGCGAAGGACATTAATAAAACTTTCTGTGGTTGTTTTACAACATATACAAATAGTAAATCTTCATGTTGTATACCTGAAATATGTTTATTATATCTCAATATAAAAATAATGATCTATGTTTAAAAGAAAAATTACCACTGCGTAGTTTACTTACCTAAAAATACAAAAGAATTAGCCTATCTCATTCCAACTCTCGCCTTCACAATCTCAGACTACAGCAGATTTGCCATTGCATTATTACCTAACATTGTGATTTAAAGACATTGCTTTTTTTGTTTCTAAGCATTTATAGGTCCTAAATTACCTCCCTAAAGGTTACTATTTCCTTCCTGGACGTTTGCTAGGATCTCCCCTGAAAAAACTGCAGCCAGTCCCCTTTTAAAGCCCACTCCCTAATGACAAGCCTCTTTGAAATGTAACAAAACAAGCATTTTACCCAAAGCACTGAAGGCTTGGAAAATGGATTGTAGCTGTCATATTGCTTGAGTAGACAAAAAAACTGACTTCCAAATGTAGTAATATGTTTCAAGAACACCAACGTTCACAGAAGATAGGATATCCACGCTTTAAGGAATTCTTCCCAACAATGAAATTTGCATTCTACTGCAAAGTCTTGGGTAGTGCTTCCAAGAAGGACAGACCCTCTGGTCCATATTACTTGGACTCATTTATTCTGACTGGAGCCATCACCACATTTTTTCCTCCAAATTCTCTGCAATACTAGTTATCAAATTTTAATATACTTACCAATTACCTAAGGGGTCATGGCAACACCTAAATTCTAATTCAATAGGTCTGAGAGTAGGTTTGAGGCTGCAGTTCTAACAGCTCCCAGGTGATGCTGATGCTGCCTCCCTCAGAATACAATGAGTAGTAAGTACCAAGGTATTGCATAGTTAGCACACAAAAAACTATTAGAGTCTCTCATCACCACACTGTAATATCTGATTCAAAATGCCTTTATGCCTGTGCCCTATACAAGCTATTCTGATGGTAAGTGAAATGTTGGATTAGCTTTAAAAAATCCTAAATTGTTTTACAGGGGGAAATACTGACTTCGTCATTAACTTAGTATTATTTGAAAAAAAATTCTAAGGAAAGAAATTAGGTAATAACCTATAATGGTAATTGTTGTATGTCCACATTTATTCTCTCTGCTTCTAGTGATAATTTAAAATATTTACTAAACAGTCACTCAAAATGTGATTGAAGGAAAATCATAGCTCTATCCATGGCAACCAGAGCTCTATTCTACATGAAAATACGTGGTACTTCTAGAATGACACTCTGCACACAGGAGGTTCTCCAAGGACATTAGAGCCACACATGGAGCAAGTGGAAAAAAATGTAACAAAACCATGGCACCAGGCAGGGAATCACAGCAAAATCTGTAGGTGACTCAGGTTTACTATGCCTGTCATTTTCAATCTCCTCACCTTTATTCCTGCCTTGACACTCTTGTAGCTGATTCTGAACACCCCTCTTTGATTGACAACCTCATAGGATATTTCTTAAAATTCTACTAGCGATCATCTAGACTTTAATTTGTAATGGGAAAAATGAAGCATATGTGTAGGAATTTTCCTCTGAAGGCATATTTTTTCTCTTTTTTTGAGAAACTCACACTGAGGCCACAGGACTGATAATTTAGATAGTGCTGTGTTTTAGATCAAAATGTGTCATGAATCAAAAAGTAATTTTGCACTGGCAGATGAAACCCAGCCAGATGTGTGTCCTAATGTATTAATGTTACTTCCTTGCATAAAATGAAGTGGCTAAGCCAATAGTATAGGTCCTATTTCCTGTGCTATAGTTAAGGACCATGCCTCAGGAGAGAGGGCGAAGAGACAGGCTAAACAGGCTCGCCTTCTTTGACAGACAGAAGTAAAGGTGAGATCTTATACAATGTCATTCACAAGTGTCATCCTGGTCAGTGGGTCAATGGACTTCCAAACTCATCAGTCCAGGACAATTTGCCCAGCACTGTTTCAATTTTAATACCAAAACCCCACATACTGGAAATGTCTTCAGTCCTGGGGAAAATGGGACAATTATTCATCCTAATTCTGAATCCTAATTCTACTCTTATGGCTTTCCTCTGATGTGAAAAAGCTGTGCAGCTAAGGGATGCTTCAGAAGTTACAATGAAGCCACATTTTCCAGAAGCCTCATCTACACCAGGAATAAATATACTTATACCCATGAGAATATTCCTCTCTGGTGAAAGACTTGGAAGAACAGCTGAAGACATGGGGTATTAATTTTTCTTATTTTATATACATCTATCATATGAGTAGTTTATTTTTTTCATTTCCTGAATGAGAGTGCTGGACGCAGTTGAGTCTTGAAGTGAGATATGGAGAACTGAAAGTTATAAATTATTGAGGTTGATCCATGGAAAGCACTCCGTAGCACACTCCATTCTTGACATGATTTGCTTTGAAATTCTGACTTTTCCATCCCACCCTGACTCAAACATTGCCATAACCAATTTCAACATGTCTATGAAACTAACTGCTGATTTCTCCACATGGCCACAATCCAACCCATCGGCACCAAGCTCGCAGCTGCTGTTCACTTCTCCCAGACACTCAGTCTCACCTCTGGGGGCCATTAATGATAGAATCTATCAAAATCAAAAAAAGACTACTAGGTCCTTACAAAAGTAATTTATCCTCTGAAGAGGATATATATAACTGAGAAAATGTTTGAAATAACACAAGAATTAATTGAATTATAAAATATCTTGCAAAGAACTACATGGTGGAAAAGGAAGAAGGAACCCAGTATATAAGTTCTACGCTTTGTTCGTGCACCTATCCTTTACTTGCTGAGTTACAGGGTTTATGTTCTTCTTTCACATATTCGACTATTGTTTATTGAGCCTCATGCTGGGTAAAGAGTTGTGTCCTCCGTTTATATAGGTGCTGTGGGGATTACAGTTAGAGCCTATAATGTCACACTACTAACAAAGTCATTTACCATGGGCTATTGATAGTCATGCTAGTTGTATCCTAACAGATGGCTTTGTGGTACGCTGAACTAGCTTGGACCAGAGAGCCTATTTTACTCCAATCCATCCATCCCAGGTCTTCCAGGCACAAACACCTGCCCCATAACTCATTCGGCCAAATCCTGATAGAGCATTTCCTTTTCCTCCTTGTCACCCTGTTCCATTTACAGAGAGAGTGGCAGATGAAAAAGAAATATCAAAACAATGCTGAGCCTCATGGTACTGGGCCAGCAGATGACTATTTTCCACTTCAGCTATTCCCACTCATTTGCCTATCTGATTCACTGGATTGGCCCCAGACAGCACAAGCTCTGCTTATATGCCTCTCACCCTACATCAGCAAGAAACCAGAGCATCCAGTCATGCCAATGGCACCAAAGTGCACTGGCTTCTAAAGGGGAAGATCCTGAATAATGCAATCCATTTCTCATTTCAAAATGACCAGAGCCTTTTTAAATGAATACTATCCTGTTGCAGCAACAGAAAATACAATTCTTCAGCAATAACACAAGATTTCTAGAGCTTGGGGAAATTCTCATCATTTTTATCAGTTACATCCTGAAAAGATCCAGAAGGCCACCCTTGCTGAGGGGCTCTGTGTAATAGGCGGAACAACACTATAGCAAGGTCCTTCTGGTATTTAATGTAAGAAGCAGCTCTCATTGCTCAAGATGGATTTACTATTATTATTTACTATTATTATTCTATTATTACTATTATTACTATGCTATTATTATTATTATAGTGAAGCCCCTGTATGTTTAATGATGTGTTTATCTTACACTGACAATTAGGAAGAAAACAACATATAGAAAGGAAAAGAATCCCTAATTGGCTCCATAAATGCTTATTTTATGACACACAAGAAAATGGGAATTACAGAAAACAAGTTACCAAGACGAACTCCGAAGATATCTTAACCTTCTTTTTGAGTTTTGTAGCAACCTTCGTACCTATACTTTGTGCTTTCCAATTATGTTTAAGAGCACTCAAAAACTAACTTACTTGCATATTATATTAAACCTGAATAGAGTGATGCAGATGTGTTTCTTTTTTAGCAGCATGCATGACCAAGACTAAACAGCATTTATATTTTACCTCCATCTTTTCATTCTGAATATGGTAGCAGTGTTATAGATGAAGGATTCCCTGTTAAAACAAACAGAAGATTAGAAAAGCATTCAAAGCCTAAATTAATAGATTGCTTCTAACTTAAAAATTAGGGGAAGAAAGTGTCCCATTTATATTTTTAAACAAAAATCATGTAGTTATTCATTTGTAATATATAAATCTCCCAATTAGCTAAGACTGCATCATTACTTTCTGAAACAATGTCTCAGTCAAACATGAAGACAGGATTCAGATGCAGAAGGATTAGCCTAAACTAGCAACTTTGTAACTTTGAGAACAAAGGCAAGTTATTCAACCTTTTTGGGCCCCATTTTCCTCATCTTTAAAATAACAATTACTTGTGCCCCATCAGTATTATGTGAACTAAAGAGAATGTATATTAACCACTTAGCATACTGGCTGGCACACATTATAGCTTAACACAAAGATATAATTTGTAAAGTTCACTGTATTTTAATAATTATTTAATAAGCTTTCAAATAAGTAGCTGACACCAAAAAAAAAAAAAAAAGGTTAGGGACGTTTACTCAGAACTATTTGAATTTAAAGTACTATTCTAATAATGGGAACCAAAAAGAATAATGCCAAGTTGCCTGCAATAAATTCTTGGAGTGAAATTATTTTCTATATAAAGGGCTTGGAAAATGGCACCAGACTGATGTCATGCCCCCTTCTCAATGCTTCATATTTAGAGGTGTATGATGTCAATATGTCTTAAGTAGTGATGGTAAACTTGATCATTTGGTTAAGGTGATGTCATACAAGTTTTTCACAATATAGTTATCATTTCCCCCTCTGTATTTAATAGATAATTCAGTTTTGGTCTCCCTTATATTTAATTTCTAACATTAGCAACTTCCTGTGTATCAGGGTGGTCCCCAGGAAAGGGGGAGGTTCCAGGTTCCCTGACCAACCCAAGGGAGGGTGGAGCTGAGCAGGGAGAGAAGAAGCTGCAGAGGAGACTGAGGAAGGAAGGAAGCAGGATGGAGCCAGAAGGAGACCTGGAGGAGGCACATGGAGCCGAGAGACACGTGAAGAAACTATGCTTGCCTTTTGGTCGTGGACTGGGTGACACAGATGTGGGTGAGACCCATGGGGAGGTGTCAATGGCAGCTTTTATCTTGATTTTGATTTTGCTCTTTTCCTTCCGGGCTTGTCTGGTTGTTTCTGACCCTTTTCTGTGGGTCCCCACTGGAAGATGCTTTAGACTTGTGGCAGGCTTTGGGGCCTTGCTCTGGGCCAATCCTGCTTGGGTGGACTTTTACCCACAAGGGGATGGGTAACATTGGGTGCTTGATTTAGAAACTATATTCTTTGCCTTTTCTGTATTGTTTCCTAATTGTATTGAAGTTCCTTCTCATTAAAGTCTCATATGTTTTGTGTTGATGCGGTGGAAGGCAGAACCCATTTAGAGCAGGCAGGTTTTGTGGGGTCTGGGCTGCCCCTCTCCCTGTCCTGTAACACCTGTATCTCCAGTACATCAAAGTGCAGTTTACATTAAACTAAACCACGACCTCACAACAGTTCACTGAAAACTTAAGTGAGTCACAGAGAGAAAGGTATGTCAGTATTGTCTGAACTCTTTCAAATGCAAGTTACACAAGTCCAGCTTAAACCAGTTTAAGCAGAAGAGAAATGTATTGGCTTACATATAACTGTGAAGGCCAATAGTGGGTTTGTTCAAGAACTGTCATATTTGGGGGGCTCAAATAATATTAAGGCAGGCTGGTACTCTGGCTTGTGCACTAGCATTCTCCCTCTCCCTCTCCTTCACCCCCCCTTTTGTATTTTTTTCCTTCTATAGTCTCTTTCTATGAGGTGGAAAATGACCGACCAAAAGCTCCAGACTCACCCCTGTGATTTCATTTCTGAATATGCATATGATCAACCAAGTAAATGATTCTATTGTACTACTTAACCTTTGTACCACCACTGCAGGACCAGTCTATGCCCTGCGCTCCTCTGGGTTTTCCTGATCTGTTACAATAAACATATTTTAAATGAGAAAGATGTTCATGACAAAAGCTCATAGAGCTTTATATTTCTCATCTAGAGGGACTCAGAATCTCATAAACTATTAGATGGTCTTTGAAGAGGTCAGGGACTTCATTAGAAGTCCCTATTTTGATCTTCCCCTACTGGGTATGACCAATGCAATCACTACTGACAAATGCAGTCTCTAAAAATGATGGTGAATGTCAGCATTACAACAACTTGTGACAGAGCTGAGTCTGAAATCTTGTTATAGGGCAGCCCCGATATTGAACGGGTTGCCTGGCTATGGGTCCACACCCGGTGCTTACAAGGGACTTATTAATACTCCACTACAGGCACACACAAAAGGTTAATAAAAGGTTTATTTATAAGGGAAAAGGAAATAAGGAAAATGGACAACTCAGGGAGAAAATAGGGAAATAAAGTCTTTAATGCATCCTACCCGATCCGCCGACCTGAAAACCCAAAAAGCACTCTCCGAGCTGGCAGGACGCTGCGAGCTGGCGGAGAGTCAAAATGGGGGACCCCTCCAAAGCCCACGTGTCTGGCTTTATACCAACCTGGCTGCTTAACCCCACCCTCAGGTCCCAGCCACCTTCCCCTTGGTGGTGATGGGATTTGGAGTTCCCAGTTCTTTGGCTTTGGCCTGGGGTGGGGGTGGAGTCCACAAAGCCTGTATGGAATTAGCTTTAGGACATCCTTTTCCCCCTAACAATCTGAGCAGCCCTATGAGGTCTTGATTGTTCTCTGAAACTTCCATTCTTCTCCTCTTTCTTGAGAGTGCCTTACCCTCAAGAGAAAAAAACAAATTATGCCTTCATTGTCTATCTAACAATCAATTGTGGGCACAGATTTTTTTTTTTAATACTCATTATTAAGTAGAAACAGTATTGATTGCCTACCAGAAAACCTAACAGGAAACTTGAGAAACCTGAAAATCTGGGAGAAAGCCTAATCAGCACACATATTCTGAGACTATCACATAGCAGAGAAATTCACCTAGAAAATATTTAAACTGAACAGACTAAAATCAGTCTATATGCACCCACTTGGAAGATTTTAGGATACTGAACTTTTAAGAACCATTGATCTAATAATAACTCACCAGAAAGTCTCCCAAGAAACAAAGCCAAGAAAGCATTAGGGAAGATTCTTAAGGAATACTACTAATGCACAGGGGAAATTATACATTGCCTATGTATCCAATGCCTTTATTTAATCAAGAGCAGTATAGTAACAATGCCAGACCTAGATATTTCAGTCTAAATTATATCTCCAAGAAAGAAATGCCAGATCTTTCCTAAAGTCAGCCAGAGTCCCTGAAGCATCTGATATATTTGAATAATGCATGAACAGAAGAATTATTTAGACTTTCTAAACATAAAAACTGTCTGTTAGACTTTTAATCCTCATTTGCCTCCCAAAAGTAATCCTACATTAAAAGAAATCAAATTCAATACAATCTATGTGACATACTTTTTGAAAACACACTCTGTGACATGATGTAATTTTTTCATTGTTAGTAGTCTTGTGTAATCAAAATGATAATCTAGATTTGGTTTCATATTTCCTTCTATATGCACACGTATATAGATGTTTTGGATCTGTGAAAACTAGTATACTTGATCCTCAGAGACCAAACATGTGTGCATATGGTTCATTCAAATTCCCTTGGCTAATTCCATAATTACCTTAATTAAGCATAATTAACTATTACTTAAAATAACTTTAATTAAGCTACCATAATTAGCTAAAAGGGCACTGTGATTTTAAGGATTTCATAACAAATCTTTTGTTCCTGCCTCAATCTCCTTGGATGCAGCAGACTTGCATTACTTGCATTTCTCTCTCTTCAGGGAAAGAAATGGGACTAAGTCAATCAACATCATAAACCCACATTGAATTAACATCCTTTTTGTTACCATAATTATCTCGATGGTGAATTGCAAGTGATTTTTTGAATATTGAGTTTATTTACTTACTAACTTACCTAAAACTCATACAGTAAATAAAATTCCAAATGCAGAGGACAAATAATTAAAATACAAAATTGTTTTCTTACACATGCATTTATCAGTAGTAAGTCTAAGGTTTTCTCTGGTAAGCACCTTCATTAGGTAAGTCTATTCTTGTCCTTCTGGGTTAACTGATAAAGAAAAAGCATCGGGTTTCAGAAAAAGAATACTGGGTTCACATTCTGGCTCTTTCTTTAGCTTGCTGAGTGAACTCAACAACAATAAAAACAAAACCCAATTTTTAAAAACTGGGTAGAAAATCTGAATAAACTCCTACTCAAAGAAGACACAAAGATGACCAAGAAGCACATGGGAAAATGCTCAACATCACTTAATATTACGGAAATGCAAATCAAAACCACAATGACCTCACACGTGTGAGAATGGCTTCTATCAAAAAAGACTGTAAACAGTAAGTGTTGGTGAGGGTCTGGAAAAAAAGGAACCCTCATATTTGTTGATAAGAATGCAAATTGATATACTTTCTATGGAAAACAGTAAGGAGAGTCCATAAAAACTAAAAATAGACATACCATATGATCAAATTCCACTCCCAGTATATATTTGAAGTATATGAAAATACTAATTCAAAGATACAAGCATTCTTATGTTCACGGCAGTCCAATTCACATAGCCAAGATATGGGGACAACCGAAATTGAGGGAACATCAAAAATTAACATGAAGAACTATCCATTCATTTACAAAATCCCCTTCATTCATTTCTACATAAAATGGGAACAGACTTGGGCCTCCCCTGGTGGTGCAGCGGTTAAGTGCTAGACTGCGAGGCTGCCCACAGCCTCTGCAGCGCCAGTTCGTCCCCAGCTGCCAGCAAGGGTCCCACAAAAGTAAATAAATAAATAAATAGGAACAGACTTCCGTTTTTTTCTCAAATGTATCACTGTAAAATATGTCTCCAGCTTTTATACAAATATTTTAAAAATTATATTCACTCCAAAATAAACCTGATCTCATCAAAATGGTGCTTTATTTAAAATGTTTAATTCACATTAGTACCACCTATTAGTATTTTCATATATTCTTATTTGACAAGTTTTTTGCTGATTTCCCCACCATTTCCAATTCCCAATCTTGGAAAGACCATCTAAGTTAGTACCATGAATTTAAGGTGTTGACTTGAATATCCTGCCTACGTACTTTTTCTTTTCTTCCCCACAAAAAATAGTGTCAGCCCTTCTGGGCAAACAAATATAGATGCCAGACTTCTGAATGGGCTCTCCATTTTCAGAAGACATTTTTTTTCAACAACACAGAACTAATATAAAACCATTTCCTTCAAACACAGCAGGGGCTAGGTTTAGCTACAGACAGTATTTTGTCCGAACCCACTTCACAAAATGAATAAGCTGAAAAAAAATGGAGCATATATGGGAAATTTTCAGTCACAGTTCCCTGGATAATTATGGTCATGACTATTTTCATCATCATAGAACATATAGGATGTTAGCACCACTGAGAAACACAACAAAAGACTGAATTTTCCTTCAATTTTGTAACACTTTTCTTCACTATTCTTCTTGACATATGACCAGCTTGTTTCTGTTCCCATTATAATAGGGAAAAAACACTTGCCCCCACTGAGTGTAGGAGGAAATTTTTGTTTCCTTTCCGTACACAATTCCTAAATACCCACTTCAAACAAATCACAGGATGACTTATTTATGCAGATATTTTCCAACAAAATGTGTCTCTGCTGCAATTCCTACTAAAGGAACAGAATCATTATCAGAATTACATTTGAATGCATTTTAGGCATTAATAAAAAAATAAATTAGTAAGATTACCAGTACCTTTCAAAATTACTAACATAATTATATGAATGAGTAGCCCTTCACTTAGGTTTTCACATTTCTGACCATGAAATTCGATCCATCAGTGTCATTTTGATTACAAAGTAGTATTTACCCGATAAATGTTAACATTTCTGGAAGTGGAATAGTCCCAATTTGAAAGTCTTTATTATCTATGAGAAAGAAAAACATTCTCGTGAATATCTAAAAGAAATTGTTTTACTTTTCTGACATTCTCAATTACTTTCCAGATAAAAGAGAAACAAAGAAATAAATGGCTTTTGCACAAAGAAAGAAATTAACATTTAGCTCTCTGGGTTTTTTTTTTTTTAATTTGCTAAAGATGTCATAATAATTTAAATGTTAACATGATATATAAAGAGTATATTAATTCATACCTATCCCACAAACTATCTCTAAAAGATATTTAGCACACACCAAGGATTACAAAAAACTTTGCATCAACTCACTCTATGCCTTCTGTGTTTTTCAAAAAAGGACCCATGGTCAGAAATTTTGCTTTATGTAGAAAATAATTTTGAATTGCTAAGATGTATGCCTTGATTTGTGCCATGCTATACTGATAGTCATGTCCCCATGAGTTTGGCATAAACTGAATTCTGACAGCAGTTTCCATTTATTACAGTACTTTATAACTCCTTTCATCCGCATTCCCAAAAATCTCCTTTAAGATAGAAAAGTTAAAATTTTTCTCTTCAAAAATAATTCACAGCTTTAATTTAATATATTTAAACAGTGGGCAAAACTTTAAAATGATATGCAAGGAATGTAAGTTCCAGGGAATGGTTACTACCCCTTCACTGCCATGAATTAATTCTAGTACATTGTCAAGAAGAGACAAATAATTAAGGAAGCACTGAAGCAAAGCAAATATTCCTATATCAATAAAGCACGTAGAACACCACAACTTGTCAGGTAACTTAGCGTGCTAAAACTGTTTCAATATAACTGACAGAAGCAACTCCAATTCTCAAGGTAATCTGGAAATTTTATCAAGTATTGAAATGCAAAACTTTTAAATGTTCAGCCCTGCACCTTTTAACTGCACTTATTTCACAGCTTCATACATATCTCCATTTAATCTGCTGTCAGCATCAACCCAGAGTCAGGAGAAAGGACCTCCAGAGAAATCTAGGTATAGTACTCTCTTTCCCTTCAGCCAGGACCCTAACTAAAACCACTTAACATGCATAAAGAACTACAATTATAAAAGCAAACAACAGTGGGATTTTACCAATTTATGTGACATCTACAACTGAAGCTGTTAAGATGATTTCCCTTATTAATCAAAAACAAAATAAGAATTAATGAGTAGAAGCAACAGAAACTGGAGGGAGCCCAAAATTTTTTTAGTCTCTTTTTTAATTGAATTTCCCCAAAGCCCATGACAGTGTCTATACCTAGCAGGCATTTGTTAAATGAATAAATACATGAGTGAATGGATTTAAAAAATGTTAGAATCCTACATTGGCCTCAACTCTGAACTGGTTTACAAAACCTTTTCTGAGATTGGAGTTGAAATAGATTCAACATGCTTTCCTTCCATGTCTATTTTCAGCAACGTAACTCTTTTTCCTCTCTGTGAACGCTTTACTCATCTTTAATTCAGTTATTAGGTGTTGGCCTATATAGGCTTGGACAGATTTACATTCCCTTTACTAGTTAGAAAAGTCTATCCACTGTAACAAATAAAACCAAAAATTTTGGAGACCCATCATAAGTACAATCTCTTTCTTGCTCACCTAATGATACTAAGCAGTAGAACAGGAGGAGACTTTCCATGAGTACTTAGGACCTCAGGATTACATAAATTCTGCCATCTTTACCACAGAGCTAGTAAATTCACCCTGGGAGTTATCAATTTACCAACTAGTTGGGGGGAAATAAGAGCTCACTATATGAATGAAGCCTTTTTAGTTATATTTAAATGTGATATGTATCACTTCCCATTTGCTAAAATACAATCTATGGCTGCAACTAATTACAAAGGGGCCCCAGAAAAAGTAATTTCTAGCTTAGCAGCCACTTTGACCAACAGCTCTACAGCAAGTAAGGTGAAGGGCACAAGGCAGGCACATATATTTTCCTTGACTGTAACATGTCTCTGCCACACATGCTTCCTGATCAAAGACATGTGCTCTAAGGCAGCTTGGGATCAAGACTAGCTAGCCATTGGCTGACTTCAGGTCATTCTAAGCTACCTTGGAGGCACCTGTTAAGCAAGTGTTCACAAAAGACTCAAGAAAACTGAAGACCACTGACATTTTTTTCATTTTGCTAAAATATTTTGAAAATAAACATTATTTTGTGACATCACCCTTAAGTTGTCAAGTGCTACTGTTCAGTTGACAATAAATACAATTTTCCTGTTTCGTGTGACTACTACTTCAGTTGCATAGGAAAGTAAGAAGCACTAACAGAAATTGACTTTTTAATCTCCTAGAATGGAGTATGTGATTTCCTTAACACTTGCAATTTAAATCAGAGAAGAAATGAACCTTTAATACAGTTTTTAAGCTGTCTTTAATACAATGATAAATGTTACACTGAGAAGAACTGAATGATCCACTTAAAAAAAAAACATGATCGTGGTCTCAGCAGAAACACATCGTTCTGTAGTCCATTATAAGTTTCAGAGAGGTTATTTTTAAAAGCTTTTACATTGGGGAAATGTAAATTTTTTTAAAGATGTATTTATTTATGCATACAAGAGCTGGGGTACAGGCCAGAGACACAGGGATTGAGAGCATTCACCAGAGACTGAAGGGGGAACAGAACAGGCAGACTAACAAACACACTGCTGAGGGGAACACCGGGCAAGTCAGCAGAGGTCTGCTATGCCATGTGGGTTGCTCCCTGGCCGGCCAGGGATCGAACTCATGCTGCAAAGGCTGCAGATCACTTTATAATGTGGTGTTTAACCCCTTGCACCATCAGGGAGGCCCAGAAGAAATGTGAATTTAAATGAGAGGTTATTTCTAGAACATGTACTTGAGGTTTGGTAAGGATTAAAGAACAGGCTATTCTCACCTGCTGTGGGGGGGAATGTAAATTGGTGAAGACAATTTGCAGTATCAGAATTGAGGTATAATTACAATTATATTCCTGTATTTACAAAAATTTAAAAAATACTAAAAAGCTTTTAATGACCAACCTGTGTCTCTGGTCCTCATAGTTTCACTAGCAAATCCAAAAGGATGGATTGGATCTAATGAAATATTCTGAACTCTTTCAACTCATAATTTGAAAGTAATCCAAAGGAAATGCAATAGTTAGAAATCATTATAGCTTAAAACATTTCAAAAAAATTGAGTGGGGCACGAGATTATAATCTTCCAAGAGGACGTTAACTAATTCAATCTATACTTAATAAAAACATCAGCCACAGAAACAAATATAAATTCTATACAGCTGCCTGTACTACTGAATGAAACTGAAGAACAAGGAAATTGGGAGGTAAAATATTTGTCATGGTAAATAGCAAAAATAACCAAGATTTAACAATTTCTAGAAACAGATTACAAGTTATAGCCATCAAACATTTTTATCATGTTACAATATCCCCACCCCCCCCAACCCCGCCATTTCAGACAGAATGAGTAGATACAGGAAATCTCTTACTTGTCCATACAATAAACATCACTAACTGCTTCTACAAAATTTTCTACCTATTCACCTGAATTATATCCATGCCCTTACAAAGGACTTGCCTCTCTGAAATTCACAGCAGCAACAAATCTACATATGAACTCTAACTTTATGTGAATTTAATTTAACAGTGATTTGGTTAAGTATAATTAAGGGCACCAAGATTGGAAAAAGAAAAAAGTGTGATAACAAAGCTGACAATATGTTGTGCATAGCAACTTGGTTCAATTTAACTTTTGATCAATAGTGGTGCTTAGGAGTAAAGAGAAAATAGACTGAGCATATCAATTAAAAAATCAATCTGAAATAACAGGAACCACTTTGGACGAACCTCAACTGCATTTGAACAATGTGATTTTCTGAAAGGCCAATGCAGTTCCTGGCTACTATCTACATGCTTTACTTTTACATCAGGTTGAGAAAACTGGAAACCGAGTGCTGGTTTGCACAACATAATGACATTTTGTATTTTGTGATTTGAAAAAGAAATATGCTGGTACTTCATTCAGATGAACTATGCAGTGAATGACAAGTACTTTCCGGCACATAACCACATGCTGCGGATTTATTTTCACTTGTGAGGCTGTTCCAACATGTGCAGCAACTAAGTTTCCTGGGTAATCTCCTGGGGACTCTCCAACCAGCAGCTCAACAACCTCCTCTGCCCTTTTCAACATAACACATTATGGTAACAAGGGAAGTTGATCCCCATAAGATAACAGCAATATAAACTCAGAAACCTGTTCCTCCTCTCTATATTTACAATTTTGTTCCCTGGGTTAGCATGGCATGACACTTTGCTTATTCTTGTTAGCCTCACAGGGGAAAAAAATCATCCTATAATCTTGCTCTGGTCTGTTTTTCATTTCCTATATAAACATTTTGCCCAGCCAGCCCTGAGTAGTAGAAGGAGAAAAAGCAAGAATATAGTCTTGTTCTAAATCACTCAATGCTGTTTTGATCTAATGTAAAGTATTATTAAATATGCCACATAAACTAATTATTTAAAACAACAATCTCAGGAAGATAATTCAGTATTCTCCTGACCCTTAAAAACCTCTACAATGAGGGCCTCCCCAGTGGCGCAGCGGTTGAGCGCTGGTTTGCAAAGCTGCCTGCGGCCTCTGCAGTGCCGGTTCGATCCCCGGCTGCTCCCCGGCCCCAGAGGAGGGTCCCACATGGTGCACAGACCTCTCCTGCCGCCTGCTGCTCCCCTCAGCAGTGTGCTTTGGTCCTTCTGTCTGCTCTGCTCCTGGCTCTGGTGAATTCTCTCACCCTCCCGCACTTCTGACTGTACCCAGTGCTTGTATAAATAAATAAAAATAAATCTTTAAAAAAAAAAAAAACCTCTACAATGAATATATGGTACTTCACACAAAAACTCTAATTACACTAATTACAATGCAAGGGAAAAACAGGCTTTGTTTTGTAAATCCCTAATAAAACTGAGCATCAGAGCATTCCAAATGAACACATTAGGTATTATTTAACCAACAAGTCTTTTTGACAGGTTATTTACAGGGGCCAAGAGAAACAGCATTCCTTAGATAGTTCCTTTGGCCATAATTCTCTAACATTTAATGACTAAACTTCAAATTTAAACTGAGGGTAAAAGAAAAACAAGTGATTATATTTATAGACCAAACTAATGCCTCTTAATTATCTTTGATAAGGCTAATCAAATAAAGTTATAACTTTTTACTATGAAGCATCTTATATATCTATATTAAGATAGACTTGGCTTGAATTAGGGAGGAGCACAAGGACATCAGTAGTTCTCTATAAGCAGTCTCTAGGAATGTTATAAAGCTATGGAAACCACCCAAGTGCCCAAAAATAGATGTCTGGATCAAGATGCGGTACATATACACAATGGACTATTAGTCAGCAATCAAAAAGAGAAACTCATGCAATTTGCAGGAATATGGAGTAGCTGGAAGGGATAATGCTCAGAGAAATAAGCCAGAAAGAAAAAAAAGAATACTGGATGGTCTCACTCATAGCAGGAATTTAGAAAACCTAAATAAGGGATCAGGAAAAAGACTAATTATAATAAAGAAAAAATCTAAATCAACAAGCAACTATAAACCAGAGACACCCTACGGGGGTGGAGAGTAAGGAGTAGGATCAAAACAAGGCAAGGTGGGAATTGTATGGGTACTATAATCAAGATGAAAATGCATACATTGTGCAAAAATGAAAAGTGATTTGAAAAATATATAAAAGGGAAAAAAAAAGAAAAGAAAAGAAAGCATTGAAAGATGTAAATACTGGCCAGAAGTAGGAGGGTGCAGGACATGAAAGAGAGGAAGGGAAGAGGGGAGGGGGAAAGAAAGAGGGGTGAGTGGGAAAGAGGAGGGAAGGGAGGGAGAGAGAAAGGAAAAAGGCAAAGATGACCAAAAAGGGCAATAATGACTGACAGTGATCCTGTGACTTTAAAAATCTATTTTCACCTGTCACTTATAGATGGAATATAGAGAAACCAAACAAAGCACCAGATAAAGTCAAACTTGAAAACTAACTTTTATAAAAACTAATTGAAAGCTAACTATAGAACTGAGGAATCCAGAGCGAGAGGGAGGGGTGAGCACAACGGACTATGGTGGTAGACAACAGGTTCTTTGGTAGTAGGTGCACCATGGTAATAACACTAATACTCCCAAAATACAAACAGCGATGTACACCTACATTACCTCAATAAAATAATAATCATCATCATCTTATTTTCAAGTAACCGTATTATTCATGCTATGAATATGAATCAACCAGGGGCCTCCCTGGTGGCGCAAGGGTTAAGCACCACACTATGAAGCTATCCACAGCCTCTACAGCACAAGTTTGATCCCCGGCCAGACATGGGGCTACCCACATGGTGCAGCAGACCTCTCCTGTCTTACCCATTGCTCCCCTCAGCAGTGTATTTCAGTCAGTCTGCCTGTTCTGTTCCCCACTCTGTCTCTGGTGAGTCCCTCACCCCCTCGCACCTCTGGCCTGTGCCCCACTACTTGTATGCATAAATAAATCTCAATAAAAAAAAATGCATCAATTGAACACTAGTTATATTTGCCATAAAACTAGTGAACCCAAACAAAGTATCTAAAATGCGTGTCTTGTCCTATTCTCACTCCAGAAAAGAAATATCCTGGGAAGGTAATGGGCACATAGTTTTTGAATCTTTATATCAAGTAGCTAATTAGCAAAGAAAAATTCATGGGTAGCATTTATATCAACCTAACATTGTCATAATAAAGCATCACATAAACCCTAGTAACAAAAAAATTCAGGACAAATCACCAACAACCACAAAATATCCAGAGTATCAGCATTATATGCTGATAGCAATATATCAATTGCTAAAGGAAGCAATAGGATGTCTGATGGTCCTGAGTACAAGAAATGCCAATAATAGCCAACAAATGCTCATTGGAAATCCTGACAAGTGAGTTTGAATACATCACTGAAATGAGCAGGGATCTGCTCATGGTAATAGTGGGAGGGCACGAGTACACTTCATTAAGAACTGAAGGAGCTGGAACAGTCAAGACCCTATGAAACTGACGAGATGGGGTATTCTTCTGAAACAGACCCCTATCCTGAAAATAAAGCTGGTAGAAAAATGAATGAATATTTGACAGAAAAAGGAAAATAAGGATGAAAGAAAGTGAATATCCAGCTGAAAGTGAATGAAAGAAACAGTTGTGGAAAATCTCTGAAAGCAAGTTGCTAGTTTTTGAATACTCAAGAACAGCGAAAGGAGTGCTATGGATTAGTGCATTATAGTTTTCAATTCCCTTTTTTTTACAAAAAGGAACCAGGATTTCTTGGGTAAAAGGTTGACTCCTTATCTAGGACAGGATATGCACAAAATGAGCCTGACATGCCTTATCAAAAAAGAAGCCAAGATAACCAGAAACAAATCAAAAGGACCCAGCAAGAGACTTCAGGAGGTTTCCACCTATCAAAAATAGAATATGTAACTTCATAAGGAAAATAATTGCCAAGAGTTGAAATAAATGAATGTGTCTAAATCCTTTAGTTAACAGTGTCAATTAATAAAAATTAAAAGATAACCTTCACAGGACAGTAGATAAAGAATCTAGCATTTATTCTGCTTTTTCTATGACTAGGCCACTGGATAACCAAATAATAGATGAGGAAAGTGGCTGTTTATAAAAATATTCCTGGTTATAATTTTTCAATGCAGACTACCACCATTTGCATCCAGCCCTCTGTCAATGTTTTAATCAATGACCATCAACATCTGTTAACAAAGAGACAAAAAGTTACAGGTCCCTTCTAAGGTCTTGCCAAAGTGTCAAACATGAGTTTGATCGGGTTACCACTGCCAATTTTCAGGAAAGTGAGAAAACAACATGTTAATTTAGACAAGGACATACAGTTAGCAAAATCCAGACTCAACAATTCAGATTTCTTTCAACAAGAAAACTGAAAGGAAAAGAAAGGGATAAGTTAGAGTTAAAGGAAAAATCTGTGTATTAAAAGAATCTAAAGAGATTTAGATTGCATTTTTTTTTGAAGGAACCTGGAATTCCCAGGAATTTTTTTTAAGGTTTATTTATTTATGCATACAAGAACTGGGGTACAGGCTAGAGGTGTGAGGGGGTGAGAGGATTCACCAGACAGAATGGGGAGGAGAACTGGCAGATCTACTTATGTACACTGCTGAGGGGAGAAGCAGGTGAGACAGGAGAGTCTGCTGCACCATGTGGGTTGTTCCCTGGATACTGAGGGTTCAAACGTGTGCTGCGGTGGCTGCTGATAGCTTGATAGTGCTCTCTTTAACCCCTGTGCCGCCAGGGAGGCCCTAGATTCCATTTTTTTAATGGAAAAGGTTATGATATTGTATATAAAGATTCACTCTTGCATAGTACAGCAATGAAGAAAATGCAGGGATATCATTACTATAAAAGTCAGGGTAATGGTTACTCTGCTGGAAGGGCATGTTTGTATCTAAGACAGGTCTCACCAAAAGATTTCTGGAGAGGCTATAAAAGTTTGATCTCAGAGGTGTTGGCTTTAAAATAATTCACAAGCTGGGGCCTCCCCGGTGGCGCAGCAGTTGAGCACTGGCTTGCAAAGCTGCCCGCGGCCTCTGCAGCGCCAGTTCGATCCCCAGCCTCTAGGCAAGGGTCCCACATGGCGCGCAGACCTCTCCTGCTGCCCGCTGCTCCCCTCAGCAGTGCACTTCGGTCCTTCTGCCTGCTCTGCTCCCCGCTCTGGCTGAAGGCAATATTAAGAAAAAGAAAAGTGAAAGAAAGGAAAGTAAAACAAAGCAACAACACCCATTGGTCTGGACTGATACACAAGCCAATGGAACTAGATTAAAACTCTCTAACACCTTTCACCTCCAGGGAAATCTTAAATTATATGGAAGCAAGGCCAGCAGCAGGTTCTCAGTAGAAAGTACCCCATTTTTCCAAATCTGTTCCTCAGATTTCTTGTCACAGTATTTTTGCAGGAATAGGTTACAGCACTGTGCACAGATCCCATGATCAAAGAGTCAAAAAAGTGCCATAGGAAAATTATACTTTAAATGCATGCAGAACACAGCAACATTTGATGGCATTAAATGGGGTGAAGTACGCCTAGGCTAACTGCTAAGAAGCGAGGAAGTCCCCTTGTTCCAGGTTTCCCACAGTCTCTCTGAATCTCCCTAACATTTGCCTATGTCCCAAAATTCATGGCATGAGGGAAGAGACTGAGGAATGAACACACTGGATCTGCCTTTAAGTTTTTCTTTTCTTCCTTATTACTCTGCGCTCCAGTACTAGAGGAGTTTTCCTTCTTTTTCAACACACTGTTTCTTCTTTCCACTAGGTACTATTATTCATCACTATATAGGGGTATTAATTCCTAACCACAGGTCATTGTAATAATGGAATTAAATAGTATGTAAAGCTTTCCTGCCTATTCTATATTGCCCTTCTACTTTTACCTCTATACTGAGCCATCTCAGACCCCAATCTAAAGACAGATAGATGTCCATGTTCCTACAGTGAGTCAAAGA
This sequence comes from Talpa europaea, assembly GCF_964194135.1. NCBI lineage: Eukaryota > Metazoa > Chordata > Mammalia > Eulipotyphla > Talpidae > Talpa > Talpa europaea. The sequence continues at coordinate 105,866,366 of NC_140072.1, read as the reverse complement.
CAGAATTAGGACTAAAAGCCAGAACTCCTGACATTTAACTAATCTTCTCAACATATACACAATATGTTGCTCTCCTAAAAGATTAAGGGAAAAAAAGAAAGAAGCTGGGGGTGAGGATGGAGAGAACTGGCTAAGATGAAAAAGTACTCTCCATACTCAGGAGAACTCTGAGCATGTTGTATTGCTAGAACATTCTAGCAAGATTCCAGACTAAACAGGTAAGAAATTTGACCAGAAAGAGCCCTAAGGCCAGTCTAAAGAGCTCTAACTTGGGTAGAGGTGGGTAGAGGTGGAAACATAATCAGAATAGTAATACATGGCTCAGCATTGTGAAAGGCGTTAAGGAGCACAGGATTACAATCTAAGACAGTTTTATATACTGTTGTAATAACCCAGGCCAAGTATTAATGTAAGAGTAGTAAAAAGATGGAGGTGAGGAAAGAGACAAAAATATCAAAATTAGCAGAACCCACTCTGTCTCTGATGAATTCTCTCATTCCCACACCCCAGTTTTGCTACTACACTCACAAAAAAATTTAAATTGGGCCTCCCTGGTGGCACAAGGGGTTAAGACACAAACTATGAAGGTGTCCGCCTCCACTACAGTGTGAGTTTGATCCCAGGATGGCCAGGGAGCAACCCATACAGCACAGCAGACCTCTCCTGTCTTGCCTGCTGCTCCCCTCAGCAGTGTACTTTGGTCAATCTGCCTGTTGATTGTCTCTGGTGAATCTATGTCTCTGGTGAATCCTCTCACCCCCCACACCTCTGGCCAATATCCCAGTTCTTCCATGCATAAATAAATAAATCTTTAAAAAAAATTTAAGTGCATAGATATTTAAAAACAATTTTAAAAATATATACACATATACCATATTGGCTGAACACTTTTACCTCTAAAAATTATTCTTCTCCATGTAAATGCACCTTCATGCAAATACAAACTTGAAGCTATTCACTATATCACTGTCTGAAATGAGGGGAAAGTAAGAAAAAAATCATCATAATGAGAGTAAATTATGATTATTTATATAAGAGTAATATATATAACTGTGAAAAAGAAACAGATAGCCTTCTAGGTACTAACATTGAGTAAGCACAACTAAATATCCTCAAGGTGGAAAAAATAGAATCAGAGTGGAGAACAATGTGTAAAACACACTAATTTGTGTGAATATAAAGAAGGATATAGCAGAGTGGTTAAGCCCAGTGCTGGTGCCAGATATTTCCAGGCTCTACCACTTACCAGCTAATATTCAGCAAATAAATTAATTTTTCAGTTCTTCAGTTTATCAATTTGTGAAGTGGGCATAACAGTAGTTCTTAGGTCATGGGACTATTGTACGGAGCAAATGAATTAACATATAAGTACAACAAAGTGATCACCAAACACATTTCTTCTTCTTTCTGGTACACACCAGACTATTTGCTGATCTCTTTTGTGGTAAGATGACTGGCACACCTACCCCATAAAAGCCTCTCATGTACCTCTACACCATCCTCTATGCTCTATGCCCTTTTGTATATTGACAACCAGGTCAGTCTCCCAGACACATGTTGAAGAATCCAAGCCCTCTGTCAATCAAGGTGCCTTAAGGACTGACGATGGAGCAGACTCTCCTTACGTCACAAACACCTATCTCTGACTTACATCAATTTCTTTGAAGTCTGAATAATAACTTTTAGGGTCAATTGTTACAGCAAGATTTATTTTAATAGTTTGCTGCCATTATCTTATCATTAGTGTTTTATCATGACATTATTATTATTATATAACACATCTTTAAAATAAATAATAAGCATTTGCCTCTGGCCTCTTACACTTCCTGAATTTTGTGCATCTGCATGTCCCATGTGCAAATATATCTGTGCTGGGCAAGTTGGGTTGTACTATGCTGTGATTAATTAGCCCTGAAATCTCAGAATCTGAACACTTAAGAGGTTTATTTCTCATTGACATCAAAGTCTGATAAGGACTGGGAGACCCTACTGCCTGCAGCTCCTCCACAAGGTAACTCAAGGATCCAGCTTCCATCTGCCATCTCCTTTATTTACCACAGTACCAGTGGGAGAAAGCAGGATGGAAAAGACACACCGTCTCCTAACGGCCATCACTGCTCACATTTCAGGAACATGACCACACGGACATTCTGGCACCAGAGAAAGGAGTTTGGAATTTAAACAACCTGATGAATACTCATGCTTTCCCAAGATGGTTTGTGAATTTTGACAATCAGTAACAAACAGGCTGAGGGTACTTTCTTGGCCATTTGCCATGTAACAGTTTCCTTTAACAGTGAACAAAGATTTAGGAACCTGTCTCTGAAAAGCATGATATAGCAAAGTTTAGGTCACTGCAGACTCATCAGATAACTGATATAAGCTACAACAAATAAAAAGAATTAATGCTTAGGTATTCTTTATTCTTTAAATCTTATACTCTGTCATAAGAGCTTTTTGTGAGCTTTCTATTTTAATATCTCTATTCAATAGTAGAGGAAACTCATCTCTCTGCACTCCAAAGGACAAAGTTAAAACTGCCATTAGATGTTTTCCTAGGCAAATTTTTCCAATGTGGAAAAAAAAAAAGAAGGCATGTCATCTTAGAGAAAAGCAGCGACCATGTTATATTGATATCATTTGTCCATAGATAAGCCTTTTTTTTGCCTAACTCTTCCAGGACTTTGAAAATAGGTGAAAAGTCACAGTTTGAGCTGTGACTTCAGCTTGAGCTGAAACCCCATCAGGATCCAAGAATCAGTAAGGGTAATATCTATTGATTCTAACCAATGCTTGTCTCTTTGCTTTGCTAACTCATTTTGAAATCAATTTGGATACAGTCAATCAAAGAATTATTACACCACAACTGGAATCTATCAATTAAAGTTTTTGTTCTTTTTTGTTTATTATTGCAGTTGCTGGATCCCCTGATGGAGGAGATTGGATGATGGAGCCATAACCTCTAGGCTCAGACAGAGAGAGCAACACCTCCCAGTTGCTAAGAGGAACAACTGGATCTAAATAAGAGTGCTTTAGGTTACTCTGGTGTGGAAAACATCAGATTAGGCCTGCAAGATTCATTCCAGAAGCCCACATAGATGCCCTGGAGCCCTACCTCTCTTAAAACACTAGATCTGTGGCCTGTGTATGTGAGACAGAAAGGGTCCCAGGACAAAGACAGGACTCAAAGACAAAATTTTTCTTTTCAGTTCTGCTTTTTTGCAGGCTGTTACAGAAATTTAAAAAAAAAAAAAAAAACCAAAAAAAAAAACTGATGACATTAGGCCCAGACACCTGCTGCCATAAATTTCCTTGGCTCATTGATTTGTTGTTATTTTTCACCATTTCGAACTATCTTGCTACAGCTTTCAAGCTGGTTGGTATGGGGAGAAAAGGGACTTGCAGACCCAGAAGAGTCACAAACCATGAGACCAGATGGGTTCAAACTGGAGCTGTGCAATGACACAGCCTTCAGGAGATGTTTGCCTTGGAGATGGTCAGGAGCCCTGCACCAGCATGCACTGTAGCTGATCGGTGCCCACAATTAGCAACAACCAGTGAACTTTGGCTAAGTCCTTGTTCCATGTTTTCTCAGTCAATAAAGTTTCATTTTTCTGTTCTCAAACCCCATTCCTAAAACCTACAGTGTCCCCTAGCCCCAGCAGGAACCTCAAGGACTTGCTCCCATGTGTAGATGAGCATGCTCCCCACCCCAGTCCAGGTTCCCAGTGCTCAATAACACTGACTCCTTTCCTGCCCTTACCTGTGTCTGTACAGTCCTCTCATCAACCTTGACCAGAGGGTCTCAAGAGCCTTTTCTCTGGCTCGGGAGCCTCCCTTTCCATCCATCCCTCAACTCCCAGCATTTGGAACAGGGGACAGTGGCTGGATTACTCCCAGTTTATCCACCAGTGTTGCTGGAGGCCGGGATCCAGCTAAGGGATCCCACAGCTAAGGCACCCTTCTCTGTCCCATGACATATGTTCAGGTCACTCCCCTGCTCTTGTCTGAGGTGATACCTCCCATGAACAGCCTTGTGCTCATCTGTCACAACTCACCTATAGTGCCTATAGGATGGGTCAGGCCTATAGGGTAGGTCAGGCCTCTAGTGAAGCACCCCTGTAGTGTGACTCTGGAGAGTTAGAGGGCAGACAAGGTGTCCATTAATACTGGGTTGGAGTAACAGGTGATGTGAGTCAAATGCCTTAGATCCAACCTGGCATTAAAGTCTCAGTGCCAGACACACCATGTCTGATCCCACACTTGCCTGCAGTCCGCATAATCTCCTGAGCTTACATGCAATGTCCTCATATCCCATGAGATCTGGCTGCCTCTGGGAAATGTGGCCCTGGCAGCAGGCCCATGAACCTCCTCCACAGTGTTCTGAGCCGCCTTACCTCTCAGTACATCCCCGCTCATCCTCTCGACTTCTATCAGGACCAACACTTCCTCTGCCGGGCAAACCAGAAATCACAGAGCACTTTCCCTGTTACAAAAAAAAATAAAATAAAAATTTAAAAAGTGGTATTCCCTGACCTTTAAATTGTGAATTCCTTCAAAACAGTATAATACCTGGTTTTAATGAATTTATTTACATTTTTTACATCAGATTGAAAACTGAACGTAAATATTTTTTACTAAATCCTTGTTATTTGCTTTCTCGCTGGATGGCAAAGTTTCTCTGTCACATTTTTCTGCTCCCTTGTGTAGGCAGAGCCAAGTGACTGGTCCTTTGCCAAGGGACTGTGAGCAGAAGTGTGGCACATCCAGACCAAAGCATTTGCGAGCCAATGCACATTTCTCCCTTTTCCTGCCATGGGGACTTGGAAGCCTCATGTTTTAGATGGCAGAGCTACAAGATGCCAGAGTCCTGGCCCTTGGAGTCGCCCTTTGGAAAGGACCTGCTCTAGGGAGGTCCTTTCTGGAGCCCCAGATATGTAGTACATTTTACAGAACAGTGAAATAAACCTTTGTGTGTTAAAGTCATTGATGTTTAAACCACAACATAGCCTAGCCTAAACTGACAAAACTACTTCTTTAATACATCTGAACAAACTATTCTGATATGATTCAATAAAAACATGTTAAATATCTATAATATGTAATATGCTATGTAGATAGAAAATACTATCATATCATAAAGTAGGTACTTAAAAAAATAAAAGCCAGACATGGGTGGAATAAGAAAATGAATCATTATCTCTTCAAAAGTTTATGAACTAATTTCAACATACTTTTTATTTCAATAAACTTTGAGTGGCTATAATAGACAAAGCAGGCAAACAACTACAAAGATGCTCTGGCTCTTGAAAGTCTGTCGGACAGATCACAGAATATTAAAAATAATGTAGGGCATCCCTGGTGGCTCAAGGGGTTAAGATGCACGCACTATGAAGCAATCAGCAGCTGCTGCAGCACAAGTTCAATCCCCAGCTAGGGAACCCACATGGTGCAGCAGGCCTCTCCTGTCTCGCCCGCTGCTCCCCTTAGCAGTGTATTTCAGTCAGTCTGCCTGTTCTGTTCCCCACTTTGTATCTGGTGAATACTCCCACCCCCTGCGCCTCTGGCCTGTACCCCAGTTCTTGTATGCATAAATAAATAAATCTTTAAAAATAATAATAATGTAAAGTCTCATAGCATAGAACAGAGCCTGAGACGGTGTGGGAGAGAAAACTAACTCAGAGTGGGGGGATCCCAGAGCACTTCTCCAAGCAAGTGATTTCTGAAGTACAATAATTAGGCTAATTCTAGTTCTTTGCTTTCTATCGAAGAGGACAGCAATCAAAAGTACCTGTTGTCCCTAATCAATTGGGAATAGATATGCATAAAGTAATGGGATCCTGAAGAAAATAGGAGCAAAAAACATTGACTTGGTTCTTGGAATTTCAATTTTCTTTGGGCTATCAGAAATAAACATAAATATCTTATCAGTTCTCATTTTGAAACCCAAACCATTGTGAATCCCCATTTGATAATGCATTTACCCTCAGTATAATCTTCCTCTGCATATTTATATAGTATGTTCCTAAAGCACATACCTACATTCTGTCTCTATTCCTTTCTATAGGCTATAAACACTAATATCAACAGAGTTAGAATGTCTGTGGTATCTATGATATATGGCTCTACAGTTTAATATAGTGGCCATGAACCTGGATTTTGGCAACAGCTTTCCAAATCCTAGCTCTGGCTCTAACTAGTAGTATGGCCAAAGGTAAGTTACTGAAATAAGTGTGCTCTGATTCCTGACACCTTGAGATATTATAATGAAATGTATCTCACAGAGAATTTATAGAAGTTAAATGAGATGATAAGTGTTTGATGAATCAGTTAATATGCTGTTATGTTGTTAATTCTACAGAAGTCTTTTCTTTGGAATTTATAGTTCCATCTTAAAAATAGATACTTAATCTTATATGGTAATAGGGCAATTCAAATTAAAAAGTTAAATTCTAAAGAAATTACAAGACTTTAAAAATAGTAGTTAGTTAATAACATTACTAAAAAAAAAATAATAAAATTCCCAGCAGTTTGATGAAAGGGAATTAGAATGTAAAGTAACTATGGTACTGAACATAGAAGTAAGCCCAGGAGAATAGACAATCCATATAGTGACCCTGTGTCTCCTCTGTAAAAGGGAGTCACAACTCTGCCTTGTTAAGAGGTCTTTTGAGAAATATCTGAACATCAACATCCTATCCATTGCATGTCTCTGTATGGTGCCATTTTGGGAAAATGTTCCTTTACAACATCAATTAAAAAATCCTAAGGGTAAGAAATCCTTTGAACGGCTTAACTTTAGTCAAGTTACTTTTAATACTTTTATATCACACATAATACAACTGAATTCCAAAAGTGTTATCCTTAATAGAAATTTAGGATTGTAATAGGGATTATCCAAAATCCTGACTCTTGGTAAAATAGCCTTACTGCACTTTAACTTCAACCACACAGAATCCAAAGAGTAATACCCTAGGAAAGTGAAGAACAATACATCAGTTGAGTGACTGGAATCCTGAAAACTAATAAATATGAATTTTAAATACCGTTTCTGGCCCTGATTTCTCAATACTAACATCTAACATTTATTATTATCATTTATTATTTTAGGACTTCTCATACTCCAACAATATAAATCCAGAGCACTTTGTTAATCCTACCTGCTTCTTGGGAATGAAATGATAATATAAAAATCTTTGAAGTGGCAATACAAGAAGAAAAAAAAAATCTGATTCAAAGTTCTATTCCTATTTCAATATCAAAGCCCAATGCTGCAAGTTAAAGGCAGAATGAAACCACTTGAAATCATATGGTTGATGATATTTCCCAAAGCTGATCTGTATTTCATTATGTCAGATCCTTCAGTTACTAGGGTATGCAACTATTGCCAAAAAAAAAAAAAAAAAGATTACCTTGTTTGTTCAGAAGATAGGGTGGCATTCTTCCCTTCACTATGCATCACCTTGTACATTTAGTTCTTAATATTATTCCAAACCTTCTTAAATATAATGATGTGTGTATGTGTGTGTGTGAGTGTACACACACATGATGTTCAAAGTAAGAAGGGGGTTCACAGAACCTAAAATAAAAAAACACTCTTCACAAAAGGAATTCAATGTCTACCATCTTTTTTAAGTTTTTTTTTTCCAAATAGTTTCTTTCTGCTTCACTAAACAAAAATAAAAATCTGACATCATCAGCATAAGGGATATTATAATAATAGAAGGTGAGCAATACAGCATTTTAAAATGGAAATTCAGTTCTTCTATAATTTCCAGACACAAAAGCATCCTTAAATTTATTAGAATTTTATCTTGTAACCTGTGACCTAGCGAAATGGCTACTCAACTCCTGTGTGCAGAAATACAAAGACCAATAACATCAGCTTCAGATTTCAAGTGTTCCGTATTTCTCTATAATTCATGTGAAATTCATCTCTTAAATACAGAATTGATAGTCAAATTAATTATTTCAAAACAGCTAAATTAAGCCAGGCAAAACTCCCAAGAAGACAGTTAATTTGGACTCACACAAATACTCCTGAGTTTACAGACACCCACAACTTTCTCTGATTACTCCAAATAATGCAGAGCACACAGGGTAGGATGTGGGAATTCAAGAAAAGTGGCTAAACATGAGGCTGTGTACATTGTAAGGATCAGAAACTGAGAAATTGTGACTGTATATATATGAGAGTAAACTTTTTAAACTGTTGGATATTTTGAGCAAGAGATCAACACAATAAGGTCTATGTGTTAGGAGCATAGATTATGCATAGGAGTCAGTAAAGCTAATATGGTATGTAGGAGCAGTTAGAGCAGTCGGAATCATATAATTAACACTGGGGGTGAAGTGGAAATAATGAATTCTTTTAAATATTTATTTATTTATGCATACAAGAGCTGGGGTACAGGCCAGAGATGAGGGGGGTAAGAGGATTCACCAAGACAGAGTGGGGAACAGAACAGGCAGACAGTGAAATACACAGCGGGCGAGGCAGGAGAGGCCTGCTGCGCCATGTGGGTTTCTCCCTGGCTGGCCGGGGATTGAAATCATGCTGCAGAGGCTTCGAATTGCTTCACAGTGCAGTGCTTAACCCCCTGTGCCACCAGGGAGGCCCAGAAATAATGAATTTAAAAGACAGTCATGAGGTAGACTTGAGAGGGTGAGAGTAAAAGGGCACATAGAAGAATCTCAAATTCCTGGTAATTTGGTTTTGGGGTCACTGTTGGTCAAAGGGCTGATAGAAAGATAAACTGAACAAGAAACAGGAGAACAATGACCAGCTGAGATCCACCAGATACTTCACCTCTGATAGTCACTGGACACTACAACCACTCTAAGCCAGTGACCGCTGATTCAATTCTACCTTTCAAATCTTGTACAAAGTTCAAAATAGCATGTCAAAATGAAGTACATGTTGCCTTCGAAATCCAGAGAGATTTATGAGGCACTTTCCACCATCTTTGTTGTAAGAGGGATTGCATGTAGCACAGCCTTCAATTTGGAAGGGATGCATCAATGTAACATGTAGTATCTAGAGCTCTCACATGGTGGAAGACCTAAATTTGGAGGGCAATTATTTCCCACCCTCTGCTTTGCATGTGTTTAACAACCATGATGTCTATCATAACTGCTACTTTGTGCTCCTTAGTCCAATTAGCAGGATATCATCAAATTAGTAAAGTTGCATAATGTCCTATGGAATGAATAATCAAAAACCCTATGAACAAGATTATGACAGAACTGGAGAGGAATTTTAGCCTTGGGGTAGTACACTGAAAGAGTACGCTGGGTTTCCCTATTGAAAGTAAACTGTTTCTGATAACATTAATACCTACAGAGAAAAAGCATTTCCACATTACTTCTACATCAATTAAGGTTGATCCAGAGAAAGTGAACCAGAGACATACACTGAGATTGATGAAAAGAACTGGCTTATATATAAAGGCTGTCTGAATTTTGTAAGGTAGGCTTTAAGAAAGAACAGACTGAGGGCCTCCCTGGTAATGCAGGGGTTAAGGACACAGCTCTATCAATCTATCACCAGCCACTGCAACATGAGTGTGATTCCCTGGTCAAGGAGATGGCCCACATGTTGCCGCAGACCTCTCCTGTCTCTCCCGCTGCTCCCCTCAGCAGTGTATTTCAGTAGATCTGCCTCTTCTGCTCCCCACTCTTTCTCTGGTGAATCCTCTCACTCCCAACGCTTCTGGCTTACACCCCATAAATAAATCTTTAAAACACACACACACACACACACAGACTGGACTTCTCAGGCATGGGCTATGACTACTTTCCACAGGAGAATTTTTTTTTTTTCCATCAAGGAAGCCTTAGTTGTGATCTTAATGCCTTCCTCATGAAATTCCTGAGTACTTTATGCACATGAAGAGTTTCCAAAGACTAGCCCAAAGCGGGTGGGCTAATTACTTTCCTCCTTTCTCCCATTACCCTTTATATTGCTGGGTAAGAAACTGGATCATTTTAAGACAGGGATGCTTAGAAATATAGTTATTCAAAGTCATCACTAACAGCTCTGTCCCAAATTACTTTCCAGGTGAAAAATAGTGAAGGTCCAAAGACTATACCCTAACTGATATAACATGTCTAAGAGAAAAAGCAGAAACATTGCTATCAAATTGAATTTTCTGTGTCCCCAGTGCAGTGTTATTTCTGACAGGGCTCAATACAAAATGCTTCCACAAATGAAAATGTATGATTCCTCGCCCTGCCTTTACCCACAGTCTGTGGGAGGGCAACAACAAAAAGCCACTGGGTGCTCATTAAAGGCTGCCCTTAGAAAATGAGGACTCCTTCTCCACCAGCCCACAGTAAACAGAGACTGAGCAATATCTTCAATGGTTTCAACACAAACAGTTATCCAGCCAGCCTCTACCTGCTGCCAATAGCAACTGTCTCTCAAATGGGAACGTGCATTTGGCTTCAAATAAAGAGATTCTGTGTTCTTGATGCAGTGAATAACTGAGGGGAAAAATGCAGCTCTCATTGCTGTTGTTTTTCTTTCTCAGAGAAGCCAGGCTGGGGATGTGCAGGTGTAAAGCAATTAACCTTTTAATATAAACATGGAGAATGGAACTAGAATTGACCCAGGAAATAGCCGATTCTGTTCCCTTGCCATGATGAGAGAAATCACTAAAGCAACACTAGCTACTGTTTGCATGAAGGGGACGAGAATCTCAGGTCATACCAGGGTGTTGCACTGCAGGTGCTGAGCTGGCTCACCTCAGCCAGGCTCACCTCACACATCTTCTACAGCATTTGAGGCATGCCCCTTGCACAGGTCCACCCAGAAGCACAGGTGAGCAAACGCAGTGCAGGAGGGGTTATGCTAAGTGTGACATGGGCGCCAAACCATGGGGAGCACAGATCCTCTGGATAGAAAATTACAGTGACAATACTGTAAGCCTCCCAGATGTGACTCCAATAACAAAGATTCACTTCCTTTGCTCATCCAAACTCTTATGTATTAAAGACAATGTTTGGCATTAGGCATATAATAGTCAAACAATTAAAAAAAGCATAACCTTGTCTTCAAGATGCTTATCATCTAGGTGCAGAGATAGACAATAAACTAATAAATGAGTTCATTTTGAATCAGAGAGAAAAGTGAAGAAAACAAGGTGTTACAGTTGAAAAGAAGAAGGTCCCAGCACAGAGGGAGTTTGTTTTCACTCCTGGATTCAGTCAGCTGGCAGGCAAGGAGCCCTGAGCGTATCTTTTCTCCAGAGTTAATTTCCTTTGGGAAGGAGTCTGCAGGTGGAATTGTCCCCCCCACAGTGACTGAAGGAAACAATGTTTGTGTTTCCTGGTAGCCAGGAGGTAGCCCTACACCTTCAGAAGGGGCTATAGGCAGAAACTAAGCTAAGCCTCTTAGCAATGTAAGTGAAGGTCCTTGGGTGATGTTAAGGGGCAGATTGAGAGCAAGAGAGGGAACAACCATGGGACCAGCATGGTTGTTATTCAATCAGTAAACCAGGGCATGCATACAGCACTGTGAGCACCCAGAGGCGGCACCCTGGACTCAGCTAGGACCACCCTGTGTCAACCATACCCAGACAGGTCACCCAGGGAGGTAGAGGAAAGTGCCATTAGAGAGCTGTTTATGAGCTGCTTTATAATATTAGAGATAAAACACACATACTATGGATTTGCAAATTGAACACGTAAGTAACCAGCATGTATACCTGACATCACACTCTGGTAGATGTTGCACATATATTAATACCTTCCAAACAATTGTGTGATAGTTATCAATGACCCATATTTAACAGAAGAAAAGCAAGGTTCAAAACATCATCTAACATCACACAAATATCAACAGCAGAGAAAATAGTCAAAATTGACTTTTCTGTCTTCAACTTCATAGTGTGACATAGTTGGTCAGTGCTTTAGAAACCAATAATAAAGACTTGTGAAATTCTCCACTGAACCCCATATTCTTAGCCTCTCTCAACTCCCAATATTGCAAGCAATCTGAAACTAAAGAATAGGGATTTGTTGATATTTTCTCTCCCCTTCTCTCTGGCATCCTCTTTTCTCTCCTCTACATTCAATATGAATAACCTAGTGTGAGTCCACCTTCCATGTTAACTTTTTCCCAGGACAACTTAATAAGTAGCAAGCTGATGGCCATGTTCTCCGCTCTGGCTCTACTAAATGGCAAGTTGGGGTCTCAAAGAAACTGCCTTTTACCAGATGGCCACTGAAGAGCATGCAATTACTCAACTTCCATGGAGTCCGTAAGTCCTTACATGAATCAAGTCTAAACAAACGATTTCTCAGCCCTCTTGTTTTCTCACTTTTATGAAGCTGTTTTACAATTTGGCTTATCGCACAGTATCTATGTGCAAACACAGAATGTTTTTGTTGTTTATAATTTTTTAAAAGATTTATTTATCTATGCATACAAGAGCTGGGGTGCAGGTCAGAGGTGTGGGGGATGAGAAAATTCACCAGAGACAGAATGAGGAGTAGAAGAGGTGGATTGACTGAAATACACTGCTGAAGGGAGCAAGAGGCAAGACAGGAGAGGTCTGCTGCGCGGTGTGGACTAGCTCCCTGGCCAGAGATAGAACTCAGGCCACAGTGGTTGCAGATTGTTTCACAGTGCTGAGACTTAACCCTTTGTGCCGCCAGGGAGGCCCTTTTTTGTTGTTTATATGAGACTATGGTTAGGATTTGAACTTGAGCTGATACTTTATTTCCTTCCATTTTGCTTAAAAATGAAATAAAGATGACATCAAGAATGCACTTCTTGCTGCAGTCTTATTTGATATTCCTCTAACATTGATGAGGCCTATAACACAAAAGATTATAGTCATTATCAAGTCTTGTTTTAAGATAACTTATATTATTCACATTTTTACCAGGAACACACCCTTCAGTGAGGAGAGTCTGAAGATTATATAGATAGTTATTGCCAAAGGATTGAACATTGCAAAAAATAAAACTGTCAATTTGCTGATCATTTTCAGTAGTTATATTTTACTTCTACACTTGATACCTGATACTAAATATCAGAAATGTGCAGATGATAAGGAAAGCAAACATCAAAGTACTACTGAATAACAAAGCTCTAAGACCCTTGTCCAAGTATGAATTCAAATATCTAAGAACAGAGCAAATCCTTTGTCTTCAGGTGAATCTATTGAACTAACATACCAAATCACCACCATTAGTCACCAATTTGTCAAACAAGAAATTCATTCTGAAATTAGCAGTGTTTACTTTTGTTTAAAAACTTTTATTCTTTAAAAACATTAGCTCAGATGTCAGAGTGAAATAATCTAGTAACAACTGGTGTATTGGCAGAAGGGTTTTAGAAAAGAGAGATACTGTAAGTGCAGAAGTAGATTCAACAATAGAATGAAAGCATTTTGCTCCTGTGCCACTTCCTGGCTGTCTCCCCTGTTTCACATCCTTCCACATGAGCAGTAGCCTGGCAGCTGGTGCGTTGAGGTAAAAAGCATGCAAACAATCTCTAGGTATATGTTCTGGAACAATCAACTCATAAATAATGTACTGTATGGCCCCCAAACTCAGAGACTAACTCCATCTGCCATTCGAGACAATCTCCTAGCTCCTCCTCCTCCTCCTGTCTTCTCTGCAGCCTCAGGAACCTCAGACCCATCGGCTTCCTTCCCCTTGCTTTCCCACCATGAGTGCAGCCAGAGTTAAGCTCAAGTCACTGAGATATACAGAAACATATATATGTACACATATATAATGTGTGTATATAATGGGTAATATTTACATATATATTTTATATACATGCTGTAATACTAATTCATAAGTGATGACTATAAGTAAATATATGCTCATCTAAGTGTTTTTAATATTCTATTAACATGTGCATAATCACTTATAATCACTTGAGTTTTAAAAAGCAGTTAATACCAATTCTATCCTTTTATAAATATCAGGTGTTAGAGAAGTCAGCAGTTCTGCAAATTTGATATTTCTGGTCTTAGTTTTTTTGCTATTTTAACCTGTAGAATAATTTCTTGTACATAGCGAGAATTCAAAAGCACTAATCAATGGCAAAGGGGAAATACTGAACATGGACATGGAATATCTAGATTCAAATATGGTCAAATTCACTTCAAATTTTCCTGTAAAATTGGAATAATATTCCCAGCTTGCCCCTGTCTTCTTCAGAGATATACTGTTGACAGAAATAGTTTCAGTAGCAGTAGAACTTGCTTCAAGAGCAGAAAGAGTAGCAATAATAAGGTAGGAATTACATTTACTCAAAATAGTACATTGGAATGAATTCATTGATTTCCTTCATTCAATTGTATCAGGAACCATACATTGGCAAGGTGCACAGGGTTCCAAATCCAGGGGATCACCATCTGACTGGGGGACAAAATACTGCATGACAGGAGGAGAAGTTCTTACATACATGTTTTCTCTATATTTGTCACGATGAAATGATATAAAATGAACCTCAGAGACAGATAACTAGCTCCTTTAATGGATTTCTTTACCCTGCCATTTTTTTTTAAAGATTTATTTATGCATGCAAAAGTTGGGAACAGACCAGAGATGTGGGCAGGTCAGAGGATTCACCAGAAACAGAGCAGGGAGGAGAACAGGCAGATCTACCGAAATAACACTGCTGAGGGGAGCAGCTGGTAAGACAGGATAGGTCTGCTGCGCCATGTGGGTTGCTCCCTGGCTGGCCAGGGATCGAACTCGTGCTGCGGAGGCTGTGGATTGCTTCATAGTGCGGTGCTTAACCCCTTGCACCACCAGGGAGGCCCCTACCCTGATGTTATAATTGGACAAATTTCTTAGACAACTTTTACCTCTTCTATTTTCCATGGTCTCTCTCTTTTTTAAAATAGGTAGTAGTGGGTCAGACCAAGTAGGATCTTTAATTTTTATGTTTATATTTTTCTTTAAGAAATTAAATTTTTCGGGCTCCCTGGTGGCGCCTGGGGTAAAGAAGCAACATATGTAGCTATCCACAGCCACTGCAGTACAAGTTCAATCCCGGGCCAGGAAGATGCCCACATGCCACAGCAGACCTCTCCTGACTAACCCGCTGCTCCCCTCAGCATTGTACTTCAGTCAATCTGCCTGTTCTGTTCCCCACTTAGTCTGGCGAATCCTCTCATCCCCACATTCTGGCTTGTACCCCAGTTCTTGTATGCATAAATGGATAAATCTTTAAAGAAAATATTTTTCTTTGAGGTAATGTTGGTTTACAAAACTGTTTTTAGGGGTACAAATTTACCCCTTTTCAAATGTATACCATACTACCACCACCACCAAAGCACCAATAATCCACCATAGCCCATCAGGCCACTGAAACTTTTTTCTCCACTTCTGCCACTCTAGTAGCCTCATTTCAGTAGTCAGAGTCCAAGAGTTTGTTTGGTTTGTTTTTATCTGAACTACAAGTAAGCTCATGCATTGTGTTTCTCCTCTGACTTGTTTTACTTAGCATAACCCCCACCAGTTCCATTCATGTTGTTACAGATGTCAAGGTTTCATCTTCTTTTCTTTTAATAGCTAATAGGTACTCCATTGTGGTTATATACCACAGGATCTCTATCCACGTATTTTTCCTTAAGCACTTGGATTGTTCCCTTATCTTGGCTATTCAAAAAGTGCTGCAATGGGGCCTACCTGGCGGCACAAGCTGTAAAGCTGTCCACAGTCTCGGCAGTGCTGGTTCGATCCTGGCCAGGCCAGCGAGGGTCCCACATGGTGCGGCAGATCTCTCCTGTCTTGCCCACTGCTCCCCTCAGCAGTGTATTTCATCGGTCTTCCTGTTCTGTTCCCTGCTCTGGTGAGTCCTCTCACCCGCGAATCTGGCCTGTGCCCCGGTTCTTGTATAAATAAATCTTTAAAAAAACACAAAAAGTGCTGCAATGAACATAGGAGTGCATATATTCCTTTGTATTAATGTTTTTGTAGTTGGGTAGATACCGCAGAGTAGAATTACTGGATCATATGGTATTTCTGTATTGAATATTTTGGGAAACTTTCATATTCTGTCTCATATGGACAGGATGAAGCCACAATCCACACCAAACTGTGAGGGTTCCTTTAGCTCCACACAGTCAACACTCATTTCTTCTTTTTTTTTTTTTTTTTAAGATTTTTATTTATTTATTTATACAAGCACTGGGTACAGTCAGAAGCGCAGGAGGGTGAGAGAATTCACCAGAGCCGGAGCGGGGAGCAGAGCAGGAGACATAGTGACTAAGTACACTGCTGAGGGGAGCAGCGGGTGGCAGGAGAGGTCTGCGCGCCATGTGGGACCCTCCCTGGCGGGGGATCAAACTGGCGCTGCAGAGGCTGCGGGCAGCTTCGCAGCCCAGCACTCAACCGCTGCGCTACCAGGGGAGGCCCAACACTCATTTCTTCTTGATGTGAGCCATTGTCACAAGTATGCGGTAGTATATCACTGTAGTTTTGTTTTTTTTTTTTTTTATAAATTTTATTGTTATATTCCCCATACAATTGCAGCCCCCCCATTCTGACCCCAATCCCTCCCCTCCCGCACCCACCCCCCTAAAAGTGTCTCTGGTTCATAGTTTTTTGTTGATTTTGATTTTCACTTTCTTATAGTTATTCATTTTCCTGGTCCCTTATTTAAGTTTTCTAGATTCCTGCTATGAGTGAGACCATCCGGTATTTTTCTTTTTCTTTTTGGCTTATTTCGCTGAGCATGATCCCTTCCAGCGCCATCCATGTTGCTGCAAATTGAATGTGTTTATCTTTTTTGAATGCTGAGTAATATTCCATGGTATATATGTACCACATCTTCTTGATCCAGTCATCTATTTTTGGGCATTTGGGTTGTTTCCAAAGCTTAGCTATTGTAAACAGTGCTGCTATAAACATAGGGGTGCAGGTGTTCTTTGGAATTGATGTTTCTGTGTCCTTTGGGTAAATACCTAGGAGTGGAATTGCTGGATCATATGGAAGCTCTATGTTTAGTAGGTCCAGAAATCTCCACACAGCTCTCCACAGTGGTTGGACCAGTTTGCACTCCCACCAACAGTGCAGAAGAGTTCCTTTTTCTCCACACCCTCGCCAGCATTTGTTGTTGCTAGTTTTTTTAATATGTGCCATTCTCACTGGTGTAAGATGGTATCTCATGGTAGTTTTGATTTGCATTTCCCTGATGGCAAGTGATGTTGAACATTTTTTCATATGCCTGTTGGCCATTTGCATTTCCTCTTCAGAGAAGTTTCTTTTTAGCTCGTCTGCCCATTTTTTGACTGGATTATTTTCTTTGTTGTTGTTGAGTCTCATCAGCTCTTTGCAGATTTTTGTGATCAGTCCTTTATCATTAGTGTTGGGTGCAAAAATGTTCTCCCAGTTGGTGGGGTTTCTCTTTGTTTTTGTTATTGTCTCTTTTGCTGTGCAGAAGCTCTTTAATTTGATGTAGTCCCAGCTGTTTATCTTTGCCTTCACTATCACTGCTTTGGGTGATGTGTCTGTAAAGATGTCTTTGATGTGCAGATCACGTAGTGTTTCGCCTATATTTCCTTCTATATATTTTATGGTTTCAGGTCTTATGTCTAGTTCTTTAATCCATTTTGAGTTGATTTTTGTGTATGGTGTGAGGTAGTGGTCAAGCTTCATTCTTTTGCATGTAGCGACCCAGTTTTCCCAGCACCATTTATTGAACAAACTTTCTTTGCTCCAATGCATAGTCTTTGCTCCTTTGTCAAAGATTAGTTGACCATAAATCTGTGGGTTTATTTCTGGATTTTCTATTCGATTCCATTGGTCTGTATGTCTGTTCTTGTTCCAATACCATGCAGTTTTGATGATTATGGCTTTGTAGTATAGTTTGAAGTCTGGGAGTGTAATGCCTCCATTCCCTTCTTTTTTTTTCAGGAGAGCTTTGGCTATTCGGGGTTTTTTGTGATTCCATATGAATTTCATCAATAATTGTTCTATTTCTTTGAAGAATGACATTGAAATTTTGATTGGAATAGCATTGAATCTGTATATTGCTTTTGGAAGGATGGCCATTTTAATAATGTTTATTCTTCCAATCCACGAGCAGGGGATGTCTCTCCATTTCTTTGTGTCTTCTTCTATTTCTTTTAACAGTGTTTTATAGTTTTCTTTGTATAGGTCCTTTACCTCTTTTGTTAGATTTATTCCCAAATATTTGATTTTTTTTGTTTCAATAACAAAAGGGATGGTTTTTTTGATTTCTTCTTCTTCAGATTTATTGTTTGTGTATAGGAAGGCTACTGACTTTTGCATGTTGATTTTGTATCCTGCCACTTTACTGAACTGATTGATGAGTTGAATTAGCTTTTCTGTGGAGTTTTTGGGGTTCTCTATGTATAATATCATATCGTCTGCAAATAGTGATAGTTTGACTTCTTCTTTTCCTATTTGGATTCCTTGGATGTCTTTCTCTTGTCTTATTGCCCTGGCTAGGACTTCCAGTATTATATTGAAAAGCAGTGGTGAGAGTGGACATCCTTGTCTTGTTCCAGATCTTAATGGAATTGCTTTCAGCTTTTCACATCTCACTGTAGTTTTGATTTGCCAGTCCCTAGTGTAGTGCCAGGAAGGCATGGAGCTGCTTCTCTGCAAGCTGAGCAGATGGATAAAGAAGAGTCCTGGAGCCCTCGGTGGCTTTCTCAGGCTTTTATTGAGCTTTTACATGTAGTGCAGCAACCAGGTGCAGGGCAGGCAGGGGTGCGGGGGTGCAGGGGGGGACAAGGAAGCCTGCAGGCATCTCAGCCCCCTGCAAACTCTCTCCCCCTCTCTCTCCCCCCTCCCCCTCCTAAATATAACAATATAACAAAATGCAGGTGCCCACCATCAGGCATGCAACCCTAATTGTGGGAGGGCAGAAAAGCCTGAAAATCATTTACTCTACTCCTGCTTATATCTGATGATGAACCTTTTTCATGTGTCTGTTGGCCATCTGTTGCCTTCTTTGGAGTATCTATTTAGCTCTTCTGCCAATTTTTTTATTGGGTCTTTTTCTTTTTATTAGTATAAGTTCAACTATACTTAAGGTAAGGTCTTTTAAACAGGAAAACTCTCACAATAAATGCAAGGAAAAATCAGTCACATTCCTGAGAATATATTTACAACATTTGTAATTGATAAAAGGTTAGCATCCAGCATTCTTGCAGTGATAGAGAGACAAATAATCTTTTATTAAAACGTCAAATATATCAACAGGCATCGTAGAGAAAAGAAAATACAAATGGACATTAAATACATGAAAATCTATTCAAACTCATTAGTAATCAAGAGAAAGCAAAGTAAAACCACAGTAATATACCATTTTATATTCTCATTAGATTGATAAAAATCTAAGTATGGACTAAGATGTAAGACAAAAGAAATTCTGAGAAGATATTTCCAAATTGTATAAACTCATTAATAAGTAGACATTAGCTTATGAAGTTGAACATATTTGGTCATCATAATTTTGCAATTCTGAGTATAAATCTTTGGGAAATTCATGTATGTCCACCAAGAGATAAAATCTAAAGATGGGGGGCCTCCCAGGTGGCGCAGCAGGTTGAGCACAGCGCTGTGAGGCTGTCTCCAGCCTCTGCAGCACAGGTTCGATTCCCGGCCGGGCAGGGAGAAACCCACATGGTGCGGCAGACCTCTCCTGTCGTGCCCACTGCTCCCCTCAGTAGTGCTTTCAGTCTGTCTACTTGTTCTGCTCCCCACTCTGACTCCGGTGGATCCTCTCACTCTCCCATGCCTCTGGCCTGTACCCCAGCTATTATATAAATTTAAAAAAAAAGATGTTCATGGGGGTATTACTTATAATATCAGAAAATTGAAATCCCACTGTTCGAGTAGAATGGAAAATAAAGCATGTGTTACAGATATGAAATATATAGCAGTAAAAATAAATACACTATACCTACATTCACTCACATTAATATCTGGAGTATCTATTTAGCTCTTCTGCCAATTTCTATCTTTTTCTTTACCTATCAATTTATTTATCTATTTAATGTTATGCTGAGGAAAGAGAGCTAGAACAAGTGGTATATAGCATGGTTCCATTTATGTTAAGGTCAAAAACAAAACCAAACAATTTATCACTTGGGAAACATGTTTATGTGATAAAAGAATTAGAGGGAAAAATCCAATAATGACACCACCTCACTCTTGTGAAAATGATCCATATCAAAAAGTTCAGGAAAAGAGTCCAGAAACAACAAAAGCTGCTGAAGGTATGGAGAAAAAAGAACCCTCTCACAGTGTTGGTAGGGATGTAGAGTGGTCCAGTTCCTGGGGAGAACAATATGGAAGCTTCTCAAAATATTAAAAAGAAATACTCTATGACCCTGCAATTCCATTCCTCGGTAATTATTCTAAGGATGCAAAAACACTAATTTGAAAGGATATATGCACTCCTACATTCATTGCAGTGCTATTTACAATAACCAAGCTATGGAAAAAAACTATGTACCTAAGGACAGATGGGTAAATAAAAAAGATCTAGTACACATACATGATGGACTACTACTCACTTATTAAAAAAAAAAAAAAAAAAACAGGGCCTCCCCTGGTGGCGCAGCAGTTGAGCACTGGGCTGTGAGGCTGCCAGCACCCTCTGCAGTGCCGGTTCATTCCCCAGCTGCAGGCAAGGGTCCCACAAAAAAAAAAAAAAAAAAAAAATGAAATCTTGTCATTTGTATCAACATGGAGAGGTTGGAGGGCATTATGCTAAGTGAAATAAGGCAGAGGGAGAAAGAAAAAAGAGTGTATTCCACTCTTATGTGTGGAATACAGGGGAACAAAACAAAAGAACTAACAAATCTAAACCAAGATAGACCCTAGAAATGTAACTGCAGAAGTGAAGCTACTAAAGGGGGAAGGGAGAGATAGGAAGAGAAGGGGACGGCCCAATGGGTGTTGGTGCTTTGGTGGCAGGAGTGGTCAGATGATGTGCCTCTGAGCTGGTGTAAACCTATTCCTCTGCATCATATATTGTGTTGTAATTCAATGCTACCTCAATTATTTTAAAAAACCAATAATAAAACAAAATTCCTAATACTAATTCCCTTCTGAAGGGGAGAGGTGAGAATGAGATTATGATGGAACATGTGAAAGTATCCAAAATTATATTTAGTTCCATTTATTGATGCATCTTGTCCATTTGCTATTTTTGAAGCTGTACATATACATTAAATTTTTCTCTCTCGTATGATCTACTTCTCTAAAATAAAAAATAGACTATCTGAAAATATGTACTTTGTCAATATAAACTCCATGAGCATCAACTCTAACACTTATGAAAAATAACTCAGATTTCAAGACAATCTTAATAAAAATTAAAAATAAAGTTACATGGGAAAAAAGTCACTCCCTGTAAAACACCCACTACATTTAAAGAGTTAATGTGATCATTTCAGCACCTTTCCAACAGCTTACATTAGACATCTGTATCACTAGAAGGAAGGTGGAACTCTTTCACTGCAGATACCCTCCGAGTAGAAAATGGCAAACTCTTAGTCCTACTGTGTGAGGGGGTGGTTTTCAGGAAAGGGGAAGTTCCAGGTTCCCTGTCCCACCTAAGGAAGGGTGGAGCTGAGCAGGGAGGAGAAGCTGGAGAGGAAACTGGGGAACGAAAGAAGCAGGATGGCAAGCAAGAGGGAGACCTGGAAGAGGCACATGAAACAGAGACAAGTAAAAAAAACTGCACTTGCTTCTTTTTTTTGTCCTGGAAAAAAGTTGATTGAAACATGTGGTCGGGTGGGGGTGGGGGCTTAACAATGGCAGCCTTTATCTTGATTTTGATTTTGATCTTTTCTTTCTTTTATTTATTTATTTATTTATTTTTTCTTGTAATTGTTTGACTCCACAAAAATCAGAAGGCACTAACGGACAGCCAACCCATCCCCTGGTGCCCTGAGTGAAGACAAGTCAGCTTACATATATGATGGACTAAAATCCCACTACCTAAGGCTCCAAGTAGTGAGAGGAACAGCCATCAAATGATTTTGATCTTTTCCTCACAGATTTGACTGGCTGTTTATGACCCTTTTCTATGGGTCCCTGCCAAAAGATACTTTAGAATTGTGGCAGGCTTTCGGGCCTTGCTTTTAGGCCAATCCTGTTTGGGTGGACTTTTACCCAAGAACGGATAGGTAGCTTTCAGTGCTTGATTTACAAACTACATTCTTTGTCTTTTCTGTATTATATGCTATTATATTAAAGTTCCCTCCCATTAAAGGTCTATAATGTTTTGTCTTGATGCCATGGATGGCAAAACCTATTTAAAACAGGCAGGCTTGGGGGTTTTGGGGTGCCCCTCTCCCTGCTCTATAACACCACCAAGTAAGGATAATATCTCATGATATGTGACAACTCATAAATATTAACGTTATCTGCCTTTTGTCTATTCAATGTAGATGACATAGGGGACAAATGTATTGTGAAGAGTGCTAGTGGTTTAAAAATTGAACAGGGGGCTGTAATAGAAAATAGTGGAGGGCAAGCAAGTGCAAAAAGATGGAATCCTTCCACAGGTTGACCAAAGAGTCTCTCTGAAAAGGCATACGAACTCAGATTTGAAGGAGGAGAAAATGCCCCATTTGACGAGTGCAAAAGGACCATTGATGGCAAGAGGAGGAAAGATTCTAGGCACAGGGAAGCTTACTGCTAAAGGGCTGGAAAAGAGATCTTGACTTGTGAGAACTGACTGGAACTGACTGGAGGAATGTTGAGAATGAAAAACGTGAGGATTAGAAAAGTAGGCTGAAACCACATCATGCGGAGCCCTGAAGGCTATGCTTGTGTCTGATAACTTCGAAGATCAGTAGGGAGAATTGGAAAGTGTTCAGTATACAAGTTACATGATTCCATATGTGCTTTGAAAGATTACTTGTCCACCATTGGTGAACAGCAAAAACAGGGCAACCAATTCATATAGCAATAGTAGATACAGAAGTTGTAGACAAAACTAGGATTGTAGCAGTATTCATAGAAAGTTAACAGATTCAAGGTCTACTCTGAAGCTAGAATTAAGAGATGGGTTGATCTATTTGATGTGAAAAAATTATATAGAATACTTACAGGAGAATACTTCAGTTATTCAGGGACATCTCTGCTGCCTTTGTAAGGGTCTACAGAAGTTAACCAAAACTACAAATTAAGGCTTTCTGATTATGCTTAGCATTGATAGCACTGCCACCACGGCTCTCAGACACACACCTTCTTCCAGGGTCGAGAAACATGGGACAATCAGAAACATGTCAGAATGCCACAAACACATTCATGTGTTTGTGAAACATTATTTTATTTTTTCTGTAAGTCTCAAATTTTCATCAAGATAGAAAATTAAAATCTTTTGCCACCATGGCCAACTAATCCTTGCCCCCAATTCCAAACACATTCGTTACTCTGACCCTGGCTTCCTAGAGTAATACTGGAAAATAAGCTAAAGCTTGATATGTTCTTATCAGGGATCAGACATGGTCAATAGCACTTTTATTAATCCGCTGGTTTAGGCATGATTTACTCTTATATGGTATGTAAAGACCAAACACATGAAGGAACAAAAAAAGAAAGTTTTCAACTATAAAAACAAATTAATGTTACCAGAAGGGAGGGTGCGTAAAAAGTGTAAATTGTATGGATACAAATGAATGTTTTGCGGCAAACTTACAAAGTATATAGTTTATAATCCTGATTTTAAGAATGCATGCCTGAAATTTATGTAGTATAATGCAATATTACATCAGTTTAAAAAAATAGTAATTAAGTTAACTAATTTAATAATAATTAACTAATTTAATCCTCACTTTAACCCTGGTTCCTCAGATTATCCCCAACCATTAAATATAATTTCGAACATGTTTATTTCCCAAATATTAGGTTTTAGAAGGAACGGGAGATGGGGGTCACAAAGACAACAGGGTGTCTCAACCTGCCCAAGTTACACTCGATGAATCATAAGTGTCTTTCCTTATTAATTCTGATTAAATTAGTTAATCAAGATTAACAGAAGTTTAGGAAACTTACAGATATTGGGGGAAGGAATCAACCTTTCCCCCAACAAAGATTAAGTTCCTGTTCTGTCACTAAGAGAGAAAGAAGAGCTAGAAATGCAAAACTTTCAAAGCAAATAAAATCTTTATTACCAAATATTGCAAATGTTACAGTGTGTATACAATGACATCAGGCAGGATTCAAAAATCTCCCTTTAAACTGGAACATCTAGATACATAAAACTTAGTTTTTATTTCAGTTTTGTTTTGTTTTTTCCTCAACTTTCACCACCTAGGAGTTCAAGCTTAAAATATTCTCAAACCACAAGATCCCAGTGATTGTGTTGACAGTCAAAGGAGGCCCAGCCTTTGGGGCAGAAGTCTCTCATTTACGTGCACGTAAGTACTAAGCCTGTAATGGCCAGCTTACAGTGATACTAAGGCTATAATGCACAGTTTATAATAGTTCTTAACTTTGGCTATACATTAAAATCACCTAGGCTGCTTTCTTAAAATACCTTTTCACCCCCCAGAGATACTTTTTTAGCTATCCTTAGCTAATTAACCACTAACTGCTTTAGACCTAAGCCTGTGGAAGTTCCCACGGTTGCATCAGATCCATACTCTTGGGCTTTTCACCACCCTAAAGGATAAGAAATGCAGCAGGAAACTGAAGCTATCTTCTGAATTTCTAAAGCCACTAAACTCTATAGTTAGACCTCTCCTCCTTCCCGGCTTACAGAAGGAGAAACTGCTTACAATTTAGCACTCATTCAAACCAGCCACTACTGACAACTTCTTTCAGACTTATTTGCTTCCATATAACATGCTAACACCCTGAGCATCAATAAACAACTATATAGCTTTCCTTATTGTAAACAAGAAGACATCAAGTGGAAATAGCACATGTTCCCCATTTTCTATATATTGCCTTTAATCCTTACAACAGTGTATTTTATTTTAGTCCTCCAAGGAGGAAACTGAGGCTCAGAGGGATTATTAAATGGTTTCTCAAGGTCACAGGCCCACTGAGAGGAAAACCCAGGAGACATCCAGTCTGACTTTCACTGTATCACACTGCCCCCTAGGGCTGCAGGACTCAATGGCAAGTACTGAAGCAAAAAGAACCTGGGGTGGTGGGAGGCAGCAAGCTTGAAATCTTCCCTGATGAACCTAATTGGTTGCGATTGCTCTTTCCTCTGAACACTTAGAGCCTTTTCTGTTAGTACTGCTGGCTTAGCGCTTACCTCTTTCCGCCTTTTGTTAATTGCCAATTCATGTGCTTTAGCTCATTGCCATTATGAGCAAGCTCAGGCAGGGCAAAGACAATTCTTTTATTTTTAATCCTCCTGAGAGCCTAAAATTGCCTTACAGCAAAGTTTCTCAAACTGTAATGCACTTATGAATCACCTATGGCCCCTGTTAAAAAGTAGATTCCAACTCAGATCTGGGTGGGCCTGAGACCCTGTATTTCGAACAAGCTGCCAGGGATGCCAAAGCTACTGGGGAGAGGATCTCACACTGAGCTGCAAGGAATTAATTATCCCAAATAAATGGATTTTTTACACTACATTTGGGGAACAAGCAGCTCCGGGTGTGGTTTAGTAAATTATATTTCGCCACATATGTTTCAAAAAAAAGTGTCTCATTATCCTAACAAGACTGTCTACTGCCATTCCTTTCTTGCTCATGGACTCTTGGTACATTAATTTGTTGATAGGTAGGATATAACATGAAAGCACCTAGAAAATACAGGTAATATTTCTTTGTATTTCTCAAAAGAATGTCAACTGTTTAATCAATGGTGTAAAAAAATTAAGGATGACAGAATACCTCGTCTCACCATTGCTCCTCTCAGCATTGGGACCCCCTCACATGGAGCAATGACATCCTAGGGGATGCCAGAGTAATTGGAGTGCCACTGATGAAACACTGTGGGTATCTCTATTAATGTTCTCCACATACAGCACAGTTATTAAGAACATCAGCCTCAGGAGGAGCATGCCCGAGTTTAAACTAACACTTTGCTTCTCAAAGCCTCATTTCTCGCCCAGTACCACCCTAAAGCAAGCCTTGTCACTTTGACCAATCCCAAATAGTCCAAACTCTAATTCATTACTAAGAATTATATCCACATGTACCATAAAAAGCTTTTCTCACTTGAAACAATGAGATAATTCACTATTGATTTTGTGATCAAACACAGAAGAGGGTTTATATTGTATTTGATACAATAAACATTATAAATCTTCCTAAACATTTTGTATCTAGGTTTGGAAGAGGACTTTTATCTCTTTCCACCATTCACCTACTCATATCTCTCTACCACAACGTTCTCACACACACTTCCACACTGCACATATCCTGCTATGATGACACAAAGTTAACTGTATCCCTTAAGCAGCGCTAATGTCCTCAGTTATAAAAAAAGGATGAATAATACCTACCTTAGAGATAACAATGAAATTAAACACATATCTCGCTCCAAAAATCCCTAACTACCCAACCAGCAGCTTTCCATTCTAGACCACTGCCCCCAATGCATCCCTCCATAGTCCAACTTACCAGCCTCATTCATACATAAAAGGGATATTTGCTATATCTCTTTTCAGAGAAATCTTCCTGTTGTTTGGCTCTTCTAGTTGGTATGCAATCTCTTCAGGTGACAGCAGAGAGTTCAAAGTAGCAAACAGCTTCACACAAACATACATACACACACACACACACACACGCACGCACACACAGTGTCCAATTCCCTCTAAGTATTTATTGAGTGAATAGGTGTTCTTCCTGTCAACATATCCCCAGTGGATCCTTAATATAGAGTTCTATAAATCTCTAATACTAGACAAATTAGGTGTGGCAGTATTAAAAAGTAGCTATCTTTAACACATTCCTCTTAGTTGAATTTACTCCAGCCCCTTTTCACAAAGAGAAAACAAAAAGTTACTATCAGTATTAAGTAGAATTTCAGAACTAGGCAATGGTTAAGACATCGAAAGGTCAAAACTGCTGCTTTATACTGCCTACAGCACACATCTCTTTATGAGAATTTTTTAAATGTATATAGAAACATGCAAGAAATTCTTTGCCTCATTTAATCTGCATGATCCACTTGATACACACTCAAGCTATCTCATGGGTGAATTAAGGATATTACTATTTCAAATGAGTTTGTGATAAAGAGTATGGGAAATGGCTGGAATGTATGTTTCCTATCCTAGCAGTTAACCCTTAGTAGATATTCAGTAAATGTTCCTTTCCAGATTATTTAGGAAACCATCCTCACCTCAAGTAGTGGGAAGAAAGATAGCAAATGCCTAGCCAACAAATTTGTTCAATTTATAAAAAGAAATTTCAACCATGTCAAACATTTTATATGTTAGGTAATCTTAGCTTTAGTCATCTTCCAATATCTTATGAAAGGAGGTGTCAGGTTTTAAAAAATATAGTTGTCCCTGTGCAATCGAATTGCACTCAGGGCAGGGAAAGAGCTGATAAAAACAAAACAATGACAGGAAGTCCAATTGCTGCAAAAGAAAAAAAAAACTTTGTAAGAAAAGATCAAATGATAGCACCAGATAATAGACGTTCTAGTAAATCAGTGACATTAAAAACTATAAAAAAATCTTAAGATAAATTTATCTAAAGGAAAAAATGAGGGCAAGAATTATTAACTGTTCTTAATAGAACAAAATTTAGCTTATGAATTTAGGATGAGTGAACAAGATACCTTTAACAAAGAAAAAAGTGTTATTAAAGTTAAATTCAATGTAAATGGTCCAATTGAGCCACAGAGCAAGATGTGAGAGCTAAGTAGTTATATTGCAAACCCAAAACAAAACATAAAATAGGCCAAAGATGGAAGAGTGCAAGATATTTTATAATACATGTTTATTTAGCAATGAAATCATGTTTTCTATTTTACCCTGAAACTTTTGACTATTCAACTAGAAATTGCCTTTAATGTACTAGCTGAAAATCTACTCAATATTTTGCTTATTAGATTACGCACAATAAATTCCCAAACACACTCAAAGTGAATATACTCAGTTCAAAATCCTATTACATGTGGTACATTTCTAAGGGCGGTTAGAAAGCCCACAGGGATCAAGGTAATTTCCAGACTGTATACATGTGTGGGAAATGTCACACCACCTCCTCTCCTAAAGGTTTTTAAGAAATGTATTTTGTTGCATTTGAAGCCTAAGGCATGTTAGAGCTCGGTCTATGTGTGTTCTATTTTCTGTCTACCCTCCACAATAAGCACAGTGACTCATAAACTTAAATAAATGATTATGCTTAGGGGTGTCCTGTGTTCAGTTTTTTCCTCCCAAATTCACACACCCATTTTCCTTTTGATTATCTTACTAACATGATTTTAACAATCCACCACCACCTGTGAGGTCTCAAAATAGTCTCAACTCTATGTCGAGAAAGAGTAGTACTAACTATCATTAAGGACTATTGTTTCAAAAAAGTCATCAGACATGCACCAAATTCAGCATATTCACTCATTTTCTATTGAAAACTAAAACTTTAAAAACAGCAAGTTTTAGAGCCTCCCTGGTGGCACAAGGGGTTGAGATGCAACCTATGAAGCCATCCACAGCCACTGCAGCACGAGTTTGATCCCCTGCCAGGGAGATACCCACATGGCACAGCAGACCTCTCTTGACTCACCTGCTGCTCCCCTCAGCAGTGTATTTCAGTCAGTCTGACTGTTCTGCTCCCCACTCTGTCTCTGGTGAATCTCTCACCCCCCACACCTCTGGCCAGTGCCCCAATTCTTGTATGCATTAATAAATCTTTAAAAAAATAAAAACAAGTTTTAATACTCATAATGCAAGTAATTTTGTCTAAGTGAAACCTAGAGACATAAGTTCTTCTCAAAGCCAGTTCCCAAATAAGGATAGGAAATCATGTTCTTGACTTCTGAACAGATGGTACAACCCCCAAATCCTCTCCCCAGAAAAGTTAATCACCTATGTAAGCAAATTCCAGATAATCATCTCCATCCCAACCTCATTACCCCATCTACCAAAAATGTACTTTCTCCACATCTTGAATGATGGCCGAAATATATTACTACTGCTGCTGCTATCGTTTTTCCCTTGGTGTCCAGTGGTTGTCTTCCTCTTGGATGCAGGTGGTGTGCTTGTGTATTATAACTTGTCTTATCCCTTTCCCAGGAGCTGCAATAGTGAGTTGACTGAGAAGTAAGTAAGGACATGGATGCCTGGGAGGAGAGCAGGAGCAAGAATGGAGTATTAAGGACTTTGAAGTCAAGCTGATCATTCCACAATTTTACCTAAAGCTTCAAGAGGGGAAACACATGAATCCATCCTAAACATAACAAAAACATGCAAAATAAGTAAGCCCAGAGCTGCTATGGCTGATTTTTGCAATTGGAGTCTGGACACTAAACTTGTCCTTTGAGTCCCTTGGGCAGCTTAGAGGGACCCTACTGTTCTAGGAAAGAGGATCTGAAAACCACTGGCTATTTGTAATTTCATATAATAAAAGAAGTATTCCCTAAGAACCATTTTTTTCTTTAAGCCCATAATCAAGAATTTGTGGTTTCAGAAGTTAATTTCTGGATTAGTAAATGGGAGGATGAATACAAGAAATAAAAACATAATAGATGTTTTTCAACCAGATCCTTTATAGTATTAGCATCTTTATTTTCAAGAAAAATGAACTGACTTAAAGATAAATTAGGGTAAAAAAAAAAAAAAGATAAATTAGGGTATGGGAAGCTCATGGATCTGAAAGGGAAAATGTAAAATGGTTTGGTGGTGAACAGAAACGGGAAAGCATGGGTCTAAAAGGAGTTCATGGGCTGAGTGTAACTGTACAAGAAAGGAAACAGGGAACTTCCTGGTGCCACAAGGGGTTAAGACACAACCTATGAAGCCGTCCACAGCCACTGCAGCACAAGTTTGATCCCTGACCAGGGAGCTACCGAAATGGCTCAGCAGACCTCTCCTGACTCACCCACTGTTCCCCTCAGCAGAGTATTTCAGTCAGTCTGCCTGTTCTGCTCCCCACTCTGTCTCTGGTGAATCCTCTCACTCCTCCCCCCGCCTGCATCTCTGGCCTGTACCCCAGTTCTTGTATGCATAAATAAATCTTTTTTTAAAAAAAAAAAAAAAAAGGAAACAGGATATAAGACAAGCCAGGTCATGGAAGCCTTGCAAGTCATGCTTGGAATTGGAGTTTTAAGGACAAAAGCAAGTTATCAAGGCATTTATAGAAGATAGAACTTCAGGAAGAAAAAAAAAAAAATCAACAAGTCTTGTTTATCTCCTGAATAGCTCTCAAATTAGTCCACTCCTCTTCTTCACCATCACAATTTTCCCCTCCTAACAAGATTGATGCTACAACCAGCTGGTCTACTTGTGTCCACTCTGTTCCACTTCTATACTACTTTCCCAGTTGAAATTGGATGCCAATCCCATTGAGAAAAAGATTATGATGTTGAAAAAGGGAGGTGGATCAGCTTGAGAACTATTTAGGGGATAAAGTATGTAGGAGTTCATGATTAACAGGGCTCATGTGTGTTGCAAGAGGCAGGAGTTAAATGAAAGTTCTCGGTTCTTGACTGGGCAACTAGATGAATGGTGATCCTGTGGACTATGAGGAGGAGATTAAAGAAAAACAGTCTCAGTGGGGTAAATCAGGAGTTTAACTGAGCTTGAGGTGCTATGGAGCATCCTGGCAGAGAGAGATAACAAGTTAATTAGAAACACACAAGAGAGTGATTATCATCATTCATAATTTTTTCTATGTTGGGTTTTGAAGGAATCGGCAACATTCCTCTTTCCCATTCAAGATGGTAATCAAATGAAACATGTAAGAGACAGAAAATATCACCTTTCATTACAGATAACTTCAGAAAATAGCACCTTTCATTACAGATACCTGCCATGTCTGAGAAAATGAGGTGCCGGTGTTTCATTCCTATTTGGGGAGAGAGTGGTCGCTGGCCTCCAAGATGATCCCTAATGATCTGGCTACATAGTATTCATGTCCTCATGGAGCTCTCCCCCCACAGAATAGGGCTGACTTGCATGACCTATCCAGTACTGTGAAAATTACAAATGTCACTGTCGAGGCTGGGCGATAAGGGACTTGCAACCCCTGTCTTGTTCTCTTTTGGATCTCTCACTCTGGAAAAAAGCCAGTTGCTATGTCAAGAGGTTGTTCAAGCAATGTCGCGCGGAAGCTCACACTATGACCGCTGAGCCTCTTGCCAATAGTCATGTGAGTGAGTCATCCTGGAAGCACCCAGAGGCCTAAAGCCCCTACCAACCTTGACTGTAACCATATGAGAAACCCCAAGCCAGAATCATCCAGTTACGCTGCTTCTGAATTCTTGACCCACAGCACTAACGAACTATAATGTTTGTTATTTCACATCACTAAATTGTGACAGTAATTTGTTACACAGCAACAGACAAATTTAATACAAATACTTGTGACTAAAAATCTCATCTAGGGGGTCCTGCCCCTGTAAATTTTAAGGCAGTGGTTCTCAAGCTTCAGCATGCAACACAATCACCTGAAAAGCTGATTAAAATACAGATTACTAGGCCCACCTAAGAGTTTCTGATTTACTAGTTCTGAAGCATGATGTGAAAATATGTGATTCTATATTAAGTTGCAAGTATTTGGAAACTGATTAAGGACAAGGTGTGCTCATGACACAGCAGTGATGAACACATGCAAGCTTTGAGTGGCACTTTGGCTTGTTTGCTTGAGAGGGAAGTCTCTCACCGCATGAGACCAATCAGGGCCCACTACCCAAAAAGGGAGGAAGGCAAGGAACCCCCAGAGCTGACCAGAACTCGAGATGACATGCCCAAGTGATGTCAACGAGTGGCTCAGTGGAAACTTGTCAGAGTTCTGAAGGGCAGCATAGCTTGGCATTTTATTTTATCTATGGCTCTCAGATCTTTGGGACAATTTCATGGGGGATACAATGAGGCAGAATCTACATGACTAAAATCTGCTTATTAGATCTGATAAAGGAATTGGTATAAAAATATTGAGTTTGAAGTTGGTGGGCCCTTCCTCTTTCTACCAGGAAGGAAAAAAACACAGGGGCAATAGACAAGGGTCATCTTGGACTCATTTATTTAACAGATTTTCTTATGTCTCTGGGGGATCCTGATGCTGCTGATCCACTAACAGATTTGAGAACACATTTTGAGAACCACATATGGAAGTAGAGGAACACATAATATAAGC
The DNA here is from genome assembly GCF_964194135.1 of Talpa europaea. Classification (NCBI taxonomy): domain Eukaryota; kingdom Metazoa; phylum Chordata; class Mammalia; order Eulipotyphla; family Talpidae; genus Talpa; species Talpa europaea. Next base: position 105,834,126 of record NC_140072.1, on the reverse strand, counting down.
CTTTTGTGGGCAAAGTGGCTCTGGAAAAGAGCGGGACTTTCAGTTTCTTCACCCAAATTGATACAGCAAGTGAAGTCTCTCGCCCTGAAAGTAAAAACGCAAAGAGAAGGAAGCTATCCTAATAGAAAGTTCTATCTACATGGAAATAAGCATCAGAAACTGAGAAATGACTCTTCTCTCCCCTGAACATACCTTCCCAGGTAGTGATTCTACATTTTAAGAAAACATTTTTTGTAGTGCCTTTTTTTCCATTGTTCAGAAGGGGCAACAATGAAAACTTTGTTTTCAGAAACCAGTTTCATTACTCTGCCAAACAACATTACTTTGCCTGTAGGTGGTAAAACTGTTTATATATTCTTACCTTAATTAAGCAATCTCTGACAAAAATTATTCTCGCAAGTATTCAACAGATTTTCTTTAAAGAATTCCAAGAAATATATCTATTTTCAGTGTTATAAAAGGCACATAAATTGAGATCTAATATTAAAGCTGTTTCCCTAAATTGTCTTCAGTTTTCATAGCTCCTTTATAGCATTCAAGTCCCCACAATCATCTACTTGCTAAATCATTAAATTGTTCATCTAGTTTCAATAAGTAGATTCTATGAATTAGAACTATCTTGAGTGCTTTGAGATGATAAATGCTGAAGCCAAAGTTGGGAATGAAAAAAAAAAAGGAATTTTTTTTTTTAACTAATGAGAAGCTGTACAAAGAAAATTTGGTTTCCAGAAGCTTTTGATATATTGGTCTCAGTTATTGTTTTCCTTTCTCCCTCCATTCATATATGGGGGAATTCACACCAAATATAAAAAAATCAAGAGAAAAAAAAAACAATAGAACCAACATCCTAACAAAGAAAAACTCTCCATCTTAAGATTTAGAGAATAAAAATGAGGGCCTTCCTGGTGACACAAGGGGTTAAGTCTCAGCACGATCAAGGTATCTCCAGCCACTGCAGCATGAGTTTGATCCCTAGCCAGGGAGCTAACCCACATGGCGAAGCAGACCTCTCCTGTCTCACCCACTGCTCCCTTCAGCACTGCATTTTGGTAGATCTACCTGTTCTGCTCCCCACTCTGTCTCTGGTGAATCCTCTCACTGCCCTTCACCCCATGCCTCTGGCCTATACCCTTGTTCTTATATGCATAAATAAATAAATCTTTTTTAAAAAGATAAAGAAAAAAAGAAATGTGTCACATCACGATAGTTTTAATGACAGATGTTGAATCTTTGGTAGATCTTTCACTTCGCCCTCCAGTATGAATCTCCAGTTGGCCCAAAGACTCCAGCCTCTACATTCTGTCAGTACTGATACTATTTGCATAAGTACCTGTCATTATCTCCTATCAAGTGCCTCCTTTGCAACCTTGAACATTTCTTCTTGATTCATTGTAATTAAAGAGCTAATGTAGCCATTCAAGTTCACATTGTCAATGACCATGTAATCATCTTCCCTAGTGGCCAGAATTCCTTTCTCTTTATGAGGTTACAATTAAATTCCTTCCAGCCATAAGGTCAAAAGAATCTGCAACAGTTAGCCTTCCCAGTGACTAATTTCACACCTGTGACTCTGTTACATATAAAATAAGACCTCTTAAATGGAAGGTGCCAAATTAAGAAATAATATACATTTGACTACACCTCAACTGAAGTCAATTAGACATAAAAATTAAAGACTGCGGATTCTTTTCCTGGTACTGTAAGTGATGCTTGACACGCCACTTATCAATTTAAGACACACCTGTGTCCCTTAGAAATGTTAAAGTAATTTGTAAGTTGGAAGGAAATTTAAATGACCCAAAACCTGGGAGAATACCAGCCAGGAGATTAAGATAATGTGCTCATGTCTATTCCACCTAATGACTTGTAGATCACTTTTCTTTTTCCCCTTCCCAAGATTTGCTTATGTTCTTCTAAAATGGATTGTTACTTTTCCTGCTACTGAGACTTTTTTACATTTTGCTAAGGATTTTGATTATTAGATCAGTATGCATGGCTAAGTGCCATGAACACATTTAGCTTCAGCTTCCAGGCTGTAACCCTGACCAGTTAAGCCTCTCTGTCACCTGTCATCTTGAAATCTATTATGGGCCTTTCTCTTCATTTGCATCCCTCACTGACTCTCAGGTTACTTCTACACATACCCCTTTCCAACTTCCTGTGCTTTTCTCCCTTCTACACTGAGACAGAAGTTGTTTTTTAGCAGAGAAGCTATTTGCTCAAGCTTTATAGGTCTAAGTTCATTCAGTAGTCATTATCAAGTTTCCACCAGCATATCTCCAGGGGAGTTCCAAAAAGGAGCATTGTGCTCCTGGCTCCATAGTTCAAAGGGGCTTCTGGAATGTGAAGTCTGACCAGCAACCTCCTAATTCTGTGATTCAGCTACCCCGAGATTTCAGGAACTCAAAGTGAACATCTCATCAGGAACAAAAGCAAGTGACCTTCACTCGGAAACATCTAGGTAATGACTGACCCTGGAAGAGCAAACAAGCTCCAACTGCTGCACTTCTTGAAGTCATTTTAGTATCTCTTGCTCTAATAAGAGAAATAACTATTGGTGCCTTTTCTGATGGATATCTGCTATTACTGCTACCCAAATGTATTCACTGTCCTTTTGATGACTACACCTTGATGCCCCTTGGGGTAACAACACCTTCCCCACTCTCGACCCATATGCTTGGGATCACATTTCGCATGCTATGGGCTGCAGACATCCAACTGTGGAGTCAATACATTAAGTAAGATGAGGTCTGGTTCTATTAATCTAACACAAAAAAAGATGTGTGAAAATAGGGCCAAAACAAAGGATGCAGAAAGAACAGATTCTGATGATGTTGATTTCCTTCATCAAAATAGATCTAAAACCAACCCAACTTGCAATGACTACATTATTTTTTCTTTTGGAAAATATTTATCAACCCATTCCATGTACTTTGTAATCTGCTAGAAATGAAGATACAACACAGTCTTTGACCTCAATGCCATATACAAAGACAAAGACCAACCACTGTGATATATGCTGAGGCTTCACAGAGCTGCAAAAGTGCTCTTACAACAGCAGCTTAACCTAAGGAAAGTCTCTGTTCTAGAGGTAGAAGAACTTGAGATTGTTGGTTGAATGTTTTATTTAGGATTATTTTGGGGCCTCGCCTGGTGGCGCAGGCCATTGAGCGCAGCACTGTGAAGCTGTCTGCAGCCTCTGCAGCACTGGTTCAATCCTGGCCAGCTAGCAAGGGTCCCACATGGCACAGCAGACCTCTCCTGGCTTGCCCGCTGCTCCCCTCAGCAGTGTATTTCATCACTCTGCCTGTTCTGTTCCCCACTCTGTCTCTGGTGAATCCTTTCACCATCCTGCCAATCTGGCCTGTACCCAGGTTCTTGTATAAATAAATAAATCTTAAAAAAAACTTTTTTAATAGTATTAAAAAAAAGAATTGACTATTTTGAGTAATGTAAGTAATGTGCGGATGAGCCATTCCAGCTTCTGACCTTTCAGTTCTTTGATCTATTTATAAAGTGATTTTCTTCTTCAGGCCATGCTTTACAAGGAGCTCAGATCTCACCTGGAAATTCTTTACTTTTCAAATTAAAAGCCAAATACCCCATTCTCCAAGCATAATATGAATTTCCCTGTTCTTTCATGTAATATGTGCTCCAGGTCCTAGATCCCCGTACTCTCTACCACCAGACTATCCTTTCCCTCCCTACCCAGCTACAACTCTTAACGTCAGTTCCTTACTTTACTCATCCTTTACCAATATCTTCTTTCACCCAATTTTCCTTCCACATCAACCGGGTATATCATTTATCATGTATTATCATGTCTATTTCATACTTTATCTTCCCTTTCAAAATATAGCCTATGAAAAGCAGAGACTTGCTGACAACCATTGGATTCACCAGTGCCCAGCATCTTTGTGCTTTACAAATAACAAATTCACTTACCCAAGTATATTTATCATGAACTACAGTATGGTTTTTATCTAGAATGTCTAGAATTTCATGATCAAAAAATAGGAACTCAGTCCTGTCCTCACAAAGCTCCAAGTCTTTTTGGTGTGAGCACTCTGCTAGAAATACTGCACTGAGCAGGGCATAGTCCCAGAAATCCAATGGCCACCAGCAATGATAGTGGTGTCAACTGAAGAGGAACTTGCAGTTTGGGGACTGGTTGCCAAGTGGATAGCTAGCAAATGTATGATAAATACCATCTTTTCCAAATATATTGCAGAAACTGCCCTTTAAAGTTGAAACCTTGACACTTGTTACACATGTACTAAGAATTGCCAAAGATCATAAAAGGAAGTAAGTCTTTATATGTTTCCTTGACAACAGAGTTAAGGGGGGAATACCAAAAGCAAAGTGGAAACTTTAAAATTATGTTATTAATCTAGGAAATTTTTCTACAAATCCTACTAAGCACATGCATTATGTATTTCCCTGGTCTTGAACCTTCAAAGATCCATAAACATTTAACACTAGCAATGGAAAAGAGTATAAAACACATCTATGGGCCTCCCTGGTGGCGCATAGTGAAGTGGTTGAGTGCTGCACTGTGAAGCTGTCTGCAGCGTGGGTTCGATTCTGGCTGGCTGGCGAGAATCCCACATGGCACAGCAGACCACTCCTGTCTTGCCCGTTGCTCCCCTCAGCAGTGTATTTCTTCACTCTGCCTGTTCTGTTCCCCACTCTGTCTCCAGTGAATCCTCTCACCTCCCGCGCATCTGGTCTGCACCCCAGTTCTTGTATAAAAATAAAAATCTTAAAAAAAAAAACACCTAAATAATCTTCTGGATGATTAAACACCAGGAGAATATGCAAAGATCTCAGACAGACAGAAAAATAACACATAGATCCATGTAATAAAGTAACATTCACATCACCAGTATAGGAATTAAAATATTCTAGTAGGAAAAAAGAATAAAATGAGAACCACATGTAAACATGACCAAATCAGGTAAAAGTGAAAGGGTAACTGTCAAGTTACTCTAAATTCAGGGATCCAGAAAGAAAACTTGAAAAGGATCCTGAAATGCATCCAAACAGGATACATTGGTAAGATTTCAAGAGTGAAGAGGGTCTCTCCAATGTGAACATGAGTAGAACTTACAGTTGAATAAGATAACAAAATTAAAACACTAGTTCTTTTTTATACCAAAAAAAAAGTCAACAAAGAATCAGAGTTCCTGAGGGATTCTGAAAAAGCCCAAACTCCCTCTACCAACTGGCAGCTCAACAGGGAGGAAAGTGGGCAAACCCACAAAACACAAGATGAGCAAAAGAAGATTAAGTAAATATGAAAGAATTAAAGGAAATGAATATTCATTATCTAGTCAGGATTCACATAAGCTGGAAAGCTTTGCTTGGAATAATACAGAAAAGAGAAAGCAGAAAAAAGAGCAATCAAAAGAAACACAAACACACACACATTATATGTACATATATGTGTGTGTGTGTATATATATATATATACACACGTGTGTATATATGTATGTTTATGTAAGTATGTATGTAATCTTTAAGCCCATGGATGAGAAATGCTGATATTCCAAGGAAAAAATGGGTATTTACTCTCATGCGGAATTTGCCCTATAGAATTCCACAGAGGTTAATCTCTATACATGTGATTTAATAAAAACTGATCATCATGCTCTGGAGTAAGAAAGAGTCAGATTCATTATCTGATTATATTTTGTACTATTATGATGAATATCAAAGCATGTACTAGTTAACATGACACAATCATAAAAATATTAATCCTTAGGTGTCCTCTAACTAAAGTCTAGTAATTGAGCCAATAATAAACCCATGCCTCTGAATAACTCTAAGAGAAATAAATTTATAATAGTAAAACCACCACATCAGAAGTGATACTGTTGCTGAGCAATGGGCTTGCTATCCAACGAGCCTAGAGGTTGATAACATGAGGCCAGCCTTTGAGAAAAGAGAAAAGTTTTTATTGCATATCAATCAGCAATTAGGCAGAAGAAAAACCTCACACACTGCTTCCCTGGTTCAGACAGGGAATTAGGCTGTATAGGTTTTGAGTTGAAAACAAAGGAGTTAAATTTTACTGGCTAAGGATCTCACAAAGGGTTAAAAAAATGTGGACTTGGCTGAAGTTCATTGCCTAGTTATAGGGCAGTTTATACTTGGAAAAATATGAAAAGCCTTCAGATAACTTGAATTTTGAATTTCTGTTGGTAGGTTCTTCATCTCTGGGTAGCTCCTCTCCTCTGCCTTTACAGTCTCTTGGCGCTAGTTAACCTTGAACTCAATTCAAGGTTACTCACTTCCTAGCATACTCAAGTATTTGCAAGTTGTATCACTTGCAAACAGGTTTCTGCTACAAGCCTGGGGTGGGAGTAAAGTTTTGTGGAGCCTAGGAAACTAAGGTCAATCTGACCTAGGCTTCAACTCACTGCTCTTATGGGTAGTGGCAGATGTACAGGATATCAGACCTGGTCCCAGACAGGACTGAGAGCTTACTTCGAGAGTGCTTCAAGTCCCTCTTTCCTGAGTAAATCAGAACAAACTTGTAAGAATGGAGTTAAAATGACCCAATTGATCAGTTACATGACTCTGGTAGTAAGCCACATCCATCCTGAGGAATGACTTTTCCAACAGCTTGATAGAATTTCCTACCTTGGGACTAGATATATTTAAGAGGAGTGGGGATGATGCTGGTGAGGAAGAAAGCAGCAGGTACAAGAAATCCATATAATATTTTCCATCATTTTCTTTTCCCGACAATAATCAGTAAGTGCATTGTTCTTAGAAGATTCAAATCTACCAAAAATACATGGATGCAAACTTACACAAGGCTAGCCTAAATTCTTTGCTTTTACTCCCACTGCAGGTACAGAATGTAACTACAACTCATCCAACACATCTTATAACCAAAGGAGAAACCCAAGTGAGCAGGAAGTGATGAGATGTCTCAGTGCTGGCAACTGCTGGAGTTATCTGGCAATCCAGGACGGGCCAGCTGCCCAGACCAGATGTAGAGCTGGGCAATGATTGTTTGGCCTTGGGTTTTCCTATACCGGTCTAACTGTTCATCGGTAAGTGTTGGGTAGCAGTCTCAGGAGTTTCCCTGGCATGATCGGAAACTGATCCCCATACACATAGGGAAGAGAACTGAAAAGAGATGAAGCACTCTAAATTGGTAGGTAGCAGTTTTAATAACCCAGGGAACTTAAGAAACTTAAGGTGCCCCAAACTCTAAGGCACCTAAAAGGTGAGTAGTTTCCACATCCCTCTCCCCACACAAATATCCGAAGTACATAAACTTTCATTGTGTTCATTATGTATGTAGTCCACACTCCTCAACAGTGCATCACACGTTACACATAACCTAGTATCTCATGGCTGTTATCCTTGGAGCAGCTTCTGGAAACAAAATGCAAAGGTAACACAGATTCCTATGGGAAAGGTGAGAAGTCTGATTGCCTAGGTCCATTTCTGGGGTCAAATGGGAGGTCACATTCTCTTGATAACTTTCTTCAATAAGAAGGCTTTTGTCAATAAAGTTGTATATGATTCCTGACCTGAGTCAACAAGGCTGCCTAACCTCCCATTTGCCCAGGATTTTCCCAGGTTTTGCACTCAACGTCCTGTGTCCTGAGCAACCCCTCCATCCCAGGAAAACTTTCTGGTGTTTATGGTGTGTAATATGACCCACCATTAGTGTGTTCAAGGACCTCTCCTTAAGTCCTAGATAGGACTGCCCAAGGGCTCACAAGTTGGCATGTGAAAACTGATCACTGCTAGGCCACTGAAGAGTCACCATTCACATTCTTGCCACTTTGTTAATACAGCAAAGCCTGGAATGGAAGAAGCATTGCCTCATAAAAAGCTTGCTGAGCTGGTGAGGACATGCTGTTTCTCTTTCTGAAATCTGGTTTTGAATAGGATTATGGAATAAAAGGAGAAGAGAAGGAAAGAATTCGTCCAGATACTCAGTTAATGAGACAACCATACCAATTTAATTTTGCAATGAAAACAGATTTTCTGCAACTGAAAGACAAGTGGTGAGGCAAAGTATCTGCGTAACAATAAACATAGCTGTATGTCTCACTTTAGTGAGACATAAGACATAAGACAAAAGGCAGCTACCTAGCCACAAAGCATAATTCATTAGCATTAAACCAGTCAGATTCCATTACATGAACCTCCACCAACACAGAAAAAAGATGGGCATTAGTTAAGCTTTGTTAATCACTAGGGTGTACGGAGATTTTCAATGTGAAAGCATCTGTTGCTATGGGATCCAATTAGCCCCAATTAAACCAGACACTCAAGAGATGCTCATATATTGTTGATTTGTTTCCAAATGCCAAACTTGTTGATATCAGGATTGAAGACTCTTTACTTGATAGGAACATTTTGCATTAGACTTTATAATCAAAGCCCTGCAGACAAAATAGGCAAGCAACCATATAAATAAGTCACTATTTCAAAAACATTAAAACCACTAGATTCCCTTTTGTATTAGTAGCCTACAATCAGTCGAACAGGTTAAACTTTGGTCAAAACAAAAGATTTAGACCTTATATCACAAATAGTCAGGCCACAAGATAAGGAGGCCCAGACAGTATATGGATCCAGCTTTTGTTTTGTATTTAATTTCAATTAAGGTTAAACATGGCATACTGAACACGTGTTTATCTCGACCCCCTCATGAAGCATCACTATGTCCTGGAAAGCCCCACACACAGGGTTGACCTGGTGGTGAGGGAAAGTAATTGGCCAACACATGGTCAAATACCATTTGCCATGCAACAAGCCTTACTAGGATACAAGTTGGGGCTGCAGAAAAAAGTAACTCTGGGCCCCCTCATGGTCAATTATATACCAAGTATGGTTGCTTAGCCACACCTATAATTCCCCTGCTCAGGAAATCTAGTTTAGGCACTCTGGGACTTGTGATCCAAGGCAGCTACATGAAAGTGTGGGTGGGGAAGGTGGCACCTCCCCTTAAAGAGGTATATCTATAGCAACTAAGTGACAGTAAAATAATGTAGTATGAAATTCCAACGATGAAAAAAGGATGGGGGGCCTCCCCGGTGGCGCAGCGGTTGAGCACTGGGTTTCGAAGCTGCCCACAGCCTCTGCAGCACCGGTTTGATCCCTGGCTGCCAGGCGAGGGTCCCACAAAGCAAGCAGACCTCTCCTGCCGCCCGCTGCTCCCCTGAGCAGTGTACTTCGTCATTCTGCCTGTTCTGCTCCCCACTCTGGCTCTGGTGAATTCTCTCACCCTCCTGCGCTTCTGACTGTACCCAGAGCTTGTATAAATAAATAAATAAATCTTAAAAAAAAAAGAAAGAAAGAAAAAAGGATGGGGAGAAAGGTAGTAAAGTACAAGTAATGCAAAGAAAATTTTGGCAGAGGGTAAGTGAATTAAGGAATGGTAACTAATTTAGCAAAGAGAAAGCTAAAAGTTAAGTGCCATTCGAGAGGAAAAGTAACCAGAAGTTACGCAATCTGACCTTTGGAACCCTACAATTCTTAAAACTTAGAAGTAACGAAAATTCATAGTGTACATGAGACTAAATATTGGGATGGAAAGTCATTTAGGATCAGTTGGATCCTCAAGTCCCTTTTCCCAATCCATGTGGCTAGGAAATCTCTAATGTTCACCCTAAAGAAAACTAAATGTGGGCTTCCCTGGTGGCACAAGGGGTTAAGACACAACCTATGAAGCTATCTGCAGCCACTGCAGCATGAGTTCGATTCCCAGCCAGGGAGATACACACATGGCGCAGCAGACCTCTCCTGTCTTGCCTGCTGCTCCCCTCAGCAGGGTCTTTCAGTAGATCTGCCTGTTCTGCTCCCTGTTCTGTCTCTGGTGAATCCTCTCACCCCCCACATCTCTGGCCTTTACCCCAGTTCTTGTATGCATAAATAAATCTTTAAAAAAAAAATGTTTTTTTCCTATCAGTGATTGAACCTGAGCCACCCATGTCATATAGTAGAGGGCTAGCCAGGGTGCTTGAAAATCTACATACGGAACTATTGAGTAGCTCAAATATTTTTTTTTTCTTCACTATACTGAAGAACCAGCAGTAAGATTCATGTATTCTGGAAGTCATCATTGAAAACCTGAACCACCCCAAAGAAAAGACCTAGTGATAATATTTGAAAACACCAAAAATAAACAGTTGTTGCTTAATAGCGCCATCACAAACACATCAGCCAGTCCACCCTGCCCTTGAATACAAAACCTGCAAAAAGCTTAAGGCTTCACTTTAAGTGAAGCATCAAAAGACAAACAAGTAGCATCAACGTTAGAGGAAATCCTCCAACAGCCAAGAGACCAAAATCAACAAAATGGAACCAAGAAGCCTAAATAAAGCCAATAGAAGAAAACCTTACATGGAAAAATGAGTTCTATGGCTGCAAAAATGAAGATTCAGACATCAAAAAGTGACCAGAAATTTTTAGATATAACTAAAAATATATTTTGAATCTATAGAACAGATGAAAAACAAAGCCAGGAAATCTCCATGAATGCACAACAAAAGAAACAAAGATAGACAACAGCCAAGAAATAATAAAATTACAGAATTAGTTCAAGAGAGTCTACATTCAATGACTACACATGCTAGAAAAGTAATGAAACAAAATACAGGAGAAATTACTATCAAGAAGTTACTACAGGAAACATTCTCATTCAACAGTTAGTTTTGATTAGCATCCTTTAAGATCCTTTGTAATAAATTGGCAATCCAGTGATGAAACAGGTTTCCTGTGAGCCACTCTAGCAAATTAATCAAACCCAAGGCAGGGGTTGTAAGAACCTCTGATTTGTAGTCAGTAGGACAGAAGCACCAGTAATGATACAAGCTTGTGATGGGCTTCTGAAGTAGAGATCAGTCTCGTGGAACTGAGTCTACAAACTGTGGAATCTTTTATTACCTCCAGGTCAATAACATCAGATTGGAATTGAATTATAGGACCCCTTGCTGGTGTCAGATTTGCTTAGTGGTATTGAGGCAGTGCTACACAAGGCTATAGCAGATCAAGGGTCAGTGGCTAATGAAGAGGACAGGTCACTTTCTGTGGGTTCTCACCCATGGGCACAACTGCAAGATCACTCAGGTTCAGGCAACAAGAGCAATGGGGGTTTATTTAACAGGGAAAGGAAGAAGTTCCTAAGGCCACAAGCAGCCAGCCATGTCTCCCCAGAGAGTGTCTACAGTGTCCAGAAGTCCCAAACAAAAGATCACTCATTCAAGATGACCTTTCCACCAAAGAGGGCCTGGATTCCTGCCACACTGGCAAGCAGCAGGCCAGGATCCAACTTACCTCAACTGGAGGTAATCACAGGTGGGGCAGCTGAGATGACACCACAGCAGGCCACAGCCACAGGGTGAAGAGCAGGATGGATAGCACCGGGCACTGGGACAGACAGCAATGACGGCAGGAGCAGGGAGGAGGCGCGAGAGGATCAGTCGTGGTTAACAGCGGGCAGAGAGGACCTGGACGCAGAGTGCCAGTCCCCCATCAACAGTGCTGGGCAGCACTGGCGCGTATACAACACTGGTCACTAAAAAGCAGCAATGTCAAGCACCAGCGTTACAGCTTTTTGTGATATGTTGGCCCACACCAACAACAAACAGCTCTTTGAGAAACCAGGCCTGGGGCCTTTGGAGCTCCTTTCCGGCAGTGTCAGAGGCAGGCCAGAGGCAGACGCAGCGGCCCAGCCTTTCCAAAACTCTTCAGCTTCTCTGCAAAGTCTTCCAGCTTTTCTTCTTTCTTCAGAGGTCAGGAACAGAGTCTGTCTCAAGAACAGAGTGATGAGCACGACTCGTAGAGAAACTGTGCGCCCCAAGCTGCTGGGGTCCTGCCTTATATCCTCTTTCAGAGTCCCTCCCCGCCAACTTCGAATCTGATTGGACCTTTGTCAATCCTGCGGCCGATTAGATGGCAGCAATCACTTCATTGCTCGCACCTGGTCCACCCCTCCATCCAAGCACCCAGTCCACAGGCCTCTCTACTGCCTGCAGCTGGGGAAGCCACAGCCTCAGCGCTGGCCCATGGCGCTCCAAGCCAACAACCTGCAGCCCCGAATTAGAGGCTGCATGTTCTGGGGCAGCTTGGTCGGGGAGCCGCTGCCACCCTCCATCACTGCTGGTCTCTGCCTGAGCCCCAGGGGCCCCTGGCGGCAGATGGTAAAATGCCCACCAGGTGCTGCCGATTGTGCTGTCAACAAGCAGTTTTGGAGCCTGGAACTCGAGCCCTGAGGGGGGATTTCCACTTTTACTTTGGGGAACCCCATACCCCACACTTTGGTATCCAAAATGTAGTTACATTCACTCCAGTATCACACCTTTAGTATCAAAGTCAACCATGACTCTATCCCAAAATAAGTGCCCATAATTTGAAGGAAGGAAAAAGAACCACGCACGTTTCTTAAAGCTTCTGCCGGGTAGTGACACATATCACATGCCTGAGTTCATCAGAGTAGGATTTTATAATCCATTTACAGGAGGGAACATAACTGGAGCCACATTTATTTTTAGCAGAAATCTGTAGGAATCAAATTACAGTTTTTCCTTTAAATACATGGATACACTCAAATTTGCTAAAATCTTCATTACTCTCTGATGTTTCTCTGACATGAGTACTAGTACTAGTTGCCATTCATTATCACACTTGAAATGTTTATAGCACAGTATTTTTAATAGTAGGGGTAAAAATAAAATGAGGTATTTCTTTATACCCATGTAGGAAAGAATGAAATTAAAGCAAGGGAACTGAGAGTTTCAAGAAATAGGCAATAAAATCTTATTTCATTAAGGGAATGAAAAAGACTATAATAAATTTAGTCTGCAAACAAAGCATAGTTTTTTGCATTTACCTTTGGCTGTAACTTCCTGTTATCATTTGAATTGTGTTCTTCTAAAGCAGGTCCTAACTCCCAGTACATCAGAAGGTGACTGAAAAGGAAGTGGGGTCCTTATAAGACATCATTAGCTAAAATGAGATCATCCCAGAATAGATGGGTCTTTAGACCAACAGGATTGGTATTCTTAAAAGGAAAGGGAAAAGAAACTCAGGAAAAGAATACCATAAGTTTGTATTTTGGTATTTTGAAAGTTTTTGTATGTCTAGGTGTAGGGTAAGGAAAATGTCAGGCTTTTCTGCCCTTCCGCCATCAGGAGAGATGATGGATCCTTGTCCTGAATGCATGCCTGATGGCGGGCACCTGGAATAGGGTGTGGGCATAGGTAGATGGGATTCAGCTGAGCTAAGACTGTGCTTTTAAGGGCGGCGTCACGGGGACGCCAGCAGCAGCAGCAGCAGCAGCAGTAGAAGCCGAAGCAGCAGAAGCCGAAAGAGAAGAAGCCCGAAGCAGAAGCAGAGAACACCAGAGAGCCCAGATAGAGTGAAGATTTGCTGGGGGCTGGGAGGACTACCAGCCACGTACCTGCTGAACCCCAATAAAAACCTGCAAAACTACTGAGGACTCTGACTCCTCCTTTACCCAGTCTGCATGGGATCAGAAGACCTGCACTGTGGCCTGTCCTGCCCTTACACTAGGACTACAGGAAGCTGGAAGGGACAAAGAAAGATCATCCTCTAGATGCTTCAGAGAGAGTTTGGCTCTGACAACACCTTGATCTTGGAATTCTAGACCTTAAAACTATGACAAAATAAATTCCTAATAATTGGTAGTCATGCAGTCCTGTTATTACAGTCATTATAGGAAACTATCACACCTCCTAACCCTTGTAGATCCAAACCTTTTTAGTTCTGATTCAGAGCTTTTCTGAGCAACAGAGCTGAGAGGAAACATCACAAAACTCCGTACTCAATTCCTGTGTTTGACTCTTTGAATTAAGACTTCCTTCTTTCACTACATATTTAATGGTGACACAGCAAACTACAGAAATCATTCTGATAGTGTCGGTCAGTGACACTTGAACAGTTCATTGCCATTTAATTCAGGTGGGTATGGGACTGCTGACTTGCTAGACTGCCAAGTGCTGTGCAAGCCACAATCCCACTAGAAAACTGAATTCTCCAAGGAGCGGTATGTGAGCACTGCATCGCACAAAGGCAAGCTAAGGTCAGAGTAGGAGAGTTCTGACTAGCTAGGACAAAGCAATTCTAGTTAGGATTAAAGGCAGGGAAGGTTAAGATCTAAACAGAAGAGCAAAGATCACTGCAAAAAGCAGGATAGTAGTTTCAGGTTCAGAAAAAAAATCTAGATAGGAGTAAGATTGATGATGACAATTTATTCTTGGATAGAGATCAGCTGCCCTCAGCAGCAATGCCTGTAGCAAGTCTTGGCGGAGAGTAGTTATGGCTTGGCAAGGCTGAGCTGCTGTGGGGAGGCTGAGGTAGCGTACTCACAGGTGGCCTTCTGACACTTCACGTCTCCCCTCAGTGCTTCCTCTAGGAAAGTTCACACCAATTAAAGTGAAATGAGCACATCTGAGTCTGGTCCCTAAACCAATGCCTGGAAATTCATTAACAAGTGATGCTATATTGTCAACAGTAAGAAATAGCCTATTTTCCCTATAAATGCCACGTTGGTTGGGAAGGTAATGTTTTAGTTGCTGTAGGGTAAGGAAAAATATCAGGCTTTTCTGCCCTCCCACCATCAGGATAGATGAGGGAACCCTGTGATCTTGAATGCATGCCTGATGGCGGGCACCTGGAGTGGGTACACCTGGGCTAAGATTGTGCTTTTAAGGGCGGCGTCACGGGGACGCCAGGAGAAGCCGAAGCAGAAGCCGAAAGAGAAGCCAAGAAGCAGCAGAACGAACACCAGAGAGCCCAGATAGAGTGAGGACTTGCTGGGGGCTGGGAGGCCTGCCAGCCCCCCAGCCAGCACCCCTGCCTGCCATATGCCTGGTGAACCCCAATAAAAGACCTGCAAAAAACCACTGAGGACTCTGATTGCTCCTTTACCCGGTCTGCATGGGATCAGAAAACCTGCTCTGTGTCCTGTCCTGCCTTTGCAGTTGTCTATTGGTATTTTGACTTTCTTTTTATCCCACAACTCAGCACTTAATGTCTTTTCATTTGGGTTGAGGCAAAGTTGTCCTTACTCTATTGAGTTTGTTATATGTGCTCTGTTTTTCTCAGATCACCTACCTTTCCATTAGAGGATTACAACTTGTATCTTTCTTTTCCATCATGTTCAATCAATTGTACGTCTCCTAAATCATTTATTTCTCCTACATACACAAAGGCACGTCACCACTAAAGGGCTAATTAATTTTGACTTTCTTCCTGTATTGCTTCCCTGTCACTTTTAGTAAAACAGCCAGAGCACATCATTTGCTAGTCACTTTTATAATAAACGCTAATTCTCTCTTAAATAGTTATTGATCTAAATAGCCAACCATAGGGAAATCATTAAGAAAACTAAACAGTTGCCATGTGATTGAATATTAGGCACCACTAAGCAGGATGCTTAAAATTAATTTTTCTTATCTTGTAAAAAAAACTTGTAACATGGTTAGTGAAAAATTAAAATAGAACATGTAAATATAGTCTTGTTCTAATTATGGAAAAAAGTTAAAATTTTAGTATTTTTCTTATTCCTTTTTTCTGTGCTTTTCAATTTCCAATAATTAGCACATATTTTTATAATCAAAAAAAGGCAATTTCTTAAAATAATTTTGGAATATAAATGGTGTAGGGTAAGGTAAAAAGTATCAGGCTTGAGCCTCCCCGGTGGCGCAGCGGTTGAGCGCTGGGTTGCGAAGCTGCCCGCAGTCTCTGCAGCGCCGGTTTGATCCCTGGCTGCTCCCCGGCCACTAGAGGAGGGTCCCACATGGCGCGCAGACCTCTCCTGCTGCCCGCTGCTCCCCTCAGCAGTGTTCTTCGGTCCTTCTGCCTGCTCTGCTCCCTGCTCTGGCTCTGGTGAATTCTCTCACCCTCCCGCGCTTCTGACTGTACCCAGTGCTTATATAAATAAATAAAAATAAATCTAAAAAAAAAAAAAGTATCAGGCTTTTCTGCCCTCCCGCCATCAGGATAGATGACAGAACCCTGCGGTCCTGAATGCATGCCTGATGGCGGTCACCTGGAGTAGGGTGTGGGCATAGGTAGATGGGATTCACCTGGGCTAAGACTGGGCTTTTAAGGGTGGCATCATGGGGACTCCAGCAGAAGAGAAGCAGAGACCACCAGAGACCTACTGACCTTACAGAAAGGTCTGAATTCCACCAAAAATTGCACCTTCAGGTGTGTAGGGTAAAGAAAATGTCAGGCTTTTCTGCCCTTCCGCCATCAGGATAGATGGTGGATCCTTGTCCTGAATGCATGCCTGATGGCGGGCACCTGGAATAGGGTGTGGGCATAGGTAGATGGGATTCAGCTGAGCTAAGACTGTGCTTTTTTAAGGGCGGCGTCACGGGGACGCCAGCAGCAGTAGCAGCAGCAGTAGAAGCCGAAGCCGAAGCCGAAGCCGAAGCCGAGAGAGAAGCCGAGAAGCAGCAGAACAAACTCCGGAGAGCCCAGATAGAGTGAAGACTTGCTGAGGGCTGGGAGGCCTGCCAACCTCCCAGCCCCCCAGCCAGCACCCCTGCCTGCCATATGCCTGGTGAACCCCAATAAAAGACCTGCAAAAACCCACTAAGGACTCTGACTCCTCCTTTACCCGGTCTGCATGGGATCAGAAAACCTGCACTGTGGCCAGTCCCGGCCCTGACAAGGTGTCACCACATAATGGCACATCTAGGTTGTGCCCATGGTAGGGTGATCACTGCAAACTTACCACTTCATCAAGATGTTGTCTCAGTGATGAGTTCTACTCTAATAGGCTCAGACCAATACTGTGTTTTCCAAGATGTTAAGGTTAAGTGAAAAGACATGTACTCAACAAGCCACTCTTAACCTAAAGTGCACGAAGTACTTGTAGTTCCTTGAAAGAAAGTCACTAAATGAATAAAGAAAACCTTTTTGTTATACATTATTCACAGGCAATTTGAATATACATCTTGTTATACATTATTCAAGTGCGATTCTTCACAAAACAAATAAATACTCTAAAAATGCCCCAGTGCCAGAGGATATATCAATATTGGATGAAGTTCATTCACAATATTTTATTTAGAAACAATTTAAGAGTCAGAATCTTTCTATTACCTTCCTAAATGTAAATTTGGTGCCTTTTTTTCCTTGTTGAATTACATTTAAATTCCATTTCTTTCAAACTAATCTAACTGCAGTGTTTCTGTTTTCATCAGAGGCAGTTTAAGCACATCAGACAGGGATTCAAGAGCCCTGGCGCTGGGGAGAGTGGACTGTGTGGTGACAGACACAGTTGCTGCTTTGCAATTTCCTTGTTGAAAAAATAAAATGGTTGGATCAAATCATTTCTCATGATCTGATACCTTTTCCAGTAACACATTTCCATGATTCAATTCTTTAAGCTCCACAATTGATTTGGAAACAAGTCACTACTAGCATACATTCAAACTCAAAGTCAAGTAAAAAAAAAATGTGATTTCAATTCACCTTTAAAAGTTCAAAAATAATTACATATATGTGTTGCGTTGCTTAAATTTTCTCTCTCTATATATATATATTCATTCTCAGACAATAACTTTTTGAGGTTTGCTAAGCTAACACAATCTTTCAACTTTTACAGATTCACTCATTGGTTCACTTGGTCAGTCAACATTTTTGAGTACCTACTCAGGTATTAGGAACTGCGTATGGAAGGTTACCACATAGTCTGCCCCTTTGAAGATTAGGTAAATAAAATATAATAATAATAATAAAATGCTGAAAATCTAGGACAAAATTTTATGTAGTTTCTAAAACGGACATAAAAAGTCAATGCTAGGCAGCAGTCCTTCTGCCCGCCAGTGCCTGTGCAGGTGCTCCTTTTCACTCACTCTGTCTCTCCACAGGGCAGCATCCTGCCTGCCTGCCCGTGACCTGCACCATGCCGGGGCTTCTCTTCACTGACCTGCCTCAGTGGAGGCAGCTGTCCTCAAGGCAGCCCGCCTGTGACCATGCAGGCCTCTCTCTTAGTGAGACTGTCCCTTTTGGAGCAGCCCTTTCTGCCTGCTTGTGTCTATGCAAGTGTCCTTTATTCTTCTCTCCATTTCCCTCATAAACCTGCTCTTTAAATATAAATAAATAGTCAATTCTATCTGGTAGATAAATTTATACTGGAGAAGTGGTATTGCTAGATGACCTCATGAATTCACAGAGGGAAGGAAGGCTGACACCTTACTTAACCCAAAGGATTTCACACATACACACACACACACATACTCTCATACACACATTCTCTCACACATACTCATATACACACTCTCTCTCTCACACACACACATCCATGATGACACCTGGGCAACATTTAACTATCTCTTTATGGCCCATATTGTTAAGCACCTAGAACCTAGCCTAGCATAAGCTCTGAGAATCTACTTTTACATAGGATGAATCTGAGGCCCAGAGAAGTAGAGGGACCTATTAAAGGCCCCACAACAGGCTCCAGATGGAGCTGAGTGATTAGCAATGGAGTCCCAGAGTCCCTGAATTTCTTGCCCACCCACATGACTATAGACTTCTGGGTACCGGCATTTAGAAAAAGCATCTTCTGAGACCTCCTTGGTGGCACAAAGGGTTAAGCATCAGCACTGTGAAGCTGTCCACAACTATTGCAGTATGAGTTCCATCCCCGGCCAGGGAGCTACCCACTTGGCACAGCAGACCTCTCCTGTCTGCTCCCCTCAGCAGTGAATTTCAGTCAGTCCTCCTGTTCTGCTCCCCGCTCTGTCTTTAGGTGAATCCTCTCACTTCCCCACCCCCGCACACCTCTGGCCTGTACCCCAGCTCTTGTATGCATAAATAAATGAATCTTTAAAAAAAGAAAGAGCAAAAAAAAAAAAAGAAAGAGCATCTTCTGGGTGTGGGGAGTATGGAATGGGGGACAGAGGAGATTACAGAAGACATCACAAACACAAGACATGTCACTCCAACTTCCAGTGCAGAATCATCGGGCCTGTGCTCCCACCTCTCAACATCACTTAGTCATCCACCCCATCAAAGATAAACAAAGCCCGGAAGCTTCTCAAAGGAAAAGAAAGAAAACCAGTCAGCAAGAAAGGTCATGAATTGGATGGCTGAGCAAGGGACAGAAAGGTAACCTGACAGGGATGGAGTGTGGACAGTGGTGTCAGTGTCCCCTCATTCTCCAGAAGCCTCTCAACTACAAGAGTTTACAAGAAGGGATGGAGCTACAAGAGGGATGGAGAAGAGTCAGGAAAGCCAGGAAGGTCCAGGTCTGTCTCTCTGGCATCACTAGAGGTGAGGGATTATGGAAGTTTTTCCACAGGGAAGGGGGTTTCATCTTACTATTTAAAAATAGTAAGAAGGATAGTGAGGGCCTCCCCAGTGGCGCAGCGGTTGAGCGCTGGGTTGCAAAGCTGCCCGCAGCTTCTGTAGCGCCGGTTCCATCCCCGGCTGCTCCCTGGCCACCGGAGGAGGGTCCCACATGGCACGCAGACCTCTCCTGCCGCCCGCTGCTCCCCTCAGCAGTGTACTTTGGTCCTTCTGCCTGCTCTGCTCCCCGCTCTGGCTCTGGTGAATTCTCTCGCCCTCCCGCGCTTCTGACTGTACCCAGTGCTTGTATAAATAAATAAATAAATCTTTAAAAAAAAAAAAAAAAAAAGAAGCATGAACCAGGGTGGCACCTTTGGGAGTATAAGGACTTCACTAAGACTGGGACAGGGCCAAGTAGAAGGGGGCAAGAGGAGATGCAGGAGAACTTGCCTTCCCTTTTGAAGTAGGCTTTTACCTAGTAGTGATAGTGTTCACATAATTTAAGCAGGGGAATGACTAATTTAACATGTTTGGGAGATGAATTAGACAATAGTGAGGAAGGCAGAGAGAGTGTACTCATTTTCTGGAGTTGCCACACTAAGTGGCTTAAATGGAAACAATATATTTTTTTTAAGATTTATTTATACAAGCACTCGGTACAGTCAGAAGTGTGGAGGGTGAGAGAATTCACCAGAGCCAGAGGAGAGAGCAGAACAGGCAGACAGAAGAAGTACACTGCTGAGGGGAGCAGCAGGCGGCAGAAGAGGTCTGCTGTGCCATGTGGGTAGCTTCCTGGCCAGGGATCGAACCAGTGCTGCAGGGGCTATGGATAGCTTCCTAGTGCTGCCTCTTTACCCCTTGCACCACCAGGGAGGCCCCACTTTTTTTCTCATTTTGTTTCCTTTTATTCACTGCACCAAAGAAGCCTAACTGATAAATGTAAGCATACAATTATTATCTGATGAGTGACTATTGTTTTAACTAAAGGCAAACTGTAAACCAGAGGCTCCTGATACCCAAACGAATTAACAAACTGAGTAAGATTATGACTTTTCCTTTTGGCCCAAACTTTTTAATTTGCAGTAAGGTTTACTTTTGCAACTGCAAAATGATCCTCTTTGTCAATCTCTTCATCTTAAATGTCAATGGTTGTAATTTTTTTCCCCTTTCCTATCTGATTTTTTCTCCCATGGTGTTTCTATCCTAATTCCCACTGTCTGCCAATTTCTACCCTCTATTCCTCTCACCTCATTCCCCTTGAAAGGCATCAGTTATCTCTAGACAAGCAGCTATCAGAGGAATCTCGTCTTCACTCTTGCCTATAAATTGTCAGAATGATAGTCTCCAGGGGCTGTTAGTTCCACCTCCTACTCTAAATGTACATTTTCTTTCCCTTCAGGTTTGTCTCCTGGATGTGCAGTTTTCAGGTCATCTTCAGAAACATTTTGCTCACCACCAAATTATTACTAAATATTCCTAGAATTTCTAACCTAGCCTGATATATGGTCAGGAGTGGAGGGGGACAAACTTTGAAGCTATACTCTTCCAACTCCTTCCCTTTGTAAAAGAAGAGGGAGGCTCAGAGGTGCCATGTCTGCCTCGGGGTCATGTACTTAGCTCTTAGCAGAACCTGCCTGAGCACCTGCCCTGGTGGGGCTGGGTTGGGACTGCCCAACAATTATTCTTTCCACTAGCCTACATTGTTTTCTCAGCTTTTATATTTGTTCATACTTATCTAGAATTCCACACTATTAAACTATTAAAATACATGCCTCTAAAGTCTCTGTCTCTACCCTCTAAGTATTTTTTTTTTAAGATTTATTTTACATATGCATACAAGAACTGGGGTGTGGGCCAGAGGTGCAGGGAGTGAGAGGATTCACAAAGACAGAGTGGGGAGCAGAACAGACAGATCTACTGAAATATACTGATGAGGGGAGCAGCAGGCCAGACAGGAGAGGTCTGCAGCACCATGTAGGTTAACTCCCCAGCCAGGGGTGAACTTATATCTCTTGATGGCTGGGGATAACTTGATATCACAGAGACTTTAACCCCTGCACCACCTGGGAGGCCCAATATCTATTAGTCTTTAAACCCAGCCAGGAGGTGTTGCAAATAGGGTTCTCCAAAAAGAAGACTCCGAGATGGGATTTAGAGTAAAGACTGCGCACTAGTGAGTGCCCTTGGAACAAGCACCTGGGAAAGCAAGGAGCTAAAGCAAGAGAGGACAGAGAGAAAAGGTGAATGACTACATAGGCCCCTGAGAGTCTGGCCAAGTCAAGGGAGCAGCTCTGCAGCTACAGCAGGCCTTCAGGGTTTGCCCCAAGTCAGGCTGAGAGGCTGGCCCCAGTAGCTGCAAATGGGTCACCCTGGAAAGGTATGACTTAGGGCCAGTTGGCTATCAGCAGCTGAGGTCATCCCAGGAAACTAATGATACTGAACGCTGGCCTCAGTTTCCTTCAGACAGTAAAAGGAAATGGAGTTTGAGGGAAAGGAAAGTGGTTTAACTTGTCGACAAATGAGGAGGGCAGCAGACTCGTGTCTGAACGACCACCGTCCTGCTCTTTGGCAGGGTGCAGGGGTGTTTATTCAAAGGGGGAAAAAAGGGGAGATGGACAAGGGTCTGCAAGGGGGAGGGGCAAAGGGGTCAGCATAGGGTGGGGTGGGCGCCAGCTTGCCTTTTTTCAATAACTGTTGTTTAACTCCCCTTTCCTTGGAATGCAAGAAGACAAACCTGTCAAACAAAGGGGAAATTGCAAGAAGTAGGGGAAAGACAAACTTGTTAACGCTTATCTGAGAGACCAGTCATTTGTAACTGCATCCCTAAGAGCTGAAGTCTGTCCACTGACAATTCCAGGCCACGAGGGCAACATGTCTTCCCTTGAAGGGGGCTGAGTCCATCAGACACTGTTGCCCCTCATAACCTGGACGGCTGCTGCAGCCTCTGCGGGAGGCACTGTCCTAGACACTTGTCATGGTCCCTGTTCCTGAGGAGCTTATCATCTGGTGGGAGAGACAGTTCATAAGTCATGAGGACAATGTGAAATGCAAAACTAAACACATAAAGACAAACAGATACATAAGGAGCGGAGCCGTGGTTGACTCTGAAAAGAGAAAGCAGATCAGGGAGACTCAAGAGCAGAGGGCCAGGGGAGCCACAGCCTCTGCCTTCCTTGGGGACAGGCATTTCCTGGTGTTTACACTGTAAGCTGTAAAGTCTTCATTTTCTTCTTTCCTTGTAATGTCTTCCTCATCCAATATCTTCCTATGGATACACTGCTCTTAGCTGCATTCCTCACTCATTGCATGCAGTTTCCTTATTTCTTCTAATATTCCGGGAACCATTTTTCTTTATCTAAAAAACGAGTCCCTTAACTTGTTCTAAGTTAAGCTTTTAAAACTAATTGTACCACATTTTTGCACATCCACTGTGATTGCACACCTGGCAAATGGCATTTTCAAGGGATCTATAGACTTAATGGTTTCAGTTTCAAATATGTACATAATTAAATGTCTGATCTTAATAAAAGGCATTATAGACTAGGTGCTAAAGAGAAATAAAACACCGAACAGGAGGGAGTGGGGAATGAAGTCTGTTAACAAGTATTTGCTTGTCGCAGGAGATTCCTAACACAGTTATGATGCCAGATCTGAACGGTTATATTGCAAATTTTACAAAAGGAATATGATCAGGAAATGCAAAATTGGGACTTACAATTTTATGGCCTTAGCAAGAAGAAGAAAAATAGTTTGCTACATTCACTGGAGAATTAGAGGAAAGAAACACACTCAAGTGCAGTTGAAAATAATAGGCAAGTTGTAATCCTCATCAGAAGCCTGGCCGCTCTCCATTGCTTGTGGAACAGGCCTCAGACACACACAGGGAAGATCTCTGATAAATCTGCGTGCCAAGCCACCGCCTCGTTTCCCAGGGGGAACTTCCCACACACCGTGAGCTCGAGGGAGGGCAAACCTCAAACCCACAAAACATTGCACTGGAACGCGGTCAAGCCAGTCAAGCCAGGCGCTTGGACTGCGCGCTGGCGGCAGCTTTTTGGCAAATGACAAATGGAAAGCGCCCCGAAGCCTTTGCTGCCGGTGCCAAGAAAAGCCTGTGCAGTCAGGGAGCGACCTGGGTGCTCTGCCCGGAGGGCCTCGCTGCAGCGGGTGGGGGCTTTGTAAGATCCAGTAATTACTCTGCGTCACCGGCCTCCCTCGCCTTTGAAAGTGGAGTCAAGCCCTATCTGCAGGTGATGGGCTGAAAGAATGTGTAATTCTCCTCACTACAATTTGGGGAAGCGGAGGTGAAATTTTATGCGGGTGGCACAGCCTCACCTGGAGGGTTGGTAGATGCCCTGGGGTGCGGAATCAGTGTATTGGCTGCCAAGGCAGCTTCCGAGTGGTTTGACCTTTGCATTTGGAATCCCTTTTCTCCAGAGATGAATTACAGCCTAATACCGCCCGAAAGGTGTGGCTGGTTTCTCTAAATCCATGAATTATGTGTCTCCTGAGAGCAGGAAGCTGACGATTATGCACAAGTTAAAACTTTGGCGTCGGTCCCTGGGGCTGCAGAGCTGGAAGGGTCACACGGCGATCCTGAAGTGGACTTTGTGACAGTGAAACCCAAAACCAAACCTTGGCCTCCAGCCCTAGGTGCTGTGAGACAACCACGAACCAGTGTGTGTCTGTGTGCTTGTCCCTGGGTTACAGGGAATGTGAAAACAAAGCCATGTGAAGGTGCCCAAATCAGAGCACCTCGAGATTCTCAGAACTGATGTCTTCAAGATACCCTGCTCTGGCAGGCAGAGTATCTTGAGCTAAAAGGAATGAAATCCCCAGAGGCTGAGGAGAAGCTTCTGCTGTTGCCTAAGTACGTCCCCCTTCTCTAAATCAAGAGATCAGTGTTCTAAGCTCTGCCCTTTTCATAATCAGAGAAATAATCACTGCTCCCCCTTTTATGACATAGAAGAATGTAGTTTGTGTGTGTGTGGAGGGGTCTCAATTAGTTGAAGGTTCATCATCAGAAAACATATTCTCTCTATCTCAGAACCTCATCTTTACTCGAGGAAAGATGAGGCAACCCCTTCTTATCTGTCATGTGACGTCTCCCCTTCTCTTTCTTTGACACCCAGGTCCCTAAAGAGAGGATAAATACTCCAGGTCTGGTCCATTATTCTTTAAGAATTTGCAATCATATAAATTCTCCATATGTCTGCTATTAAATTTTGGACTTTTCTCCTATTCGTCTATCTGATGTTCATTTGTTTGTCCATCCAAACTTAAAGGAACCAGAGGGGTATAGGATGATTTTTTTTTGCACTATTTCTGTATGTGTGAAGTTATGTTGGGAGAGACCAGTAGAAGATTCCTGCTGGTTCCTCTTGCTGCTACATGTTATATGTTCCCAGAGTAGTAGCATATGTCCAAGGAGAATGAGTAAGTGGGAGAACTCATGGATAAGAGGATTAAATGTTTTTGGTGTGTTTTGTTCGTTTTGCCATTATAAAGAGAGCATGCTCTTTAAAAAAGAAAGACGGGCCTCCCCTGGTGGCGCAGGCAGTTGAGTGCAGTGCTGTGAAGCTGTCCGCAGCCTCTGCAGTGCCTGTACTATCCCCGCCAGCTGCAGAGGGTCCCACTTGGCGCAGCAGATCTCTCCTGTCTCACCTGCTGCTCCCCTCAGCAGTGTACTTCGTCAGTCTGCCTGTTTTGTTCCTTTATCTGTCTTTGGTGAATCCTCTCATCCTCTTGTGCTTCTGACCTGTACCCCAGTTCTTGTATAAAAATAAATAAATATTTTTAAAATAAATAATAAATAAATAGATAAACAAATAGATAAATAGATAAATAAAATAAAAAAGAAAGACACCTGCTTTAATGTTTGCAAGAATTCTTAGACAAATAATAAAACAGCCAGTATGGCATATTTAATATGTGGCAACTAAAGAGTTCAGTTTTATATACACTTTTTCTTTTTTTTTTTTCTTTTTTTTTTTTATTTATTTATACAAGCACTGGGTACAGTCAGAAGCGCGGGAGGGTGAGAGAATTCACCAGAGCCAGAGTGGAGAGCAGAACAGGCAGACTGACGAAGTACACTGCTGAGGGCAGCAGCGGGCGGCAGGAGAGGTCTGCGCGCCATGTGGGACCCTCGCCCGGTGGCCGGGGATCGAACCGGCTGTGGGCAGCTTCGCAACCCAGCGCTCAACCGCTGTGCCACCGGGGAGACCCTATATACACTTTTTCATTTGAGAGTCACAAGAATCCAATGAGGGAGATGCCATTATGTCTTCAGATGAGGAAACAGATGCTGAGAGAGTCTCAATAGCCTTCGGAAAGGCACACAGCTAATAAAGAATGAAACATTGACATGGACCCAGATACTTGAACTTTGCTATTTTGCCTCCGTCTGCTATCAAATATTTGGTCTTCCGGACCACTTTCCATTGGAACCTATGATGTGGAAGGATTTTTTAAAAAAGAATTGGTGGGACACCTTGGGTGAAAAATGTCCTCATTGGATGCATTTATGGATTATCAAGCACTAAGATAGCCACAATTCTATACTCTCCTGACCTTCACCTTCGTGAGCAAAGGCAGTGTATCTTCTCTGGACCCTTTGTACTGTCCTGCCCGTCCATTATCCTCTTCTGTATCTATCTATTTATTGATCTTTCTCCTCTCATAAATTATAACACCCAGCAGGGATTTGGAATTATTCATCTTTGGATCTACAACATTGGTCACAGTGTCAGTTATGTTGTATGTGTTCGATAAATGTTCAAATGACAGAATACATGAATTAATCCACAGTCTTAATGAATATCAGAACTAAAATAAATCAGGTGAATAAAACAGAACTGGAATTTGTAGAGTACTTACTACATGCAAAAGTACTGCAATTTGCTTATTTTAATTCAATCTTCAGAACAAACTTGAAGGTAATACTACCACAGTTTCCATTTTATAGGTAATTAAAGCTTCAAGAATTTAAGCAGCTTGTTCTGGGCCATACAGCTAGTTAAGAGTACCACCAAAAATTAACTCAGCTCTTCTGGTTTCAAAGTCTATGCTTTTTTCTCTCTCTTTTAAAGATGATGTCTACCTGGGGCTCAAGGGGTTAAGGTGCAACTTATGAAGCTATCTGCAGCCACTGCAGCACAAGTTGGATCCCTGGCCAGGGAAATATACACATGGTGTAGCAGACCTCTCCTGGCTCACCCGCTGCTCCCCTCAGCAGTGTTTCAGTCACTCTGCCTGTTCTGTTCTCCACTCTGCCTCTGGTTAATTCTCTCACCCCCCACACCTCTGGCCTGTACCCCAGTTCTTGTATGCATAAATAAATAGATCTTAAAAAAAAAAAGGATGGTCTTTACCTTTCCAAATGCCACATTCCAGCTCAAAAATATCTGTTCCTACTCAGTTGCATCATGCTTCATAGTCTCTTAAACTCTGTAAGAACATAATGTTAATATTTTTAAGACCTAGCAGAGTGTCAAAAGTAGGCAATGTTAAGTTTCAATTCATGACTGACTAAGTGAATAAAATGATGGATGGGTAGATTTAATAACACCTCTTTCATCTTTGCTAATACAACAATGTAAGGAAAACTAGGCATTAAACACTTATCTAGAGATCAGAAATTAATGTCTCCTTGGTTTTTAGTTGTACAAGTATAATATCTGCAAGATTTTCATTAGTATTTTTTAATTTCTTTATTACACAGTAAGCATGGAAGTTAAAATTTACTTTTGCTTTAATACTCCTTAAATGTTATTAGGGTTTATAAGATATTTAAGTTGCATATTCAGCCACTTTAAAATAGTATATTTAAAATGTCAAAATTTTAAATGAAATGGTATCTGAATTTAATAATAAAAACCAAATTTTTTAATATATCATGTAAGAAAATACCACATTAAGTGAATTTTGCTAAGACAATAAGTTGCTATTTAGTAATAAAAATAACCTGGCAGTTTCTGCTCTGCTATTCATTTAATTGTACTTTAAAATATACAATTCTGTTATAGGGCAACCCCATATATAATGGGTTGCCTGACTGTGGGTCTTCACCCACACACTTAAAAGGCACTTATAATAATACTCAACTGCAGCTAACAATATCTTTTAAGAATTTAATTTTGGCTTAAAGAGCAGTCTTAAGATTTTTCTCCAGTAATTTGGTCAGCAGATTTTATTAGGTCTTCCTCTGACACTCACTAAGGAGAATTAAAAGGCTACTCTATTTTATCCAGATGTGGATGGCTCCATTTTGTTTTCTTTCCTTTTTCCCTCTTTATATTTCCTGTCAATACTGACCCAGGACTTCTTGACTCAATGGTGGCTCCTTGGCCTCCACCTTTCACAGAGCACCCTCAGGATCCTGCTCTTTACACAAGGAAGAGCAAACACTAATCATCTGGTCTGAGTCTTTGAAGCATCGATACTGATGTTAAAAGCAGCAATGAAGGGCTTACCAGAAGCAAGATGAGTAAATGTTCTCTACTTTAGAGATGAAAAATATTAAATAAAATAACTTGTCACACCCAGCAAACAGCATAGTCTGGAGGCAAACCTTGCTTTTCTCTATCTCCTGCAGCCTCTAAACTGCTAATTAATCTGATGATGCTGTAAAAGGGTGATGGGCTAAGAGGCAAATGGCTAAATGTGTTACTGCTCCAGAACACTGAAGGTAGGTTTTGATGGTAGGGAGGACTCTTTCAATACTCTCCAAATTGTACTGGAGGTAGTTATACAATTAGCAGCAGGGAGCTTACAGAAGTTTCTCTCAAGAAACTGGAAAACAGGGGTGCAATTTTCCTTGATGTTTATATTTTACAGTCTCTAGATTCCTGAGAGAGAGAGAGAGAAAGAGAGAGAGAGAGAGAGAGAGAGAAAGAGAGAGAGAGAAAGAGAGAGAGAGAGAGAGAGAACAGATACAACATGGTAGGAATTACATCATTTCAATTTACAAAATTGTGATAAAGTTTTTTGTTTCAAGTTAAAAGAATGCTTGAAGGCATGTGGTTTGTTTTATTTTAATGTTTAGGGAGTATGTGGACAAACAATATCCTTAAAAGACTGTTTGACTTGAGAACTTAGATGAACATAGCCCCCATACTGACCAACGCAGCCCACAAATGAGCAAAGATGGAAAGAGGGTGTAACAGGGAGGTCCCCAGGAAAAGGGGAGGTTCCAGGTTCTCTGCCTCACCCAAGGGAGTGTGGAACTGAGCTGGGAGAAGACACTGGGGAGGAAACTGTTGTGGGAAGTAAGCAGGATGGAGAGTTAGAAGGAGACCTGGAGGAGGCACATGGAGCAGAGAGACATGTGAAGAAGCTGCTCTTACTTCTTGGTCCTGGACTGCGTGAAACAAATGTGTATGAGGGACCCGTGCAGAGGTTAATAATGGCAGCTTTATTTTTTTTTTAAAGATTTATTTATACAAGCATTGGGGTACAGGTCAGAAGTGTGGGAGAGCGAGAGAATCTACCAGAGACAGAGCAGGGAGCAGAACAGGCAAACTGACGAAAAACACTTCTGAGGGGAGCAGCAGGTGAGGCAGGAGAGGTCTGCTGCGCTATGTGGGAATCTCCCTGACCGGCCAGGAATCAAACCGGCGCTGCAGAGGCTGCGGACAGCTTCACAGCGCTGCGCTTAACCGGCTATACCACCGGGGAGGCCCTAGCAGCTTTATTTTGGTTTTGATTTTGCTCTTTTCCTCCCAGACTTGTCTGTTTCTGACCCTTTTCTCTGGGTCCCCGCTAGAAGGTGCTTTAGACTTGTGGCAGGCTTTCAGGCCTTGATTTGGGCCAATACTACTTGGGCTGGACTTTTACCCATGAGGGAATGGGTAATTTTGGATGCTTGATTTAAAAACTGTATTTCCTGTCTTTTCTTTATTGCACACTAATTGTATTAAAGTTCCTTTGCATTAAAGGTCTTAGACGTTTTGTCTTGATGTGGCGGATGGCAGAACCTATTTAGAGCGGACAGGTTTGGGGGTTCTGGGGTGCTCCTCTCCCTGCCCTGTAACAAAGGGAGCACTACCACCATCTCCACTGCACCAGCAGCTGTTGTATAACTGTGCTACGTGTACCAAGTTCTTGAAGGCAACTAGTAAAACCCTGAGAAAATTACTGATAGAAAGTCAGTATGATCCTGAGAAGAAACTAAGAAAGTAAAAAAGTGGATCAGTATATAAACCAGGGTAAAAAATTCACAGCTAGAAAATATTACCAATGAATTCCTTAAAAATATGAAATGTGTTTAAGAATTTGCCTATTTAATATGTGGGCTCTATTTTGCAGAGAAAAATGACAAAACTGTTGACAAGTTATTTATTCAGTGCACATAAACCAGAATACAAAGAACAAAAGAGTAACAATAGCATATAGAAACTTCTGTGTACATGTATTTATTTTAGCATGTATATGTCATACATACCTAATGTGAACTAAGTAGGGGGTAAATTACTTCGTGTTAAAAAAATGTCATGTAAAATTCAGAATTCAGAGGAGTGTAAAAATGCCAAAGCTATTCATCTACAAGCTTTATTTTCCCAAGAGATCGAAAAGATTTATGAAACCAAAATGAGTGCCTATTAAGTAGCAAATTCCATGTACTGGAGTTACTTCTGTTAAGTACTGGAAAACTGTAGAGTGAGTACAAAGAATCAAGCAGAAAAGATTTCTACAGGGGAAATGTTACATCTTGAAAACCTCAGTTCTTTTAATAAATGCCTGGGATTTCTGAAAGATTAACCACAGGAAATTTAGGCTCCCTCAAGTACATGCAAGACCCAGCCACAAAATATAGTGGGTCTTTTCAATTTTTGTTCATATTAATAAGTGGTTACTCATTATGGTTTTAACTTGTATTTCTTTGCTGTCTACTGATGTTCAACATCTTTCCATGTGTCTATTGGCCATGTGTGTATCTCCTTTGGTTAACTATTCAAATATTTTGTCCATTTTTAAAATTGCGTTGTTTTCTGAGTTCTGAGAAACTTAGGTATTTTATATATCTTTTATACATAGCATTTACATAATTTATACGTCTTTCATCAGATGAATGATTTTTCAAATATTTTTTTCCAAGTCTGCGCCTCACCTTTTCATTCTCTTAACAATGTCCCCTTAGGAGCAAATGTTTTTCTTTTAATAAATAAATTGAATATTGAGTTCTTTAAATGACCATGTCATGCTTCTCTTAGTTGAAAAGTTTTTAACCAACTATTCATAATTTGACAAAGTAGAAAAAAATTTTTTGTAAATGTGTCATAGACATGGGTGACAGACTACAGAAGTTCTTACTTTAAATATTATTGTGAACTTGCTCTTTTATGGATCATGTTTTTGGGTGTTATATCTAAGAATTCTGTCTAAACCCAAGATGCGTCTCTGGTGGCATAGTGGTTAAACCTTAGCCATATCACCATGACAGCCTGAGTTCAATCCCTGGCAAGGGAGCTGACCCACATGGCGTAGCAGACCTCTCTTGTCTGGCCTGCTGCTCCCCTCAGCAGGGTATTTCAGTAGATCTGCATGTTCTTCTGCTCTCCACTCTGTCTCTGGTGAATCCTCTCACCTCCAACCCCCACACCTGTGGCCTACACCCCAGTCCTTCTACACAAAAATAAACCTAAGGGCCTCCCTGGTGGCACAAGGGGTTGAGCAAGCGCTATGAAGCTATCTGCAGCCTCTGCAGCGTGAGTTTGATCCCCGGCCAGGGAGCTACCCACATGGCACAGAGGACCTCTCCTGACTGGTCCGTTGCTCTCCTCAGCAGTGTACTTCAGTCTATCTGCCTGTTCTGTTCCCGGCTCTGTCTCTGGCGAATCCTCTCACCTCCTGCACCTCTGGCCTGTACCCCAATTCTTGTAATCATAAATAAATAAATCTTTAAAAAATAAAGCACAACTATGTTAAATATTTAAAAAATTAGCATTTCAATTTAAAAAAAGAAATAAAACCAAGATCATAAAAATGTCCTATGCTTTCTCCCAGATGTTTTATCGTTTCAGGTATTACATTCAGGTCTATGAGTCATTTCTCTGGTATACTTCCTTGTAAACCTACCTGTCTTGTCTTCCCTGAATTGTGCATTCCATCTCTCTACTCATAGAGACACACAGGCACTGCCTAGGTGCCCCTCCCTATACTTTCAAAATCTCTCCAAATTTCCTCTAGACAATAATCTGGAGCAATTATAGGGTTCACTTAGTTGCTTCCAATCTCTCCAAAGTGACTGCACCTTGTTGTCTTGTGCCCAAAGTCCTGAGTTCCAATGTCTCATGTATTTTGTCCAATTCCTTAAGTGTTTCGGGTGGCAGGGTGAATCTGTCTACTGTTGCTCTATACAGAACATAAGCAGAATCATTTGAATGTTTGAACTTCAACAGAATCGCCTATCTTTAGCAATGAAAGGGCAAGTTTGTCATCTGAAATTATAATGTCATCACAGTTCTCTCAACTTTGTTTTCCTATAAACCTCAAAACATTGAACAGTCTGTGATAATTATGGATTTTTCTATACATCTGAAACTATCTGACATAAAAACAGGTATCAGAAAAAGCTCCGGCTTCCCTTTGAGGATTTTTCCTTACTATAGATTTTCTAAACAGATTCAAAATCTACCAAGACCCTGTGAATGGGCAGCTAGTCTCTAAAAACCTAATCAAAGACCCAGTAGAAGCTGGCCGTAAAAGTCTCTCAATTATTATATTACTTCAGTTAAGATCACCCCAATATATTCAATAATTCTCTCAAGCTATAATGTTCATTACCCTGGATTATGTAATAAGTACCTGAAAATACTGGCAAGCAACGTCTTGAAAATTTATCCTGCATTGTTAATGTAACCATATTCACAAACTAGACTGTGTTATCTGGAAAGAAAGATGGAAAAATAAGCAAAGAAAACAGTTTTCATGGTGCCAGGAAAGTACACACTACTCCTGATGGCTCACCCCTGACCACGCAGGAGAAATCTCTTCATGTGAGGGTGTCTTAATAGGATTTCTACATTCTAGGTGGGGTGGAGGTCCTCCAGATAGCCATCAGATAGTCTGCAGATAGCCATCAGTCTTAGAGACTGGAAGCCCTCTCTTCATTTTCATGTATTTCTTTTAAGAGTTTCTTCCTTTATTTATATTCCTCATTTTCAACTCCATTTCCCCTATGACTGCTATGTTCCTGGTATCTATTAGAGTGTGTCAAAAGAAACAGTTTCACCCTCTAGTGAGCACACTTTCCAGTATTTAGTTTAATTTATTTAAAGATTTATTTAAAGATTTATTTATTTATTTATTTATTTATTTATTTATTTATTTATACATGCACTGGGTACAGTCAGAAGCACGGGAGGATGAGAGAATTCACCAGAGCCAGAGCGGGGAGCAGAGCAGGCAGAAGGACCGAAGCACACTGCTGAGGGGAGCAGCAGGCAGCAGGAAAGGTCTGCGCGCCATGAGGGACCCTCCTCCAGTGGCCGGGGAGCAGCCAGGGATCGAACTGGCGCTGCAGAGGCTGCGGGCAGCTTCGCAACCCAGCGCACAACCGCTGCGCCACCAGGGAGG
The DNA here is from genome assembly GCF_964194135.1 of Talpa europaea. Classification (NCBI taxonomy): domain Eukaryota; kingdom Metazoa; phylum Chordata; class Mammalia; order Eulipotyphla; family Talpidae; genus Talpa; species Talpa europaea. The sequence continues at coordinate 105,801,243 of NC_140072.1, read as the reverse complement.
CCCACTTTCCAGTATTTTAGTATATACCTCTTTAAGTCCTATAGTCTCCAGGTAACAATCCCTTCTTTTCTTGTTATTTCTTTAATTCAGGAGGATCCCACACATTTTATACCAGCACCTTCGCTACTGGTGTTTTTTGCACCTGTGTTCTTAAAGGCAGGAAAATAGAGAGGAAAAGAATGCTTGAAATATATAACTTTATCAACCTTGTCGTTCCTAAGATTTGGAAACACACATTAGAATGGAGGCCTACATATTCCTCTGTGAAGTCTCTTTGACTGAAACAATTGTGACCCCAATCTTTTAAGTAACATGCCTGCCATCCTTTCCACACCAGTTGACAAATATGATAAAGGAACCCAGAGGATTAAGCTCAACCCCTCCAACCATGCGTCATGAGCCCTGCCACGTCAAGGTGTACTTACCTCAGTTCCAAAGAAGGCTGCATATCTCCTGATGGTTGCCCTAGATCTTTTGGGCAACCATCCCTCTCTCTGGGAACCTGGAGTTCAACTAAGCAGCAGAGGCTTCTGAGTCTACCTCAACCCCAGAGGGGAAGACCCGTCCTGGTCATATGAGGAATGCATTCCTCTGGTTGAAGACTTAATTCTCTCGACTGAACTCTTTTCTTTTTATTGTTTGTACGCTATATAACAGTACACTCAAGATTTTCCTTCAGTGGTTAAAAAAATAAAGCTAGTCCTGGGGCCTCCCTGGTGGCGCAGGGGTTAAAGACAGCGCTATTAAGCTATTGTCAGCCACTGCAGCTAAAGTTTGATTCCCTGGCCTGCCTGGGATATGACCCACATGATGCAGCAGACCTCTCTTGTCTCACCTGCTGTTCCCCTCAATTTCAGTAAATTCGCCTGTTCTGCTCCCCACTCTGTTTCTGGTGAATCCTCTCACCTCCCTGCCCCAGCACCTTTGGCCTATATCCCAGCTCCTGTAAATAAATCTTTAAAAATAAATAAAAAAACTAGCCCTGTTCTCTTTCCTATTTCTATAGAAACCATTTTTGATGTGTATGACCTTGTGTTCCTCTTTATGTAAACATATTATGTTGTCTTAGTGAATATTTTTATCTACAGCTTTTTACCTCAAGAAGTGTTGCTGAGATGGGAGATAGAGAATGGTAAACATTCTGCATACTTTTTACTTCTGAAAAACAGCATAAATTATCTAAAAAGGGGGCAAAAGACAGGACCCAGTCAGAGTGGGAACACTGCTATTAACATGTCAGTTATATTTTCCTTCTTTTCCTCTTGTTTACTCCTTGCTGTCAGTTGAAACAGATGTGTAGTCACAAAGAAAGGCCAGTGAAAGATATAACTATATGTAAGTAGAAAAGAATCAGAACCTCAGTGTCACAGTCAAAACGTGTACCCCTTGCCATGACAAATCAGGTTAAGACCAAACTTGGAATAAAAGGGGATTTGAATTCAGTTCTTGGAACCCCACCACCGCCCCCCCCCAACCTATTTTTCTGAAATCCTGTTGATGTGACCTTTAGCTTTTCCTTAGTATTTCTTCATGTAAGTCCTTGCTCCTCCCCGATTTGGGGAGATTGCCTTTGACACAATAGTCTGCCATTTCTTTAGGTTGCTGGCTTCTAATTAAACCTGCTTCCTTCCCACCAACTCTCAGCTTATGAGTGGGGAGTGGCTGGACCTATGCTCTTATAGCAGAAGGAGAGGACAGAGTGAACGAAGAAGCCATGATGAGGAGAGATCGATGTGTCACAGAACTAGGAGGAAAAAACCAGAGACAAACATCATACTCTGGCAATGACAAACTGTAAGTCAAATCCAAGGTACTATTTTATATGACAGGATATAGTCATAATGAAAACCAAAACCAAATTAACAATAAAAAGGGGAAAGAGTTAGGAGACAGGTTTCCCCTTTAGGTACTCCTGTAATGTGGGTTTCTGTCTTCCTTGGGGGTTCCTGTAGACTCTTTTGGTTTGAATTCTGTCTCTAACATTCTGCTTTGTGACTTGGGATACGTGATTAAACACGAGTTATTTTAGCTGTAGAATGGAGACACGTAACAATAGAGTTGTGAAAATTACAAAAGATAATGAATGAAAAGTGCTTAGCATAGTACTAGCACCTAGGAAAACCTCAGGAAATTGTAATGATAATTTTACTATTACCCACTCATCTGCACGTCCAGGCCTGAAAACACTTGTAGTGGAGTTTAGCTTTTGATATATTTAACCATGTATATTTTGCTCTGTCAGAACACCCACCCTTTAATGCCCCAGCAGTCAGCAGTAATCATAAACTCTTTTTGTGTTTTCATGTCAAATTATGTATATCATATATTACCATACAGAGTGTTCTTAGGGACTGTTGAATTATCATAACCACTACCCAATACTAGTGCCATCTGTGGAGTCTATTCTCGGCTTCACACTCTACTAGGTATTGCTTCCATCTCAGACCAAAAAAAGTCAGTGGCCCAGCATTTTAAGTTACCCACAGACCTCGGTTTATTGACTCACCAGTTGTTAAACTCCTCAGACTACCCTGGGTATTCCTTTGGTTCTCAACTAGGAAACACATAAAAATTACTTAGGAGACCATTTGAAAATTATCAGCATCCAGGTTGCTAAGCTCCTAGTTGATTATTATGCATAGTAACAATAAAAAGAAACCCCCCAACCTCACAAACAAAACCCAACACTGCTAGCCATGTCTTTTTCTCCCATATCCTTTCACTTATTAAGATACTATAGAAACAATCAACTGTGGATTAAAAATAAAGAAAACTTAAAGTTAACAGGCCCTGAGAGAAAGTCTCTGTTCCTTCAAAGCAAAGTACTAAATTTTGTCAATTATTTTGGCCAAAGGAATCTATTTTCTCTTTACTTCCTTCTTCCCCTCTCCCTCCTTTGCTCTCATTCTTTTCTTTTAAACTATTCACTATGGCTGAGATTATGGTTTTCTTTACTCTTTTCAATGAAAGGTTTATAGTTAATACATATTGGTTTTCCATATGGGACATTCTGGTTATTTCTACATCACTTCCTTTCTTTTTGGCAAGTATAATGATTTTCAGTGCATAGCCTTTACTTACCAATTATTAAATAAAAATTATTTAAAAACCTTTGATTATGAAAAACAAATACATGCTTATGGAGAAGCGGACCATACCCACTTGTAAGGTAGGGACACTTGGATCAGGCCTAAACTCATCTACTGACTAGCTGGTTCACAGGCAGAAAAGTAGCACAATACAGGTAAGTGTGGCCAGAGGAGAAAAGTTTCTTTTTGGAGTATATTTCTGGAAGCAACCCTACCCAGTTCCTAGATTTAATAGTTTTGGAAGCTGCATCCATCTTGTAAGCACATGTGGTATCCTCTTATAGAATGAAGTTGATGCCTGAGCAACCAGAAATGAGAGATGCAAAGAATCAGGGTCCTTCACGACAACTCTGAGTCACTGAATTAAACCAACTGAAACGTACTGTGCTTCTGGTAGTGAAGTGAATCAGTTAATTCCCTGTAGTGTTTAAGCCAATTTCAGTTGGACTTGCTCTTGTTTGCAATTAGATGCATCTTGAAAGATTCACTGTATCTTTCATCAGGAAGAGGATGCCTGTTTTTTATTCAAATTATACGTGAAAGAAAAAGCTACAACATCTTCCAGTTTTAAATAATTTTGCTATCAAAAATATTTTGCTATTTTTTCTGTCATATCCTTATCCTATTGGTTATTTGGCTTCAGGTTGTTTTTTGCAAGAAATATGTCAAATTGTAAATTGGTTTATTCTATAATTACAGGGAGTGGCTTCAGTATGCATAATTGTTATTCTATAGAAGGCAATTAGTATGAGGTTAATACCAAATGAACAAGAAAGATAACATTCAGCAAATAAAACATACAGTAAAACAATGTATATAATAGAGCATTGGTTTTATTGATGGCAAAGGAAAAAATTCTTTCACTTGTAAAAAGTATTTCCTTTATTTAACCAGGTACTTTTCCCTATTCTTTGTGTGCGTTGAATTGTTTCCTCCCCAAATCAGGTTTGTTGTCCAAAATCTAGTATTTCCCATCGTATTCTGAAGGGAAAGCAGATCCATAAGGAGGTTTTGACCAGGATGTTTCAGTCAACATCTCCTTTCTTCACAAAGACTCTATTTAAAAAAGAGAGAAGAAGGTGAAATTGGACCCTCATATTGACTTTTCCATACTCAAGATAGACTTCTGCTAAAACATGTCTGTGAAGTGCTTGTATAAATATCAATAGATCTCATGTAGAATAAACTGGACACTGCTGTCTAGTTTATAAATAATTTCTATGGAATAATAATGTAAACCAAAAGCAAAAACATTCAAGATAATATTTTCTTTTATAAATTCTTAAAGTACATCTCTGTCACTGTTGGCACCTTTATTACTAGCATGCTGATTTCAGCAATTTAGGTTGACTGAAAAGTTTGTAATAGAGAATAACCTTAAAAAAAAGGCAACCTGCCCAAGAAGTACTTCTCCCTCCATCCTACCAACCCCCACTTCTCCTTTGAAAACTTCTGGATTGGTTTAATCTGCCAGATCTTTTATTTTATTCTGCCACCTCTTCCTGTGTGCCCCCCACTGTTAGCAGGTACCACACTAGATGAACCACTTTTTGGTGGTGACAATAGAAAGAGCTGAGAGAAGTGGTGAGAGAAATCCTGTTTGCTTCAGTTGTGTTTCAGCTTCATAAAAGAATGCCAAGGCAGGAACAGGTAGGGTTCCCAAGGCAGCATACAAATAGCTCATAAATCTTCTGAAGTAAATAGTCTCCTGTTTAGAAAATAAAGAGCTTTGGGTTCCATTATTCTCTCATAATGCCTATTCTGCTGGCATTGTGGGGCTCTATAAAAGCTATCTTTATAGTGATCATTTCCCTGACCTTAATTTGAAAAATTCTGCAAAGGTACACTGGACAAAATTGTAGGAAAATACCCCACAAAACCCAACATTAAAAAATAGATCTTTTACCAGTAATAATGGTGTTTTTAATGATGGACCTTAGAAAACAAAGTCATGGCATTTATGCAGTTGTCTCTGCTTAGTGATTAGTTTCAAAGCATCTGGGGTTTCTGGTTAATAAGTGAAACTGTGAAGACCAGTCTTTTATCAAACAAGTAAACTAGAAATGAAACTCCCAGTGAGTGCATATTTAATACACCGCTTTACGTGCTGGATGGCACTAAGGAGTTTTGCGCTGATGTGTCTTACAAATTCTTCCCACACAGGCTATTTCTCTTTTCATAGCAGGATGTGAAACTTTACCACTCTGACTAGACCACTGCAATAGCCTCTTAGATTCTTTACCTCCTAATGCTGTACCCTACAGCAGAATTTCTCAAGCTTAATTTTGATGAGTCTTATTTAGAAATTCATGATATCATCAACCATATCAAAATCAAACTTTTGATGAGAGTAAGACACATTGTTGCTGCCATTTTTAACACCCATTGTGTTGGTTCAGATATTCTCTTGTACAGTTGGAAACGGCTTACTGTGGATTCTTATTCCTGTCTTTAAGGTTTCTTCAGAATGTCTTCAGAGGATTCTACCATACTATGAAAATGAAACTTAAAATTCATTTCTGAGATCTCCTTCTACTACATGATATGTAGTTCCTAGGAGTCCAATATTCAAATCCAATATTCAAATCCAGAACTAAAGCTTCAGTTTTGCCAACTGAAGAACTATGGGTCATTCTCCATCCACAGCTACTCATATGTCTATGTTTTCTATAACAACTACGATGATTCCAGGAACTAGAACTTTGAAGTTTGGGTCCTATCTTCCTTCAAGGCTTGAAACTGACTTCCCACCAGTTTTTCTCAGACTTGGGCCTATTTCTTATATTACTCCATGAGAATTTATTCTGTTACCTAGCCCTGACTCCTTGGTATCTTTTGTTTTTATTAGTTACTAATGTTTCCTTAGTAGATGTTGTTCCCTTGTTCTTGTTAGTAACTGATGTTATCCTTGGTTCAAGTAGAATCCAATTCTCTCTTTGGGAAAATATACATGTAGTGTAGGGTGGCAGTGATGGTATTATGAGGCCTTATTGAAAAAAAAAAAAACAACTTTGTAGGTCATTCAAAGGTAAAATACACATCAAAAACTTTATCAAAATATATTGATCTAATGAGCACTGCTACACAGCTAGATACTATGTGTCATCCATCATCTAGCAAAGTACATAAAAAAACAAAAAAAAATTGCCTATGAAATAATGTTTAAGTGGTAACAGAAATCACTTTATGTGTCCCTCACTATCTTGAGCAATTTTAGATTATGGAACCTTTGAAAAATTTCAGCTTATATTACAATTCGTACTTACATTAGGAAATCAAATGACTGCCTAAATGTATATCTTCCTTTTAAATTATTAAGCTAATCAAAACTAGGAATGAGGGGGAAAAAAGACAGTTTTTTTTTTCAAGAAGAAAATAACATTCAGTTGTGTGACAAGAAAAAAAAATATAATTCTTGTCATTGCTAAACCTCTCATTCAAAGAAAATATATAAAAGAGATATGGAATTCAACTTCATAATCCTACTCAATATGTTTGCATTAAAATAAAAATAAGTAACATACTTTTTACTTATTTTTACAGGTGTCTTACTTATTCATGTATTACTATAAATTTTGTGGTGAGAGGATTTTTAATGATACCATCATGGGACTGCACCCTCTACCTCATGCCAAAATTAATTTTTTTAGGTCCAAAATCCAAAATTTCAATGGCAGACAGTACAATCTAAAGCAACCGTCTGGGATGATAGAAGCTTTAACTCAAGGAACACAGAAAACCATTAAGATTATAAAGTTTAAATTGATTAGGAACAGTTTGTTTTGTACTATTTGATATGAATTAGCTATAGTGACATCAGAGCTATTTCCTTCTAAAAACATACTAAGAAATATAGTCTTTGTTCATCAAAATAAGATGTCTTAGTTTAGTTTCATGACTTTTTGGTTTTATTTCTTTTCCTTCCTATTGAAGATGATTTTCAGATAGCAATTCTGTGAAACTCTAAGATAAAAGTTTCTAGATTGATAGCATTGGGTCCAAAAATTAAATCTGAGTAAGTCATGTTGTCTTCATCCAATTCCCAAAGATAAGTTGAATAAGTTCCTCTTTCTTAAAAAGGATCAAAATTAATTAAACAATAAAAAATAAACTCAATTATCCATTTTACTCAGTTCTTTGCTTCCTTTTATTTTCTTCCTCCTTTCAAATTTAATAGTCATGTTGAAAATTGTCATCACCTTCAATAATAGAGTGCAGGCATAGAGAACAAGATTAAATTAGAGATAGCATCTGTGGGGAAAGTTTTAGTGGGAAAGTAATATGTAACTATGGTATAACCTTACCTAATTTATAGTTGCAAGTTTTAAAACATCTTTTTTCCCATTATATTATTATAAAATATTAAGAGTTAGACTTACATATTCAACAGGAATAGCATCTTTTATTATATGAAAACCACCTTACAATGTTAACTTTACCTTTTCATGTTAGTTTCGAGCCCGGGGAGGTTGATAAAACTGCTGGGTTGGGCGAATGGATCGTCTTGGCTGGCCATCACCTCCTCTACGGAACTCAAGAGTTTGGTCGTAGGTGCCTTCTTCCTCCTATTTGCAAAGAGTAGTGATTTAACATGTTCAAAATAGCGCCAAGTTTCCTAAGTTAAATATACTTTATGGTCCCCATTTTGATATGCCCTCTTAAGCTGCCCTGGTATTCACATCTGTCAACTTTTATAATAGAGGGAGGCAAGGGAAAAGAGGGGGAAAAAAAAGGTCCTTGGTAATGGAAGAATGAAATTTATAGTGGTAACAGAATCCAATTTAAATTCTAGAAAAGGAAGCTATTTCCACATAATAGCATAAATATCTCACCAAATGAACCAATGTGGTAAAAACATAAATGCAAGCATTATAATAAAATTTTTCTTGAATATTTAGGCTTCTAGTTATTTCTAAGTATTTATCATGGAAAAGGATTTTCGTCAGATATGAAAAAGGGTTTGAAGAGCCAGAGAGTGTTCACCAGCTGTCTGTCCTCATCTGATGAAATCTCCAACATCGTTAAGAACCTTACATCTAGAGACAGGAAAAAATAATGAATTGGAATGAGGAGGGGAATACAATTTACATAAAAAGAAAGCTTCATGCAAGACATAGCAATCACCATCGTAAAACACAAACTATTTTCTTCTCCTTTTCTTTCTTACTGAAAGGGCAGATCTATCAGGTCAAGGGATAGCATGGGTAAATTAGGATAAGCAGATTAGACAGCCGAAAGAGTATAGTTAATTATAATATTTGAAAGGACTTAAAAGCAACAGAAATGTAGCCAAAAGCCACACTGGTTTCTTACTGAGTGCTGCCACCCTGTTATTTTAGTGTTTTTAAATTAATGTTCCCTTTTAAATACGGGGGATGGGGGGAATTGGCTTTCAGTTTTATTTATGACACAGACAGCATCTATTTCAAAAGTTGAGTTAAAATTCCAACTGAATTATCAGAGTACAATAATTTGCATAATCTTGGAAATTTATCCTACTTCTTCCTCATCCTTTTATTTTTGAATCTTCTTTCCCAAAAGACTGCTACCTTTAACCCTGTAAATAACACAGGCAATTACATAAAAGACTTGAGTTCTATTCTCTAAATTCACAGATCCAACTACACAATTTTACCTGATTGAAGCAGAGACCTGTTAAGGTAATTTGATCAAATCCTATTTAGAAATTATATTTAATATTTGGCATGAACGTAATTCTCATTATTAGAATTCATCCATGTTATTCTTATCATTCTTTCCATTTTATACAAAGGACAATGAAGCCCAGGAAAGTTTTGGGACTTTGTCCTAGTATTTCTAAGGCAACCTGGGTTTTGATTTAAATATTGATGCTTACAACCACAACTCTTGGTCTACATCTAAAAGAAATAAATAAACCAATAGCCAAAAATTAATGATAATCTTTAGAGGACCATCATCACTGAAATAATAGGATGGAGAAATTCATATTATATTCAAATATATTTGACAATGTATCTGGCATAACTCAACAACTACATTTTAGAGAAAAGCTTTCAAAAAGCTCTCCTTTCCCTATGTATCTTTTGTTAACAATCTCAAGTGATTAGGAGGATCAGCTATAATGTCTATAATTTAGTAAAGCAATTAAAATGCAGGAAGAAAACTGGAAAATGTGATCAGGAAATGAGAATTTTTTTATTATTCTGGTCACTGTTCTGAATGAAGATTATCAAATATTACAGCTAAATTTGAAAGGGAGTTATTTAAGTTTATGACCTGTAACACATTTGAATCTTTGCATATTAACTGCATAAGATAAACAAATATTTGGTACTATAGTAGATGAAGTAATTATTTTAAGAATTAGAATAGAATGTTCTTTTTCTTCACGATGAGCTACAGAACTGCCAGAAGACATCTAAAAATTTGTATTTTGTCAATAAAATACACTGATAAAGGTAGGATGCTACTTTTACTGGGTGAGCTAGATTTATATAATAGGACATTGCTATTTAAAAAGCTGTCTCTACTGTGTTTAAAATAGTCACAGTCTATACTACCTAGAGCCAATTAAATGGTTTTATAGAGATGACCAACTCTAAAATCCTTTTCACATTATTTGATGTTATCACAATCTTTTTGAACAAAGTGGAAACAAAAAAATTAAAGTTGATTCTGATAGCTTTGTTTTCAGTTATTGTCAAAAACATAATCTTGCTTTTTTAACTTTTAAAAATTCCTCTAACAGTGGTTGAGAGCAAACCTGGTTTCCCACCAAAACTACTTCCTGTAGTCTAATAGCTAGTAATTTTTAGCTCTAAATACCTTTTTCCATTTTATGTAACACATATTTTAATTTAACAGAGCAGATAGTCTGGAGTCATCTTTGAATGAAATTTATACTTTGTTCTTCTTCTATCTTTTTCCTTTAGGTTCACTACTATGTAACATTTAAAACTCAAAAAAATTAAATTTCAGTTAATGAACATAATCAAAAAAATCTGACACTGTTTGAGCTGAAATGGTCCTGGAAAGCCATCTATCTCTTTAGATTTTGACAGATGAGGAATCTCTAAACCAGAAAGGGCATGTGATTTTCCCAAGTACAGAGCTCATTAGAGTGAGTTCAGACCAGGGCCATTTTGTTTCTCTCTCAGGCAAGAGTCTCTAAAAGATTTGTGGTTACTTTCATAAACTGGAACTGTCCAAGTTTCTGAGATTTAGAACCATTTTATTGGGACTCAGATTTTCTGCTTACCTCAGTCATGCTAACAAGATGATTTAAAAGTAATAATATTCAAAATGCACTCTCTTTTCATGCCAATATTTACTAGTTTATTGACCTTTTTTAACGAAAAAATACAAATTGCAATAGTCATTGTGACACCAAGTATGAATGATATTTAAAAAAAAAAAAAAAGGTCACAGCACCAATGCAAAAAGGAAATTCACAACTTTGTCTATAAAACACATTTGACAGATCACAACATCCTCCCTGAATGTCATTTTCAGTCTCACTAGTGCATACTGCACCTGAAGTGAGAACACACACACACACATATTCCCTTGACTATGAAAAGCTATTCCACAAAAACTCATTGTAAATCAGTTACTTGGAACTTGGAACATACCTCAGTAGGAATTATGACACACACTTAAATAGAGTCAGGTTCTCACTTCCATAAATAGCATGGTGAAGTGCACTTAGTATGCAAACCCATACTCTAAGTAAGGTGCTAGGTCAGTGGTTCTCAACTGTAGTGACTCTGCCCCTCAGGGGGCATTAGGCAATGTCTAGGGACATTTGGACTGGCCACAACTGAGGGGTGTTACTGAGATCTGGCGGGTTTGGAGACATTTATGGTTATTATAAACTTAGGGGGTATAAACTGTGTGGCAAGGAATTGTTATTACATTTAAGGGTAGAGGGCAAGGACACTGCTACACCTCCTACACTGCACGGGGAAGCCCATACAAATAATGATCCAGTTCAAATGCCAACAGTGCTAGGGTTGTGAAATCCTAGGCTAGGCAAATGAAGGAAGAGGAAACTTAGAGGTTGCAAGTTCCAGGGCACCCTGAAAAATAATTCTGAAATTCAGGAAGCTCAAGTCTGGCAACCTGTCCCTTTTTATTGGTATTTCTTCTTCTGCCTCTGCTTCTGAGGCCTAAATGCTGATTCAGTTCTCCATAGAACTTCATTGTATGGGGGGGGGGGGGGGAGGCAGGTCTCCATTTGCTAACAATACAACATTTTCCTCTGTTTCAGTTAAATGTTCATATTAACCTTCTGAATTGTCTTATCTGAATTAAAATGCTGCAGTCCCTTCAGCACATTACCAAGGTCATAATTTTGTGAAGAGACAATGAGAGATTATTTGTTTGGTAGGACTAGGGAGTAGAGATGGCAATTCCCTTTATAAAACAAAACTTAGAAAAACTTATTGTCACCTGTCATTTAATAGCAATTCTGGTATATAATTTAACAAAACTTCTAATCAGTTCCTTCTGGACAGAATCTATTTAGATAACTGTCACAAAAACATAAGATAGTATCTTAAATTCATATCACATAGCCTCAATAATTCTGCAAGTTTAGGATAATTTGAACAATGAAATACAAATGAGTATATGTCTCCTTCAGTGGCTGACATATGAACTACTTAGTCTATGTATTTCTAAGTCATTTCATCTGACTGGTTAGCTTGTATAGTCAGTTTTCAGAAATATAAGCTAATTTTAATATAAAACCCAAGCAAACAACCATATTAAAAACAAATCTGCGAAACTATGGAGACAGTAAAAAGATCAATGGTTGCCAAGGGTCAGAGAGAGACAAAAGGATGAATAAACAGAATACAAGCTATTTTTTTAAAGATTTATTTATTTATGCACACAAGAACTGGGGTATGGGCCAGAGGTGCAGGGGTTGAGAGGATTCACCAGAGACAGAGTGGGGAACAGAACAGGCAGACTGACTGAAACACACTGCTGAGGGGAGCAGTGGAGGAGACAGGAGAGGTCTGCTACGCCATGTGGGTCACCTCTCTGGCAGGAGATCAAACCCGTAATGCATTGGCTGTGGACAGCTTCATAGGTTGTGTCTTAACCCCTTGCGCCATCAGGGAGGCCCCAATATAGGCTATTTTAAGGGCAGTGAAACTATTGTGTATAATAGTATTATGGTGGATACGTGTAATACATTTGCCCAAAATCATAGAACATATAAAAGGGGACCATGATGCAAACTATAGACTCTGGCTGATAAAGATGTGACAATGTAGGTTTATCACTTACAACAAATGTGCTACTCTGTTAAAGGATGTTAATAAGGGGGAAGCTATGCATGTGTTGGGGGAGAGAAGATATATAGTAAGTCTCTGAACCTTCCAATCAGTACTGATGTGAATCTAAAACTACTCTTAAAAATAAAGCCTATTAAAAACAAAAAGGTATAAAATAGGCTATGCCAATAGGATATATCATGCCTCACAGAGTGCCAACATGGTAGGTCTTTAACATGATGAAATATTTGTTGTATTACCTTATTAAAATGGCCTATCTCAATCCATTCAGATTCTTCCTGTAGTTATAAGTAAATAGAATATAATAATTAAATTTCTTTCATCTACGGGATGGCATGAAGATTAATGTGTGAAAACCACTTTGAAGATTATTAAGCTTTCTGAAGTGTCTCTAGGTTGCGTTTACTTATTCCCAGGGTATTTATAGTATTTCCTCTCTTAGTCATCATTACAAAACTTCTATCTTGGATTTTACTTTTCAGTCCAATAATGAAATAGAATATCTCTGCCCCATTCAGAAATGAAAAAAACAAACAAACAATCATGTAATGGATTCCAAAAGTAGAACCTAGGGCATTTCAAAGTGATCTATTTTAGATTGACTTTAGATTGACTATACTATCACCCTATTACATTAGAGTAACCAAAATTTCAAAGTAAAAGCTGGGTCAACTCTTTTTTCCTATGAAGATCATGAAAATTGTTTGTGCTCATAGCACATGTATTACGATTAACAGTCAACCATAGTTTACCAATTATCCTTGTTTAAGAAATATATTCCAATTTAAAATACAGCTCTAGCACAAAATAAACTGGGCCCATGGTAGCCTGGAGCCACAGACTATAAAAAAAGGAAGTTTCTATAGAGAATAGTTCAACTAAGAAGTTATTATTTGCTCACACAATCAGTTCCATAATTGGAGCTAGAACACAGGTCATATGATTCATAGTTCTATCTGCACTTCACTATGTTTCTGAGAATGAAGGCAATACACACAGTTAAAATGAACTGGAAGACAGTCTGAGATAATTTAATGGAACAGATTTAAAGATGTAAAAATTATTATTTATTTATTTATTTATGGATAAATATAGCACTCTTCTTCAAATGAAACTGCATATAGAATTCCAACATAAAATAGATGGGTTCAGGTTAAAGTGGGTGTTTTTATATGTGAACATGAGCAGTATCCCCTGGCTTTCTCTTCTTCAGACCGTTTAAGCTCTGTAAACCCCTAAGGCACAAAATTAAAAACTGAACCTTGGTCAACTGCTGCTATACATTGGGAACCAGATGGGTGTAATGACTTGATTAATACAAGAACTCAAGCTCGTTGACGAACAGAGAGAAGGATGGCCTCTGTCTCTGAGTTCAGCACCCTTTTCCCTTTGCCTTCTAAACTCAAAGAAAACTAAACTCTTTAAATTTCTATAAATTAAGTATCTTATTTACTAATAAAAACTCACCTTCCGTACCTAAAGGGAAAAAAAATCCTCAGACTTCATTAATATATTATTAAGTTATTATATATGATTTAAATAAGTAAACTTCATAATAGAGTAATTTATTTGTTTGGAAACAGGTAAAGTAAGATTTCATATAAGAATAAAATATCATGGAGTTCTGTAGTCTCCCTATCCTACCCTTCTCCTTAGAGTAGCTCAAAGATCATCTTTTAATATATACCATGTCCAGTAGTATTTTATTTAAACCAAATAGCTTTTTTTTTTTTTTTACAAGTTTTTATGTGAGTGCAAGTCTTTACTTTTCTGGCTTACACACCCAGTGGTATAACTGTTGTGTCATATGGTAGCTACATGTTCAGGTTTCTAACTTAGGTAATATTGGGGTACTCCCATCAGGTATTACCACCATAGTGAACCCACCAACCACCCATATTCCACCACCACGGGCCATTGTGCTTCCTCCCACTTTGTTCTTACTCCTCCCCAATTTACTCCCCTCTTGGTTAAACCAATTAGCTTATAGCAGAAAAGGAAAAAAAAAACCAACACTGATTCAAGACAAAAAAAAAATCTGACCTAAAATTAAATTACTGTTCCAAAATGCATGGTTGACATAGTATACTGTTTTCATTCCTATATTATGCAGAATTTCAGGAGCCATGAGACATTTTACTGTGGTTATAATTTTCTATTTTTAGAAAGGAGTTTATTCTCTAAAGTTACACAAAAATTGAAATTGTTGATTATTCTATATGATATTAAGAAATCATCTGAATACCTATTTCAAGCATTTTACTATGTTTGCCAACTAAAACACAATCTAAACAAGACAACTAAACTTTAACATGGAAGAAAAAATGACAGTGAAAGCAAATATAATACTATTCATTATTGTATTTCCTCTAACATAAAAATCTTATACCCTTTAATGCAGAGTAAACAAGCTATTTTTTGGAAGCTCAGTCATTTGTGAAAATTCAACTAAACATCAAAGGGTTAAATCCATATTTTAACTAGCAGGAAATAGCACACTTTCATACACACACACACACACACACACACACACAACACCTATAAACATGTCACACTTTTCAAATTCCAAAAGATGAAAGCACAGATATTCTGCCATTGAAAAACATACCTGAGTTTACTTATAACTTGTAAAAGAAAAAGGGAATGAAGATTTATTTCACTGTGTGCCTAATATTTTACATTTTATTTCATTATTCTTTACAGGGATGCCCTGAAATATTTAATCTCATCATTCCATAAATGATGAAACTAAGGCTCAGAATAACTTACCAAAGATAGATAAGTGGTCACACTTTAATAAGACCTCTGGTGTGTATGCTTTGAAGTTCTTCCCATTGTATCACATAGCCTATGGTTAGGTTTCTTGCTTCAGACAGTTTTAACTTTTTCTAACAGTTAGCTTATGCTCAATTTTAAATAAATTAGTGGTTCAGCCAAAAGACTAGTATAAATATCACTTAAAGGTCACTATTGAAACTTAGGTGGTAAACTCAATGCAATATATAACACATCGCTTTCCAGTGATACACTGCTGAAATGTATATAATATACATTTCTAATTCAAAGTTACTTCAATTGAAAATAAAAAAACAGGTCATTATCTTTGTCCAAATACTATAATGAAATCCAAGAATGAATATAGGATTTATAACAATATGTACCTCTCTAAAACTCACTGCATGTTTTAGCTAAAAGTTAAATGGAATCTAAAAGCTTGTCCTGAAATCAGGGCAGGGAGCGTGTTCTTCCTCCAAAAAATGCCAATCTACTAAAAGATTTCCTAGAGAGACAGTTATCATGGCATTAGTGTTTAAGACTTCAGTCCCTTAAGTAAAATCTGAATCTGAATTTAGACTCTACCACACACTTCCTAAGTGTGTTACTTAACTTTTCAATATCCCAATTTTCTCACATAAAAAACAATGATGAAACCATAGGTTTACAAATAGACTTGTAAGAGAGAATACAATAAAGAGTGAACAAACAAGCCATGCATGTTGCCTACTGTCTGAATTTCATGCCTGCTTCAATTAAACTACCTAGATTCACAGATTTTGCTAAAAATAAGGAACTTTGTTCTATGAATATGTCCTTACTTGCTTTGGGCAGATAAGGAATGGTGGGAAATTTACTGGGAAAAAATGTCAATGTAAAGAGAAAGATTCTTGCTGTTTGCTTTATTTCTCCTGAAACACAAAAACTATAAACAAAAATAATGTTACATTACAAATTTATCTATTGTTACCATTGTTTTTGTTTCCTATAAGGAGGTATCTCTTTTAATTATAGAGAGAAGGGGCAAACTGAACATGAAGGAGAAAATTAGCAATGAATTTCAAATAACTCAAAATGGTTACTCAAAAGTGATAGAGGTTATTTACATAAATCTTGAATATTTTAAGATAAATTTCTTTAAAAAACTTGCTTTTAGATTATATCCTCAAAATTTTAGCAAATGCCATAAAAAGAAACTAATTAGAAATAATTTTAAAATGTGGAAGCATTGCAATGATGATTAATAATGGAAAATGCCAATCTATGCCTGTTGATAGGTTTTCAGGTCAATGTCTATAAATTATCTTTCTGAAAACAACTGCTTTCCCAAAAATGCAAATTTAATAAATATGATTTGGAATATTTTATGGTTTAGACAGATGAGAGAATGATCACAGTGGTCAATCATTTCTTTCACTCTGATAATTTGTATCATTTTTATGTATTAAATTGATAGGCTAATATAACTAATTCTTATTAACTAATTAACTAATTCTCACTCTGAAATAATAATTACATCATAAAACCAGACTGCTTTTTACACTAAAACAGTCAACCCAATGCATTTTATATAACTGACCACTTGAAACACATATAGTATGCTACAGTGATTTGTAATTTAGGTTTAAGAAACAGAATTAGAAAAAACACTCCATGTATACTGACAAAATACAGTCCAAATCTTTGCCATTAAAAAGTACTAAAGGTTGGAGTGAGTAGGGGAAATGTCTTGACATGCTTTATGTATCTGTAAGAAAAAATATGTATTATAAAAATAGAATCGCCCTTTAGTGAAAGTTAAGGAACATAAGACAGATAGGAAAAGAATTAAAAATTTAAATCTTAAAGCAGACAGAGGTCCAATGTAACAAACATTTTACATTTAATCCCATTCAGATCCAAGAACCCATACCAACAATGTCTGCACAATGAACTAAAAGTATTTTTCTTAGTGAAATATAAAAAGATGCTTAAAGATCTTTATAAATTATAGGTTAGCTAATAAAGCCATAGTTTTAGAAATGTGAAGTATCCCAGAAATCAATGCTCTGATCTCATCTGCTATATAAAATGCATTCATCACATCATACACAGATGGTTCCACCTCCATCAAAGAAGTTCAGGCTTCCTTGGGCAGCCAACACTAATGCTCTGAATATTCGTCACTAGAATGTGCAAATCTACATTTCTGGAACTTTTAGCTACATTTTCTAGTTGAGTCTGTTTCCTTTGCCTCATGAAAAATCTAAAATATGATATAAAAATAAGTATTATGCCTTTTCTTAGTCTTCTATTTTCTAGAATCAAAAGACTCAGTTTCTGGAATCATTTGTCAAAAACTTTATTTCGAGAATCTCCCATCACCTTAATCATCTTTACTTTTACACATTTTAGTATTTACTATTCCATATAAACTAGTATTCAGAATAATATTCCAAGTATGGTCTGCTTAGAACATAATGCTATTATTTCCCACGATGAGCAAAT
The DNA here is from genome assembly GCF_964194135.1 of Talpa europaea. Classification (NCBI taxonomy): domain Eukaryota; kingdom Metazoa; phylum Chordata; class Mammalia; order Eulipotyphla; family Talpidae; genus Talpa; species Talpa europaea. The sequence continues at coordinate 105,783,605 of NC_140072.1, read as the reverse complement.
CCTACTTATTATTCTATGAGTGCAATCTAATCTTGCATTAATGTTTTTAATAGCTGTTCAATCACTGTTTGCTTACACTGGTTTTTGTTACCAAGCAAAATCTATAGGGCCAAATTGCAGAGTGTATTTCACTCTATTTTAGAAGAGAATAATTTTCCTAACTCAAATGAAATGTTTTAAACTTAACCAAAACTGAAGTCCCCACACTAACAAAAGGTGGTATTTTAGCACATAATTCCACTGGTGTATTCCAAGTAATTTTACAATATTAAGTCAATTTTTATGACAAGCTTTTTCTTGCCCCAGATTGGAAATTAGAGGCCATTATCTTAAAGAGTAACATCCTGATGGGCGATTTAAATGTATTTTAATCTTAAAACTACATTCTAGTGAAATACAGAAGGTGAAAAGAGACTCAGGGTATGACTAAACTCCTAGCAACAGAATAGTAGGTTAAAGAATAGGTCATATTATTTGAGACCTCTGGCTACAAGTATTTTCACTTCACTATTTAAAATTATTCAATTCTTGAGAACTGAATGAACAAAATGGATGAAAGACACTATTAAAATAGTACATCACAAACAGAAGAGGGTGGAGTACAGGGTGGGACAATGGGTGAAGAACGTGTAAGGGATGGTAGTGAGTAATTTGGTTTTGCTTTCTTTGTGTGTGTTTTAGTTAACTTTTTCTTAAAAAATTAAAAAAAACCAAAATTATAAAACCAGTGTATCCCATATAAGTACAAACACTTCTATGCTAAATATTTATTTATTTATATCTATCTGTATCTATAATTTCATTAACTCCCCACAAAAATCCTTATTAGGCTAGTATCATTTCTTTGCATCTACAGATAAAGTGTAGGATCATGTGTCATGGTGTCAATGAGTCTAGAATCTGAATATCAATTCTGGCAATTTACTAACTCAGTGACTTTTTTTATAAGTTACTTAATGACTCTGAACCTATATTTATACTTTTCCTGCTGTGTAAAATGGTACAACTAATTATTTCATAGGGTTCTAGTGGTTAGCAAGTCAATTAATCCAATCAAGACATAAACATACTGCCTGGTGTGTGTACCAATCAAGCAAGTCTTGAACAGAAGGAATTCCAAATTTTATATTCTCAACCATTTATCCTATCTTGCCTCAATAAGTTACTATAGAAATACCATCTTGCTGTACTCTAAAAACAAATTACTCTTTGTATGTGTAAAGTAATGGATTTTTCCCCCTTCATATTGAGATCTCAAAATGTTCAGTATATGTGGAGCTAGCTTTTTATTTAAGCTATTCTTTTCTAGCTTAGCATACATATTCAACAATTGACATTTAGATGACTAAAGAAATAAAAAGGTATCACAAAGATTTTCTTTATGATTAATAAGGAAGTCAAACTTAGCTGTATCTATTTAGGTAAAGGAAAATCTACAGTATATACCACCTGATTTAATTAAGATTTTTAAATATATTATATTTTGCTGTAATATCCTATTTCCTGGTTTATTGAAAATCAGGAACCATGTTTTGGTCACCTGAAATTTCAAACCTAAAACATCTAAAATGTTCAACAGAGGCTGGAAGCACTGATATACACACTCATTGGAGAGTCACTTCCTCATCATCTCACACAAAGGGAGAACATAATAAATATTCCTTTCTATTAAATACGTTACGTTCTTTTTGCTTTTCAAAAATAAGGCTATTTCTCTTTCTCCATTCAGCCATGGCTGGAACAATAAAAAGCTAGAACAAGTTAGGTAGGCATGAAGTCTCTGTATTAGAGTGAAAAGATTTTCTTGGTTTTTAAAAAAATTTAGTATGTATCTTTCTGAAAAGTACTAAGGCAAAACAATCAAATATTTAAAAAATTCTAAATTCATCCATAAGATCATTTAAAGTGCATTCCTTTACGCATTTTAAAATACCTGCCTCTTCCTTTACCCACCCACAAACACAATGTAAGCTGTTTATCAAAATAAAAACAAATAGTTGTGCTAGCCTACGAGGGAGGAATAGTAAGATATCAGTGATAAAGACTATATTGTATAGTTGTAAAACTGAGGACCACTAAACTTAATGAGAAATTAATAGGACTAGGAAGTTTATGGTACTCTCAACAGTTTATAAATCCTCAGACTGTAAACCATATGATACATGGTCAAATTTCACTTTAACTATCTATGAATAAGGGCATCATAGTCTTTTAAAAGCTGAAATGAGGAAGAAAATCCTGTCCAAAGTTAAACATTAATTTATGCAAACTCCCAGTTTTGACAAGAATCCTGTCACTGCCAAGCAGCAGGTACAGACAGAAGATGCGCTGCAAAGTTTTGTGTTAGATATAAGATGAAGTCACCAATTTATGAAGGTTGCTCCAAACCTTAGGGTTTCAAAAGTGAAAAATGATTTTTAACAAAGAAATGATAGAAAATGATGAATCTTTTTATGAATTTGCAGGTAGTATTATTAACAAAATACAGCTATTTTGCTAGAAAAATTAGTTTACTTTAAAAAGAGCTATGGGTTTTTATAGTAAGGCTAGATTTTTAAGAGTTCTGAGACAGAAGTTCATTGTACTACTAGCATTTACACAGAAGATTTCAATAAAAAATATAAGAGGAAAAGAAATTAAGTTGATGAGCAGATAGTGCAAAGCAGCAGTCTGGGTTTCCTTCCAAGAGAAATAATGGGATGGATACCCAATTCCTGATTTGGAAAGGCCAATCAGTAGTTATTGCTGCAATCTAGAGTCAATAAACATTACTTTGAGGAAGTGAACAATAGGAGGGCTGCTCCTTTCAAATCCTTGAAGGAAAACTAAAGAAATGATATCACAGTAATTAAAAACTTAGATGCCAGGCATTTCAATCATTGAGTGACTGAATGGTTTGCTGAGCAGCTATTACATTCCTTACATCCACCCTAAAAGGTTGCATATTTTTACTGTTATTTTTTGGAGGAGAAAACAAAACTGAGGCAAAAAAAAAAAAAAACACTGTATGTATCTTGACCAGGTTATGTTGGACGCTGAAGTCCATGCTCTTCCCACACATCCCAGTAGATGCAAAGGCTAAAGGAGAGAATTAAATTGATCATGTTAAACTCTTATTATATAATAAATATTTATTTATATAATAAACCTTAAATAAGGTTTATATAAATAGATCAAAATTAAGTAATAACATCATGAAATTTATAAAGCAAAGTGGGTATGACAGTATTTGGGTGCCATAGTTCTTACAGTAGAACTCATTATCCACAATGCTACCTACTCTGAGCACCATCTAGTCTGAATGACTCAATTGAGAGAATAAAGTACTCTGCATTGGCTATACTACCAATAAGCAGTTACTATACTTTCAATGAATTAATGTTAAGTGAAAAGCTTAGAATAATGTCTGGCACAAAATTAAGTATTCAATAAAGTGAGTTATTACTATTTCACCATTGAAAGTTCTATTCTTTACAATGCTACATACAATACAAACACTTACTCTTTTATTGATTTGAGTCAAGCAATTTGACTCTATTATCCCAGCGAATTATAGAAGCTGAGAACCTAACATACAATGCTAAACATGTCTTTATGTGGCACTTTACAAGGTGATTTTATAATTATTACAAAAGAGAGGCTGAGGATCTGGTCAATTAGCAACATGTTCATTTTTTTTCCATTGAAGAAAGAAGTAATTTTCTTTACTGAGACAAATCTTATCTTAGATTACCAAATACAGTAATTGTCTTTTATAATTCATCCATGGTAATTCCCCCTCTCCAACCACTTCCCCGCCCTGGTAACTATAGATACAAAGCATTGACTCTCCAGAGAACATAACCATGGAGAAAGAAAGTATAATAAAGTAGTAAATTCACCAATACAAATATTTTCACACCAATTTCTTTACATTAACTATTACACGTTCTAAGACATCCTCGAAGCCTTAAATATAAAAAGTTCTCTTTTATATATTTATTTGGCAAGATTTTACTTTAAGTAAGAACTTATAAGTATAATGCATTTTATAGAAGGGACAAAGAGTCTGTGAGGGGTTGGCCTCTTTAATGCCAAAACAAGAATATTTTATGGCAGTTTATAAATTAACTCTAAATAATAAATCATTAAGAGCATATATCCTTAAGAGGATTACCTAGTTTTTTACCTGGATTTTGTTACTCTTTATAAATGTCATGCAAAAAATTATGATGAGAATTTTAAAAAATTACTTTCTTCTTTAAAACTTTATCTAAGTTAGGAAAATCTCTCCCTATGAATGGGTCAGTAGCGGATGGAGAGGTCAATAGATGAGTTAAGTCTCATGAGATTAATTTTTTTAAAAGATTTATTTCTTTTTAGGGCCTCCCCAGTGGCGCAGCGGTTTAGCGCTGGGTTGCGAAGCTGCCCGCAGCCTCTGTAGCACCGGTACGATCCCAGACTGCCGGGCGAGGGTCCCACATGGTGTGCAGACCTCTCCTGCCGCCCACTGCTCCCCTCAGCAGTGTACTTTGTCAGTCTGCCTATTCTGCTCCCCGCTCTGACTCTGGTGAAATCTCTCACCCTCCCGCACTTCTGACTGTACCCAGTGCTTGTATAAATAAATAATAAATCTTAAAAAAAAAAAAAGATTTATTTTCGATTTATACAAGAGCTGGGATACAGGCCAGAGGTGTGGGAGGTTGAGAGGATTCATCAGAGACAGAACGGGGTGCAGAACAGGCAGACAGAAAGCACTGCAGAAGGGAGCAGCAGGCATGACAGGAGAGGTCTGTCACACCATGTGGGAATCTCCCTGGCTGGCCGGGAGTCGAACCCGTGCTGCAGAGGCTTTGGACAGCTTCACAGTGCTGCGCTCAACCTGCTGCACCACCGGGGAGGCCTACATTAACTAGTTTTTAAAACAATTTTCTTCTTTAGTTCCTTTTCTTCTTATTGAGATAAGCTGATCTAAACAATTCAGTAATTATGAAAACTTTAAAAAAAACTGTTATGTCATATGCTTATACCTGACATGTATGTACATACATGTACATGGAGTTAAGTACACACTAAACACTTTCAAAGGTATCTGATGCATACTACCTGGAATGAAGATGAGCTAATAATGGCCTGAAACTTTGTTAACATTCCTATCTTACTTTTTAAGATTACTATCAATCTTACTAGTAAGAGCCTAGAACCATCTTTACAAGCATTTTCCAAAGGTCCTTGGCAATAATATAATATTTTATTTGGACTATCCTTTATGCAGACTTCATGACTGTGTAGACTTACTAACATCAGGTTCCTAATGAGTACCTTTACTGAACATTGGCTGAGTGGTTTAGTTGCTAATTGATTAATAAACAGAAAGTTCTCAATTTGTATATCCACTTGAACTTTTATTGGAGCTACTAGGTGATTAGAAACTGAAAATGGACTGTAACAGAATGCTATGGGCATGATATTTACTATGGGTTAAAATATTTTGCTGTGAAAATATACTGTTGGTCAGCTCTCTCCTGTTCTCGAGTGGTTTCTAAATCTTCATACCTCTTTTCAAAATTCCTCTCCTATATTCTTGACCTCACTGCTTTTGCCTCACAGAGAAGAGCCCATTAGTGAAGAATTATTCATACTTCCTTCCCTGAAACCTAACAACTTAATCTCTTGCATACCTATATACTTCTTGAACCTCCTTCCTCCTGTGTTCCTCAACATACCCAAAGTCACTTGTGATGGTATCCAACGTTCTCACCATGGCCTGTTTTCCCCCCTTTAATCCTTACTCTTATTTTTACAATTACTCCTTCTTTGTTTTACAGTGCTTTTGATGTAAACACGCTTGAGTTTTTATAATGAGCAATTTCACTCTTAATTCTCATCTTTAATACTCCTTATCTTTACAATCAAGATCTTAAAAAGTTTATTTTCTTATTTTCCATTCATAAGTTGTCTTATACATTTCACCATTCCAATGAGTCATTCATTTACTGTTACCAATCACCTGCTGATTGCCAAATGCAACAATTTTCAATTCTTTTCTTCCTTGACTTTTTCAACATTTTATATTGCAGACTCAGCACACCTCAACTCACAGCCCACTTTTCCACCTACTCTCTCTCCACCCTGGCTATATCTACTCAGTGTTCCTTCTCACCTTCATCTGAGAAATTCCCAGGCCCCTAAGCAATTTCACCCATACTCTCTACTTTTACAAAGACTCTGATGACTCCAAAATCCTCATCTCTTGCCTCTGTTATGCAATAACTGGTTTCCATGTTCTCTGCTTTCACTGAAATCCAGTTTCTACACTACAGGCAAAAATCTCTTAAAGATCACCTCAAGCCATTCCCCTGAAAGTGTTTATTGTCCCCTATTCTGAGGAGAAAATTCACGTTACCAGAACCCACCTGGCTCTCCTGAACCTCCTTCCTCCTGTGTTCCTCAACATACCCAAAGTCACTTGTGATGGTATCCAACATTCTCACTAAAGTCTCACCCCTTGACCCCATTGACTTTTGCAACCTCACTGACTGATTATCTGTCACATTCAACCTACACTGCTGCCAAAATACCACTCCCTATCATGCCCTCCTAGAGTTAGCCTGCCTTGTTTGGTCTCTCACTTTCTTCCTTTTTCCCCCAGCTAAATTCTAACTGTTCTTTAGGACTGAAAAGACTCAGTTAAACCTCATACACTCAGATTTAACAAATATTTCTGTTTCAGATGCTGTTCTAAATGCTGGAGTATTACCTGACATAAAGAACCTGTTCTCACACTGATTGCACATGAGTTGCAGAGAGGGAGCAGGATATGCAAAAAATAAGGCTGGGCAAAAAGGATTCAGAGTTTATGTGATGGAGCAATGTCTCCTTATAATGGAATAGTTAGGAAAGGCCTTGCTTTTTTTTGATCCGTTCCAGACACATGTCACACTTGACTGAGCTAGGGGCTTTCTATATCTGCTCTGCTCACACTGAACAGATGTTGTTTTACTTACTAGACTCCTCAGCAACTCTGGGACACCCTAAGGGTGGAGACTACTCATCTATTCATTCCCATTTTCTAGCATATAGTCACTTGAAGGAAATGTGTTTATGCCAGGCACTGCTCAGGTAGTAAAGTCACATAATATATGTTCAAGAAAGATTTTCTGAAATATAATAAATATATTTGAAATTATTAGTTAATAGGAAAACCTCATATAAAAATTTCACTTTATAGTTATTATTTTTTAAAGATTTATTTATTTATGCATACAAGAACTGGGGTACAGGCCAGAAGTGTGGGGGTGAGAGGATTCACCAGAGACGGAGTGGGGAACAAAACAGGCAGATCAACTGAAATACACTGCTGAGGGGAGCAGTGGGAGAGCCAGGAGAGGTCTGCTGTACCATGTGGGCAGCCCCCTAACCAGGGGTCGAACTCGTGCTGCAGTGGCTGCAGACAGCTTCATAAGTTGCGTCCGAACCCCTTGCACCACCAGGGGGGCCCTATATTTAATATTTTAATAATGCATCAAATATTAAAAAAAATCATAATTAGATAATGATAACATATTCCTGAAATTATGAGTCAGGTAAGTATAGATTAAATGAACATTTCACAAGAGAAAAGAATTTTGCTCTGCATTTGAAAGCAACTGGAAGAGTCTTAATTCTGAGGGTGTATAAATGTTTCAGAGACAGTATCAGGAAATAATTTTGCAAGAAACTGGAAAGTAGGAGGATGGGTTGAGTGAAAATAGGTGTTAAGACTTTGTACAGGTATACTTTGTATAGTCTACTGGTTGAGTTGTAGGAGTATTCATTTAACTAGTTATAGTCAGGAACAAGTTTAAATATCACGGAATTTTATCATGAAAAATTATAAGCATGTTCAGTTAACCTCACTGAACAAAAGGATTAGGACAAAAGGATTAGAAATGAAGTGACGTTTCTGTTATTTTACTTTTTCAACTCCTATATTTGATCTTTTTTGTAAATTTAGGGATATTTTTAAAGACTAAAATTCCCTAATAATGAATATCTCTCTTCTTGCTAATTTTATTTTGTTTGTGTTTACTTCTTCAGATTAAGAAAAAGTAATACAAATTATAGAAACTTTAATAAAACTGAAAACATATATGTATATACAAATATATAGACTACTTTATTTTACCAGAGTATATTTACAGTCAAACCTATAACTTAACATTTATTCAGTTATGATAAATATTTCTCAAGATACTATAGCCTTCAAAATGATTTTTTAACACAGTTATATAATATTTCATTTAGGAGATGAATGATTATTTTGGTGCTTTTAGAAACTTAGGTAGTTTCTAGCTTTTTACTATTAACACAATGCAGCAATGATCATCTCTCAGCAATTAGTTTATTTCCCTTGATCCTACCCTAGGAAAGATTGACAACTGTGGAATAAGGAGTATGAACAGTTCTAAGGTTTGGAAAAATTTTTAGAAAGATTGAGCCAATTTACATTGCCATCAGCAATGTATAAGAGTACTCGTATCACCATATCCTTGCCAGAATGAGTGTTTTCCATTTTCCCATTAATTCATAAATTTAACACTGTATTTAATTTTTAAAATTTGTATTTGATTATTACCAGAGTTCAATATTTCTATATAGTTATGAAAGATGACATTGCTACTTCAGCAAGAAACCATATTGAGCATAGTCAACTGTTCAAGGCTATAAAGCAAAATAAAATAAATAAAACCTTTAAGAGAGTTAATTTAATCATGGCATGAATGATGGTTATTGTGCTCCATGGTAAGTAGGCATTAATGGCAAGCAGCTCATGTATATGGCTATTATTACTATTATTTACATATAGCCAAATCAAGCATTCTTAGATCTTGAAGGAGGGATGAACCAACTAGAGCTATAAGCTCTTCTTATGCACTCATCAAGATCCCTTGATCTGAAACCAGATGTGATCCAGAAGGCAAGTTCTCTTTCTTCCTTAACTCTAAGCCACCTGTATAAATTGAACATCCAGGAAAGATAATAGGCACTATAAATTTAGTTGGCTGAGAACAGGCTAAAACTTATTTTATTGACAAGGGCAGATCAGATATAACTCAAAGAAATGGCCACCAAATCTCCTGTCTCCTCTCTATGATTACAACTCAAGAAGTTTTAGTGAGATTTCTGAATAAATATTTTAACTTTAAATTATTTCTCTTTTACCACAGAGAAAAAGTAATGACTTAAGGTACAACCATATCCTCATTTTACCAGTCAACCTTACTAACTAATGGAGGAGTGGCGGGGGTAAAAGGATTTAATGGATTCCCCTTTGCCAAATCTTTCTCCCCAACCTGTCTGGATTTCCTTGCTTTAGGGATTCTTTGATGTTTCTAAGCACATAATTCTGAAAAGATCCAAGAAGAAGGAGAGAATGTGAGAGGTAAAAAGGGGTAACAGTAACACATACTTTACACTAAAGATTAACTGAACTAGACTGGTTTTATATTCCGTGAATTCTTAATTCTGAAGCATGCAGAGGATAGGAATAAGAGTTCCAATCTGGAGAAGACATAGAGAGAAGCAAAAGGAGTTAAGTTATTATAGGTTGCTTTAAAAATGCATAGGTGAGGACACTAGACTACAGAAGAATAGGGAAGAAGGAGACTAAGCTTATGAGAATAAAAATTTATGTTTCTATAGCTCTTGGGAGTTAACCAAGCAATTTCCATTGATCATATTATTTAATCCTTACAGAAACTCTGTACTGAAACAGAGACCCAGAGATGTTAAGTAACTTACCCAAAGTCACATAGGTAGTAAGTGGCAGAGCCGGGACTCGACCCAGGTCTTCTGACTCCTCCTGTGCATTTCCAGCTCCCCTGGAGCTGAAGCAGGGGCAAAAAGGGAGGTGGAAGTAATTTGCCCAAGACCAGCCTTGCCCTCTCCCCTTCTTTCAAAGGCCAGGCAGAGTAGACACTTAATACTCTCAGTGACCATCTCTTCTTCAAATTCTTTCATGATAAAACGCACAGAATCTGAACATCTGTCTCAGCGTTAGACCCAAGAATGGCAGTAAGTAATAAATAATGGCAGAAGTAATTTTGGTTGAGCTTTGCCAATGATGTGAAATTTATTAGAACCTCAAAACACAGTAATTTTCATTTCAGAAAGTAAAATAATTTTTATAATTAAAATTATTTAAAGATGCTCATTTAAAATTTTTGGTTTTGCAGTTTTAGCCAAACTTTTAAATTATACCATTATAAAAATCATTTTGAAAGATGTCTAAAAACTAAGATAAAATCTACCTCTACTACACTGTGGCCGTATTTTTTTCTACCTCAATCATCCTCCCTTAGTAATTATTTTCATTAATGCAATTATAATCATTAGAATAACTAGAATATTCTGTCTTTTCACAGGTAATTTTAAGTATTTTCAAAAAATTAATAGACAAGTATACATCAACTTCTTGTGCTATCAATCTCATTCATTTCTAAATTATATATAAAATGCTTTTAATGTAGGCTTCCTTAATAAATTTGTATAAAATAACTTATAGTTCACAGTCTCCACTTTCTTGAATAGTTCCTTAATTTTTCTTAGGGATTTATATTCTTTAATTTCTTATCTTACATTTCTAAATAAATTTTAAACACAGTGAGAAAATTTCATTTTTCTTACTAATTTCTTTATATGAAGATACAATTTAAATGAACAGGGCACATGGCCAACTTTTATAACTTGTGGATCTTTGTGTACTCAGCACCAATATATTATAGTCTTTAAGTCTTTTTAATTATGAGAACTACTATCAGTAGGGCCAAGTGCTAAGTAAGCATTTTCACTAATCAGGATATAAAAAGATCAATCAGTATGTAACTTAGGTATGCCTAAAGATTTTAGAGATTTTTCTGAACTTAAAAAAACAATATTTAGCCAACCTTCATTTGAGTATCAGTGCTGACTAGGATGAGCATAGATAGCCCACTAAGCTACTTGAAACCCATAAATGAATAAAAAGGCAAATACTCAGACATAAACTAAAATAAAAGAGAAAGAGGACTAGGAAAAAGAGTCTAAATTCGGGGGAAGAGGGAAGGAATAGAAGGGGAACAAAAGCAGAGATAAAAAGGTTTAAAGATTTAATTCTGAATAACTACTATGTCCCTTTTTCTCCTTTAAGACTTCAATTCCAAATTTAAAGATCTAGTTAAGTCTAACAGTCTTTTAGAAACTGATGGCCAAATTCAGGAATTCCTAGTAAGAACAAGATTTGTATTACCTGATCACCTCACAAGGAAAAAAGTACATTAGCATACTTTCCCCCAAATTATTTGAAGTCTTATTCACTCAAGATATAATGCTTATTATATTTCCTAAATCGTTCATCAAATAGTACCAAAAAAAGTTACCAACATTAAAAGAAGTCTGTAAGTTTTTGAATTTATGCACTATATTAGTACAATTAAACTGACATCTAATATCTTGCTTTGTATAATAAGGTCTTTGTTAAGCATGACTAACAGGGTTCCTAATCACATGATCTGGGAAAAAATGAGTATACTTCAGGCAAGATAAAAAATGCCAATAAATGTTTGCTAGAGTTAATAGAGTTTTGAAAAATCAGTGTCTACCTTCCCCACTTCCTTACTTCCCTCTATCCCATTCATTTAACAAGCATAACAAAACTGTAATCAAGAACCATGTTCACTAAGGTTCTCAGAATGCAACCACCTCAGCTGATACAGATCTTATTAATATTTGCTAGTGGCTTCTGGAAGGGAGGAAATACATCTTCTACTTCCCTTACATCTTTTTAATCCCCTAGGCATATAGGCCAATCTATTTTCCAAAGCAGCTTTGCTAAAAAAATACAGGTGAAGAATTTTTTTAAAGCTATAAAACACAACACAAATAACTCTTAGGCTCTGAGAAAACTGTGGCGGTTACTAGGGGTAGCAGTGGGGGTGAGAGGTGGGGAATTGGTTGGAAGAGAGAACAGACAGTATAAGGAGATAGTACACTGGTACTGAAGCTTTTCTGGAGGGCAAATGAAGCATATGCACTTGATGAGGTGGGAAGTTGTATTCCCAATCTTATCCATTTTTGTAATGAAAAGCAAATCAACAAAATTTAATGGAATTTTTTTAAAAGAATAATTGTTGAAAAACTATCATATTAAATTTGGGTTTGATGTCTGAGGGACTCTTCAGTAATAAAGGTGATCACCAGGACTACGGAGATAATTCAACAAATAATTACAGATTTCCTTCCACTGTTTCAGTTACCAAGTTTATTCAAGAGCCCACTAAAAATTCTGACCACCTCAATTTCTAAAAGAGATAGTACTTACAGAACATTCCTACTGTTTATTTATAGACTTCCTCTACATATTCACTAACCATAAATTTTGCCCTTGTTTATATAAGTGCCTGAAAAGGATGGGTTTTTAAAGTAAGATTTTTTTTCCCCCTTCCAGATTTCTCAACTAAGCTCTGAAATTAGATCCAAGATTACCAATTCTACTGAGAAAAGGAAATCACAGGCATTGAAGTATAGATTTTGTTTTCCAGAAGACTTTTTAACAAGTTTTTAACTAACTAAAACTAATATTCAAGGGTGTCAGATATATTAGCTTGTAAATAAAACAGCAATACAAATTTGACACAAAACATAAATACTAGTCTTTTAGAAGTTGTTTCTTCATTTAGGAATGCCCATATACCCAGTGGAATTAACTTGTCTTTGATTTAGTAGTCACTGCCAGTTTTAAAAAAAAAGGATTTCAGATTTTGCCCTAGACTAGATTAACAAATACAAAGCTTGAACAAATGATGAAATTCCTTACTACTAGAACATATAAATATTTTGTGGGTATTAGGTGAGAATTACAGAAAAAGACAGCAAATATATAAAAACTATGATGAGTCCTCACAAGCGATAATTTCTAAAGTTTTAAATAAAGTTTTCAGAATTAAGTTCAAATAAAAACTGAAAGACCAGTAACTTATGTATACAAGTAATTCTTTTCATTTTACATGTAAGATAAAATCCTAATTTTATTGTTATATCATAAAAGTATTAATGGCATAAGAACTAAGATGGGACATAAAATTTCAGTAATATATTTGGTATTTTATTCACAGAAAAGTAAAGAATCTTGGAACGTATTTGAGAATTGCTTTTTGTATGTTTAGTTCTTATTTGTAACATAAAATTACAGTATTATTAATAAGATGTTTGGAGTATATCAAACAAAATATTCTGAAGATATTAACCAGCTTTTAAAGATGAGCAATTTGAAAATTAGAAAGAAGATATCCCTTGTAGACTTTCAGTAACAGGTTCTATACAAAAAAAAAAAGTCCCATGAGCTAAAATAAGTTATGAATATGTCTCACTTGGAAATTTAAAATATGTATTAACATGTTACTGGCTGAATGAAGTTATAATCAATACTTAATTTTTTTAATCCAGCAATTCCTAAGTTTGTGTAGCCATGAAGTATAACTCATATTCTCAGAATATACTTTAGAAAATCCTGAGCTAGACAGACTAGGTACAAAAAAAAAAAAAAGGTTAAACAAAAAGACTTCTATATTCTTATGATGGTATATGTTGTAACAAGAGCTTCATTATGTTTACTCCTAATGAACTATATAGGTCTTTTATTTTTTAAAGATTTATTTATTTATGCATACAAGAGCTGGGGTACAGGCCAGAGATGTGGGGGGGAGGGGGTGAGAGGATTCACCAGAGACAGTGGGGAACAGAACAGGCAGATCGACTGAAGTACACTGCTGAGGGGAGCAGCGGGCGAGACAGGAGAGGTCTGCTGCGCCATGTGGGTTGCTCCCTGGCTGGCCAGGGTTCGAACTCTTGCTGCAAGAGGCTGCAAATTGCTTCATAGTGTGGTGCTTAACCCCTTGCACCACCAGGGAGGCCCGAGTCTTCTTTTTTTTTTAAAGATTTACTTATTTATTTGTTTGTTTATTTATACAAGAACTGGGGTATAGGCCAGATGCCAGGGAGGGTGAGAGGATTCACCAGAGACAGAACGGGGAACAAAACAGGCAGATTGACGAAATACATTGCTGAGGGGAGCAGTGGGCGCGACAGGAGAGGTCTGCAGCGCCATGTGGGACCCTCGCTGGCAGGCCAGGATTGAAGTGGTGCTTCAGAGGCTGCGGACAGTTTCACAGTGCTGCGCTCAACTGCCTGCGCCACCAGGGGAGGCCCTCTTTTTTTTTTTTTAAGGGAAAAAATGTACTCATTATTGCAGTTCTTCTTTTCTTCTGAATGGAGCTCTCACCTAATGACAGACTGCTAAAGGAGTTACTTCAAACTCAGTAGTTCCCAAGTTTAATGGAACTTGAATCTGTGCACAGCAGACAAATTCTCACAAGGGGAGAGATCAACTTCACTCTTTTCCTAGAGGTGTAATAGTGAAGCCTACTGCACATGATTCTAGAATAAATAGCATAGGTTGAGTAAAGTTTAGGAAATTAGGATCAGTAGTATAAATCCATATACAACAAGAGATACTAACCAATAGAGGTAAAAAGAAAATGAAGTTAAACGTGAACAAGGAAATAGAATGAAAACTGAGAGAGGTGACTAATAAACAAGAAGGCAAATGTTAGAACATAGAAAAATAGTATCATGTAGGGATGCAGATTAAAAGAGAATAGACAACTGATAACTCACTATGGTATACAATCTAATTTTTACCTTAAGTCCCCTTTTAGCCCATCACTATCAAGGTTCGTTTTCACTGACTTTACAAGGCAAAGATGCACTGTGAGAGCTCCATCTAATAGGAATAAAGTCTATAGTGCAATGAGCAACATTGTTTTCCTGCTTTTCTAGGTGCAAATCGTAGAAGCTTAGAAATTCACTAGAAACTAAATCAATTTTTTTTTTAGTAATTCAAAAAGGATGTCTCTTCAGATTGAGAAATATCTTTAAAATATACTGACATGACTGTCTAGTTTAGACACATGCCCAATATAAGATTAATAACTTTGGAAACAAAGAAATAAAATTTAAAAATCCCTCAGCTTCATTTTTTTACTACCTTATTTTTTTTTTGCAATGAGTATAATCAGCAAGTTTTTTGCATAAGTAATGCAAAGGAATGGTAAAATTCAGTGCAGTTTGAAATTACACCTTTAAAAGTACTGATAAGTAATTTAAATTTTTAAAAAATTACACTTAAAAGACAACAAAGTTTGGGTCTATTGAATTAAAAAATGTAAAGAAAGAAATAAAGTCATCTGACAATCAGCCCCCTTCAGTTGTAGAACTTTCTAGGAAAAATCAGTTATATACTATGTGGTATAAATCTAAAGGATCATGAGTTTACTTCTTAATTAACCAACACCATAATTCAGAGTCTAAACTTTAGGTTGCCATTAATAAGGGGAGACCTAAATGATAAAGGGTTACCATAATATCTACTGGCATTCTTCATGTATACAGAAAAAGAGAATGCTATGGATTTTCCACTATGCTAATTAGATATTTATATTAATATTTAAGCAATTTAAGGCTTAAATTGTTTTATGAACTATAATTAAAATTAAAAACAAATCTAAGCAGTATCATTAAAATAACTTAAAAAAAAAAAGATAGCACCTCTTAGGTATATCCCCTGCAATGTTATTTCAGTTTGGGAACTATTTTACTTTCAGAAAAAGAAAACATGAAATGTTTGTACTTGAAATAATCTTGTATATGAAATAATTTGTACTTTCACTGCTTAATAAGGGAAACCGAAATTACCAAGAAACCTTTTAAAAATATTTTTATATAGTTTCTTTGAATAGTTATCAGATATCCGATTTCAAACAATTGTGTATAGGTTCTTAAAATAGCATATTATTCCCAGTATTAATTGAAATGGTAAAATGAAATACCCATTGCATAATATATCTGGGTCAAAATGAGATCTCAAAATTTTCATAATAATCTTTAGAGCCAGATACTACAAATTGAATTTGGATTTCAGAGAGTATATATGAAAAAATTTAATTGACATAACATATGTATGGCATGCATTTATAAATGAAATATCTCTCCTTCTATGTCAGTATTTTTCACATCTCTGGTAAAGTTCTTTTGTATAATTCACAAACTCCCATGAAAGATTGAGTAATAATAGATGAAGAAAAATGAATAAAGCAAATAAAATATAACCAAATTTTATTGAAACACAGCTTAAAGGTATTGGCATGGAATCCCTCAAATTCCATTGCCCATCATTTGAAAATTATGTTCTTAAAAAGGGTTAAACTACTTTACAGTTTCATTTTGATTATTCTGTATTTACACTGTGAAAGAAAATGAGCACTGCTTCTATGGCAATCTTTGAAAGAAAAGTTTCCCAAAACACGTATAGTGGAAAAATGTATTTCAATAATTCAGTGACATTAATTAAGCTATGGTTATAGTACAGAAATATAGGTATGGTAAATTATACTCAGTAATTTATTTTAAGAATGTATCAGCAATACTGAAAAAACCTCTGTACTATGATCAAATAGGTGTTTGTACTTTTTACTGGATACTAATTAGCAGAATTTCACTGCTACGTAATTCTAATTTTCCTTTGAAGTTAATGGTTTCTGTAACAATTGTCCTCTTTTTAATAACTATTATATCTTTTGATATCAAATACAAAGTAGATATAGCTTACCTTTATTACTATGTCATTAAAATTTCTAACATGACCTTGCTCTAATACATTAGGATCCATTTTAATTCATTAATTTATATATCACAATCTCAATCTCCATGCTCATTAAATAGGTAAAGATTTTTTGTCGTATGTTTCTTTTAATGTTTTTATTAGTGATAGAATAATTTATGACCTTTTTATGACCTTTTTATGCTATCTGAATTTGAAAAGGTAACTTTCAAATGTGTGCTTCCCAGGATGTCATTAAAATATAAATGCTGCACAAAGACACTTTAAAAGTAAAACTTGAGATTGAAAGATTTTTTTAAAGTATGTTAAAACTGAAAATATATAATAGTAGATACAGATATAATTATTTTATAAAAAGAACCCAAACCTTCCTAAAAACAAATTTTACATTTTAAATAGATAAAATGATAGATAAGAACTTTCTAGGCAGATAAATTCATTCTTTCATACTTCTCTTTTTCACATAAATTTTTATCTATAAACTAAGGCAGAATAGAGACCCAAGCATTTACTACAAATTTCAGTAACATAATTTTCTTCACTTGTATTTTGTTTCAAAGCTTCAAGAACTAATAACAAAACCTTTATGAGATATTTCGCTTGTTTCACATAATACGAAGTACAACTTTCTTTTAACTCTGTACAGTGGGAAGGAATTTTTTTCTGTGTTTTGTTCAGTAACGTAAACTTCTCACTTAGTAGCTTGGCACCTAATAGATATGCACTGAATATTAGTTTAATAAATGAATGCTCTACAGAAGAACATTTAAGATTGTTGATCAGCTAAAAGACAATAGCAATCCGTCTGTAACTTTTCAGAATTACCATCCAAGATGATGTGCATGCTAAGGTCTTAGAACTTATCACTATGTAAACAATCATAATTTTTTAAGTTGAATAATAGCTGAATAATGATTATCTTCTAATGGTAAGAAGCAAATACCATGAATTTTTAAAATAGAAATTTTAGGAATCAGCATATCCTAAAACACTTCTCAATGGAATCCAGATCATAAATATACTTGGAAAATCAGGACTTGGAAATGTTTTTGCAGGTTTATAAGAGCATTCAGAAGCAACAACACCCTAATAACATAAAAGATTTGTTTAAGCAGCAGTGCCAGAGTATTGTTTTTCTTATTTT